>NC_138075.1:224777185-225476185 GCF_964212035.1 Myotis nattereri
AGAATGCAGGAGGGAAAGGGAAGAAAGGGGAGGAGAAGAAGGGGAGAGGAGGGGAGGGGAAGGGAGAGGAGAGAAGCATTCATAATCCCTTCATCCAAAGAGAACTTCTAGTGACATTTTATGGCATCTTCTTATACTTTTGTTCTGTGAATGCACAATAAAAAATTTACAAGAGTGGAATCACATTGTGCATCATATATTGTTACCTGCATATTAAACTCAACTATATATCATAAATAACTTTCCATGTTATATGTATTTGATTGCACCATTTTGAACACTTTTGCTGTATCCCATTGCATGCATGCACCATAATCTATAAACATGCTGGAGACTTCTTTGACACCATATATCTGCACATGTCCTTACTTATTTCCACTTCCCTGACATCGTCCAGGGAATGTTGCTGCCAAAATGAGGGCAGAACCTAACAGTTGTAATCAGACCAAAGATTGTCTTAGAAAGAAATTATGTTGGACACAGTTGCAAAGGAGACCTTTCTGTGTCAACGCTCTTGTCTTTTCTACCAGGTTACAACCTCTTTAAACGTGTTGCCTGCACTTGCTCTACCACACTCAGGAGCTTCCTGAGGGCAGCTGTGATGCCCCTCTTGCCTCCTCAACACCAGTGCCTGCCATAAGGTCCAGCAGGTAGTATACTCAATAAACAATTGTTTAAATGAATAAATCAAACCCTTCCACACTTGCCGGGGTCCAACCCCAGCAGGTCCAGGGGTTCCCAAAGGTGTAGACGGAGTCGGCGAAGAAGGAAGGACATGGAGACAGTGTGCAGTTGATCAGCAGCCTAGCCAGGATCTCCAGCCAGGATCTCCAACCAAGTTCTGGTCTGGATCTCCAGAGAAGTTCTGTTTAGGATCTCCAGCCAGGTTCTGTGTCCATGGTCTCTTGCTAGGTTCTCCAGCCAGGTTCTCCAGGTTCTCCAGCCAGGTTCTGTAGCCATGTTCCCTCGCTAGGTTCTCCAGCCAGGTTCTGTCCAGGTTCTCCAGCCAGGTTCAGTCACCAGGTTCTAGTCAGGTTCTCTTGCCAATTTCTGTAGTCAGGTTCAGTCCAGGATCTTTTGCCATGTTCTCTCCAGCGAAGTTCTTCTGTCTCTAGAGAACGTTCTGTGTAGGTTCTGTGCCAATTTCTGTCTCTCTCTCTGTCTCTTGCTGTCTTGTTACATCTGTATTTATACCAGTTGATTCCAATCCTATCAATCTCTATTCCAAAGGTTAGGGCGTTTCTTATCTCCATTCCAGGGAGTAAAGATTATGTAGCTTAAGCATGATTGTTCGTAGTTAAAGTGATTAATTACCCGCCTGACACTTAGTTAAGAGGTTTTATTCCCTCCCTAACTTCAGGGGAAAATCCCTACCTGGGGAAACAACCTTTCTCAGAGACCTTGGTTAAAACACACAGTGCCTAGAAGGTGAGCAAACATATTAAGAACAGTATGCCATATATGCCAGGTCCCTTGAAACAGCAAGCATGGACCGGCTCCCGGCACACACTCATGAGCAAATTCCTACTTATCCTGGAAGTTCCCACTCAAAAATCACCTTCTTTCTCTATGAATACATAGTTTATGTTTCCTTCTGAAGTAATTCTACAATATTATGTCCATACCCTTTAGTATTTATCACAATAATTTTCTGTGTCTGTATATTTTTCTTTCTCTACATGTTTCTTCCCAGCACCCAACAGAGTCTGGAATGAAATAAACATAAGGAACAGTCAGAGATGGGATTTTTTTTGCAGCTAACATGAAGTCATACACAATGATGGCACTTAATGGATATTACTTGAATTTAATTGAATCCTGTTGAATTGAACTGAACTGAATTGGTGTTAAGATTTTCAACAGCAGAAAAGAATAAATAAGCTACCTCCTTATCTCTAGTTTGAACATTAATGATCTTCCTGAAGTCCAATGATGGATGAGCACTGCATAAACTTTTTCCCTTTCTCACCTCTCAAAACTAAAAGTGCTGACACTTCTAATGCCCTGTTGATTCTTTTTCTTCTTACAAAGGATAAGGTCAGACAGGGTTTGCTTACAGTGATCATATCGATCTTAATTCTTGAGATGCAATTGGATCTTCCCCTGGCGAGTGAATTGTCATTGACGTTTACTTGGAAGGCAGAGAATGATGATGGGACACTTTGGAAAACTCAAGACTCGGTATTCCAATGCGACCAGCCGAGTGAGCTGAAATGTTTACCCCAGCAGAGATAACCCTCATCAGCTTAACGGGTGGGCTCTTTCATGTCACTTCCAAAAGAGTTTTATACAAGCAGGGATTTGAACAGCAGGCAAAGGAATCATAAATAAACATATTTATCCCCATTTTACAGAAAAGAACACCAAGGCTCAGAAAGAAGAAGGAATAACCTGAAAATGACAGAGTTGGTAAGAATCTGATGTAAAGCCAAAGCCGGTTTGGCTCAGCGGATAGAGCGTCGGCCTGCGGACTGAAGGGTCCCAGGTTCGATTCCGGTCAAGGGCATGTACCTGGGTTGCAGGCACTTCCCCAGTGGGGGATGTGCAGGAGGCAGCTGATCGATGTTTCTCTCTCATTGATGTTTTTAACTCTCTATCTCTCTCCCTTCCTCTCTGTAAAAAATCAATAAAATATATAAAAAATAAATAAATAAATAAATAAATAAATAAATAAATAAATAAAGAGTCTGATGTAAAGCCTTGCTCTTTCTACTGTATGTGGCTACCATGTGATCTGCTTTGGTGGAATAAAGCTGTTCATAAGTACTTTCCTCTGCAGAATCTCTTCTGACGCTCACAGCTTCCCGGATGCAGAAAGTGCCAGTAGCTGATAGTTCACAAGTGAGTTTTTCCCCATGACCTTCAGCATACGTGAGCTGCCTCACCCCAGGTTACACCACTTTCTCAGGGGCAGCCACATTCAAAGACTGAGAGATATAGGGGTTACACACCCCGCTGCCCTTTAAGTTTGGGAGAAAACTCCCCATGAAATCACCTGAAATGTCTATTGCAAGTTAACTTTTCCCTCTGACCTCACTATATTTATTGTTGTTTCCCAAAATACTCCTCAGTAAACTCCTTATCCAGAAATCTTTATCTCAGAGTATCTCCCAGGGAAAACAACCAGAGATGGTTAGTGCTAGGAGTGGTCTGAAGAGCAGATTATAAAATGGGATTGTGGAACTGGCTCCCCTGCCAGCTGGTTGGCAATGAAGACTCCAGGACAAATGTAGATGGAGTACTAACAGCCATAGGCATATTGTAGCTGCAGTTGTTATAGTTTTCACAGGGAAGAGCTGAGACATAATATCGGTAGATGGAAATGAACTAACAGGGGCAATATCTCAAGTGTTGCAGATGTTCAGGAAAGGTAATGATTTCAAGAATTGTGGAAGTGGGTGGCTTCTGCTGAGGGATACATTAGAGAAATGCAATGAAAAGCTAAAGATGCTCAGTCACAGATTTAAGGTAATGTGCAACACCCAGAGGACCTCCTTGGAAGCATACAGGACAGGAAATCCTCTGCAGCCAGAAGACAGAGAAGAAGTAAGAATCAGACCCAGGTTTTAAGCATAGGGATCATGGGGATATAGGGATAAGGATTCGGAGAAGACTGAATTCTCAGTCCTGGCAAGTCTGCTCAGCCTTGTTCAAAGCCCTGATTGGATGCAGAGTGGAGACCTCGGTGTCTACATCTTCAGAAATCTAAAATATGCAGATTCTTCTGACCTCTGTGAACCTGGAGAAGTGACCCACTCCTCATGGGAAAGCCCTGTTCTCCTACACTTGCTTAAAAATGATGCAAAGGCCCTAGCCAGTTTGGCTCAGTTGATTAAGCGTCGACCTGCAGACTAAAGGATCCCAGGTTCGATTCCGGTCAAGGGCACATGCCCAGGTTGTGGGCTCAATCCCCAGTGGGGAGCATGCAGGAAGCAGCTAATAAATGATTCTCTCTCATCACTGGTGTTTCTCTCTCTCTCTCTCTCTCTCTCTCTCTCTCTCTCTCTCTCTCTCTCTCTTCCTTCCTCTCTGAAATTAATAAAAAATATTTTTTTAAAAAAATCACTTAAAAAAAGAATTTTAAAAAATGATGCAAAGGTCTCCATCTTGCAAGATAACATGACCCCACCACCTACTCCCAAGTCTGTCTTTGTCTTCCCACCTGGCTACCAGACCAATTACTAGGGTTAAATAGCAATATCACCCAGCCAGGGAAGTGTTTGGACTGCTGGAGGAGGAAGGAGCTATACTCCAAGGGAGCTGCAAGATGTGATCAACATGGGCCAGCAGTTTGGGGGGAGTACATACAGAATTGGATCCTGAGGGTACTGGATCAAAGTGGGTGTGGGTGAAACAGAGTTAGATAAAGGGGACTTTGTTGATATGGAAGCCTACACTGTAATGCAGGATTTTGCCAAGATTAGAACAAATCTCAGGGCCCAGGTTAGATTCTCAACTTGCTCTATGAACATATGAAATGCCACATGTAACTGAGGGAAGGATGAAAGTTATCACAGCATTTCAAAGTGTTGACTTAATAATGGAAATTTGGACTATAAAACAAGATGCTACATGTCTATATATTAATAGGAGGTACAAATGGCCTAATGGCAGTAAGACCAAGGCTAGACCAAGAGATCAACCAAGAGAAGACTTAACCCATCTCATGGACAAAGAGTTGTCATAAATTGCAAAGATTCAATCTGATTCTTATCCCCTTATCAGTCAAGTTCAGATTGAAGCACACAATTCCAATCCAGAAGCAGTAAAAATTCCAGGAGGAACTTAAAAGGTGAAAGAAAATTGTCTTTACCTAGCATTTAAAAGATGCCAATTTAATGACCAGGAAAGTTTAATCATTTTTTTTTCCTTTAACCTTTGACCAAATTTGTATGCTTATAATGATGTTAAGTAGTTAAAAAGCAATTAGTTAACTAGTTGATTAGTCAACTATGCTATTGGACAGATATAAAAATAAAGATTGCAAAATGAAGCAAGTTGAACAGATACTGTGACCCAACAATTCCACTTCTGAAAATGTAACCTACAAATATCTTACAGATATCCATGCCCATGTGTGCAAACATGTATGCACAAGGTTATTCACTGTAGCACTGTGTGCATTGGCTGGGGGGAATGTGAAACAACATGAACCTATGGGATTAATTATATCAAGTATACCACAGAAATATGATAAAATATAAGTCAACCAACCCTTTAAAAAAGGGAGTTATTGAGTTAGGTCATTGATTGCACTAAAGGGCCAACATACAGTTTTAACTGAAAAAAAAAGTGCAGAACCATGGACCTTTTTGTCTCAATTTTGTTTCAAGTTATATGTACATGTTTTTGCATAAATTTACAAAGAAAGCTTCCAGGATAGAATGTAAATGAATGCATATGTTAATGCTGACCTCTTCTCCAGTGAAGAGGGACTACATTGTCAAACGGGAAGACTCATATCCTAACATCTAGAATTTTGTACCACTTGTGCTGCTTAAATGGTTCATTCTGTGCATTTGTTAGGTTATTTTTTTAATTATAGAAAAGAGTATTTTTAGAGGGGGGAAGGGAAAACAAACAAATCCAAACTTTGGATGGTAACATGGGATTCTGAAGAACACTGGGAAGCAAATCTTGTGTCTGAGCAAGGTGAGCAAGGGGGCCTAGAAATTCAAACTCATAACTAAGAATCAAGGACCAGCAGTCACTGATCTTGACAGATAAACATTGTCAGTGAAAAACATTGGTCCTGAGCCTGATCACTGGGAAACACAGAATGAAACAAGAGAACATTTAAGGGCATATACTTTGACACCCAAGTGTCTAATGATCAATTTCCCAGCACCCTTCAAATGTTTGCACACAGACTGCAAGACTCCTAAGCACACAGTTAATAACATTTTAATGGGTTGCTTCTCTTTTGAATCAAATTGTTAAAGAGAGAAGATCCTAATGAAGCTAACTGAAGGAATATAAAAGAGTGAGTGCTCTTTTACCATGCAGGGACCTGACTTAAATGTCTGTCTTATGGGACATTTATTCCTCTATCCATCTTTTACTCGCTATTCCTATCAGCCTCAGGGCAATTACTCATGAGTACATTTCTTTTTATTTTCTCTTGCATTTCTTTCTGATGAAATTAAGTTTCACATACTGATATCTCCTATGACATTCATATCGCCTTTTCACATGTCAAACATGATTTTTTTACTAAGTGATATGTATGCCCAATTTTGATTTCAAAGAAAAAAAATCATGATGCCTCTTCTAATCTCTAACATATAATAGTGCCATAATTTTCTTTATGACAGGTCCTCCAAATGCCCTCTCTTCCTTCTACCCTCCATGCACTCTGCTAGCTATCAGGTTCCTGTCTAATTAAAATGAGCTTCACTGAAACATTCCATGAGGACCTCTCTTTTTGAAGTTCTCTCCCTAAAACAAAAATAGCTTCTCCTTTTTTACATTGAGTGGATGAAATTATTTTGACTAATCATAAATGATGCTCTTGTACAGGGAGAGAGAGATCAAGAGTTGGTTTTGCCCTGCCCAGCCTATGTGTCTCAGTGGTAAAACATCAACCAGGAGTACACAGTTCAATTCCTGGTCCAGGCACATGCCTGGGTTTGGGCTCGATCCCCAGTGTGGGGCATGGAGGAGGCAGCCAATCAATGATTCTCTCTCATCACTGATGTTTCTATCTCTCTCTCCCTCTTTCTTCCACTCTGAAATCAATTAAAAATATATACTAGGATTTTTTTAAAAAGTTTGTTTTGCTTAGCCATAGCCGGTTTGGCTCAGTGGATAGAGCGTCGGCCTACAGACTGAAGGGTCCCGGGTTCGATTCCGGTCAAGGGCATGTACCTTGGTTGTGGACACATCCTCAGTGGGAGGTGTGCAGGAGGCAGCTGATCAATGTTTCTCTCTCATCGATGTTTCTGACTTTCTATCTCTCTCCCTTCCTCTCTGTAAAAAATCAATAAAATATATTTTTTTAAAAAAAAGTTTGTTTTGCTTAATGCATGGCAACGGTAGCTACGGAATGTGAGCTCTCATCACAGCCCCAGGCTACTGGTCTACCCCAGTATGTCAACGATGAAAGAGCCTGCTCTTCTCTCACCAAGGGCCAGCCTTGGCATACCTACCCTCACCACTCTCTCCATGAAGAAGGGGATGAAGGCTGCTCCATACAACCCATCTCTATTTATTCTATCAAGCAGAAGCTTCCCTTGGAGCAATACTTTCATGCTGTAGCTCACGAGGAGAGACACACACTTCTCTCTTGCCTGTCCTTCCACTAGGAGGAAAGCTGTGGCCACCTGAACCCTGGTCCTCCAGGTTTGTCCTCTGCATGTGAGAAAGGGGCAAGGTGCCTGGCATGCCAATGGTCTATCCAGGAGACTTCCACATCCAAAAACAACAAACACACAATCAACACTCCTGGCATTAAAATAGACTCATAGACACAGAGGACAGACTGATGGTTGCCAGAGGAAGGGGGTGGCTGGGGGGACTGGGTGAAAAAGGTGAAAGGATTAAGAAGTAGAGATTGATAGTTACAGAATAGTCACAGGGATGTAAAAATACAGCATAGAAAATATAGTCAATAATCTATATATATAAAAGGCTAAGTGTCCGACTGTCCATCCATCTGACCATCTGACCAACTGCTGGTCAGTACATATGATGTGCACTGGCAATTTAAAAATAAACGTTGACTCACACATGCACCATACATATAAAGCTCTCGCTGGTGCCAATAGCCCGCATGTTCTAATTTTATAATACTATATTATATATACTATTTTGACATGTAATTTTTTTGTAGTAACGTAATTACCACAGAAATATTTCTTCTAATTAATTTCCTTTCAATGTGCACAAATCCGTGCACTGGACCACTAGTGTTGTAGTAACTATGTATGGTGCCAGTTGGGTACTGGAAATATCAGGGGGAACACTTGGTAAAGTACCTGATTGCCTAACCACTATGCTATACACCCAAGACTAATACAAATAATAGTGAATGTAAAAACTAAAATTAAAAAAGCACTCATGGCAAAGATATTCACTTTTGGTTAATTGCCATTCACCCCTAACAAAGCTGCATGTGGTCAGATAAGTCCGTGGGCCCCGGCTGCACACATCATTGCATTGCCATCACAGAGCCACACTTCCAAACCATCCTTCAGGACTTGGCTCCAGCATCCCCCTGCTCAGCAGCCTTTCCTCAAACTCCCATCTGCCGCTGGGTCTGGTGTGCTTTTCCTGGACTTGCCCTTTGTGCTCCCTTTGCATCCTCCTCACACTCTAATTATAATGACTGTCACATGGCATTGCAATCTTATCTGTTTCCCCCATTGGACTTAGCCTCCTTCTGAATCCCAGATAAGAGAAGAGATCAATTTACTGAATACTCACTGTGTGCCAGGCATCGGAATAGCACTTTATATAGATTAGCTCATTGATTTCTCCCACCAAGCACACTAACTACCTCACCCCCATTTTTCAGATAAGAAATCTCAAGCTAAGAAAACTAAATAATTTGCATGAGGTCACACAACTAGAGTCAGGATTTGAATCCCAGCAGCCTGAAGCCTAACCTATGCCTAACCTGATGCCTTCTTCACCTCCCTTCAAGACACACTTCTGAAGGTTGAAGAGCAGTCCACTGGGTAGGCAATGGAGAGCAGGCATTTTAGACTTAATAACCTACAGATATGAAGGCTCAAAAATGCAAAATAAGATGGTTTCTAGGAGGTGGAAGAGAGTAGTGGCTAGTGATTCAGATAACTGGGTGAGAACACAACCTTGAAAGACTTGTTTTGCCAAAATAAAGAATTTATAACTTGGACTTTACCTTTTGGCTAATTGTCAGGGTTTGAAGTAGAAATGGGACAAGATTATATTTATATTTTAGATAGAGATTTCTGGGGGTAGTGTGGATGTTTTAAAAGAACAGAATAAAGAAGGTTGAACCAGGAAATAAGAGTGAATGACTATTATTGGTCAGGCATTCAACTGGGTTCTAGAATGGGAGGCATGAAGTGGGGATAGTACAAGAATGAAGAATAACTATCTGTAACCTCAAGCATTTACAGAGTGGCCCTGAAAAGACATATACAACAGTAGGCAAATATGTCTTGACTATACGTTAAGTAAGGGCACTAATTAAAATACACACAAAATGCTGAGAGCGCACAAAGATAGGAATGGTTCATCTACTGTACGTCACCCTTTCCTGTATTTCCTTTCTGTGTTCTGCCAATATCTGATAAGAAGCTAAAAGGTAAAGAGAGGGCCCCAGTACCATGACAAAAAGCTGAGGGATGGATAAGATAAGGGGAACATGTGGCCCCACTCCTCCACCCATGCTCACAAAAACATCATCAGTTAATCATGCTTTGCTCAACTGGCGTGGCTCAGTGCTTGAGCGTTGACCTAGGAACCCAGGAGGTCAAAGTTTGATTCCCAGTCAGGGCACATGCCCTGGTTGCGGGCTCAATTCCCAGTGTGGGGTGTGCAGGAGGCAGCCAATCAATGATTCTCTCTCATCCTTGATGTTTCTATCTCTCTCTCCCTCTCCCTTCCTTTCTGAAGTCAATAAAAATATATTTTAAGAAAATAAATAATAAATAAATAAAAACATATTTTTAAAAATGTAATCATGCCTCTTTCTCTGCGGAGTGCAGTTGTGAGCTCAGTTACCATCTCAATGTGGCATCATAGGCACCCACTACCAGTTGATCAGGTGCCTACCCTGAAGGCTGGAACTTATAGTGTGAGATGAATGAGAGGTTGTATTGAAGGGTGGCTACACCAGAAGGAGGAAGAAGACAGGTTTTCCCTCTTGGAAATCCTATAATTATGTGACCACAAACTAGAAAGTGGTTGAGAAACAGCATTTCAATCAAGGGTTACAAAATGAATATCCTTTCTTCTTGCCAGGCAGATGCCCACATATATCTTTATGACCACCAAGAGTGACTGGCCACTGCGAATTGAGCCCAAGCTGTGCAGTCATCTGAGGGTGATTGTGCCTGAGAAAAGACAGGAAGATGATATTGTGATTAAAGAGTGTTCAAACAAAGCAACTTTCAAAGTCCTTTTTGCCCTCATGTGACTTCTATGTATGTAATACACAGGGTGCATTGGGAACAGTTACTGCTTCCTTTCGGGACCTCTGGGAATGCTCTTTCATTGAGAATGGCCAGAGAAGAGGAAGAAGCTCATTGTTAGCACTTCCAGGAGCTGCATGTATAACCTTCTCAGCAACCTTATGAAGTTAGCAGGAACATCCCCACTTAACAGATGAGAGGAACCAAGGAGTAGATGAGCTGAGTGACTTTCCCAGAGATGTCCAGCTCTGTGGCAGGACCAGGATGTGGACTCGGGTCCGTCCACTCTGACGCCTTCTCCAGTCACTGCACCTCCCACTCCATCAGTGGCGACAGGCGGACTGTAAAGGGCTCAGTCAAGGATGCCCATCTGGAATACTGGGCCTGCCAACCTTCAGTGACAGCATTCCCAGCCAGTGGAAATAAGGACAGCAGGAAAACTGTCTATGGTTGGACCCTTGGTGAGGGAAGAGGAGGGAAAGTCAGATGTAACCCTTGAGAAAAAGCAGTTGGCAGTCCCCCTGAACTAAGAAAGACAGGGTGTCCTTTATCAATAACCCCAGTCACTTTCACCCCAAAAGACCCACATTTTGGTTTGTTGTATTTTGGACCAGTTGAGTCTAACATTGGGGCTTTTTATACATTGTGGGCCCAAATAACACTGTGTGGCAGAACTAATGTTTCAGTCATTATAGCCCTATTTAGCTAATGCCCTTATCTAGGTGAACTGGGCTCCCAAGGCTGGCCAGAAATGGCCGGTGAGAAGTCTGCCAATGCAAGGGAGGCAGGCACAGCCTTTCATTTCTGTGAAATGAAATCAACTTTTAGAAAAAGAGATTTCCTTATTTACCTTGTCCTCCTTCCACTGTCAAAAAACACACTTTGGTCCAGATAAAGAATGGCCTCCATTGGAAAAACAAGAGAAATAGCACTTTATTCTGTGGTTTTGAGTTTAGTGGGTCCACTCAGGGGACTTCAGCATCATTTAAGGGGGTTTTTCCCCATGTTTTTTTTTTCACAAGGGTAACTTTAATTTTCACCTTATAGGTTAATTTTAAATTCTTTTACTTCCTCCCACTCTACTCCTATTCCTATTAGGATTAGACTCACTCTTATCTAAGGAAAAGGATGAAGAGAAGTGGATGGATTCAAGAGCTCAGCAGATGTAGATTGAAGGATATGGAGATGTTGGAAGGAAGAAGAAAGAATATGGGATGATGCCCAGGTTTCTCCACAGAGTTCCTCATCTTCTCATTGCTCAGTTTAGCAAGAATAAGTGGTAGCTCTATTTCTGCACAGGAAATCAGCCTCAAAAAAATGTAATTTCCCCTTGATGGTTCAGGGGGACCATCATGTAAAATTGCATGTGCCTTCATGTAATTCACTAAAAGAAAAATCATGTAAATATGACCATAGGTTTGTAGCAGAAAAAAAGATATAGTCTCAGAGTCCTGATCGGCAGCAGAAGGGCTCTACAAAAGATAGAGACCATTCAAATCCCAAATTCTTCTTCTTTTTTTTTAAAAAAAAATATATTTTATTGATTTTTTACAGAGAGGAAGGGAGAGAGATAGAGAGTTAGAAACATCGATGAGAGAGAAACATCGATCAGCTGCCTCCTGCACATCTCCTACTGGGGATATGCCTGCAACCCAGGTACATGCCCTTGACCGGAATCGAACCTGGGACCTTTCAGTCCGCAGGCCGACGCTCTATCCACTGAGCCAAACCGGTTTCGGCCCAAATTCTTCTTAATTAGAAAGATTTGTGTAGATAAAGGTAAAAGTTGCAGATAAGCACTTGGTTTACTTTCTTCTTGCCTTGATGTGCCTTGTGTTTGCTCATTTGAGAATCATCAAGCATTCCTTACTATGCACTCCTCCCACCCCTCCTAAAAATGCCCTTTCTATATAGGCGTTCCTATTTTGTTTGTAAAAACATGGGCCAAAGCACAGTCCAAAATTTGTGCAAGGAATGTACCACTGTTTTTTTAAATTTTGGCTATTAGAGCTACAAATGGTTGATGTGTGCCTACTACATGAAAGCATAGGTATAGAAATGATAATATTGTCCAGTCATTACACCAGTGATTCTCAACTTCCCAGCTTTGGAGGTACCTGAAACAGCATACAAAAATTGTGTACTGCCCTAACTGGTTTGTCTCAGTGGATCAGCATTGGCCTACGGACTGAAGGGTCCCAGGTTCGATTCGGGTCAAGGGCATGTATCTTCATTTCAGGCAAATCCCCAGTAGGGGTGTTCAAGAGGCAGCTGGTCGATGTTTCTCTCTGATCGATGTTTCTAACTCTCTATTCCTCTCCCTTCTCTCTGAAAAAAAAGCAATAAAATACATTTTTTTAAAAAAATTGTATACTACTAGAAAGCTCTAACACTAGCCTAAAGTGAATACCACAAAAGAAAACCTTCAGAAATCTCATCTTTTAGATTATGCGTTTATGTAAATTTTACATTCTACTCCTAAACATATGTTTGCTTTTTTATTACAATGATAGAAGAAGATGCACTATGCATATGTTATAGTTTTATGTAACTCCCCACGTGCCCAAATGTAGTCATATCTTGGTGGAAGGAACACTACTTCAAGTTCATGTCCTAAAGACCAGAGTCCTGCCACGCCCTTGATAAGCACAGAATAGGGCTCTGTCCCTCTCACATTGATGACAGCCTATTCCAGTCTGACCGTCTTCCCTCTGTTTGCCAACCTAACCAAAATTTAATCCGTTTTGGGTCTATTTCTATTCACCTTATACCAGTCCTTGGCACTGTTTTCTGACTTTGACCTTTAGCTTGCCCCTTCATCCTCATTTTGGAAACTCCCTTTGGCTGCATTGTTTTGATACAATGGTCTCTCCCAGAACCCATCTCTACCTTTGCCATGTCCCTCAGTGTGATACACCCCCATGAGATTCTCCCTGGACCCAGGAGTGAGTACTCCCAAAAAGGTTAATATTTGTCTCACAAGGTGTTAAGATGTCCAAACCTGGCTCAATGTATTTGTTCCCTAGAGCAGTCATAATACATTACCACAAATTGGGTGACTTGTAGCAACAGAAATTTTTCTCTTACAACTCAGGAAGCCAGAAATCTGAAATCTAGGTGTGAATAGGACCATGCTCCCTCCAAAGGCTCTAAGTGAGAATCCTGCCTTCCCTCTTCCAGCTTCTAGTGGCTGCCAGGAATTGTTGGCATCCCTTGGTTTGTAGCTGATGACTCGAGCCTCTACCTCCATTCCCACACCATATTCTCCTGTCTGTCTGTATCTCTGCTTTCTCTTTCTTCAAGGGCACCCATCATTGGGTTAGAGCCCACCCTAATCAATATGACCTTATGTTAACTTATTACATGTTCAAAGGCCCTAGTTCCAAATAAGGCCATATTCTAAGGTTCCAGGTGGACATCAATATTGAGGGGACACTATTAGTACCACTGTCCTCACTGATTCCTTTTCTGTAGTCTCAGGAAAGGGAGGTATGATGGGCTACATGGTATGTATTAGAACCAGATTTCTTTAAACAGTTTGATAGTCCATGAAGTTCTCCAACTCTAGTGCCCTCTCAGAGATATGTCCTTATCACTAGATATTGGGTATGCTTTGGGATACCGCAGGCAATCATCACAATTTGTGATATCTCAGGGATGATTCTGCATCTCACCTTGCATTTGTTATATATATACACTAGAGCAGCGTTCTCAACCTGTGGGTCGCGACCCCTTTGGCGGTCGAATGACCCTTTCACAGGGGTCGCCTAAGACCATCCTGCATATCAGATATTTACATTACGATTCATAACAGTAGCAACATTACAGTTATGAAGTAGCAACGAAAATAATTTTATGGTTGGGTCACAACATGAGGAACTGTATGTAAAGGGCCAGAAGGTTGAGAACCACTGTACTAGAGGTCCAATGCACAAAATTCATGCATGGCGGGGTAGGCAGGACTCCTTGGGGATGTCTGACTGCCAGTTTAGACCCAATTGGGATACCCTTGGTTTGAACCCCTCGCTCCTAACCACCCGCCTGCTTGCTCCTTACCTCCTGCCTGCTCACTCCTTACCATTTGGCTGGCCACTCCTTACTGCCCACCTGCTTGCTCCTCACCACTTGGCTCGCTGCTCCTTAGCACTGCCGCGGAGGCAGGAGAGGCTCCTGTCACCACCGCTGCACTCACCAGCCATGAGCCCAGCTTCTGGCTGAGCAGTACTCCTGCTGTGGAGAGCACTGACCACAAGGGGGCAGCTCCTGCATTGAGCATCTGTCCCCTGGTGGTCAGTGCACATCATAGTGACTGGTCATTCTGGTTGTTCTGCCTTAACGGTCACTGGGCTTTTATATGTACAGATATATGGACTATGTCAGGCACAGAGCAGAGTCCTGGATGAATCAAGTCCCACACACTCCTGATTACATGGTTTGCCTTAACTATATGCTAAGCACACCATCTGATCAATGATTAATGTTTACTTCCTCATAGCAAGTGCGCACTAGCTGCTTTTGAACCAAATGCATAAAACAATACCAACAATAGCATTATTACATAACATTCATTGAGCGTTCCCTATGTTCTAGGCCAACACTGTCCGATAGAAATATAAGCCACATATGCTATTTATATTTAAGAAGCATTTATAATTTATTTTTAGAGACAGGAAGGGACAGAGAGAAAAAAAAAAAACATCAATGTGAGAGGGAAACATCAAGCAGTTGTCTCCCACACAGACCCCAACCAGGAATCAAACTCACAACCTGGGTATATGCCCTGACCGGGAATTGAACCCACTAACTTTTGGTGTATGGGATGATGCTCTAACCAACCAATGAGCCACACCAGGCAGGGATACATGTTATTTTTAAATATTGCAGTAGCTACATTATAAAAAGTAAAAAAAAGAAACAGAATAAAATTAATTTAAATAATGTATTTAACCCAATGTGTTCAATATTATCATTTCAACTCAATATATACAACACAGTATACCTTTAATATTTTAAAATTCTTCATGAGACATTTTATATTCTTTTTTTCTCATCTAAGCCTTTAAAATCCAGTGTGAATTATCTATCTACAGTTTCTCTCAGTTCAGACTAGCCACGTGTAAGTGTTCAGTAGCTAGCCGTACATGGCAATACAGTTTCAGGCACTTTGCTAAACACTTTACCAATATTATTTGTTTAAATGTCATGACAACCTGCAAATGTGTCCCTATTTTTCAGATGATGAGACTAAGAGAGGTTACATAATTTGCCCAAGGAAACAGATTTAATAATTGGCACAGCTAAGATTCAGTTGTAAGTGTTTCTGATAGGGTCCCATGCTCCTAACTGTTGTACCGCATAGCCACCCAACCTGGACAGATGGATGCATAGATGAATGTATGGAGTTCTTTGAGGTCATTCCTTGGATCTTGAGTTTTCTATTTTCTTTGCCTCTGGTCTCTCCCCTCCAACAAGCAAGTACACACACACACACACACACACACACACACACATATGCTGGTCCAATATTTTTCAACCATCCTCAAATTAGTTACCACTGCATCAGATTCACCTGGACTTGCCAGCTTCCCAGGATTCACCCCAATATGATTCTCATCTAGTAAGTTAAGGAGAGCTCATGAATCTACTTTATTAATGTCCCAGATTAGTGATTCGGATGCCCATTAAAGCAGTGTTCACAACCTTGGCTAATATTAGCAGCACCTAGAGCTTTTAACAATACCATGCTTGGGCTCCATCCACAGTCTGGTATAACTATCTGGGATAGGACCTGAGTGTCATTGTGTTGACACTGACAGCTGGTGCTGAAAATTCTGCATTGAAGTTTGAGATCCACTCTCATCACACCTCTCTGTTCCTGGCCAGTCTGGATAATTATGCATGATTATGTTGAGAAGAATCCAGAGAAATGAATTGAAAGCCGTGGAGCTTCCAGGTGTCCAGGTGGTTAATTAGGACAACAAGCCAACCTGAAAGTAACATTCAAGCTTTTATTTATTCACTGCAAAAAGACAAGCAAGAGGCAGAAAAAGAGGGGGTGGCTCCATTTTTCCCTACAGAATGGCACCAGGTGTATGCAGCACAGATGGGGGATACCCTGAATGAAAGGCTCCTTCCTATATATGGAGGTACAAGCCAGGGGGATAACGGGGAAAAGCCTAGAAATGGAAAAGTACTGCCGAAAATGGAGAAAGTGCCTCAGCCACAGCCCCCGATAAAGAGGCCTCTGAATGGACGTGCCTGCCTAGGAATGAAGATATAGGTGTGTACAGGTTAGTAATGCGGATTTTTTTCAACAGATGGAGTTACACATATGTTGATATATATGCGATTTGATATGTATGCTATTTTGTTATACTGACAACAAGCTTTAAAACTTCATATGTCAAATTTTCTGAAGTTGTTAACATCATAGATATTTTTACGCTTAAAAATGTCGAATTTCATGCCAAAAAAAAGAGCATTTGCGGGAAATTTTAATTCATTACTTTATTTTGAAGAAAAGTGCTGCTGAATGTTATCATATACTTCGGGAAGCTTATGGTGAACATGCTCCATCTCAAGATACTTGTGACCGCTGGTTTAAACGCTTTGAAAGTGATGATTTCGATGTGCAAGAGAAAGAACACCCAGGTCAACTGAAAAAGTTTGCAGACCAACAATTACAAGCATTGGATGAAGATGCGTGTCAAACTCAAAAACAACTTGCAGAAAGATTAAACATTGCTCAGCAAACAATTTCCGATAGTTTACAAGCAATGGGAAAGATTTTAAAGGAAGAAAAATGGGTGCCACATCAACTGAACAAAAGACAAATGGAAAACTGAAAAGTCATCAGTAAAATGTTGCTTCAATGGCACGAAAGAAAGTCTTTTTCGCATCGAATTGTGACTGGCGATGAAAAGTGGATTTACTTTGAGAATCCCAAACGCACAAAATCATGAGTTGATCCAGGTCAACCATCAGCATGGACTGCAAGGCCAAATCACTTCAGAAAGAAGACAATGCTCTGCGTTTGGTGGGATCAGGAAGGTGTGGTGTAGTATGAGCTTCTAAAACCCGGTGAAACCATTAATATTGATCACTACCGACAACAAATAATCAATTTGAACCACACTTTGATCATAAAACGACCAGAATGGGCCAGAAGACACGGAAAAGTAATTTTGCTTCATGATAATGCACCATCACACACTTCAAAACCAGTTAAAGACACGTTAAAAGATCTTGCTTGGGAAGTATCAACCCACCCGCCGTATTCACCAGACCTTGCTCCTTCAGATTACCACTTGTTGTGATTGATGGCACACGCACTTTCTGAGCAGCACTTCAAAACATACAAAGAAGTGGAAAATTGGGTCTCTGAATTGTTTGCCTCAAAACAAGAAAAGTTCTATTGGGATGGTATCCACAAATTACCTGAAAGATGGGGGGAATGTGTAGCTAGCGATGGACATTACTTTGAATAAAGCACTTTTGATGTTTCTCTTGAAATTATTCTGTTTTCTTTGATTGCAAAATCCACATTATTAACTGGTACACCTATGCACTTATGAATATGCCTTGGCCCTGGGGGCTCCTGATCCTTGACTGAACCTCCCTTCAGAAAACAGCAATGCAAAGAATTTAGTCTTTGGAATAAAATAGATAGTGGTTTGAATCCTGTCTAATATAGTTTCCAGCACATAGTAGGTATATATGTTAAATTTTTTCCCTTTCCCCATCTGGACAGTTCAATTCAAATATGTTAGAAAACTTGGACAAGACACCAGAATATTTGTATTCCAGCCACTAATGTCCTCTGTGACCTTGTTAAGGTGATGTAGGCTCAATGTTCCCTGTCTTCCTCATTCTTCAAATGAGAAGAATGCCAGCTAGCTCACTTCCCGACTATTGTGGGGATTAAATAAATGAATGTTCATTAATTCATTGTGAAAAGTACAAAGAGCTACCCAACTATTAAGGATCACAGTGGGCCACGGCCCTAATCAATAATCTCTAGGACAGACTTTAGAGCACAAACATGCAGGCAGAAAGAATGCAGAGTGGCTGTTTCCCTGTGCAAGGTTGCTGCTATGCTGCAGGTATTGACAAGCCTGGAGAACGTGGAGGTTAAATACCAGGAAAATCCTTCATGCAACAGAAGACTTTTGTCAGCAGAGCTGAGCAGAATGCCAAGTCACAGACTGGTCCCCTGAAAGCATGGTTAACTTCCTGATCAATATGTTGAAGCCCTTTGGAAAAGTCATCACTAACCCTAGACTCCCAGAAGTCTACACTTGGTACATAATCCCCTAAGTCAGTGGTTCTCAGCCTTCCTAATGCCAAGACCCTTTAATACAGTTCCTCATGTTGTGGTGACCCCCAACCATAAAATTATTTTCGTTGCTACTTCAGAACTGTAATTTTGCTACTGTTATGAATCGTCATGTAAATATCTGATATGCAGGATGTATTTTCATTGTTACAAATTGAACATAATTAAAGCATAGTGATTAATCACAAAAACAATAGGTAATTATATATGTGTTTTCCGATGGTCTTAAGTGACCCCTGTGAAAGAGTCGTTCGACCCTCAAAGGGGTCTCGACCCACAGGTTGAGAACGGCTGCCCTAAGTCTTCCATGCAAACACTTCATTTTCTAGTCAAGGAAACTGAGGCCCAGATTCTCAGCTAGTTTCAAATACACATTTCCTTCTACTCCGCCAAATATTTGTTGCCACATTTGCTTTATGTATCCCACCCCCCAGCTTTCTTCAGGTACACTTGACAAATAAAAATTGTATAGGTTTAAGGTGTACAACATATTTTGATAAATGTATATGTTGTGAAAGTCAAGCTAATTAACATATCCATCAACTCACAGTTACGAATTTACTTTTATTTATGTATTTTTGGTTGAACCATTTGAAAGGAAGTTGCAAATATTGCTCTATCCTTCAGTTCTTTTAGCCTGAATTTCCAAGATAAGGTATTCATAACTACAATGTCATTAACACAACTAAATTAAGACATCCAATAATCACATCCAGTATGGTAGTCCAACATTTTTTTATAACTTTTAAAAACTCCAGGATATATAAAATATATTTCTTACATATCTAGTCCACTTTATTCTGAAATAATAAAAATCGAACCTGCCAAATTTTTTTGTGTGTGATATAAATTAGGAGTGAGAAATTCCCCAAATCCCCAAACACTTCAATTTAAGTACAGTCCTTACTACACAGAATCCTTTAACCTGGATGAGGGTGGGGGTTGGCCCTCCCCAGGACTTGGAAATGTAAACAAAAATGAGGGCAGGATATGGAAGCCCCCTAGACAGCATAATTTATAAAATGAGCATGGTATCTGAGACACTTCAGATGAAAGTCACCACAGACATGCCCAACTTTTCATGAAATAGCTAAAAGGAATAAAGTGTTTCTCATTACATTATAGCCTGCAAGGTTTTCATTAAGTTTTGAAGTTGCCCTGTTTAGTTAAAAGCATTTGGGCTTTTCTGAAATGAGTAATTCTAGAGGTTTAACTTTTCTGTGGTCATTTTAATAGGACCCTGCAAATTTATTCCCCCAAGCTAAACTTTGTCACAGAAGAGGTGCCTGGAGAAATGAGGGAGCCCCTCGAGTATGGCTCTTGTGACTCAGTAAGGAGGTGGGAGCCCTCTTTTTCTTTATTCACTGGAATACTGAAACCTTGTTAGAATATGAAGAGAGTTGTTCACCCAAACAAACAAATGTAGCTTGCAGGGGGTGGGGGTTGGGAAGAGGGATGGAGGCTGCTCATGAACATGTGTGCACACAACCAGTGTAAGCTTAGAGCCAAGCCTTCTCTTCTGACCTGCAAGGCAAACACTTAAAGCAGCTCCTGACCAGGCTCAGGTCTGGTAACTAATTAGAAATAATGCCTCAAGCTTTTATAAATGAGGTACCCTTGCCCTAGCTGGTTTGGCTCAGTGAACAGGGTGTCAGCCTGTGAACTGAAGGGTCCCAGGTTCGATGCCCAGTCAAGGGCACATGCCTAGGTTGCAGGCTCCATTCCCAGTAGGAGGCCTGCAGGAGGCAGCCAGTCAGTGATTCTCTCTCATCATTGATGTTTCTATCTTTCTCTCCCTCTCTCTCTCTGAAATCAACAATATATACTTATAAATTAGGTACCCTTAGATACCTTCTGTTATAGTTTCAATTGTGGTCCCAAAAAGATAGGCTGAGATCCTATACCGCCGCCGTACCTTATAATGTGACCTCACTCGGAAATGGGGCCTTTGCAGAAGTAATTAGTTAAGATGAGATGAAACTGCAGTAGGTCAGGTACTTAATGGAATATAAGGAGAAGAAAGACAGGGACACAGAGACTGGCAAGCAACCACAGAGGCAGAGACTGGAATGATACCACTGCAAACCAAAGAACGTCAAAATCACCCACAACCCCAGAGCTGGAACTAAGGCATGCAGCACACTCCCTCGTCCACCTCCTGCCCAGAGCCTTCAGAGAGAGCACAGCCCTGTGGACACCTTGACCTTGGACTTCCAGCCTCCAGAACTGAGAGGGAATAAATTTCTGGTGTTTTAAGCAACTCAATGTGTGGTGCTTTGTTATGGAAGCTCTAGACACTAATACACCTTCAGACTCCAAGGACCAAAAACCAGGACTGGGACGAGGATACAAAGAAAAGGAGTATAGGAAGAACCAAGATGGCAGTGTAGGCAAACGTCTGTACTCTCTGCCTCCCACAATCACATTAAAATTACAACGAAAATACAGAACAACCATCATCCAGATCCACCAGAAAGCTGGCTGAATGGAAGTTCTACAACTAGATAAGTAAAGAAGAAAGCACACTGAAACTGGTAGAAGGTGCGGAGGCACGGAACAGGCTGGTTCAGCCACTCACGTGTGCCACTTTTTTAATCAGGAGGGAGATGGTCTCTGTGGAGGCTGCCCAGAAGAGCAAGGGGTCCCAGCCCCACACCAGACGCCCAGCCCAGGGTTCCAGAGCTGGGAAAAGAAGTCCCTATGGGCAGTAAGAACTAGGAGCTGTAAAAACCAGATTGGGACTCAGTGACACAGAGGCTGCTAGAGACCCAGCTGCTCCTCTTAAAAGGCCGGCACACAAGCTGAACTTACAAGCTCCCACTTCCTCTGAGCTCCAGTGGAGGAACTGGATTGTCTGGCATTGGGGGAGGAACTCGAGGTGACTTTCTCCCAGATGGAGCTCCTCCCAGCAGTCATTGTTCCTATGCTGGGACCTTCCCAGTTGCAGGGCTGACTGGAAGCCATATCTGTTTGCTCTGCCTGGTGATTCCCTGAAACCCCACCCCATGCAATTTACAACCCCACCCACGCTGAAAGCCAAAGCTTTTGCATATGAATGGCCAATCCTTGCTTAGGCTAAAACCTGTCAAACAAGCTGCAGCTGGGTCATGAAGCCCCAAGCCTATCAATAAAAGGCCTAAGAACAGGCACCAAGACCAGCCTGCCTTGCTTCACAGCTGGGCCTCATCTGGGCACTTTCAAACCTGATACAAAAAGGAGGAATCTGCAGATCTCTCTCTCTTGCTCCTGCTGGGGGGCCCATGCAGTGGCTGACTTTGCAACTCCCTGGAGACCCAAGAGCCAGGGGTCAGTATGAGACCATACCAGATTACAACTCTTCACATCCATAAGTAACACACTCAAGGGGCAGACTCCATGAGTACCAAAGCCCCACTGAAGCAAGTCCTGCTCCATAAGGGTGTCTCCTGCACAGCAGCTCTCCCACTGTAACTGTAGCTGGTCCCCACAGCCAGTTGGCCTGGAGGTCAATTCCTCCCAATGATACCAACAGCAATAAAAGCTCAACTACAGCAAGACTGTGCACACAGCCCACAGAGGGGTGCACCTAGAGTGTCCACCTCAGGTGATTGGGGAGGTTGAGCCACTGGACCCTATAGGACACCTACTACACAAGGCCACTCTATCAACTCAAGGAGACTTAGCAGCTCTACCCAATATATAGAAACAAACACAGGAAAGCAGCCAAAATGCAGAGACAAAGAAACATGTCATAAATAAATAAAAGAAATGGAAGAAAGCAAACTACTGGATATAGAGTTGAAAACCATGGTTATAAGGTTACTCAAGAATCTTCTATAAATCTCCAAGGGACTTTGTGAGACTTTCAAGGATCTTAGTGAGAATGCCAAAAATAAAGGAAAAGAACCAGTCAGAAATTAAGCATACACTGACTGAAATAAAGAATAATATACAGGGATTCAACAGTAGACTAGAGGATCCCGAGAATAAAATCAATGATTTGAAATATGAGGAAGCAATAAACACCCAACCAGAAGAGCTAAAAAATATATATATATATTCCAAAAATATGAAGATAGTGTAAGGAGCCTCTGGGACAACTTCAAGCATACCAACATCTGAATTACGAGGGTGCCAGAAGAATAGAGAGAGCAAGATATTGAAAACCTATTTGAAGAAATAATGACAGAAAACTTCCCCTACCTGGTGAAAGAAATAGACTTACAAACCCAGGAAGCACAGAGAGTCCCAAACAACAGGAACCCAAAGAGGACTACAATAAGACACATCATAATTAAAATGTCAAGGGCTAAAGACAAAGAGAGAATCTTAAAAGCAGCAAGAGAAAAGCAGTTAGTTACCTACAATGGAGTGCTCATACAATTGTCAGCTGATTTCTCAACAGAAACTATGCAGGCCAGAAGGGAGTGGCAAGAAATATTCAAAGTGATGAATAGCAAGGACCTACAACCAGCAAAGCTATCATTTAGAATTGAAGGTCAGATAAAGAGCTTCACTGACAAGAAAAAGCTAAAGGAGTTCATCACCACCAAACCAGTATTATATGAAATGCTAAAGGGTATTCTTAAGACAAGGAAGAAGAAAAAGAAAAAAGATGAACAACAAAATGTCAACAAATATATATATCTATCAGGAATTGAATCTAAAAATCAAACGAATAAGAAATCTAATGACAGAATACACTGTTGAATAAAATAGAATCAGAAGCATGGAAATGGAACAGAGTGACGATTCTCAGAGGGAAGGAGGGTGGGTGGAGGGGAGAGATTAAACAAAGATCTTATATGCATTACCTATGGACACAGACAATAGGGTGGTGAAGGCTTGGGGCAGGGCGGGAACCCGGTGGAGGGGAGCTATGGGGCGGGGGGGTGGGGGGAGGGAAGAGGGACATCTGTAATAATCTCAACAATAAAGATTTAAAAAATTATAAAATAAAAAAGAAAGAAAGAAAAGGAGTACAGCCCTATCTGGTTTGGCTCAGTGTATAGTGTGTTTGCCTTCAGACTGAAGGGTCCCAGGTTTGATTCTGGTCAAGGGCACGTGCCCATGTTGTGGGTAGGGGGTGTGCAGGAGGCAGCTGATCAATGATTCCCTGTCATCATTGAAGTTTCTCTCTCTCTCTCCCTCTCCCTTCTTCTCTGAAATCAATAAAAATAGATTTTAAAAAAGAAAAGGAGTACCAAGCAACTCAGCCCATGTCCAGGGCTGCCCTCCCCGGCAGCCTGGGTGCTAAACTCAGCTTTAAAAATGGTCCCTCCTGTCATGAGTCATGGGGAAAGGGCAAAGCAGGAAGGTCGCCTTTATTGCTGACCTGGCATCATAAAAATAATTAGCCAGTTGCCACACGTGCTTCAGGAAGGTGATTTGGGTTGTGTGCTGTTCAGCCTGAGGGAGCACACAGACCAGCCAGCCACCAATGCGTCACCTTCAGAGGAAACGCTGTTGATGAGCAGATATTCCCCTAAACCGTTCTCTACAGAAGAACACCTTTTCTGCACCAGGTGTGTCGATACCTGGCTCACTGAGAACATCCCCGGGTGAAGAACAAAGGTCACATTGGTCCGAGTAAGTGGATGTGACAGCTCCAATCTGGTTCCAAAGCCACAGGGCAGCTGGAGGGGCCGGCCTGGGACCAGAAAGGAGCCATGGTCCTGGGAGTCCAGTGGACAGGACTTGGGCCTTCAAAATCACAACTGCAGTTTTTCAGACCTATAAGCATCTAGCAAAGGAAAGGTTCAGTGTTCTGCTCTTAATATGTGTAGTCAGATGCCTCATCAAGTTCTAATAATCAAAGGCTCTCATTCCTTAATTTAAATTCAAGTATGCTTCGTTTTGTGCATACTAGTATATGAAAATAATCATTTCAAAGATAGCACTTTAATTTTCGTTTTCTATTATTTGTTGAAAAGGTACGTGCTGTGCTAGCCTGTTAAGCACAGTTGTAGAAGTGTCAGCCAAAGGGTCTCCAGTTTGATTCTTGTCAAGGGCATGTACTTGGGTTGTAGTTTTGATCTCCGGCCCCCACTGGGGTGGGTGGGGGAGGCAACCAATTCATGTGCGTCTCTCTCACATCAATGTTTCTCTCCCTCTCTCTCCCTTCCACTCTTTCTAAAAATCTGAGGGGGGAAAATATCCTTGTAAGGATTAACAAAACAAAAAAAGACAAGATAAATGCTGACCTTGAGCATGGGAACAATAGGACAGGCAGGGTAGATGATGGTCTTTGCCACCATTTCTTCAGCCCCTTGACACCACACTTCAGCTGTATTATGTCTGTCAATCCTTGTCCAAGCCCCTGAGTCAGGGCTTGTGATTAGTCCTGAATGGCAAGTGAGGAACTTTTACGTGAGTCATCTAACCAAAGTCTCAGAACAAGGTAGAGCAAAGCGGCAATTCCAGCAGAGGTCTGTTTGCCGTCGTATAATGTGTGACATGGGCCTCATCTTTGCAATGGGAAAAAAATCCAAAAACCGGGTCTGTGAGTGAGTCTCCCTGGATCTCAGGGACATTCTCTCTCCTCTCTTCCCAGGGCAGGTAAGGATTTGTAAACTGTAAAGTGCCATCTTCCAACAATGAACAAGTTTCTCTTTTGCTCTCTCTTGGCATGTGCCCAGCAGGCACTTTTCCTGCTTCAGAAGGAGTTTGGGCAATGCCAGCAGGGTGGGTGATCCATAAGGCAGGCCTGATGAGCAGGCGATCAGATTTTAATACCAAGTTGGTAGCAAGGGTTGGAGAATGAAGTGGATTCTCTGCCTGACATGGGGACAGAGAGCAGAGAAAGCCTCTAGGAAAACATGGTAGTTAAATCAACACAATAATGATACCGAGTTAACTGCTTTGAACAAAAAGCAACTCATTTAGGATTGTTGGAGATATCTCTTCACACACACACCCCTGCCCCCCATTTGGGACAAATGAAACTCACTCACCTGCTTTTAAATAAAAAATAGGTAATTTCATTCAATAAGTTCCACAAATGGATAAACAAATTATGGTACAGACATTGATTGGAATAGTATAACCTCATTAAAAGTCATATTTCCAGAATATTTCGTTGAAATGGGATAAAAATTAATGAGACAGTGCTAACAAGAGAAGCATAAGCATAAAAAATGAGATCCCAAGGTGCCTCTAAAATAGAATCTTACTTCTTTAAAACAGATAAATTTCTATGTATTTGAATGGAAAAGAGATTGGAAAGAAATAACTACCCAATGGTTAAAAGTGATTAGCTCTGGGTGAAGTATCAGTACTTGATTTTATTTTTACTTTACAGTTTTCTGTATTTTTAAACACATTTTACAAGGGTCATGTAATATTTTATAGCAAGAAGAATGATATTTTTAAATAATTTTGGCAAATACTAAGAGTATTAAACAGGGAATCACAAAAGCCTGGTTTCTGTTTTGACTACGTCAAATCCCTGCTCCAACTTATGCCTTGGTCTCCTCATCTACAAAACACAGAGGCTGTTCTTAATTAAATCTAAGGCTCGGTGTTTCCATTATGCACTGTGGCCAATTAGTGACTGTAGGAGAGTGGGCAATGTGTGGAAGCAACTGAGAGGAGTCAGAGACACAGAGGAGTCAGAGAAGAAGAAAAAGAAAGCTGAGAACTGAGGGATGCAGACAAAGCACACGTGGACTCAGAAGGTTTTGAAGACAAATGATATTGTTAAGTCACCACCTCCCCTGCATTTAAAAGTCACCCTCGTGTGGAACTTTGATTATTCACAAATCTTCATCTGCTTTAATTATTAAATCTATAAACATCTTGCCCGATGACTTCACCACACAGACCCATCCAGATGGAAATTACCTCTGTGCTAATGCAGGAGTGACTAGAGCAGCGGTTCTCAACCTGTGGGTCGCGACCCCTTTGGGGGTCGAGCGACCCTTTCACAAGGGTCGCCTAAGACCATGGGAAAACACATATGTAATTACATATTGTTTTTGTGATTAATCATTATGCTTTAATTATGTTCAATTTGTAACAATGAAAATACATCCTGCATATCAGATATTTCCATTATGATTCATAACAGTAGCAGAATTACAGTTATGAAGTAGCAACGAAAATAACTTTATGGTTGGGGGTCACCACAACATGAGGAACTGTATTAAAGGGTCGCGGCATTAAGAAGGTTGAGAACCACTGGACTAGAGGAATGTGATGAACTCAAATTGAAATCTGGATCTAGTGCCTCGGGCTGAAAATGAGTCACCCTTGGAGTAAAGTAATTATCTGCCCACTTTACCTTTAACCTTGGGTTTATGTGGAAAATAATTCAGTTAAAGATGGTACTGATTAACTCCATTCCACCGAACACCCACGGGTCCTTTCTCTCCAGACCCCTGGGCACTAGTGACTTGGGGACAAAGCTTCCTCCTGTCTGATGGTTACCAAGGCCTGGATGCTCTCAGAAGCACAAGGTGGGAAACAGTCACTGTCACTCTGCTAATAAACCTGAGATCTCCATTGTCTGCTTCTATGTCCTTCAGAGATCACAACACAGAACACACTGAATAAATACCTTACCGCTGGAGTGACCATACTGTTTCAAGCCCACAGACCTTCATGGAAAATCAGAGGCCATCAAAATCAGGGGACAGGTGTGACAGGTCTTCTGTGAGAAGCCACAGAATGACTGGACGGCTGGACTCTCAGAATAAACTCTTCCATTCCTCACAAGTACACACCACTTTAGGGTCTACAATAATTCACAACCCTGGGGTAGGCAGGAAAGCATAGGTGCCTCCAATCCACCCTACCACACCCCCAACAGACATCACTAATCAATGTCTATTCTCCTCTTTGGGCAGAGATAAGGTCTAGGAAAACTCATTAGTCCAGGGCTCTGTGTATGATTCATGGACAAGCGAAAATGGACCCTATCTGTTATCCCCACACTGAGCTTCAAGTTCACAGAGGGACTTAAATGGTTTTGTACTTGGCCAGGGAAGCCAAAGGTATAGAGGGTGCCCATACTCTGGCCAGTCTATCTGCTACTCAGAGATGGCCTGGGCCTCCCACTGCATTGAGTGAACTTGCTCCCCCCCCCCACTCTCCCCCCACCCTCACCTCCAAGCAAGAGAGGTCTGGTTTGTGATCCTGAAGTCCCAACCACTCAGGTCTGATCAGCCCCGCTGCCCAGTTCATGTTCATTTGCCACCAGGACAGTGTCAGAATTTTTCTCTTTTTTTTTTCTTTTTCAAAATTACTTACATTATCTTTATTGATGCACTGTAATCAGTAAAATACACACATCATAAGAGTTCCAGGTGATGAGTTTTGCCAATTGTACACCCCATGCCACCACCACCCAAAACAAGGCATACACGTTTTTCACTCTCTCTGAAGTTACCTTTCTGGTGGAATATTTCTCGTCTGGGTGAAAAACCAACAACACTATCTTATTCCTTTATGTGGACGGGGTCAGGTACCTCACTGGCTTGTTAAACTGCACTCTTGCAAGAGACTATTCCAACTCCAGCTATAACCTCCAACAGCACCTTGTAATTTTCTGTCTAAAACAAAGAAAACTCCATTTCTTTTCTTGTCCCTGAGCTATTGAGTTTTGTCTCCCAAGGCTTCATTGACCCTCTGAAGGTTTTTTATATGTTTCCTATATCCTGGCTCCTCCACTTATCTATCGAAGTACCACTTTTTCAGAAGAGACTGTGTAATTCCTTTTATAGCATTGGACTCAAATCCTCTATATTAGGAACCTGGTGAGAGGGCTGTAAACTCTGGAGATTGTGGTAGGTATAGTGCGTGGGACCTGCTGCAATATTTTTTGTGTGTATCACTCCCTGTAATGTCATATGTTATTAGAGTTGGTGACTTAAAATCCATCTGCATCTCGACCTGTGGGATCAGTGATATGCTCTACATAAGCCTCCCACCCTACTCCAAATTTTTATCAAATTCATCAACCCCAGAGAAAGGAGAAATGTTTGTTAGAAATGTGACAAAGACTTATGAACTGGCTCCCACTATTAATAAGGCAGAGTCATTTTGCCAAATGATGAAGGATATGCCAGGTTCTGTTGCTGTAGATATTTGCCAATCCGTGTGCCCACACTAGTTAAAAAGGAAACATTTTCAGGTATTTCCATGTATTAGCCAGCAGTGACCTGGACAGCATAACCTGAAAGACACCTGACCTGATTCACCTGAAAGCAGACGTGGGCTAAGGCATCAAGGATCCCTTGCTGCTTCGCCATCACACTACAGGGGTGTTTTTCAGACCGTCACTGCCTCTTGCCTAGATTATTTCAGTAGCCTCCTAACTGGTCTCCTGCCACTGGTCTCAGCCACCTTCATCCTCTCTTCCATTGACAATGTGCTCTTTCCCCTTCATTCTCTGACAAAGGGCTCCCTGCGTAATTCTGTAATGGCTTCCCCACTCCCCACAGTGTCCACACTCTCAGGTGTTGTTCACGATCTCCACAGAGTGATTCACCTCTTCCTGCCTCCTCTGTACACTCCTCCTCACACACCCCAGTGTCCCCTTCTGCCACCTGCAGG
Organism: Myotis nattereri; assembly: GCF_964212035.1. NCBI lineage: Eukaryota > Metazoa > Chordata > Mammalia > Chiroptera > Vespertilionidae > Myotis > Myotis nattereri. The sequence continues at coordinate 224,806,175 of NC_138075.1, forward strand.
CCACGCCAAGGACAACTCTCAGGCGCCATTCGCCAGGACGCCCTTACATTTGCAGCTGCTTCTTCCTCTTCTCATTCTAGTTAATTCTGCATCATCACAGATTCACTTAGATGTCATTTCCTCTGAAACTCTTCCCAAACACTAAGCTCAGGTCTCCTCCTCCGCACCCAGTAACCCCTGCCAAAGCTTCTTCAGCTGACGCATCCCCCAGCGCCAGGGGCACCATTCACATTGAACACAATAACAGTGGAACTCCTGGGACCTGTGCAACCTGGTGGCTTTGAGCCTTTGCACCTGAGTTGCTGGCTGGCCTGTCTCTCACACCAACCCCCATGTCCCCCATAGCATATCTTCCACCTGTAGCTGGGCCACAGCTCTATTTCAGAACCTCCTTTCTCTGCTGGGAATCCTCAGGTTCTCCTCTGGATCTGCCCATCCTTTTGAACCTATTTACTACCTAAAAGTAACCCCTTTTGGAGACCATATGTTTGGGGAGTTGAGAGTGTTTGTTTTGCCAATAGTTCTCAAGCTCAGCTTCTTCTGGGTCAGGATCCTGTATGGTAAGAACAGGCAGCACCATTTCCCACACAGCCCCAATTCCCAAAACTCTACCCTGACCAGAGTCTCAGGTCTCAGCTCACTGCCCAGAAGAATTTAGCCACATGGTAGGAAGTGTTTGGGACCCTTTGTCCCTTCTGTCTCCGCCGCAGCTCCTTGCAGACAATGGTCACACCTTCTATTTCTTTAAGACATTTCTGTCTCCCCAAAATGGCTAAATCACAAGGTGTACAACGTAAATAACTCATTTTATGTTGTTAGGGGAATGTATTTATAAATGAATGAATAATTTGGAGCTGAGAAATATATCTATGCATTCTTAAAATAATAAACAAAAATTAAACCCAAACCATTTGAAGCATAAAGAATGTGTGAGCTAATTTGTTGATTGTATTATTAAACCTTTTCTGTGAACCTGAGAGGCTGAGTAACCAAAAACCTGGAACAATGAGTCACACAAATGCCTGTGTGGGTACCCATAACCAATAGACCATCTTTCTAACAGAGAGCATCCTCCCCAGTGGATCAGGTTGTCATTTTCCTTAGGTTGAGTGTAGCAGGTTCTCAGCTTATTCCCAGAGACACAAAAAGAGGAAAGCCTCTCACAATCATCTGCTGATGGGCCACGAGAGGGCAGTGGTGGGAATGGTGGACAGAGAGAGGCTTAGGTCACATTTCCTGTAGGTACAGGAAGGCCATTCTTGACTTTTGACCTTGGTCCTACAGTAAACTTGAGTCTGCAGCTCTCTGGGACAGCCCACAGCCTTAGAGAATCAATCTGCTGGGCTGAGTTTTTCTTTGTTTTAAAAAAAAATCAACTTTGTCTTTTGAAACCTCTAATGGCCAAGTGAAATAACTTGTCCCTCACTCACGAGTTCCCACATGGCCAGGTAATTGTAGGCGGCTGAGATATCTGCCGTGCATCTCTGTTTGGTCAAGTTTCAGATCATATTCCGTTCTTAATCTTTCATCATAAATCAGTTCTTCTGGCCTTTTAATCACTCTCGTTGCATGTTCCAAATGGGTTCCCAGGCCATAAATCAATTAGAAAATGTCTTTAAAGTGCTTTAAAAAATAAAAAGTGTGAGTAAGTGCAGCCCATTACAGAAGCAGGGCGGTGTACTTGAAAGCAAAACTGGTGTTCAAGGTGCAACCTCTGCATTCACCGGAGCTTGTTTCTAATAAATTTCACAGGAATCTCACAGAGGTGGATTGATTTATTTTCCCCTTTGATATTTCTCTTATTTCTCCGAAGCAAAACCAAATCATATTTCTTTGAGATATTTGTTTGGGTTGAAGGATAAGGACAGCCTTGCTTTTCCAGCAGGAGATTGTATTTGGACAGGAGAACTTGCTGAAGGCCAACGCAGAAAACAAAGACATGATCCACAGGGGAGACTGCAGTGATTCCACCAATGGGGACCTTCAGGAAATAAGCCAATAAGCAAAAAGAGAAGACGCTTGAATTAAGACCAGGGATAACACATAGGCTTCAAGTTAAATTGAATTTTGATCAGTTCTGCTCAATATATAGCAGCTGCCTATAAAGATGGTTTTAAAAGAAAGTGGATGTCATGTCCAGTGGGAAGTATCATGATCAATAAGCTATGTCTGCCCAGCCAGTGTGGCTCAGTGGTTGAGCATCAACCCATGAACCAGGAGGTCAAAGTTCAATTCCAGTCAGTGTGCATGCCCAGGTTGCAGGCTCAATCCTTGGTCAGGGGCATGCATCAGGAAGCCAATCCATGTTTCTCTTTCATCACTGCTTCTATTTCGCTCTCCCTTCCTCTCTCTAAAAAATCAATAAAAATGTATTGAAAACAACAACAACACTTGTCTTCCTTTAACATAGAAAAAAATAATACTAATAAATAAGCTATGTCTTCTCTGAGTGTGGAGGAGGCAGATGGAGGCATGCTCGTTACCTATCTGACATCAGGCATTAGACAACCTGAAGGCAATACTTGACTCGTAGGTGATGATCTGACACATGACAGGTGCTCTCCTCTAAAAGATTCCAGATTTTGATTAACACAACCTCACCGTGTGTTTACATTCCACAGGGGACACGTGGCCCACCTGCTGACATGAACTGCCTGACCACAATGTGTAGAGATCAGTGATAAGCTCTTGGAAGTGGTGACAGAATACATTACATTTGTATCAGACCTTAAGTTAACAAATGTTTACATCCATGCTTTCTTATTTAACATTCATTCTATTTTCAATAAGTAAGTATTGCTCCCACTGGGAAGCCAGGTAGTGTACTATGAGTTAGATATAATTGGTAAATTAAAAATAAAATATAGCCCCTGCCTCTTTGGAGTTTACATACCCATAAAGAATGGGGGGTGGGGGAAGGGGGAGAAGAGGTGTGTATAAACTTCAATTTGAAGATGAGAAGACTGATGCTCAAATACCATATATAACTTGTCCATGAAAAAAAAAATGGCATATGGAGGAAACAGGACTTTTGCCCAAGGCTGCCAGTATAATTTCTCTCTCTGTTTTTTCCTGGGCTCCTATTCCATTTTTCACGTGAGACTCGATCCCAGAGCTGCAGCCTTCTGGTTTCGCTGCTCCTACAATGCTGAGGATCTCTTACTTCCTGGGTGATGGTGATCTGCAGCTCTATCGATGCCATGAGAGCTTCCCCAGCAATATCTTTAATCCCACAGCACCTGAGGACTCCTTCAGAAAATGGTACACTGGATCTGGAATGGAGAAGAGGGCTTCACAAGCAAGGTGAAGTCAAGCCAGACTTCAGACCAAAGATAGGGGCCAAGGTAGAGAGGACATGAAAAGGCATTGCAAGTGGAGGGGATGAAAGAATGAGAAGAAAAAAATGTCATGAGCTACATGTGAAGGAATAAAATCATAAAACAAACAAGTGATTTCAGGAAGCAATGAGTAGACAAGTCTGGTTCAACCAAAGAAAAAACAAAATATTTATTTAGTGTCTATGTGCCATAGGCACTGAAAAATTATTTCATTTAATTCTCACAAGAACTACATAAACAGAGAAGGCAGACTTCTTGCCTCATTACAGGTAGGATAACTAATACCAACTGCTGTTAGGTAACTTGCCCAAGGTCATGGACTAGTAAGTGGCATAACTAGTATTCACAACAGGTATTTCCATCTCCATATCCAGAGTTCCCTCTGCTCAAAGCATTCCTGGTCAAGTCTGCAAGGTACTCAGTGCACTAGAGAGAGATACTGTGGAAACAGTGAAAGCAGGCATCAAAATTGGTCTGGAGAGGACCAATTGTCTTTGCCAATTTGATAACATTTCTGTTACCTATTCTTCCCTGATAGGTAATGTGTTTGGAGAAAGATGAGAGACAACTCTTTTTTTTTTTTAAATATATTTTATTGATTTTTTGCAGAGAAGAAGGGAGAGGGATAGAGAGCCAGAAACATCGATGAGAGAGATGGATCAGCTGCCTCCTGCAGGCCCCCCAGTGGGGATGTGCCCGCAGACAAGGTACATGCCCTTGACCGGAATTGAACCTGGGACCCCTGAGTCTGCAGGCCGATGCTCTATCCTCTGAGCCAAACCAGTTCGGTGAAAGACAACTCTTTTTTCAACAAATTCAAGCATTTTGTCTTCCACAAAAAGGAATACCTGACTACTTCTACTTTGAAAAATGCTAAAAACCTAGAAATGGATTCCTTATAGGTTGTCTGTTTTCTCCAAAGCCATTTCTCTTCCTGCCCCTTTGCCTCTTGCCAAAAATATAGCTGATTAGCTTTTCAATGTTGACCCCCTCTCTCTCATCCTTCCTACAGAATTTCAACTTCACTCATTCACATCCACCATCCTCTGCAAGGCCACAGGCACCAGAGGAAGCAAGATGTAACCCCAACCTCAGCAGATGACTACTGCTTAATCCAAGCCAGTCATGGTGGCCCCATTGCCCAATATGGACTTAGGCAAGAGCATGTGATACAACTGGGCCACTGTAACATGAGGATGAGTCTGCTAGGAAGCTTCTGGAAGAGGGTTCTTCACTCTTAAGATGATACAAGGAAGAAATGGCCTCAACCGCCTCTGGATAACTTTCTATCTGTGATGCCTGGAGTTGTGGCACCCTGTTGCCAACATGAGGAGACCAGGCTAAGGATAGATCACCTTTACCAATTTCACAGTGTTGCTCTCCTGTACTCTTGTCTGACATATGACATACGGAGTGGAAGATGGTTCTTTCTGCTGATTCACGGTGCCTGACAGAGGGTTTCTTTGCCAGGTTTGACAAATAAGAGAGGTTCTTAAAATGAAGTATGAGCCACAGAGGAATAGGATAGAAGGAAAACAACATTATAAGAAGGATCACTTTAGTTATTAAATGGGTCCCACATAACGTCTGTTGAGAGGAAGGAAAAAGTAATGAAATATAGGATTTTTTTTATTGTTCAACCATCCTTCTTGAATACAACACCACTGAGAAACTAGACCACAATGCTCAAAGTCTCAATAGCATGAAAGCAGGCCTAAAGGAAATGAGTCACGACACAGCAGCAGCTGTTGTTTGCATATTTGTTGATTTTGTGCAGACTCTTCACTATACAACAGGGGTCGGCACGCCACAGCCCCAGGGTGAAATACAGCTTGCTGCCTGGTTGTGTAAATAAAGTTTTGTTGGGATACAGCCAACCCCGCTTGCTTACACGTTGTCCGTGGTTGCCTTTTTGCTAAAATGTCAGAGTTGAGTAATTGCAGCAGAGACTTCATGGCTCACAAAGCTGAAATCTTTGTCCTCCAGTCCTTTGCAGAAAGTTTGCTCCCCCCCCCACCCCCGCCACCTCCTCCCCGACTTAGAAGGAAGAGAACCAAACCAACAGACTGAGTACACAAATGAACACTGGCCACACCGCATAGAAAAATGACCCATGTGAATCCATTTGAATTCTGATTCGTGGTCTACAGCAACAGGCCCATACAACCAAACCATTACCTACAGTAACCTGCACAGGAAACCCACCTGCTCCCTATACATCAAACTTGTAGAAAGTGAGACACTATCTAACAACAGGTCCAAGAAGTCAGATGTTGACTCCTGTAACATCTGTATGTATTTGTCTGTAAAGCCCCAAACAGGCAGAACTTTACTAATAACTGGTCGCTTTCCTAATTTTTTTATTGATTTTAGAGTGAGAAGAAGGGAGAGAAAGAGAAAGAGGGAAACATCAATTTGTTGTTCTGCTTATTTATGCATTCACTGGTTATTTCTTGTATGTCCACTGATGGGGATCAAACCCACAACCTTGGCATATGGGGCAATGCTCTAACCAACTAAACTACCCAGCCAGGGCTAGCTTTCCTAATTTTTGTCCCCATTTCTAAGTTAGGACCCACCAGAGTTAGTCAAAAATGTACCACTAAGCAATTGCTTAGGATACCCCAATTCCAGTTGTCCCTCCCAGAGGTTCCTCATACCAACATCCTCCAATCAGGGCTCACAGGAAGCCTTCCCTTTTCCATGGGAAAGTTTTCCACTCCTCTGCCTGCCCCGGAGTCTCTTTCAAAATATAAGTGATGGTGGCTGACTCCTTTGCTATACCAAGTTCAGAAAAAAAAAAAAAAAAGCCTGTTTTTCTCATTTGATTGATCTCCAGTTATTTCCACAGAATTTGGAATTAAAGGATCTGAGTCCTAATCCTGGATCTGCCACTCATTCCATCTGTGACACTAAATACTCAACTCACCTGTTTGAAAAAGGAAATTAAAGAGGCGGGGTATCTACCCCTAGGAGCTCATTGGCCATTTACATTTTAGGGGTAAGACTAAATCATGCTAGAAATATGTGCAAAGGAAAGAGGCAGCTCTGGGGAAGGAGCAATAGCTTGGATTGGGTCATACATCTAGTACTTGCCTGGCATTGATTAATTGATAATCACTGTTATCTTTGACCACTATTCATATAGTCACCAGGAAAATATATTTCCCCTACATTCACAAATTTCTTCCTTTCCAAGCAAAATGTAAGCCACTCATTTCAAAATATGGAGAAGTCATTTGTTTGAAAATCCAATTTCACAAATGGCTCATTTGTTAAAGTAATATTTTAATGGACCTGGATTCAAATGCTCTTTTCTAAAGTTTCCATTAGTGGCATCATTTGAGTTTGTCCAAAGCACTATTTTGCTAGTTTGCTTCATGGATGTTTAGCAATTTCCACAAATGATGATACAATTTTGAATGTTTTGAATGTCTTTCATCTTTTGCAGTACACTTACTTGATTTATGGTGTGTAAAATAAAACACTAATTGTACAGAATTTTCACAGATCTCACTGGGTACCTTCAGTAATATTATCATAGTTGTATTGCCCATGAGTATTCTACAAATGTCTTTATGTAAGTCCTAAACATGCTCATTGTTAAAATAGCCTTTTAAAGCTACAGTTTCTATTAATTAGAAAGGCAACGTATGAATATTTGTTTGGATTTTTTAGCTTTAATCCAAATGTTATGTCACATATAAGCTTATATTGTCAAATCTGTAATATTCCAGACTGTCCATAAATGCAAGTTGAAAGGTACACTGGACAGTGTCAGGAGTCCTGCCTTCCTGTCTGGAATCTATCCTTCACTGTCTGAGCCAGCTCCAGCAAATAGCATCATGCCTTGGGATCCCTATTTCCTCTCTTATAGGCTATCACTAGGGTTCACATCAAGACCAAAAAGCTATCATCAGTGAGCTCCATAGATTTTCAGAAGTACTGGTGGAAAATGACATTTTCCAGATGCTAAACTGGATGTTAGCATTGTTTCACAATCCTATGTTAGCAGCCTCGGCAAAGACTAGGATGGTGAAAGGGTCAATGAGGGGAAGGAAGGCCTTGACTCAGCCATTCATAGAGCAAGGGCTGAGCTCAATTCTGGGGGTTTGGGGGTAAGCAAGACAGCCCCTCCAGATATCCACAGCAAGTGAGGAGATAAACACTTTGCAAATGAACACAAACCGCTCACTTGACCGTGATCTCATTGCAGGATCCATTTGGAAAGGAAATGTTGTGTTCTTGTTACCTAAGTAGTCAGGTGGTCACCAGCAATAGACCTAGAACCACACCTTCTGGGCTCAGATCCCCTCTCTGTCACTTAATGATTCTGTGATCTTGAGCATTGCCTAAATGCCCTGTGCCTCAGGTTGTTTCTTGTCTGTAAATCAAGGATAATAGTAATACCTAGCTCATGGAGTTTTCTGAGGACTTCAAAAGATGCCTAGCAAATTGTAAGCACTCTTTAACTATTGCTAACTACTAGTTCCCATTTTACTGAGCATTGTCTATATGTGTACATGCATAATGTCAATTAATCTTCACTAAAGTAGGTCCTACTATTCCCATTTTGTAAATAAAGTGAGGCTTACACAGCTTTTGTGAGACCACGATTCAAACTAGTCAGTCTGACCCTAGTGTTAACACTAAAATGTGTAACATTTGGGGGGATAAAGATAATGTATACAGCTGCTTTAACCATAATAGATTGCTATTTCACATTAGAATCCCCAATAACATCCACCTTTTTAAAATATAGTTATTAGAGATCTATAGTTTCAAAATACAAGTGATGCAAATATTTTCATTTCCCACAAGAGGGCCAACAAAACACTGTAAGGTTCATCTAGTAATATACAACAATCTAAATTAATAATGATGAAACAAAACAAGCTGTCATCTATATTTGACAAGTATGAATAACAGCATGAGAAAAGCACAATCAGCAGACAGCCCTGATGCTACCTAATAACTAAACATCCTCCCAGAATACAGTGGGAGTGCCCACAGCTGGGTTCCCTCCTGAACACCTTCCCCAGGCCTTGGTACTGGTAAATTTCAATTTCTAAAGGCTAAAATTTAATATCTCTTATTGACTCACCTAAAATAAGTGAGGCATTTTCTTGTAGAAAAGAAAAGAGGGAAAGAGAGAGAAAGGAAGGGAGGAAAGGAAGAAGAGAGAAAAAACCTATGTAATTTGCATTATCCACCAACAAGAAATAAAGGATATTCTCCAAATTTTTTCTGAATCTTTCCTCTCAAAGTCTAGAGTACAATCCTGACTATGTTTATCTCATCTTCTCACTGGATCTTATAAATTCTCTGAGACCTTGGTCACCTTATTCCATGTATCTGTATTTATATCCTCACCTGATGCTCTGCTAACCCTTTTCCCCTCTTGGGCCCTCCAATTTCCATAAGGAGCGTGTCTTTTTTTTTTTTTTTTTCAGATTACTTCCACACATAATAGGTATAGTCCCTTTATGTTAGCATGTACCAATATTGAATTCCACCCAAGTCGTGGGGATTCTAAAATATCCCATCTACTACCTTTGTCATTAGTTTCTTTTATTTCTCATAATCTGCTCATTTGTATGGAGATTCTGAGACCATAATTCCCATCCTTCTCTAAAATTGTTCTTTCCTATAAGTCCCCAGGCACAGTCTGTACCTCCATTCTTCTCTCTGAGTCATGCTTATTATCTGTCATCCGAAGCAATTACTTTCCTGAGTGTTTCTCCCTCCTCTTCGGTATTAGTTTCCTAAGGCTGCCTAAACAAAGTTCCACAAACCCAGCGCTTTAAATGACAGAACTGCATTGTCTCACGGTTCTAGAAATACAATATCCAGATGTTTGCACGGTTAGCTCCTCCCACAGGCTCTAAAGGACAGCCTGTCCCAAGCCTCTCACCAGCTCCTGGCGGTTGCCAGCAATCCTCAGTGTGCCTTGGGGAGTAGACACAGCACCCCAACCTCTACCTCCCTCTTCACGTGGCCACCTTTTCCCTGTGTCTCTGTGTCTTCATGCAGCCTTCTTATCAGAATACCAACCATGGGTTAGGGCTACCCTAACTCAGTAGGGCATCATCTTAACTAATAATCCACAAAGATCCAGTTTCCAAATAAAGTCACATTCACAGGTACCAGAGTTAAGACCTCAACATACTTTTTGAAGAGACACAATTCAACCCACAGTACCATTTCTATTCAGTTTGGATCCTGTGTTCCAGTCAGTTGGACTGCAGAACTAATAACCTGTTCTCTCTTAGGGCTGGAGCCAGCCCAGGAAGCCATCATCATCTCCACCTTAGCTAAGGATGCCAATCCCCTTATTCATCCCCATCTACACAGCCTGCTTTGCCTTTCCTATTTTGACACTCCATTCTAAGATCAAAATTTGTATCTGAAGAAATTATTAAACCCACCTGTGTTCTCAAGTTCTCCATCTTTCTGGAGACCTTTCCCTGATGGTGCTGTTCTTCTGCACATGAGTATAAGGCGCAGCAGGCCCTTGGTCACCCGCTAAGTATACCCATCAGGAAGACAGCCATGTTCCATGTGCCCAGATAGACATACCAGACTATAGATGAATCCTGGCTCTGCCATTTACCACTGTGTGACCATAAACCAGATACTCAACAAATGAAGTTACTAGTAATACTAGTCATAGGATTATTATGAATATTAAAATAATGATATTAAATGTTTAGTTTGATATCTGTTATGGTCCCTCCAAAATTCATATGTTGAATTCCAAACCCCCAGCACCTCAGAATGTGACTGTATTTGAAGATGGGGCCTTTAAAGAGGTGATTAAGTGGGGAGAACCTAGATGGCAGCAAAGGTAAACACTGGTACTTGCCACCTCCCACAACCACATCAAAATTACAACTAAAATACAGAACAACCATTATTCAGAACCACCTAAAATCTGGCTGAATGGAAGTCCTAAAGCTAAATAAGTAAATAATAAAGCACATTGAAACTGGTAGGAGGTGCTGAGGCATGGAACAGGCTGGTCCTACACCCACGTGTGGCGTGTTTTTAATCAGGAGGGAGATTATCTCTGCAGAGGCCGCCCATGAGAAGCACGTTCCAGTGCTGAGAAGAGAAGTCCCCATAACTTCAGGCTGTAAAACCCACCAGGGATTGTGTCTGAGTGACATGGGGTTGTGGGAGTCCCAGGCAGTTCCTCTTAAAGGGCCAGCACACTGACTTACACAAACTCTCTCCCTCTGAGCTCCAGCACTGGGGCAGTGGCGTGGAGTGATCCAGGGACATACCAGGAGAAATTGGATTGTTTGGCACTGGGGCAAGACGAATTTACATTCCCACCAGCAATGTACAGGGTTCTAGTTTCTCCACATTCTCACCAGCATTTATTATTTTCTTTTGGATAATGGCCATTGTAACAAGTGTGAGGTGGAATCTCATTGTTGTTTTTATTTGCATTTCTCTGATGAGTAGTGATATTGAGCACCTTTTCCTATACATGTTGGCCATTCATATGTTTTCGTTGAAGAATTATCTATTCAGAGTCTTCCTCATTTTTTTAAAAAAAATTATTCCTCTATTTTTTAATCAGGTTATTTGGGGAGAGTGCTATTGAATTGTTTGAATTTCTTATACATTTTGGATATTAACCCCTATCAGATGTGCTTTCCTTCCTCCCCCATCTGTCAAAATCCAAATGTATTTCAAAGCTTGGCTAAAATTTTACCTTGTGGATGACAGCTTCCACTGGGAGTCATCTGCCCTTCTCTACCACATCCCAGAAACCAAGACAGAGTTTGGATCCCCCAAGACATTTGCTTTCTCTGCATTGCTGAGCACAGCCCCCCAGATCCATGATCCATTCTTTCCAAAATGAAGCATAGAAAACATAAGCTGCATCCTGAAGTAGAGATGAGGGAATGCCAAGACACTGCTCACTTATATTTGCTACTCTGGCAAAACACAAAGCAGGAAACCCTTACAACCTGCATTCCAAATCCAACTACATTGATAGGGATAGAATTCCACCAACCCTTCCAAGAAACGTGCATCCCTCAGGCACAGTGAGAAAAAATTCTCCTCTATCAGGACCTCCCATTCTCAACTTCCCCTGAGCAAAGAGAAATGAAGAGGTTCCAGAGAGGAACGACATAGGGGCCCACAGCCCAAATCACTTCTGCAGGACTGGAAAACCAAGGCTGACATGGCTTTGAAGAGTAACTCAAAGAAAAAACTGGAGAAACTCAAAGTATTATCAGACAAGCTGCAAAATTTTGCAGTTCAGTATGTCCTGTCCCCTACACACCGAGGCACTTAGGGACCCCACCTAAGGGTCCCTAAGTGTCGTGTCCCAGACAGAAGACAAACCCCATAACCATGTGGCCTGCATTTAAATCTCAGCCCCACTGGTACTTAACCTTTCCAAAAACAGTCATATAAGTGAACATTAATCGAGTTTTCACCATGTGCTAGGCACTGTGCCGGACACCATGCAACAGGATTCAATGGGTTAATTACATAAAGCTCTTGGTTCAAATTTCAACACAGAGTAAGCATTTACAACACTCAGTGGCGGTGGCTGTTAAGAAAGACGTCATCCCTATAGCCTGTGGTCAGAAGAATTAGCAGATTTGTCATTTATCAGAAGTTCAAGCACCAGCTTTGTTCCCCACCAGCTGTGTGACCTTGACTAAACTTCTGAAGTATCTCAACCTTCACTTCTCTGATCTTCCAAGCATGCGTAACAATCTCTGCTCTCCAAGGTCATTGGAGACCCAAGTGGCATCTTGGAGATGAATAGGCTGTGAACCTCATTGCACTATGTGTATTGAGGAGATGATTCTGATTACTGCCCTCACCACTGGGTTATTTTCTGCCCCTATTCCCACAGTAATGTTTAAGGGAAGAGGCAAAACACACCCAGCCTCCCAGGGGGTCAGTACATGGTGGCAAGCTATTATTCCCTACTATGTAATCCAGGGCTCTAAGCCTTGTAAACTTCAAATTCAGAGGACACCAATAAGTCACACATGAGAAAGGTCAATGGAGCAGTCAGTGGGCCCAATTCTTTTAGCAGTCTATCTGCCCCTTCCCATCAATGTCACACCATTCCCATCATTGTCACACTATTCTGGCTAAAAGCAGGGCCAGTCTAGCTAGAAGGTAGTTGCAGTGACAATGCGTGAGATGGTAGGCTTCACCAAACAATGGTGGGGCAGGGCTGGAGTGAGTAGAGAGGGAATCATGGATTTTAGAGACACACAGAAATTCACACTCTGGCCCCTGCTTCTATGTCACCTGCCATGAAATCTTTCTTGACCACGCTGTCTAAAATAGCCCATCTCTTCCCATGATTATCTAGCTCTGTGCCTCAGTTTCCCTTTATAAAATGAAATATAATGATTACACCTCTTTCAGGATGGTGGTGAGGATTCAGTGCATCCTACAAGCAACTGTTTACAAGCATGGCACATAGGAAGTATTTAATAAATGTTAGCTTTTATCAATATCCTTATTATTACTATTTTTATCTGATCACTATTGCATTCTAACCTGTGTGATCATCTGAAAGCATTATCTTAGTTATCTACTTATCTACAAAACTGACAAAGTCTACTTTTCTTAACCTCTACAAGGAGAGGCCTAACCTATCTCCCCCACTAAATGCTTAATAAACATAAGCTGGTTGAATGAATGAATGAATGATTTGAGTGAATGAGTGAAAAGGCATCCACCACACTCATTAGGCTCATCTCTTATATCCCAACAACAAATTAGCAGTACATAGTTTCTTAGCTAAATACTAGGCATAAGGAAATAGTGACACTGAGAAAGGTGAGTGGTTTGTCCACACAGGAAAATGGGTGAGCAGTGGGCTGGTTCTATACCAAGCACCCCTGTAAGGCCCACTGATGGACTGAGTCTGGTTACTCATTCCACAAATGTCTGTGAAATTCCTACCCTGGGCCATGCCCTGAGCTCCCGACCCCCATCCACCAGAGGGAGCCCTCTTTAATCCTGGACTGCATCCCACCTCCTAATCTCAGTATGTCCATAAAAAAGCAAGACTCACACTGTGGGGGAGTCAGGGACCACAGCCCCTCCCCCTATCCCACCTTCACAGCATATCCGGAGCACGGTTGAGTCCTGTGACACCTGATTTCCTCACAGATGACCGTCAAAACCAGAATTAAATTGTCCCTGGGACAAGGACATCTGGGCTCAGTTTCGCCAGCGGGCAAGCCCAGCGTCACTGTGTTTGTTCCGAGCTTCCAGGCGGGCAAGGTACTGATAAGCATCACCACAGTCAGGACTTGCCGTCCATGACTTACATTCATTTCCTAATCAGTCATCACACTCTGTCCAAGTTCAATGCTGACCTATTGTGCTTAACACCACATTCCCTGTAAGGAGCCACTGCTGCCTAGAGTAAGGGAGGCCAGCCAGCCCTTGTCCCTGCTGCTGCAGCAAGAAAACAGATTTTTAAGGATTTTCCCTCCTTGTTATCTAGGAGTTTTCATTTTGCTCAAAAATGTCTCCCCCGCTTTTCTCTTTTTCTCTTCATGGTTCCAAGACAATCTGAATTACCCAGCTCTATACCAAGCTATTGCCCTGCTCAGCCCACCCCACCCCAGCAGTACACACACACACACACACACACACACACACACACACACACGTACACATACAGAGATTATTAGCCAAGAGAACACTGTGACCTTGGGCCAGTCACATCCCTCAAAGCCTCCATTTCATCAACTAGAAAACAAGGAGGCCGGACTAGATTATCCTCTCTGTTGTGAAACTTCACAATTCTAATTCCCCATGATTCTGGAGGGAAAGTCATGTATTTCCTGAGATAGAAGACATGTTTAGAAATAATCCACTGCAACATCCATTCATTTTCAGCACCACTTCATTTTTGCCATAGCTACATGCCACCTGTTCTATTATTTACTCAACTATTTTTCTTTAAGTGGACTTTTTTACTTAAATGATTGCATTTCAAAGGGGCATCTCCTCACAGCCATAAATAGAAAACCATAATCATTTGCCACACATAGAATGATAACTAAAGGAAAATAAAACCACTTCAGAAAATTCCAACCAGGAGCTAAGGCAGGCCGGCCCAAGGACCCCAGACTGCTGCTTGCCCTTCGCTGTTGAAATTGCAGCCGAGCAAGTGTGAAAATATGCTAAAGGCCTGCTAACACCAAAGGAGTCTTTCTCCTTGCCCTGCTCAGCATTGAAGGGTGATGACCCTCTCCCAAGGGGTGTTAATGTTATTTGAAACCGAGGCTGGACACTACCCAAGATCACTCCCCAAAACTTCGCTTGGGTAAAATGTCTTCACTGCTGTTCTTTGCTCACGATTGCAGCCAGTCCATCCAAAGCTCCCAGTTGTTCATTTCTGCATCTCCGCCGTCACCGTCACCTGCAGCACTGCCAGGAAGCTGGGATGAGAAAAACAGGAACCTCAGAAACACACTCACCCAAGTGCCCACACCCAAAAGGCTCCAAAGGAATTCTGTAAACAGCGAAGTGCCTTCCCGGGTGCTTACGCAAGTCCACAGCTCCAGGAGTCTTCGACCTTGGGCATGTCCAGTATCACTGCCTTTTCTAAAGGAACCCCTGCCCATGTGCAACAAAGAAAGCTTCCACTAACATTTAGGGAGTTCTTTAAATATATACATACATGCTTTCAAGGGTCGACACTCAACCACCGGCAGGGCCATTTAGGGAGTTCTTAAGGGGGTGTCCCTTCCTCTCTTTCCTGTCTTCATAGACACTGTGTGGAGTGTGGCCAGGTGGTACACACGCGTGGAGACAGCAGCCACAGGGGACAGGGAAAAGAGCCCTAGGGAAGGCAGGCATGCCTTCCGTTTACCTGCTATGGGGTAGGGAAAATAAGGACAGGCTCCAGCTTTGGATGCAGTCTGGCTTGCAATTCCATTCTATCATTTTGCAGCAACAGAAAGTTGGGCAAGTTGCTCACCCCTATGAGCTTTCATCTCCTCCTTCACAGAATGGCTCTAATGACACATACATGTTGTGAAGGTGCAAAGAGTTACGGCAGGCACAGCGTCAGTCAGGCACACAGAATAACACCCAACACTGGTTCTCTTCCCCCATTAGCTTTCATAGAGGTCCGAAGTCCACCCGCTTTTTATTTGTTTGATTGTTCGTTTTGCCTTCTGAGACCTGAGTCTCCTGGGGGGGGGGGGGGGGGGGGCGGGGGGGAGCTGTGAATTTTGTTCATTTAAGGATTTTTTTTATGACTTGATTATGGAAAGTGATTCATGGGAGTAAGTGGAATGACAAGAAGGGGACAGAGAGAAGAGGAAAGAAAAACTTCACACCACTAAACCCAATAATCAGCCCCTTTTTGAAAAATCATTAAGCAGCCTGCTGGAAGCCTTTCAAGTCCCCCAAAAATTTGGGGTATGAGAGAAAAACAACATAAATCTAGAAACTGTGGTGCATTTTGTGCATAGATTTGAATAAGAGAATTCTTGCGTGGTTTTGCCTATGCAGTTGGGGAGGAAGGGAAAGACACAAAGAAAAACAGAGAAACACTCCCCCCTGCTGCCTGGATGACAAATAGCAGCATAGACGTAAAAAATATCCACCGTCAAAAAACACACTCAAACCCTAAACGTTTGCAAAGGATTCACTGTGTGTATATGCTTTAATTTGGTGAAATGCATTTTCCATCTGAAGTTACCTTAACAGGTTGTAAAAAATGATCAGAGAAAAGAAGCTTGCTCTTCAACGATTATTTTTCACTGAGCAATGTATTTCTTTATTTGAGCAGGTAATACGTTGACATGAGTTTGAAATCAAAACTATGTAAAAATTGTAAATTGAAAAAAATATCACCCCTCGTTTCTGTCTTTCTTACCCAGACACTGTTATTAGATTTTTGAGTAAATACAGAGAATATAACTATATAATCTTTTTTTCCTTCTTTCTCATACAATAGCTACTCAACCCTGGTCTACATAACACCATGTCCCAGAGGTCCTTCCAATTCAGGACAGAAGTGAGATTTCTTGTTCTTTCTTCATGGAGCATTTTAGATATTGTCAGTTGGGGAACCATATAAACTGGTTAAACTATTGCAAGATGTGCCCTGGCTGGTGTGCTCAGTGGTTAGAACGTTGGCCTGTGCATAGAAGGGTCTGGAGTTCCATTCCCCATCAAGGGCACATACTTGGGCTGCAGGTTCCATCCCAGAACCCCATTGGAGCACTTGAGGCGGGGGCGGGGGTGGGGGGGCGCCAGCCAGGAGAGGAGCAACCAATAATGTGTCTCTCTCACACTGATGTTTCTCTCTCTCCTTTTCTCCCTCTCCCTCCTTCCCTTCCCCTCTCTCTAAAAAACAATGGAAAAAAATGCCCTCAGGTGAGGATTAAAAATATTATTGCAAGATGTGAATGACTTCAAATGTTTAATATAGAAATGACCTTCTTCAGCCCACATTACCCACAAACACTGTCCCTGTCCGTTTGTAATAAATGTGTCTGTCTCCTGCCTGTGTTTCCATTCTGGTGCCCCCGCTGATGAAAATCTCTCGTCTTGATCGCCACTGTGTTCCATGCCAGAATAGAGCTTTGGCGTCACTGAACTTTAGAAGCTGGTGCTCAGAATTAAAAGGGCTTAATGCTACCAAGATTTCTATTAAAACGCCCAGGGTGGTGGAAAAAGCCTTTTACTTCAGCTGAAATGTTTTTGTAAAGGGCAACACAGAAAATACAAACTCCACTGCCTTCCTGTGGTTGGATACCCCAGCCATCGGCCCGTCCTGAAAATGGCAGGGCTGCCAGCTCTCGATGGAAGTCACATTTGACTCATTGTATTGAAAAGAGTTTAAAAACGGCGTCTTCCAGTGCAGGCAGCAAGCCAGAGAGACTGCCAAGGTCAAAGAAAAATCCAATTATCCATAGTAAATACTGACTGTACGATTAAATTATACCAGCTAGGAAAACATTTGATCTGCAACTGACTTTTCCAGAAAATCCCCCCTTGAGTTCAGCCTTCATCAGCATCTGGCTGACAGATTCCCTTCTGTCATTCAGCACCTGCAATGGGTCTGTAGGAAATGCATCAGGGCCTACCCACATGCCCTTGGCCAGGCCTGAAGGTCACCCACAGTTTCAGTTGGAGTTCTCATGCACGCAGATAAATCACCATCAAGGCCCTGCTTCTCTCCACCTGGGGGCTTTTTCTTTTTTTCTTTTTTAAAATATATTTTTAGTGATTTCAGGGAGAATGGGAGAGGGAGAGAGAAACATCAAAGATGAGAGCGAATCATTGATCAGTTGCCTCCTGCACGCCCCACACTGGGGATCAAGCCCGAAACCTGACTGGGAATCGAACCGTGACCTCCTGGTTCATAGGTCAATGCTCAACCACTGAACCACGATGGCGGGGCCCGGGGGCTTTTTCTGGTTCCAAAAGTATGCCCTGGACAGTTCAGGCATGCAGAGCAGGACAAAAGTATCAAAAAGTTAAGGTCCCCAAGAGCAACCCTCAACCAATGAGAGATGAGAGATGGTAGATCCGGATCCAGCCCTCAGAGGGACACCAATGCAACTGAGCCCCAGGTGCTCCCAGTAGTGACCCACTCATTAACCCCTTCCTTTTGGCTTTTTGCCCTTCTCCACTCTCTTGGCTTCTTCCTAGGATCACCTCCTGGACAATCTGAGTCCATTCCGGAGACAGAAACCACACAGTAATTTAAACCAAAAAAAAAAAAAAAAAAGACTAATGCAAAGCATCATTAACTCTGATAAAGAGTAACTGTAAGATACAAGGAAACTATCAGGCACCCTATGGCTTAGGGTGAGTACCCACGCAAGGACAAAGTTGGGAGGGATCCAGATCTCTGAGATGTGGTTCTGCCCACGGACTAGCAGAGAAGTCTGCTGCTCTGGCCTGCTGGGAGCTAGTCTGCAGGTCTCGCAAATGCAAGAGGCCACCCTCCAGAGTGCATGTGAGAGTAGACCCTCAGCACCGTGTCCCTCTAGCGCCCTCTACCGAGAAAACTGAATATGGTGCTCACATTGAAGGAGAAATACTTTAAGGAATTCCTTTATCACAGAGCAGAGAGGCAATGCATTGGTAACAAATACTCCTCCCATATAAAATACTTGTCCCCAAATCCTGGCCTCAGGATCTGCTTTTGAAGAACCCAAATCAAGAGAATGTCTACTAGTATAAGATCTGATTTCCATCTTGGCTCTGTGCAACCTTAAGAAAGGCCATATTTCTCATCTATAAAATAGAGGTAGTAATAAACAATATCCACCTCTCAAGGTGTTAAGAGAATGAAAAAAATAGACCATTTGCAATGCATCTGGTACAAAATAAGTGTCCAAAAATGCCATCATCTGCCTTCCTCCTTTTCAAACCAAATTTCAGCTTCAAGGTTCTTTTTCTGTGTCAAGGGGTTCTGAGCTGCTCAGCACAAGACATTTTGTTCTTCAATGTGGCTTAGGATAGCTTTGGTGGGGAAGAGGTTAGAAGAATACTTTCCCCTGGAAAGGGACTGTGTGAAGAATTAGAAGGATAAAGATAAAGAAGTGTTTCTCTGCAGAGGAAGGTTCAAGGATAATTTTTCCAGCAATATGATACACGAAATTCTATTGGCACTTAAATAAATGAGCTTTAGCCCAGCTGTCATGGCTTAGTGGTTGAGTGTCGACCTGTGAACCAGGAGGTCACGGTTCTATTCCCAGTCAGGGCACATGCCCAGTTGCAGGCTCAAGCCCCAGTGTGGGGTGTGCAGGAAGCAGACTATCAATGATTCTCTCTCATCATTAATGTTTCTATCTCTCACTCTCTCTTCCTCTCTGAAGTCAATAAAAATATATTATAAAAAAATAAGTGAGCTTTAAAGGGGTGTAATAATAGCTATTATGTGTTGAGATCTCACTATGTGCCAGAAATTTATAGTCAAAATCTTGTTTAATTCTCACAAGTCTTTAACGAAAAATGCCATTTTTAATCACAGTTTTGGAAATAATAAAACAGAGGTTCAGAAAGATGAAGCAATTTGCCTAAAGTCAGAGCCAGGATTTGAACCTGAGTCTACTTGACTATTATGGTGGACAGAACCCTGATTCAGAGCAAAGAGTCAGGAGATTATGCTTTGTGCTTAATCTCTAAATCCCTGTGTAATCCAGGAGGTAGTATTTCCCTTTCCAAGGGAATGATTCCCTCCCCTGTGAAATCAGGGAGTTGAGATAGAACCATGGTTCTCATGGGGACGGAATCACTCCCAAGGATATTTTGGAAATTTGTGGGAATGACTGGCATGGTGATACAAAGGACACTCACTGGCTTTTCACAGTTGAGGTCCAAGAACAGTGGACACCCTCTGGGATGCTTGGGGTTGTCTTGTCCAATGACCAATGTGCTTCATGCCACATATATCCCACAGAACATTCCTGTAGTTGAAACACCTGTCTGAACCTAGACCCCAACTCCATTCTACACACCAAAATAGATTATCCTTACCCAGTTTAATATACAATGAATTTTCCAGAGCCAATTGAGAGAAAATTGTTACTAGAAATCTGTCATCTTTTGGAAAATTATATCACCAATAACAATGCAACTCATGATAGAAGTTAGCAGACCATCACACCTCCCTCTCCACTCTGCTTGTGAACTGACCAAATGTGTAGTTACAAGTGTCTGTGTATTTCATTGTGTCTTCTAATATAGTAGCCCCCAAACATTTGAAGAACACATTACCTTACTATACAAAGTTACTTTCTTTTAATTTTTCCATTGTATAATAGTTAGGATTCCATATGGATTAAAAAGAAAATACTTGTGTAGACAGGTTGTATTACCTGTGAACTCCAAGATATTGAAAGAGGCATTGGAAAGACTTGTTTTCAAAGGGATGCTGGGCACAGGGACAGAGGTTCTGTCCTCACTGTTTCCTAAAAGATGACAGCCCCAGTCCAAAGCCAAGAACCAAGACGCACAGTATGCAGATATGTTCACCTACTCAACGTGGCTCCATAGTACTGACTCTAAGCCAGGAACTGCTGTGGGTGCTGGGTGCACCAGAGATGGAGGAGACCTGAGCGCCTGGCTTCGTGGAGCTTCCACTGGGAAAACAAAGTCCCGGGTCTACTGATGTTAAATATTCACCTAACCTATAGCCCAGTAAATCCACTACTGGGTACAGACTCAAGAGAATAAAGGGCTAAGTCCATATATCCACCCAAAGGCATTACAAGGATGTAGATAGCAGCTTTATTCAGAGTAAACAGAAGCTTCCAACAATCCAAAAGTCTGCATGTGAGGTATCCCTGGGAGGCAGGCACTGAGTGAAAGGGGAAAGTGTGTGGCTGGGAATACAAGGGAATCACACCTGTGCCAGGGCTCCCAGCCACGTGGAGCACTGGTAGAGAGGGCGCGCCATCTTGTGGCGGAGATGGTGCAAGTCAGGCTGGTTCCTGGGCTTCTGACATCAGGGAGAGACGTGAGGCTGCACAGAGCTAGCACCTTACAAGTGACTCCAGGGCAGGAGCCCTCTGAGTGTCTGTGGATATCTAGCAAATGATGTAATTTCAATTAAAGCCGTCGTTTATTGAGAGTTTACAATGCACTGAGTCCTAAGCAAAGCCTTTCAATGCAACACACACACGCACACACACACACACAGCTGCCAATATTCTCCTCATTACAGTGATGAAGAATTGGGCCTACAGTCATGGATAATTCACTATCCTGAGTTACAGAGCAAGTAGAGATGGAGGTGGGGTCGACCCTAGGGGGGGAATCATAGCGATCCTCATTTGTAACTATGAAGGGGGTGGGGGGGCAAGAGTCTGACTACAGAACAGACACAGGGGGAAACACAGGCAGGGAACTGAATGCCAGCCAAAAACCTGCCCTGGCAACCATGCCCCTTTCTCTCCAGGTCCCCAACTTGTTCTGTAACTAGGCAGAAAAAGGGGTGAACCATAGAGGCACTTGCAGTATGTACTGCTCAGTGTTTAAAACTGGCTCCGTGGAAAAAAGAAAGCCCTGATTTGTGGCACTGGCCAATGTCTGTGGTGGAAACGCTCCCACTGTGGCCAGTTTCAGCTACCAACTTGGCATCAACTACTTCACAAATTTCCTGATACTTTAACCTCAGTGTATACTTGTGGAATTGATTCTGTTCTAAGAAAATAATGCTTGTTAGTTAGAAGTGGGGCCTTCCCCCATCCCCCAGTCCCAGATCATCCTGAGTGCTTAGAATCGCTCGAGAACCTCCTGCAGGTTTTTCCTCACAAGGGTAATTGACTGCAGCTCGGCAGGCCCACACAGTCTGACTGTGTGATTGCAATTACGGCTCCGGGCTCTAAGGTCTAAGGACTGAAGATTCGTCGGGTAGGTGACATCCCGGACCAGAGCTTTGATGTCATGGCTGTTGACAAACTGGAGAAAAGCTCCATCCTGGTGAAGATTGGGTTCAATTAGTTAAAGAACGAATTCAAACTCTTACAAATCAAAAAGCAGACTGAGAGTGTGGATGAGCCACACACACAGGGGAGGGCAAAAGTAAGTTTATGGTTGTGAGTGACATTCCTTGGAGTAAGTAAAGCTATGGCAATAATCATACCCTGCATGTCTTTTCCCATAGGAACAAATGCAAACCTACTCTGGGCCACCTGCAGATATCTTGACGGTGGGTCCAATGAATCACAGAATAACCGTCTTTAACCAGCAATAGAGCATAAAACGAATAATAATGGAATTGCAATAAAAGAGGAATGTGATAGCTGGGACCTATGCCCTCCCCCCCCCCCCCCCCCCCGCCGGTTCCGATTTCCTTTGCTGCTGCTGCTTCGAACACTGGGCTGAGTTTGGTTTTCCTGGGGGCAAGTTCAGTGGGGTGTTTAAATGCATAGGCTTTGGGTGGAAATCTATGGAACTGATCAAGTTACTTAACATTTCTAAGCCTCCGTTTCCTCGTCGGTGGACTGGTGACACTAACAACGCTGTCACAGCAGTTGCTGGGATGAATTGAGCATGCACTTGTATCCACTCTTTAATTCAAGCTCGTTGGCAGGGGAAAGACTTCAAAAATACTAACCCAAAGGTGTTCTTTAGGGAGGAAAATCAACGTGACTTAATAAGCACTACTCAGCTAGAGTTTTATAAGAGGAATGCCTGGTTTAAAGGTTATTAGGATAACTTCAGGCTTAGAGGGCATTCATGGCACCTGTGCTATCTGGTTAAGGGTTTCGGGGCACATTAATGAACTGCAGTCAGCGCAGTGGAGTCAGTCTGCCTTCCCAGAAGGATCCCCAATTGCATTAAAGTCCATCAGGTATGCCAGATCCCACCCAAATGGGCTGAAAATCACATCAGCCCCCAGAGTTCTGCGCCAGATGAGGTTTGGAATGATTTCCTTTCACAGTAACCACCACACCGGGTTACTGTGAGGGTTCGGTGAAACGGTAACAGCAGCGAAATGTACCGTGTGTTTATCCTGAGCCAGAGTCAGTGGTGAGCACTTCACGTCCATGATGAAACCATATCATCCACCAGGTTAAATTTCTCTAGGGGCACATCCCCTGTCCTTGCTGTCAAAGACCTACTTGATCCAATTCCATCTGATTCTGCTCTCCCCCTTGTCTAGTATTCTTCATCTGTAATAACCTGATACCTGCTCCTCAAACACATTGAGCCGACTTCTGCCCCAGGACCTTAGCACTTGCTGTTCTCCCTGCCAGGGCGGCTCCTCCTCTTTTCCCATGGCTGGCTTCACCGGGACATTCAGATCTGAGAAAGAGCTCCCCTAACATCCAAGCTGCTACCCAGTCGCCCTCCGTCATATGACCCTACTTAACCTTCTGCAGAGCACATATCGCTGCCTTATACGTTATTCGTGCATTTGTTTGTTGGCCACTGGCTCCACTAGAATGGAGGCACCGGAAGGACAAGGGCTAGCCTGCCTTGCTCACCTGCTCTCTCTCCCACTTGTTGTGGGTGCATATGAGGAGCCTAAAACATATTCGTGGAATGAATAAATTATCTCAATCAATCCTCCCCCAAACCCTATCTGGTAGATCTCTTATTCTTTCTATTTCACTAATGAGAAAACAAGGTGCAGACGGGTGGGGCAATTTGCCCACGGAGTCGTCAAGCTGGATGGAAAACAGCAAAGCTGAAATGCAGACCGCGTTGTGGCTCCACCTCCCCCTTTATGCATTACACATCTAATCTAGGAAATGGAAATAAATCTGCCTTTGCTTTAGACTTAAATTTAAATTAGTTCCTCTGACATTCATTAGTCAAAGGGCTATCTGCTGCTCTATGTAAATCAAAATGAAGAAAAATGCCCACTTCAGGGGTGAATATGCCTCTAATTGTATGCATCTATCTCTTCTATGACTAGCCTTGAATATTGAGCTACTTAACAACTTGCTCATGCCTTCCTTTCCCTCTGCCCATCCAGCATCCGTCATCTCTTTCAAAGGCAGGGTGAAGGCCGCCTCCCTGCGTAGTGCCTCAGTGACTAACTCAGCCCACCCCAGTGCCCTTCCACACACGGACACATTCATTTTCTACGTGACCCAGCCACTCTTATATTATCTTCTATGCAGTATGTGTGCTTAGCAAGCATGTTTTTTCTTTCCAAGTAGCATGGTGGCTCCCTGAGACGGGGGCCCAAGCCCACTGGGCTTCCCTTCCTAGGCACACCCGCCTAGGACAAGCACGATGGCACAGGCACCTGCACAGCTGCCTAATAGCAGGAAATGGGACTACAGAAATAAAAGTGCATTTTCTTCTCTCTTCACTCCTTGTTGCAAGTCCTGAATTTGAAAACAACACAAATGCTCTTTACTGCAAAACTCACTTTTTAACCACCACTGTAAGTTGATCAATATCAGACAAAGATCAACTTTGATCTTAACTGAGCCTACTGTCTTTTTGTACCTATGATAACAAGTCTTTACAATGTCAAGGTAACTGTAACTTCTCTTTTTCCATACCAATGCCTTAGGGCACCAGGGTGGACACCACAAAGTCCCTCAGTGTTGACTGTTAACTATCCTGTACCCACCTATGTAAAAGAAGCACGAGTCTATCATTCTTCTTTTTCCCCATCCCCAGAGGTTTCCCTGCTTTGCTTTCTCCCACCTCCCTAATCTATCACCAATGGGTTCCATGGAACCTACTTACATCTCCTGCTTTGATGGTAATTTATAAAAATAGGTAAAAACCCGCCATTCTCCAGAGCATTATCTCAATACATTGAGATTCTGCTTCTCGGTAATTGTCGACAGTTGAGTTCAAATAAACTCACAAAAATTCTTTTTTTAAAAAAAATATATTTTTACTGATTTTACAGAGGAAAGGAGAGGGAGAGATGGAAACATCAATGATGAGAGAGAATCTTCGATCAGCGGCTCCTGCACACCCAACACTGGGGATCTAGCCAGCAGCCCAGGCATGTGCCCTAATGGGGAATGGAACCATGACCTCCTGGTTCATAGATCAAGGCTCAACCACTGAACCACGCTGGCTTGACCAAAAAGTCTTTACTGGTTTGAATGTTTCTTACATTAACACCGGACACCAGGCATCAGAACATGTAAGGAATTGAAACTGTCCTGAAGACACCTGATCACACACCTACTGGATTCCGTCCACATTCCAAGCCCACCAGCTCAGCCCCCAAACCTACTGATGACAAAGTTTCCTGCCAGTAACTGCATATAAGAATGAAACTTCAGCTCCTGGGTGCTGCCATCATCAACACAATGTCCCCTTGGCTGGGGTCTGTGTGGCCCTTCCTTTTGGATATCCCATCCCTCTTCCTCTTTCCCAAAATAAAATCAATGTTCTCTTTTTTAAAAATTCTTTACTGTTGAAAGTATTACATATGTCCCCTTTTTCCCTCATTGACCTCTCCCAGCCCGCCCCCGCCCCCCAACCCAGGCCTTTTCCCCCCTATCGTCTGTGTCCCTTGGTTATGCTTATATGCATACAAGTTCTTTGGTTGATCTCTTACCCTCCCCACCCCCCCAAAAAAAATCAATTTTCTTTAATTACCATCTGAAATGGCTATTTAGCCTGCCGGCAAGCACCATCCACCATGTTCACCTTTTATCATACTACGCACTTATAACATATACATTTAGCGACATGTTCTATTGCTAAATATATTGTTGGTAATTAGGTAAAGGGGAAAATATGTCATATTCCCATCTTGTTTTCATAACTAATTTTGAAAATGGATAGAATAATGATATCTCCCACCATTTTAATCTTGCTTTTACTAATAAATCTTTTAAGATTCATTTCATGACTCTCACTGCAGCCTTCATTATACGCCTCAAAATGCATGACACTTTATGGGAATTGATGCAATTAAGCCAAACTGTTTCTGAGGGAAAGTAAATGCAATTTGGCTAGTTTGATGTTAATTAGGTTATAAGACAAGCATTTTTCATACTTGACAGTTTCACCTTGAATGAGCTGTATCATTAGCTGCAAAGTTTGGGCAAAAACAAAACTGAACCACCTAACAACAACACCAAAAGGCATTTTATCCAAAAACTTCATGAAAATGAAAAATGTTTACATTTTCCCCAAAGTTTGAATATATCAGGTAAACATGGTACATCTCATGATGGAGTGCGGGGAGGTCAACTTCAAAGTCATTTGATGCCTTGGTAAAACCTATTTGGTATATTTCCCCAAAACTGAAAGATTAAGAAAAAGAAAAAAGCACAAGGTAAACAAACCTTTTGACAAGTGAGGCGGTTTTCAATTCTTTGCTTTCAACAAAATTGGAGGTCCTAATTGAATAGTCGGCTCACAGATCATCAAATCTAATTTTTTGATATGAAGAATTGACATTGCTACAATAAAACTCTGTCCACAGGTACAGTACTTGTTTATATGAACAGGGTTTCTGACAGCATACGGCTATAAAAACTAGAATTAGGATTAAATGGATGTGCAACTCTTCCTGTTCTGGCAATGACATCACCCACAGAAGAATGAATTTTATAAAGCTACTAGAGGCCCAGTGCATTAATTCATGCACAGGTGGGGACCCTCTGGGTGGCCTGCTGGGATCGGGCCAAAACCCGCAGTCCAATGAAACCTGCAGTCCAATGCCGCCTGCAGCTCCTACCTGCTGCTCCTGCTCATCCTGGGCCCCACTGTGCCTGCTGAGGGTTCGCGCCCAATTAGTTCTGATCGGGAGAGGTTTGCACTGCCACATCAGTGCTCGCCAGCTGTGAGCCCTGTGTCTGGCGCCTACCTGAGGGGAGTGGCCTGTGGGATCAGGCTGAAACCAGCCCTCTGACAACCCTCAAGGGGTCCCGGATTGCAAGAGGGCGCAGGCCAGGCGGAGGGACCCCACTGATGCATGATAGGTCTGGGAAGGGACTAAGGGAGGGCTCCAGGGCATGTCCAACCCATCTTGCTCAGTCCTGATTGGCCGGACCACAGCAGCAAGCTAACCTATTGGTCGGAGCATCTGCCCCCTGGTGGTCACTGCACATCATAGCGACTGGTTGACCAGTCGACTGCCTGCCTGGCCCCTGGTGGTCAGTACATGTCATTGAGCCATTGAGTGGCCTTAGCATATAATTAGCATATTATGCTTTGATTGGTTGAACAGTCGACCAGTCACCAGAGGACCGGACAATTAGCATATTAGGCTTTCATTATATAGGATGCTATCCACTTCACCAAGATGCATTTTCTTTTTCATTCGTTTTTATTGACTTCAGAGAGGAAGGGAGGGAGAAAGCAATAGAAACATCAATGATGAGAAAGAATCACTGATCAGCTGCCTCCCGCATGCCCCCCACTGGGGATTCAACTTGGAACCGGCATGTGCCCTGACCGGGAATCAAAGCACGACCTCCTGATTCAAAGGTCGACACTCAACCACTGAGCCACACCAGCTGGGCAAGATGTATTTGCCAACACGTTTCACATTCTACTCAATAGCTATGAAAATCGGCAATCTTTGTTTTGCTTTGATTGTGTGCTAATATCTTAAGGATAATAGTCCAGAATCACGCGATTGGCTTTCTCTGTAACCTTCAGCAATTTAGCTCATAGCTCTGGGCCTGTTTCCCGCTTTGCGAATTGAGGGTAGTGGTGGGACCCAGTGTAGCGTTGCTACAAAGATTGAGTGAGATGATGCAGGTCAAAGCTCTTGACGCCAACCTGGTACACAGTGCATGCTATGCAAGCGTGACCAGCTATGATCAGAGGAATCAAAAGCAAATCCCTTAAAACTAACAGCCTGTGGGTTCATCTTCACCGGCAGGGAACCGGTGCTGCAGGGATCGGGTCCACCTGGCTGGCACCCTGGGAGTAACAAGGGGTGGGCCCGAGGACAAGGAGGATGGGGTGGGGACCGGACAGGAGGCCCCTGGAGCTACCTGCGTGCAGGAAAACTGGGCTGGATCCTGAAAACGAGGGTTTGGGGAGAGGTCAGAACAAGCAGTTCCACGTGCGGTTCGCATTATAAAGGTCTCTGGATCTCGACGGCTCCGTGAAGCAGGAGCCAATGCGTCAGG
The DNA here is from genome assembly GCF_964212035.1 of Myotis nattereri. Taxonomy (NCBI): domain Eukaryota; kingdom Metazoa; phylum Chordata; class Mammalia; order Chiroptera; family Vespertilionidae; genus Myotis; species Myotis nattereri. The sequence continues at coordinate 224,834,079 of NC_138075.1, forward strand.
CCCTAGCGCCACCGATAGCACCAGGCCAGCGCCTCCGCCGCCCGGGGAGCCGCGCGGATGGAACGCCAGCCAGTGGTGGACTCAGCTCCGCGCCCCCACCCCCAGCCCCCACCCCCGCTCCGGACGCAGTGCGCCTGCGCGGACGGCGGACGGAACTGGCCCTGCGCGGCTTCCGTCGCCGCCCCTCCGTCGCGATTGTCACCGCCTTTTCCTCCCTTCCCCCAGTTCCCTTTCACTTCCGGGGTTGCTGTGGATCCGCTGGTCCCGTAACAACATCCTGTGGGCCTCCCTCAGGCAGCGGGACCGGTGCAGCCGCCGCCTCCCAGGAGCGCCGCTCGCCCGCCCGCCCTCCCGGCCCGCACCCTCCCGGCCCAGCCGCCATGGCCACCAACCCGCAGCCGCAGCCGCCGCCGCCCGCGCCGCCGCCTCCCCCGCCGCAGCCGCAGCCGCAGCCGCCGCCGCCGCCTCCCGGCCCTGGGACTGGTCCGGGCGCGGGCGGGCCGGGCGGCGCGGGCGCCGGCGCGGGAGATCCTCAGCTCGTGGCCATGATCGTGAACCACCTGAAGAGCCAGGGCCTCTTCGACCAGTTCCGCAGGGACTGCCTGGCCGACGTGGACACGAAGGTTCGGGGCGCGCGCGTGCATGGGTGTGCGGGGCAAGGAAGGGGAGGCTCCCTGGGCCGCCTTCTCGGCGGTCTCCGCGTGCGTGGACCGGCCGCGCCTCTGCCTCCCCAGCGGGGCCCGTTCGCGCGCCGCTCCCCCGGTTCCCGGGCAGCCGCTCCCTCCGCGCGCTCATTCATTCGCCGGACGGGGGCTGAGCACCTACTACGCGGCTTGGGCGCCAGGGATATTCCCGCGAGCAAGACTCCCTGCTCTTGTGGGGACACGTTTGGAAACGCTAAGCAGCGCTTTCATCCCCGGTGAATTGTTTTTTTCTTGGTTTACTTAGTATCCATGCTCCTCTCTTGGAGAATTCTGGGCGGGAAGGGCCGTGTCTTTGTCCTTTGGAGAAGTTAAGTGATACGTGAATCAAATTGTGTGTCGGGTGCATTGCTGGATGGGGGAGCGGGCGGTGTGTGCAGAGGTGCAAAGGTAGAGCTGGACAGCGAAAAGGTGGGTCGGGGAGATGGGAACTTGAGTGTCTCCCAGTGGCTGTCTGATCTGGGTAACTTAGGACAAGTCACTTCCCCACAGCGAGGAGTTTGGGGGCGGAGGGGAGACCCGAGCCATCCAGTGGGAAAGGATGGAGGAGAGGATGGAGGAGGAAGGACAGGAAAGAAGAGTTCAGGAGAGAGACGAGGAGAGGGGAAAGGTCTGCAAAGCGCTTCCCTGGACAAGAGGAGTCGGGGGCTGCCCAGGGGGCGGGGCTTAGCACGAAATGTCAGAGGGAAAGGGGTGTTAGCGGGGCCTGGTTCTGCAAAGGAAGCGCCAGGTAAGCTCACCCGGTTCTGCAAAGGCAGAGCCGAGGACACCGGGAAGGAGCAATCTTGGTGAGAGGAACGGAGTACTGGAAGCCTCTGTTGGGAACAGTTGGAAAGCTGTTGCTTTTTTCTTTTTTTGGTTTGGTTTGGTACAAGACAGAGCATAGAGTGTGGTCTTGTGTTTGGGTTGGGCGGAGGGTGGCTGGTTTTGGCTTAGATCTGGTTGGGCTCATCGGGTGGTTTTGATGGGGTGGGGGGTTTCTCATAGCATGCTCCGCTGTTCTGAGAAGCCCCGTTTCTCTGAGAAAGGGGTGTTTGCCGTGCCCAGCCGTTAATTCTGCCCTGCAACTTTGAGGTGAACTGCACGGTTCTGCTGTGTCCCCTGCGAAAACCTTGGTGAAAATCTAGGCAGGTCTTTTCTTACAAGGACCCTGGCCCACTGTGTGGACCAGAGTGCAGGGTGCCTTTTCAGGCATTGGACATTTTCACCACAGAGAATTCAATTGACTTGGGATGTTTATCTCTGCAGGGAGTATGTCGTTTTCTCGCTTTGTTTTAGGGAATATGCACAGCCACCTTTTTTAAAATAATGCCTGTTACCCTCCCCCCCCCCTTTTTTTTAAATGGGATATTAGATAAGCATGGCCAGGTAAACGTTACCCGGATAAAGCCAGTTATTTGTGTCCGAGATTTCAATTTGCAGTTCCCAGAAACCGACAGATCTGCGTTGTTGGGTATGGAAATTTAAAATATACTGATGGGTACTGTGTGTAAGGCTCAGCTTTTTCTTCACTCCACCCCCACTAAACGTTACTGCTCGGTGTCTGTGATATTGCTACAGGTCCTCTCAGAGTGAAGCCTTAATACCTGTCTTGCGGGGAAGGAGGGAAGCACAGTTTCTTAGACAAGGTCCTAATGAAAGCTAGGACCTTCTCCCAAGAAAAATGCACATGTACATGTTAAAGCGCTGTTTTTTACCATTCAAGAATGGTTGACAGTTGGCAATTTCATGTGGCTCAACCTGATATGTAATTTCCGGGAGTGTTCAGGGACCACTGAATAAGGTCCCTGTTTTGATGTTTGATGCTAGAAAAGAGTGGAACTGAAATGATGCCCCCTCCCGACAGTCTTGTAGTCTCCTCTGTCTCTCAAAAAGAGTAAGTTTGAACATACAAAAGCCAAAGTTTTCTTTTATATGAGTTTAATCTTCCTGTCAATTTGGCAAGTGGGCCAAAGCAGAAATAAGATGCCCTATTCATGCAAAGGAGCATCATTTTAATGGGATCCTGAGGTCTCTGTCATCTGTAAGGAACACCTTAGAATTTAGACCAGGGGTGGGCAAACTTTTTGACTCGAGGGCCACAATGGGTTCTTAAACTGGACCGGAGGGCCGGAACAAAAGCATGGATGGAGTGTTTGTGTGAACTAATATAAAATCAAAGTAAACATCATTACATAAAAGGGTACGGTCTCTTTTTTTTTTTTTAGTTTTATTCATTTCAAACGGGCCGGATCCGGCCCGCGGGCCGTAGTTTGCCCACGGCTGGTTTAGACCACTTGGGGGATGGTGCTTTTGCTAATTGAACCCTGAAGACTGGCTTTGCCAAGCTCGGACCTGTAGTATATAGCATGCAGGGTGTCCGTCACATGCATAGTTAAGGATCAAGACATTTGACACTTGCCAGGTGCTCTCCAAGAGCAACACTACCATCCGGCCCATTGTGTTCAAAGCAAGATGAGAAGTTCCAAAGTCTGCTGCCACTCCAGGGGACCCTAGAACCCCTCAAACTGTACTGGGGTCACAGATGGTCCAGTCAAGAGAGAGATCTGAGAATGAGACCACATCAGCCCTCTCACCCAAAGAATTGGGACCTTGGGCAGCCCAGGACTAGCCAGTGCTGAGGCTCCTCTGCTGCGGACTCCCAGTCCAGCTCCCTGGAGTAAGCTAGGCGGTCACAAAGCCAGTCTGACCCCTTTGCATTGATTGGCAACTAGAGAATGTGAGGAGGGAAGGTCTGAGTGTCCATCATTCTGCCCCAGGCAGGGAGCTCTCGTCAAACAAGTAACTATGGCACCTCTCTCCCCAGTAAAGGTACTAAAGGCCAATTTTTAGATACTTTCTGGGGTGTAAATGACTCCTGGTCACTGTGATTATTGTCTGCTTTTTCTTAGATTTGAAAGGAGTACCAAAGACAAAAAAATAGAAAGGTGCTCACCCTACAGATATTCATGGTGTACCAGGCACTGTTTTAGATGCCAGAGATGTATCAGTGAACAAAACGTCCCTGCTCTTACAGAGCTTACGCCCCGCAGAAAAAAACAGATGTCATGGGGCCTATGGAAGCAATAAAGGAGGGTGAGGCTGGAAGGACCGATTTGTCTTGAGTTCAGGGGAGATTTCAAATAAGATGCCATTTGAGCCATCACAGAAGGAGCCAGGCAGCTAGCTATCTGGGCTGAGTGTTCCAGGTAGAGGCCATGGCAAGTGCAGGAAGCCTCAGGCAGAAACTGTCAGGAGAAAGTGACAGGAGGTGAGTAGGGGTGCCCCTCCCTCCCTTTTCAGCTCTGCTGGCCTGCCGGCTTTTTTAAGCGTTTGCCTTTTGCCCTGACTGGTTTGGCTCAGTGGATGGAGCTTCGGCCTGCGGACTGAAGGGTCCCAGGTTCCATTCCAGTCAAGGGCATGTGCCTTGGTTGCGGGCACATCCCCAGTGGGAGGTGTGCAGGAGGCAGCTGATCGTTGTTTCTCTCTCATCGATGTTTCTAACTCTCTATCCCTCTCCCTTCCTCTCTGTAAAAAAATCAATAAAATACATTTAAAAAAAAGAGTTTGCCTTTTACCTGAGCTGAGAAGCCTTTGGCAGGTGTGCGTAAGGAGGACGGGCTTGCTCTGGCTTCCATCTTAGATGGATTGGCCATGTGTAATGATTAATAGTGTCTCCTTTCACGCTAGGCCATGATCTGGTTTGGACAATAAATTATATGGTTGCCTTAATTTTAAAAGATTTGCATTCGCTGCTATATGGAAAATAGACTTCAGGTGGGCAAGGGTAGACACAGGGAGATGAGTTGCTGTATTCCAGACAGGAGACGAAAATGCATCGGCATCGTAGCAGGAAAGATGGTGGGAAGTGGTCAGATCCTGATGTCTTGTGATGCTAGTGCTGACAGAATTTGCTAATGGTTTAGATTTGCAGTGGAAGAGAAGAGGGGAGTCAAAAATGACTCTAAAGCTTTTGACCAGAGCTCTCTGGAATGGGAAGAAGAGACAGCAAAAAGTTCCCAGAAGAGCCCTAACCAGTTTGGCTCAGTGGATAGAGCATCAGCCTGCGGACTCAAGGGTCTCAGGTTCGATTCCAGTCAAGGCCATGTACCTTGGTTGCGGGCACATCCCCAGTGGGGAGTGTGCAGGAGGCAGTTGATCGATGTTTCTCTCTCATCGATGTTTCTAACTCTCTATCCCTCTCCCTTTCTCTCTGTAAAAAAATCAATAAAATATATTTTTTTTAAAAAAGTTCCCAGAAGAATAATGGAATCCTTATATCTAGAGTCACCAGGCTAATTTTTACTGACAGGAGAACTGGGAACAAGGAAAATTACCTGTTGTGGTCCAGTTTTTAGTGTGTTATGGGGCAACTAGAGTGCTAAATGCATTGTGATTTTTTTAGCCTAATATTTCTGAGACTTGGGAATCCTGGAAAGAAGTATGTTTTACAGTTCTGCTGAAAATCATCCAGAGAAAGGACTGGTTTTTTCAGTTCCCATTAATTGTGAATAACTAGAGAGGAACACGAGAAATGATCATGAGATTGTTTCTTGTGGGATTGAAATGGGAATTAGCAGAAGTCGGGAAACTGAAAGGGATACAAGGTCATCACCAAGGGATGAAACCTTCAGCATCCCTGTTGGAGTTGGTGACCCATCTAACAACCACATTTTAATTGCTTACCTGCCAAGCAGTGTAATAAGCTTCCTGAACACAAAGATTAAGAGAGCAGTAGGAGCAGGCTTACCCTTCAGCGGGGACGTAAGTACCCCCCCTCCCCAAAATACGGTGCAATGCAGGAACTGCTGAGATGATAGACATATAGAAGGTATAGAAGACAGGAAGAATGTGGGGATGGGCCTCATGGGGCTACCTTTGGGTGTCAGGATGACTGTACAGATTAGGGTGAGTTCTGAAAGTGAGAAGTTTGCCAAATGGACAAGTAGAGGGAACGGTAGATGAGGCTGTACAGTTTTGTTTAAAACATTTGGAAATACTCAAATCTATCTGCATTAAAGCCACTTAAAAGAAAGAATGTGCGTGAATGGGCAACAACTAGGAATGGAGTGTGTGGTCCTGCTTGAGTGGATGAGAACTTACTTCCAAACATCCCTTCCAGGCAGGAGTAGCCTTTCCAGTGGAGATGGCATGGTGTGTGTCCTCTCTCCTGCTTCCCTTCCATCAGGGGTTGTCAGCCTCAGCAGTGTGGACATTTGGGCTGGATGGTTCTTTGTTGTGTGGGGGTTCCCCTGCACTGTAGGATGTTCAGCATCCCTGCCCTCCTGCCACTAGATGTGAGGAGTGGCTCCCCCACTTTTCTCCAGACATTGCCAAATGTTCCCTGGGGAGTAGTCACCCCTCCTGAGAGCCACTGCCTAACATCGAATGTAATGCCTGGTTCCCATGGTTGTCCCTCCATAACTCCTCTCAGATCTATGCCTTTCCGCCCATTTCTGCCACCCCTGTGGCATGCTGTTCTAGGTATATTTAGTGTCTGTTTACTCCTTCACTGTAGGATATTAAATCATCAGAAAGCTCAGCCATCACATATCACTCTGCTCATATGTGCAGGGCTTACCATTCTCTATCCCATAATTACAGACTTCTTCTTCAGGTATCCAAGGCCTTCCAGCCCCTGGCCCCAAACTGTCTCCAACCTCACTTCTCTGCTTTTTCAAATTCTCTTTTCCAACCAAATTGGACTTAGTAATTTGGGTTGGGAGCCCCAAGTGTTCCCAACCTCATGTTTTCTCACCCACTTGCTCTCTGCTTCATTGTTGGGGGTGCCTGCAAGACAACCTTCGAATTCCCAGACCTTCGAATTCCCAGCTGCATCGTGGAACTTTGAAGGTTCAGCTCAAATGCCGCATTCTCAGTGAAGGCTTACTCCCTCTTTTCCTCTCCCTTTCTTTGCGCCAAATCAGCATAGTAACATTTATCGGTGTTCTGTCTCTTGTCTACAAATAAGAGGTATGTTCTTTCTTCTTGGTACTCATCATATCTCCAAATATAAGCTATAAAACTTTGTTGCCGTGTTGATACTCTAAGACAGGGGTCCTCAAACTTTTTAAACAGGGGGCCAATTCACTGCCCCTCAGACCGTTGGAGGGCCCGACTATAGTTAAAAAAAAAAACTATGAACAAATTCCTATGCACACTGCACATATCTTATTTTGAAGTAAAAAAACAAAACGGGAACAAATACAATCTTTGTATTTGCATGTGGCCCACGGGCCGTAGTTTGAGGACCCCTGCTCTAAGAAATGTCGTCACTGTTAAGATACTCAAATTCTGAGACCATCAATATTGTTATTGTATAACATTGGAGATTTTCAACATTTGTCTTTTCTTTTTTCTTTCTAGCCTGCTTATCAGAATCTGAGACAACGTGTTGACAACTTTGTTGCTAACCACTTAGCAACTCATACCTGGAGTCCCCACCTCAATAAGAACCAGCTAAGAAACAATATTAGACAACAAGTGCTCAAGTAAGTCCCAAAATTACAGTTCCAAGGCGGGCTTGAAAATGCCACAGTCTGCGTTACCTGAAAGCAGAGACATTCTGCAGGAGTCTGTTTACCTCTGATAATTTTGTGTAGTTTGGTGCTTTTGTATTGTGATATAGTATGATTTTAAAAGGCTCCAGTCGCTTCACATTTCCCCCACAATTTTAATAGTCGGATTTCTCCGCAGCCCTTTGAAAATACTGAAGGAAGGGAATGACAATGTGACTTAGAAAAGTCCTAGATAGAATACTAATAGGTGGTAAATGCTGGCATATTCTGTACCGTTTATTTTCACAACCATTTTCTTGGCCCTATAAAGAGAAGGCTTTATTATTAGTTTTCAAATGAAGACATTGAAAATCACTGAAATTAAAATACCTTTCCCTGATTTTTGAAGCCATATCTTCTGTCTTCTGATACAGTCTTCCCCCTCCCCCCAGCCCATTTTATCTGTTGCATTTTAGTGTGATTTAAACTGCTTTTTAGTGATGCTATTGCAGAAAAAAAAAAAAAAAAGAACAAGAACAAGAAAAGTGCATTTAGACCTGTCAGCCATTTTTGGTTGAACATAAGATAAAGAGAATGAGAAGAAATGAAATGTTTAGAGGGACAAAAAAGTCATATTTATTCCCCAGAAAAGCAGATTTGCAATATTATCTTGTTCTTAAATATAAATATTTGCCAAGACAAGAAATATTTGCTTTCTGTCCCTACTTCAGCCCCCGAAAAAGGTGGCGTAAGTTATCTTCCCGCCTTGACAGATATTTACATTCCAGCACATCATTTAGAATGAAATCTTGCAGGAAAACAGTTAAGCAGATAGTTTTATACCTGCCTCCTCTGAATTCCCTCCTGCCCCGTGGGAACCTGGCAAGCCTACCTAGTGTGTCCTCTGCTGATAGTTGTCACCCACAGGAAGCCCCGCACGCACAGCTCACACTGACTCCACGGCCCACTCAGCCGCAGGTAACACTAGAACCAGGAGCCTGACTCCTGTCTCCAGGGAAGAAGGGAAGAGAGAAATTCAACAATAACTTTGTTGTCTGCATTTTAAAAGATGTTTGAGGAACCTGTAAAGAGTCCAAATGAGATCAAAAGATGCCATTAGAGGCTGCATAACAGCTGTGGGGAAAAGTGAAAGCCTTTCTTGAAAAAGGTGAGACTGAAGGGGGTCTGTTGGGTTGACAGGCCTGAAAGTTGACTCATTTCCAGGCATTTAGGAGAACAGTAACCAAGAAAGTAGGGGGTTCCTGAGGGGGGCAAGCTTCCCCAGTGTCCCTCACACTGACACAGCGCCTTGCTGCGTACTGAGTGCTTTCACTCAACAATCTGCATAGCCGCCTCCCTTCCGCAAAGGACTCCATTTCTTTAAAAGCACATTCGCTTTCTTTGTCTTCAGATTGAGACTAAATGGAAGGCCAGTTTCCTGGAATTGCATTTACTTCCTAGCATACCAAACCTGTAAAGTAGGGAAGCAGCCGCTTATTTTGTTCTTACGGGAACTAAACTCAGTCTCGCCCATGTAAGACCAGGCACTTACCCATTCTTGCTGTACCGCTGCGAGATGATGTTTCCACAGTGTTGGTGTTTGGTGAGGGGTGCGGGGCACATCAGGAAGAGGTTCTGTGCTGAGGTTAGCATAGGAGTGCTCTGCTGGTGGGTGACGAGGGGAAGCACCTGTCTCTTGGATAAGTTAGTACTTTCTCGCTGTTTTATTTATTTGTAATAAACTTCTCTTATTTAAATTCTATTAGTAAAGTTATGTTACTGATAACATTTTAAAGCTTCCTGAAAGAGACTATTTAGTTGTGTCTAGCTAATGGTATAGGACGTACTGGCCACCATTAATACAATTTCAAACAATTTTTCATCCTTATAGTTCCAGAAACACTCAGTTGACTGTTATGTTGAACCATCTACAGTTGTCATTTTTGTAGGACAACAGTCTACTATCAAAAATTTGGGATGGTTCAGTTTAATAGCTAATCTGCAGACTCACTGCAGGGAAAACTTATTTTATCTATGTATTCATTTGTACAACAGAATCTAAAAATGCTGGATAGCTCTGAAATAATTATCTTAACCGAACAGGATTTAAAAGGAAGATAAGGAACTAGCTTTAATCAGGACAGTGCCAGCTGCTAGCATTTCGCTTTATCCTTGAACCTAGAGTGTGGTTTCCCTATAGTGAGGTAACTGTCTCTGGCCATGCCTCTAGAGCAGTGGTTCTCAACCTTCTGGCCCTTTAAATACAGTTCCTCATGTGACCCAACCATAAAATTATTTTCATTGCTACTTCATAACTGTAATGTTGCTACTGTTATGAATCGTAATGTAAATATCTGATATGCAGAATGGTCTTAGGCAACCCCTGTGAAAGGGTCATTCGACCGCCAAAGGGGTTGCGATCCACAGGTTGAGAACCGCTGCTCTAGAGTGAGCCCACTGGGAAGGGTGGGGTGATAAGCGCTGGCCTACAGCCTTATTCACGGTCAGAGCTGACCACTGTGAGAGTGGACCAAAGTGGACAATGAACCAGAAAATAGGCAAACAAACTGAAGCAATAATTTGGGATGGGTGGTTTTTATTTTTTATTGTATGCCTTTATACTTGTGCCTTAAATCAAAACATCTTTATGATTGCTTGTCCTTGTTTTTTTTCCCACCTGCTACATTTTAAAGTCACCTCTAAGATGCATTGCAGGATTTTCAGTTCTTTATCTTAGAACTTGAAAAAGCAGGTTACCTACTTTGTGCAGGGTTGACTCATTTTTCTCTATGGCCCACATAACACAGCATTATAGTATTACAAGGCTTCAAGGTGCCTCAGGAAATGAAAATCAAATTCATCTTCCACTCCAGACAGGGCTGTACTCAAACCGGCATTTGAGTAGTAAGGAGAGACCCCCTCATTCTGCAGGGAGACCCTGAGGTCTAGCAGCTGGAAAGGACCAGCACCCGTGCTCTTCTGACACTATCCAGGGAACTACTCAAGCTCTTTTATTTTGCTTAAATATGTTTTTATTGATTTTAGAGAAGAAGGGAGAGGGAGAGAGAGAGATGGAAACATCAATGATGAGAAAGAATCATTGATCAGCTGCACTCCCCCTACTGAGGATCGAGCCCGCAATCCAGGCATGTGCCCTGACCAGTGACCTCCTGTGTATGGGTCAACGCTCTACCAATGAGCGTCAAGCTCAAGCTCTTTTTTAGGAAGAAACAAGGCTTAAGTATGTTTCTCAAAATAAATTCACATCCTCTTATTTTGCTCACACACCCTTACGATTTTCTGCACATTTGGAACTTAGTTGCCCTGTTTGCTCTTCTGTCTCTTGTCAGTGATATTTCTTTAAGCTCTTTCTTCTCAACTCAAATGTCTTCTCCATTGTGAAGCATTCCCCAGTTATCTCGCTATATCTAATAAATCCGTGTTCCACTCTTTCCCTACAGTAGATGGTGTGTCCTGGTGCCTGTCACCTTGTATTTTAATTGTTTATATCTGTCTCCTCACGAGAAAAAGGACCAGGCCTGGCTTGCAGCAGCCCAGTGGCCAGCAGGGTGCCTGTTAGTGTAGAAGACACTCATTCTTATTGAATGAATAAATCACCCAGTTTTTTATAGCAAGAAGATAATAAAAAGAAAGAAAAAAATCTTAAGTTTTATTTTTGTTCTAAAGGTATTTTTTTGTAAGTTTGATGGAATTACACTTTGTGTATTTTCTTCCATTTTCCTGGAGACTCTAATACTTATAAAAGTCTTACATTTTTCTGCTTAAAAATAAAAGTGCAGAGTCCATTGATTTATTTTATATCCAGAACTGAGCTCTAGTGATTATTTATTCCTCTAGGGGCAGGGTTGGAGTACAATAGCATCATCTGTAAGCCTGGGCTCTAGATAGTGTGCTGTGTCTAATTTTGTTTTAGTTTTGTTTGGTTTGCTTCAGTGGTTCTAGTGACAGTGGTGACGAGTTTAGAAATTTTTGCAAGATGGTATATCCAGATGTCATTGCTGTCCTGTGGAACTTGTCATTGCCTGTTCTTTCTCTACCTAGATGAACATATTGGGAAAATTTAAGGTTGGAGAGAGACTGTTTTACCTAAAAGTAATTAATGCAATTATTATATATACTTATATATATAGTAGAAGCCCGGTGCACGAAATTCATGCACTGGGGGAGGGGGTGGAAATCCCTGAACCCGGCCTGCGCCCTTTTGCAGTCCAGGACCTCTCGGGGGATGTCCACCTGACAGCTTAGGAGATTGGGCCTAAGCTGGAGGTCAGACATCGCTCTCACAGTCCAGGGCCCCTTGCTCCTTACCGTCCACCTGCTCGCTGTTCCTTACCGCTCTGCTCGCTGCTCCTTAGCGCTGCCGCGGAGGTGAGAAAGGTTCCTGCCACTGTCACTAAGCTCACCAGCTGTGAGCCCGGGTTCTGGCTGAGCGGGGCTCCCCCTGTGGGAGCACACTGACCACCAGGGGACAGTTCCTGCGTTGAGCATCTGCCCCCTGGTAGTCAGTGCGCATCACAGCAACCGTTCATTCCGCCATTCTGTCAGTTTGCATATTAGGGTTTTATTATATAGGATAATAATGAAATATTATATATATTTTTAACCTTTCTGTAAATTATCCTGTGTTTCAGATCAGGAATGTTGGAGTCTGGCATCGACCGAATTATTTCCCAAGTTGTGGATCCAAAGATCAACCACACATTCAGACCTCAGGTAGAGAAAGCTGTGCATGAGTTTCTGGCCACACTAAATCACAAGGAGGAAGCCGGGGGCAGCGTGACCCCCGAGGAGGAGAAGCCGGACTCTGCCGTCAGCACGCAAGGTGCATCCCTTTTTCTCTTGAACTGAGTGTCAGTTTATGGGTATTTGGGTTTTTATTTTTATTTTATGTATTTATTTTTTAGATATATTTTTATTGATTTCAGAGAGGAAGGGAGAGGGAGAGAGATAGAAACATCAATGATGAGAGAGAACCGTTGATCAGCTACATCCTACACGACCCCCACCGGGGATCAAGCCCGCAACCCGGGCATGTGCCCTGGACCTGAATCGAACTCCGGACCCTTTTAGTCCACAGGCTGACGCTGTACCCACTGAGCTAAACCGGCGAGGGCTGGATATTTGGGTTTTTAAACCATTTGTCTACTTGGCACAATAGTGAAATTGTGTTACTTCAAATACCACCCAAAGTCCTTAACTGGCATAACGTTTTTTGCCTTAATACAAAATAATAGGCATTTTAGTGATATATGCGGGGTATATGTGTATTTCAGCAGGGAATAATTAAAATAATTAGAGAAGATACTGTTATTCTGGAGCTAGGCTGTTCTCAGGTTTGCATGGTGCCTTTCTGAGATACTGTAGTGGAGAGGCAGAGTGTGCCGAGTACCGGCACTGGTGCCCGAAAGGCTGTGAGCATATGAACGGTCTGCACAGCATGTGCACCAGACTAAGGTGACCGTGCATGTAGCGTTGATTCAGCCAGGGGGTTGACTTTCTGTATAAATTTATCCTAAAACTTGTCTTTCCCTCAAGGTGTCCCTGCTCCTGGGCCCAGTGCCAATGTGGCCAATGATGCCATGTCCATCTTGGAAACCATCACTTCTCTTAACCAAGAAGCTACTGCTGCCAGGGCCTCCACAGAAACATCAAACCCTAAGACTAGTGAGCGGGTATCCAAAAGGCTCCCGTCCCAGCCAAGCACTGACACTAGTACTGAGAAGGAGAGAATTGCAGAGGACATGGCTGATAAAGACAAGTCTGTGCCAGACTCTGCGGGCGAAGGACAGGAAACGGCCCCGAGGTCTGAAGAATGTAGTGATCTTCCTTGTCCAGTTGAAGAAATTAAAAATCACACAAAAGAGAGTAATAGTTCAGTTCTGCTAAATAAAGATGTTCAACAGGAAAGCAGTGACCAAAAAAATAAGTCAACAGACAAAGGTGAAAAGAAACCAGACAGCAATGAAAAAGGAGAAAGGAAGAAAGAAAAGAAGGAAAAGACTGAAAAGAAATTTGATCACTCAAAAAGGAGTAAAGATACACAAAAAGTCAAAGATGAAAAACAAGCAAAGGATAAAGAAGCAGAGTGCACAAAAGTTCCTTCAGAAAAGAACAGTAATAAAGCTAAAGCCATGGAAGGGACAAAAGAAGGTACAAACTTACAAAAATATACAGCAGTGTAAAGAACAAACAGTGTCCACCAGAAGATACCAAATTTGCCTTCAAATTTTAATAAATTTGGTTTTTGTTTTTGTTTTTGTTTTTAGAGGGAGCGAGAGGAAGGGAGAGAGAGAGAAAGGGAGAATCACTGATCAGCTGCCTCCTGTACACCCTGTACTGGGGATTGAGCTCGCAACCCAGGCATGTGCTCTGACCGGGAATCAAACCAGCGACCTCTCAGTCAGGGGACAATGCTCAACCATTAAGCCACACTGGCCAGGACAATAGATTTGATTCTTATATTTCAAAGCCTGGGAACATATCCCCTTTGCTAAAAAATGGACGATAACATTTGTGTATTTATTTTCTATACTAGTGTTCGAATTGACAAAGTAAATGAGCAGAGAGGCTCTAAACCTTATAATTTAACTCATAATTTTTTACCATGCATTATTCAAGCAACTTAATTTATAGTTGTATATCCTGCTCTTTAAAATATCACATAGTAAATTTAAAATATCACATAGTAAATGTATGAATTACTTAACGTTTGCTTTTGTTTCTATCACATCATAAATTAATACTTTCTTTTTTTTTCTGGATAATAGTTTGCCTTTGTAGTTTCTGGAAACAGCTCTACCTTGTTTGATATTGGTTATGAGAGATTTTTATTTCTAAAGTTGAAGTTCTTTGAAATGTATCTAAAGAAAGAAATCTTAAGTGTAATTTGGGAATTGGGTGCTGAGTATGTTCCTGTAACGCAATGATTTACCTCCTATGGGTATTTTGTTTTATTTCTTTGTCTTCTTGAAGATGGCTCTGCAGTAGATTCTGACGTGGATGGACTGACGGACATTACAGTTAGCTCTGTCCATACCAGTGACCTCTCATCTTTTGAAGAAGACACTGAAGAGGAGGTTGTAATGTCTGATAGCATGGAGGAAGGAGAGATTACGTCAGATGGTAAAGCATTTTACTTAATAATGCCTCTGTGAAGCTTCCGCCAAGCGTTTTGTGTGTATTCACATGGCTATATCGTGAAAGACAGTGTGGTAGAGTGGCCAGAGCATGGGGCTTTGTAGTTGGAAGATTGGTTTCTGAGTCCCAGCTCCGAGGTTTTCTGTCTGAGCAAGCTTGGTAAGTTCCTAAACCTCAACAGGTCTTGGTTCCCCACTTCTTATCTCCATTCCCTGGGATGATTATACAAGTTAGATGAGATCATGTGTATGAAGATGTATGTGTACCAGGTGTATGTGTACGACATTTGGGGAGTACTGTCCACAAGATTCCCATCACTTCTGATACCAGTTGCAAGTTTGGGGTTTCCAAGATCACCCTGAACAAAGACAGAGAAACAGCAATCAGACTATTAATCCCCAGAGGGAAAGTAGGGGAGGGTGGGGGTAAGGCGAAGAGATCAACCAAAGGATTTGTATGCATGCATATAAGCCAAACCAATGGACATGGACAACAGGGGGATGAGAGCATGAGTGGTGGGGGGAGGATGGGGGTTAATGGGGGGGAATGAGGACACATTTGTAATTCCTTAACTAATAAAGAATTTAAAGATTAAAAAAAAAAAAGATCACCCTTAGGTTTGGTAATTTGCTAAAAGGACTCAGTACTCCGTGAAATCTATGAAACTGTTGGTTACGGCTTATTATAGTAAGGGACACCGATTAACATCAGCCGAGGGAAGAGGACATAGGCCAGAGTCCAGGAAAGTTCCAAACATGGCGCTTTCACTTCCTGTGTAGTCATGGACAGCATTACCTTCCCAACACTGATGTCTGACAGCGCACACGGGTTATTGCCAACCAGGGAAGCCCACCCGAGTCTTGATGTCCAACGTTTTTGTAGGTCTCCATCAAAGAATCACAGTTACCTCCCAGGTGTCTGGTCTAAGTCTGCCGCCCCTCTGGACATCCAGCTGATGCTCCATGATCCAAAGCCCCCACCCTAAGTCATACTCTTAGATGATTTGGCTTGACACCACACCCCCACGCGACCAAAACACTCCTTTCGGGCCTGGTGTTCCAGAGGCTTAGAGATGACCTCCCAGAAGCCAGGGGCAAAGCCTGGACCTCCCTTTACTATACAGTTGGTTTTTTAGTAACCCTTATTAAGTACTTACTGTATTCCTGGCCCAGGCCTAAGTTATTACTCTGTTCTGTGTAGTAACGTCTGTAGTCCTCACAACCACCCTTGGAAGGAGGTCCAGGTGAAGAAGTGGAGTCACTGAGGGAGATGTCTCGTCCAGGGTCACGTAGCTCATGAGCACCAGTGCCTATCTCAGACCTGCATCTGCTTCTAACCAACTCCATGTGCTGCTCTTTACCACGCGATTTAATTCTATGATTTCTTTAAAAATCAAAAACATTGAATATTATTTGCAACCGCCTGTAGATAGCATGTAAATTTGATGCTGGCTTTGGGATGGAATATCTAGAGGAAAAAGGAGTCGCTTTCAGTGCTGCAGATCTATTTTTTAATTCTAGATGCTTTGTTGGGTCTTTTCAAGTGTTTTCCTGGACAGAGCTAGATTTTATCTACATGGGATCCAGAAGGAAAAAAAAGAGCTATTTTGAGAGTTCCCAGTGGTAGGAAAGGAAAACCTTGTTCCCAGGTTTCCTTCTTGCTGTGTCCCTGGGAAGCTGATCTGCCTCCTGAAGTGGAGGCGTGTTAGTGTCTGCTTGGTGGGGGGCCAGTTACTGATTGTTGCGTCCTCCGTAAGAGAGACACGGGCAGGCAGGGCGCAGCTTCGAGTGCCTCTATCCATTTGGACAGCGGTGAAGCATTCATGTCAAGGCTACTGACAAATAAGGATTCACTGTTTTTCAAGAAAACATGAATAGCTATAAGCTTTACTTTGTTTTACCATCCTCCTTTATCTCTCTTATGATCGTTAAGAAATAAATGAAGATATGGATTCCAGCATCTATAAATGTCAAAACTTCTGAAATATCTCATACTGATATTTCCTCTGTTGGATCTGCAAATACACTTGAACTACATGGATACTGCTTGTGCTGCTTGATGTTGATCAAGAATAATGTTGGTTTTATTACTAATTCATGGAGCCATTCCTTTCTGTTGACTTTCTTCCAGATGAAGAGAAGAACAAACAGAATAAAACAAAACCTCAAACCTGTGATCCCAGTGAAGGAAAAGCTAAAAGTGTACGGCAAGCTTACGTTCACAAGCCATACCTTTACTCGAAGTATTACAGTGATTCCGATGACGAACTCACGGTAGAACAGCGGCGACAGTCGATTGTGAGTCTTGTTTGATCTGTTGTTATTTTCACATTAAATCAGGTTGACAAATGACTTGTCTGGGTGCAGAGTAGTGATATTTCCACATTAAATCAGGTTGACAAATGACTTGTCTGGGTGCGGAGTAGTGAGCATACGAATCGGCAGCATGCAGGTTCTGCCTTCAGGCACCCTGCTATTTCACTGGTCAGAATGGACACTAACGCGTAACAGGTGTTCGTGTCATTGTGGTTAAGAGTGAAAACCTGGTAGCAAGCCGGAGGTTTCGCGGTGTGGAAATGTTTGACTCAAGTGTGAATCGCGCTTGTGGTGGAGTCATGAGCATAATATTAAGAGGGAAGTACAGTCCACGTGTTTTCTGGGTGTGAAAATACTTCTAATTATAAGATGTGTCATTGACAACAGCTTTTTAGGAAAAAAACTACTACTTTATCATACATGTTCATCAGTTTTAAGATGACTTAAAATTTCAGAAACATTAAACTATGAGGTTGTGCATCTTACAATGAGGAAATATATTATGTAGAAAAATGATTTGAAGGATGTACACTAAATGCTACTAGTGGCTTAACTCTTGAAAAGTTTGTTTGATCAGGAGTTAACAAACTTTGAGACAGTGAATTCTGACCGGAAAGGGGCGGTAGGAGTAATACAGTGACTGGATTCTCTCTGGCTTTAAAATTCAATGGCAGAAAGTTCCACCTCCAAAACCTGCATCCTCAGAGTATAACCAACAAGTCATATTTGCTGTAGGACTAGCCTGTCACTAGACTCTGCATTTTAATGAATAATCCAAAAATTACAGAGACCTGCTCTGTCCCCCTGATGCTCAGAGATATTTTCACCGCTATCCTTTCAATTGAGGCAACCAGTTTATTAAACCACCATTGCTCAAAATGATACCTTTCCCATTCTTTAAACCAATGGTATTCACATCTGTCTCTGTTATTCTGGTAGCTTCCAAATTGTGTAGTGCATGTGCACTTTTGCAGAGCCCATTCATTTGTAAGAACATTTGAAGGAAAAACATTGTTTTTTCAGTGTTTTGCTTTTGCCTGATAATCAGAATAATTGTGAGTATGTTGTGGTTTTAGGCTAAAGAAAAAGAAGAGAGGCTTTTAAGAAGGCAGATAAATAGAGAAAAACTTGAAGAGAAACGAAAACAGAAAGCAGAAAAGACAAAGTCTTCAAAAGCTAAGAGTCAAGGTATAGGAGATGTTAACTTTAATATTTTAAACTATCTTACATACTCTTTTAGATCCTAGAAATTTATAGTACTTATGAGATATGATTATAAAACAAAGTTA
Organism: Myotis nattereri; assembly: GCF_964212035.1. Taxonomy (NCBI): domain Eukaryota; kingdom Metazoa; phylum Chordata; class Mammalia; order Chiroptera; family Vespertilionidae; genus Myotis; species Myotis nattereri. The sequence goes on from NC_138075.1 coordinate 224,852,018, forward strand.
TCTACATTATACCTCAGTAAAGCTGTTATAGTTTCAGTTGTGGAAGAGTTCCTTATTTTTTAAACTGATGTGTTTAGTCAAGTTTTTAAAGTTATATTGCTGTTTCTAAATTAAACATTCTATCAGGTACCAGCTTATGTCACTCACATGTTAGCAATTTATTTCCCAATGGCTGTGCAATGAATTATCACTGGAAAATAGTTTGTTAACAAGTGAGTAATCAAGCTGTGCTGGTGATATTATTGGAATTAATCTATGCTTCATATCAACACAAATGTCAAACATTTGTCTGCAGTATTTTACTCAACAAAATTGAACTTCCTCTTGTCACTGACCCTGTATTTGTATATTACACATAGAGGAGGTTGGGCAAAGGTGGGTTTACAACTATGAGTACCTGAAACACAGTTTATTCTTATGTTACTGTTCATTGTTGTATTATTGTTGTTGTTATTAATACTCTTGCCCATCCCTGTGTAAGCACTTGAAATAAAAGACAAGTCATCTCCATCTAAAATATTATTTGTATTCCAGCACAACTTGATTTTAAAGCCATTTTGCATTTTCACACTGATTAGAAAAATTTAATGAAAAATAATTATTACATTGTTTAGAACTGTTGTGAAATCCCTTATAGATTCCTTTCTTTCCTAGGCAAAAGTAGTGTGGATTTAGAAGAATCATCAGCAAAGAGTTTGGAACCTAAAGCCCCCAGAATTAAAGAAGTCCTTAAAGAACGGAAAGTTTTAGAGAAAAAAGTAGCCTTAAGCATAAAAAGAAAAAAAGATTCAAGGTACATATTTTACCTGGCCACGGTCCCATTGTAGCATTCTCTCAGCATGCTTTCAGAAGCACGGCATTGAAAGTGACAGTGAAGAGCCAGACTTGAGTGTGTATGTTGTTGCATGCTTGTTAAAGACCTGGGAGTTTTGTTTTTAGTATCCTAATTCAGTGTGCTAATATTTATAATATTTCCAAGTGTTCACCTTAATAATCGCTGGGGGTGGAGGGGGCCCAGATCTTTTTGATAATCTGATAGAAGCTTTGGACTTTCTCCCCGGAAAAATACATGTGAGTAAACAAACAGTTGTCCCTAGAGTTTCAGAGGGCTTATGGACGCTCTCGATGGACTCAGGAAGTGTCTCCCTTTTGAACATTCAGGAACCACTTACACTGACGGCCTTCATTTTCCCGTCTTTCCAGCGACTCGCTTCACCAGTATTCCATGCTTCTCCCCATAAACCAGAGGTCTGACCCATATTCTTTCGTAATACTGCATTATCATAGTTAATTCTGTAGAATTAGAAAGCTGAGGGGGCAGAGTGGCTCCAGCGTCATGTGAGCCATGGGCTACAATTTGCTGTGCCATTAAGATGCAATCGTGTGAATTTTTTACGACTTCAAGACACCTAAGTCAGTAATTTGCAAAAATCTGTGAGAGAGTAAGCTCTCAATTTGCTAATACCTCATTCCTATTGACCTGTACAAATAAGACTACCCTGTTTACTAAAAAAAATAGTAAGACTTTCAATATGTAATTATAGATCATAATATATTCAGTTTCAAGCAGCAAATCAGGAATTTCTGTGTCCATTATATTTTCCTGTGTAAGTGTTCCAAGAGTGTTTCCACATCACATTTGGATTGTGTTCTCTGTTGACTAAGAATTGCATTTCTTAAAAAAGTCTTTATTTTTTTAAAATATATTTTTATTGATTTCAGAGAGGAAGGGAGAGGGGGAGAGAAAGAGAGAGAAACATCAGTGATGAGAGAGAACCATTGATCGGCTATCTCCTGCATGACCCCTACTGGTGATTGAGCCCCCAACCAGGGCATGTACCCTTGACCTGAATTGAACCCAGCACCTTTCAGTCCGCAGGCCCACACTCTGAGCCAAACCGGCTAGGGCAAGAATAGCATTTCAATTGAAACATAACAAGTCTCCATTTATGGATCAAGTGTTTATACAAAAGGGAAGCTAAGCACTTTTTTTTTAACCTTCCTGAAAATTTCTTACATTTCAAAGTTTTATTTTGACTTTTTCCCCCTACATAGGAATGTTGAAGATAATTCTAAAAAGAAACAGCAAGCAGAAGAAGATTCCAAAGAAACACTCAAAACAAGTGAGGTGTGTCTTGATTAATAAGCCCATTTTCAATGCTCTTTTGTTAGATACTTCCATCCTTTGAAGTAACACTTAGAAATACAATTCATCTTTTCCAAGTTAAATAAAAACTCCCTCACATCCTATTATGGTCTGAATTCCTCATTTTGGCAAGTTGATTCATGTGATCTTCTATCTAGATAGTAGCTACTTTTCTACTCCTCCCTCCCCCCCCCCCCCGACCCCATTTCTTATATTGGCAATAACAAAATTGCCAGTTACAGTAACGTAGAAGAAAAGGGAAATGAATAAAATCCCTCCCCCATAACAAAGCACCTGTTTCATTCTCTTTTGTTTCTCATCCATATATGCACATAATTTTGTAGTGTGGATGTATTCTTGCAAAATGTTTTTACCATTCACTCTTATTTTATCTTACCTTATAAGCTTCCTAAGTATTATATTTACTGGTAGCATAGTGTATATTGAACGGATAGACCATAATGTAAACATTTCCTTATAGTCGAGCACTTAGATATTTCTGAGATTTAATCATTTTAAATTGTAAAAATATGGACAATGAATACATTTCTTCCCCTTTTTGGATTATTTTCTTGGGATAAACTTTTGCTTTTATTGGCTTTAAATCCTTACTTAAAATTCTATAGATGAATTAACACTTCCCAGGGGAAAAACTAATAATTTAGTGATTATTTATTCACAGCCAGTAAATATTCTTGATTTCTTTATTTACAAATTTGAGGCATATTTAAGTATATTCAGATATTTTAATGTCACTTTAAAAAATATTTAATTTTATTTTGTGATAAATTTCTTTGGAAAATGATCCCAAAATTTTATTCACATTAATTTGTTAGAACTTAAGGTAAAATTAGGTTGATGAAATCCCTTTTAGTTTTTTCTTTGAGGTATTTCATTTTTAAAGTATTTTTTAAGATCTTGCTATATCCTGGTCCCTGTGTTAGTAGAAGTACGTTAATCTTTGTGTTAAATTGTAAGGAGATCCCATGGTAAGCTGACCCAGAGGCACAGAGATCTTTCTGAGAACTTCAGCCCATCGTTTAAATAAGAAAAACTTCTTGTGTCTAAACTAAAATGTTGGAAACTTTTATTTTAGTATAAAGTTTTTTAATTGGCTACAAATGCTTTTGGACTGAAAAGAACATTGGATTGTCATCCACTCATTTTATATTTATTAATGACCACTTGGCATTGGTGGACTATAGTGGTTGAGAGTTAAAGAAGGCCTACATGCATGGACAGCTCTGGAGAAGCAGCTAGTCTCTATGATGGTGCCTGAGGTGTAGGGGGAAAGTACTAGATTTTAGACTGAGATCCTCTGAACGCATTGCCCGGGTATGAGCTTACTGAGTCATGCTGAGTTCGTTTCCTCGTGCAAAAACGAAATTAATAATCCCAACCACAGGCTGCTTACACAGACTAAGTAGGGTATAAAATATGTGACCACTCAGCACATGAAATGCACCCAGGTGTTAAATTTGATATAAAAAATGGACTGTAGTATTTCTTATATTTGAACCTTTACTTTCTTACAGCATTGTGAAAAGGAAAAGGTGTCTTCTTCCAAGGATTTGAAGCATGTTCATACAAAAAGTGAAGCAAGTAAACCTACCCGGAGACTCTCAGAGTGTTTGCATTCAGCTGATGAAAGCAAAAATGAGTCCAGAGTGGAAAAAGAACACAAAAGGCGGACCTCTGCTCCTGTGGTGGTGGAAGGGGCACAGGAGGAGACGGACGCGCGTGATGGGAAAAAGCAAGCAGAGCGCTCAGAAATGGTCACAGAAGAACCCCCGAAACAGAAAGGCACCCTGAAAAGTGAAAAGCATGTTAGGAAGGAGGATTCTGAAACACAGCATGTGAAGAACCTCCCTAAGAAAGAGACAAAGTCCTTCAAGGAGAAGCCTGAGAAAGAGAAAACTCTCTCTGAAGACAAGTTGTCTGTGAAGCATAAACATAAAGGGGAGAGTGCGCATAAAGCCGGCGATGAGACCGAGCCCCACCCCCCTGAGAAAGGGGTCAAAGGGGAGGACAGCGTTCAGAAGCAAAGCCAACAACCTAAGCTTTCTGCGGATGATAAAGCTGAACGGAAGAATAAACATAGGAATGAAAGGAAATTGTCAATTTTAGGCAAAGATGGAAAGCCAGTTTCTGAATATATTATAAAAACAGATGAGAATGTGCGTAAAGAAAACAACAAAAAGGAGAAACACCTGTTGACGGAGAAGACTAAGGCAGAGCACAAATCGAGAAGATCGGGTGATTCTAAAATTCAGAAAGATTCTCTGAGTTCCAAGCAACATGGAACCCCGTTGCAGAGAAGAAGTGAAAGTTGCTCAGAGGATAAGGGTGACATGGACTCGACTCATTTAGATAGCAGTTCAAAACCTGAAGAGGCTGTTCCCAAGGAGAAGCGAAGAGCCAAGAGCTTGTTAGACGAAAGACCTGCGCTCAAGTCAAAATCAAAAAGCCAAGGCAAGCCGTTAAAAGCCAGTGACATAGAATCACAAGAAGGTGTCACAAGACAGACAACCACTTCCAAACCAGATAAGGAGAGGAACACAGAAGACAGTGACCCAGACAGACAGCGGAAGGACAGATCCGAGGAGGCCGGTGCTGACCCTGCAGCTGAGGGTGTGGCATCCTTGGCCCACGGTGCACAGAAGGACTCCGGTCACCGAGCAAAGCCGCTGCTGGCAAAGGACAAACACAAGGGGGAGAAGGAGTCAGGCTCCTCCAGACTGGAGAGGAGATTATCAGATGGGCACAAGAGCAGAAGCGCAAAGCACAGTAGTAAGGACATGAGGAAGAAGGAAGAAAGCAAATCCGATGACAAGGATGGGAAAGAAGTCGACAGTAATCATGAAAAGGCCAGAGGGAATAGCTCAGTCATGGAAAAGAAATTGAGTAGAAGGGTGTGTGAAAATCGAAGAGGCAGCTCATCCCAAGAAATGACCAAAGGAGAAGAGAAATTGGCAGCCAATGCTGCAGGCACTCCCAGTAGTTCCTCCCTTCCGCGACCAAAAAGAGGAGTCGATGCCACACTGGTCCCCGGGCAAGAGCCAATGGAGACCGACATGGAGCCTGCTGTCGGAAACGCACTGGAAGTATCAAAAACCCCGGAGAGCAGCAGCAGCGGTTCTCAGCAAGATACCGGCCTTGAAAATGTGATGAAATCAAAAGCCACAGCCATGGTCCTAAAGGATGAGTTAAGAACTTCCACAGGAGATTCAAAAGCTGCTCCCACCTTTAAACCCGAACGTGGAACAGTGGCTGCTGGTAATTCTGAAAAGCACACAAACCATAAAAGTGCCGGGACCAAAAAAACACACGTCCAAAGTGCTGTGTCCAAGCTGAGTCCCGGGGAGAGGGATCCCCCTCAGCCAGGGACCCATGAAACCAGTGTGGACTCAGAGGCTGGTCCCAGAATGGTGCCTCGTGTCCCGGCAGAAAATGGCCGGGCACAAAAGACTGTGAAGCACCCAAGACCCACTGAGGAGCGTGTTGCTCAAGGAGGTGCTGTTCATGAACATTCCACAAATTCGGACCCATCGCTGTCCTTAAGTCCTGTGATTGCTGTGCCTCAGAAACAACCCCATGGTGCAGATGTTGTCCCTGTAGGCGACAGAAGGCCTGTTTCAGATAATGGCTCGGGCAGCACCTGCCTGGGGGACCGCTTGGGTCTCCCTCAGCAGAGCTTGTTGGTGAGAGAATCGGAAGTCCTGAGGTCAAGTCACAGCAAAGAAGGTGGAGCACTTTCCACACCAGATATGCCAGCAAAAGCGAGCCTAGATAGCAAAAGACAAATTCCAGAAGGTTCCCAGGCCACCACACTGCATGGTAAACAAGGGAAAGTAAACGTACCTCTTGGTAGCAAGTTAACAGACATGATTGTGGGACATGAGAATGTTAGCAAAGAAGACGGCTTGATGGATGAGTCCAGGAGAGAAAGTGCCTTGAGTGCAGAGCCCACCTCAAAGCAGATGGTTAGAACTGCAGCAGAAAGTGGCAGAAAGGATGGGCTCGCTGTTGTCCCTGGTGTGAGCATGAGCACCGAAAAAGATGCTCAAACCGGTGAACTTAAGCACAGTAGAGGCCCAAGTGAAGTAGAACACCTAACAGTTGTTGCAAGAAGGAAGGAAAACAGTGAGGTAGACACCAGTGCAGGAGGTAGCACTGCTTCCTCCATTTCACACCAAAGGAATAGGAAAGCTGAGGATGGGGTGAAGCCTTCTCTCGCCACCAGCACTGAAGGGAAGGACAAAGGCATGACCTCAAACCCTGTAAACACCAGGGCTGCCACAACCACTTCAGAAGCAGGCGACGGGGAGGTGGCGCTGCCTTGCACGAGCGTTGAGGCAGACAATGGCCTCACAAGGGGCTCCAGAACCAATGCCCTGCACGCCAGGGCCCACGCCAGCCCAGGCACCGTGTTCGCCGCAGCAGAAGAAGGTGGGGCCGTGGTGACGGAGGGCTTCTCAGAGAGCGAGACCTTCCTCACCAGCACGAAGGAGGGAGAGAGTGGGGAGTGTGCTCTGGCCGGATCTGGAGAGCCAGCCGCAGACCCAGCAGCTGCCCAGGCAGCCACAGTCAATGACAGTGTCAACAGTGCTATGACGGAAGAGAAGGATGATGCTGTGACCAGCGCGGGCTCCGAAGGGAAATGCGAAGGTTCTTCCAGTCGAGACTCAGAAAGAGTCAGGGGGACTGTGACTTTCACTGGGGAAGGCGAGAGTGACGGAGCCGTAACCAGTGCTGGGACAGAACTGCGGGAGAGATCCTTGAGCAGTGGAGAGAGAACTGTGATGAGAGTGGGCCCCAAAAAGGAACCCGAGGGAACTGTGACATGTACAGGAGCAGAAAGAGGAAGCGAAGGCATGGCGGCATGCGCAGTCACTGGAGCAGGGCCCCAGGAGGAGCGCCTGGTGACGGGTGCCGCAGAGGTCCTGGCAGACAATGACACGCCACCGGGAGCCAGTGCCCCCCAAGAGGGAGGTGGGTCTGTGAATGACGGGGCAGAGGGCGAGAGCGCCGTCACCAGCACAGGGATCACGGAAGACACAGAGGGGCCAGCCAGCTGCACAGGCTCGGAGGAGGGCAGTGAAGGCTTTGCTCTAAGCTGTGAATCAGAAGAGAATGGACAGAGTGCCACGGGCAGCACTGCAGCCAAAGAAGCCACCAACGTGCCATTGGTCGCTGCCGGTCCTGGTGACGACGAAGACATTGTCACCAGCACGGGTGCCAAAGAGGAGGATGAGGAAGGGGAGGATGTGGTGACTAGCACTGGAAGAGGCAACGAGATTGGACATGCCTCCGCCTGCACGGGGATAGAGGAGAGTGAAGGGGTGCCCGTGTGTGAGAGTGCGGAGGAAGGGGATGCTCAGATCGGGACTGCAGTGGGGCATGCGGCGGCTGAGGCCGGAGCTACCGTTGGTGCCCATGAAAGTAACGTCGACAGCATGAGTGCCGCAGACAAGGAGCTGAAAGACACAGAGATCTGCTCCAGTGCAAAGGGGATCGTGGAAAGCAGCGTGACCAGTGTGGCTTCGGCAAAGGCTGGGGCGGCACTGGGGCCTGAAGGGTGTGAGGGGCCCATGACAAGTGCAGCTTCAGGTCAGGACAGTCCGCTGGCCAGAAAAGACCACGTCGAAGAGACCGCTATTTCCACTGGCCTGGTGGGGGGCAGTCATGAGAGACTGGTATCTGCTGCAGGCCCAGAACGGGAAGTTCATCACACGTCGCCCAGGGAGAAAGAAGATGAAGGTGCCATCACCTCTGTGGAGAGTGAGGAGTGCGATGGCCACGTGGCTGCCACCGCCAGTGACACCATTACCAACCAGAGTCGAGGCATGGGCCTGGTGATTTCCACCAGCACAATGAGTGATTGCACCGCGCAGCTCAGCGCCAGGATGGATGGGGAGGGTCATCCCAGTTCTCTGAGGGCTGAAGAAGGTGCGGAAGGCACCGGGGTCAGCACGGAGGAGTTCGAGGCCCCCATGCCCAGTGCGGCTTCGGGAGAGGAGAGCCCCCTCGCTCTCGTGGGAGAGGAGGAGAAGGACGAGTGCGCCATGATTTCCACCAGCCTCGGGGAAGAGTGCGAAGTGCCTGTCTCCAGCGCAAGCACCATCCTGGGTGCTGGCAGCCAGCAGCCGGTCACAGCGGTTGGAGGAAGAGCCACCGGCCCCATGCTGGCCAGCACCAACGACTTCGAGGTGCCCATGCCCAGTGCACCCACGAAGGCCGGGAGCCCTCTCGCCTCCACCAGCAAGGAGGAGAAGGACGAGTGTGCCCTCATCTCCACCAGCGTGGCGGAGGGTTGTGAGGCCTGCATTGCCGGGGTCGCTGCAGAGAGTGGAGGTGAGCAGCCTGGCCCGGCCATAGAGGAGAAGGATGGGAGCGCGGTCATCTCCACCAGCTCAGTGGAGGACTGTGAGGGCCCGGTGTCCAGTGCCGTCCCTCAGGAGCAAGTCCGCCCCTCGGCCACACCAGCTGAGGAGATAAGCGACACCACTGTGATATCCACAAGCACCTCCGAAGGCCGGGAAGCGGTCATGAGGGGTGCTGGGCTGCGGGATGAAGACCGGCCTGCCACCGCAGGGGTGGAGGATGTGAGTGAGGCCGCCCTCATCTCCACCAGCACAGCTGAATGCGCGCTGGTCCTCGCCAGCCTGGACGGGCATGGGGAGACTCTGCTGACTGCAGGCCACCCAGAAGGGACAGGGGGCCAGTCCGCTGCAAAGGTGAGCAAATGTGAGGCTCCCATGCCCAGTCTTATTGCTGAGAACAGCTGTCAGTGCCCCGGGCCACTCCCAGGAGGAAGAGCAGTGAGCCCCGGGGAGAGGCGGGACGGAGTGCCAGTCAGCGCACTCTCTGCAGGGGGAGGCCAGTCGGGAGAGAAGAGAATACCCTGGAGCCCCGAGGCAGAGACGGCAGGGGACAGCAGTACAGCCAGCCCTTCGGCAGGGAGGGACTTGGAGCGGAGTGCTGACGAGCCTGTGAGCCTGAGACCAGAGCAAACACCTGGGCAGACGGCGGAGGGCTCCTCCATCAGCGCCCACTCAGTGACGGCAGGGAAAGCCGGTGCTGAAATGGCTGAGGGCGGGCCACAGGGCAGAGACGCTGAAGCTGAAGTGGAGCAGCCGTCTCTTCCTCCTGCCCAGCAGGACCCCACCACCACCGCACGTATTCAGGGCCAAGGACCCGATGCCACTCCTGCCCACTCCGTCCTTCTGGATGTCTGCAGTGCGGCTCTGACAGCAGCCGCATGTGAGCAGGACTTGCCCATCAAGAGTGTCCAGGCACCAGCTGAGAAAACAGGAGATGGCGTGGTGAAGCCATCCCAGAAGGAAGGAGCCCTCGCGGTCACTGTTTCTCCTGAAGAAAATTTGGGTGACAAAGGTGAGAATCTCTCTAATGGCAAATTTTAGCATTTTACACAGGTGATTGTATGTTGAGCCCATTTACAGCAACCTTCCAAAACATGGTTTTGGTTCCAGCATGTCACAAAATAATTTATCAAACTCAGTTATCAAGCCTCTCCAAGAGGAACTTGTGTTCAAAAGCTCAAAGCCTCAGACTCATTTCTCATGGACACACAGGGCAGAGGCAGGAGGCTGAGAGACTGGAAGCTGCAGGCTACTGAACCGCCCTGACCTTCAGTTCAGGTTCCTTGTCCATCCAAACGGACACCTTCCATCAGCCCTGTGAAATCAGTACTCTTAGCACCTATTTTACAAATGGGCAACTGGGGTCATAGAACTTACGTAACTTGCATGGTACTTGGGTGCCTGCAATGAGGTAGAAAACACTACCTCGGAAGCTCAGCTTTCTGTTGTATAAAATGGGGAGCCAGATCGCTGTAGAAAAACACTTGGGAATAGATGTCTCCACAGATAATATACTGCGTCATTCTTTCTGGGCAGCCCTCCTAACAGCAAGAAACAATTTTACCGTCTCCACAAAAACTTAAATGACCCATGCATTTCCTCGGGTAATTTTCATACATGTTCCTTTTTATCATTTTCTATTGACTGCCAAATAAAACAGCAAAGTGGCGCAGTGTGCTAGATAAGAACCTTCTGTTTCCTTTTGGTTCAGGATGTATTTTGCAAGCAAGTTCTTACATTGGTTTAATGGCTTTGAATTTCATTAGGCAGCGAAGAGTCTCCATCGGATGTTTTGGGAGGATTGGACTTGAAAGCCAGCTTGAGGACTGAGGTATGGCTGATGGTTCAGCTGCGCTGAGCTGTAAGTGTGTCCATACCGTTTCACCCTATGTACACACAGACACGTAAGCTGTGTGTAGCTCTCTTGTTCCCACTGAAGTTAAGACACTCAAGTATGGTTAATGTTACATCCTGTGGTGGGGAGCCAAGAGCCTCCATCATCCCCGAATGTAGGGCTATCATCAGTTCCATTTGCTCCAACCAGAAACCGGAGTCACCCACGTTTCATCCATGGCCAGTTCTCATAGGCTCCCGTCCAGAGTGTAACTGGAGTCCATCTGTTTCTGGTTCTGCAGTTACTGCCCTAGTCTCAGCCCTGCTTCAGTGGGTCCCTGCTAACTTCCTTCCTCTCCAGCCCTGCTCTGATTAGCACAGCCTGGGAGCTAGCTTGAAAAACATAAATTAGGTCATGCCATTACCCTGCTTAAGATTTCCAGTGACTTTCTGTCATACTTAGAAGAAATCTGGTTTCTCATGGCCTTTGTGGTTTACATACTTATAGTCGCTGTATCCCCTTTTCAGCCTGCTCCCGAAGCGCCCTCCCGGTGTGCCGAGGTAGCGGTGAGCAGGGCAGTGGTAGGCAGGCAGGAGAGCTCGGAGGACATGGGAGTTTGCGTTGGAATTTTGCAAGTAGAGTAGAAGTTCACCAGAGAAAGAACAAAAAGCCTGCCAGTCAGGGAAGCCTGTTGTAGGCGCAGAGGGAAGGGCCCGTGGTGAATCCACGTACTGCGGTGGTTTCGAGGTCCCAGCCTTGCGAGGGGGAGCGGTGCCGGTCAGGAAGAGCCTTCGTGTTGTACTAAGTTAGAGTTTTAATTTGAAGCAGTAGGAGAGCCATTGATGGGTAAAATATGAAATTAGATTGATTTTTCGTTTTGTTTTTTTTTTGTTTGTAAAAGCCGACATGTATTCATTTTGAAATTTTGCAGACTTGAAAGTAGACTTTTATATTGTTACAAAATTCTGGGTGGTTTTTTTTACATCCCTCGAGGTTAGTCTTGCCTTCTTGTTATAAAAACCACAGCTAAGTTATGTTTTTATGGCACTTTGGACTTTTTAGACATTTGTACCAGCAATGGAAGAGACAACTCATGAAATTCCAGCACCGTCAGAAAGTCCACGTGGGAGAAAGCCGACTGGAGTAGGTAAGCTCCTTTCAGCAGGTGTTTGCATCATTTTCCCTTGCATGTGGTTGTACCTTTCATTGCGGCTTAGAATCAGTAGCCAGTTCATCACAATATGCTGACAGGATATATGAATTTCCCTTGCGCTTTCTAAGATAGAGAGATTTCATTTTTAACATAAACCTTTCCTTATGAAGTGCCCGTCATTTTCATAGGAAGCCACTGTTTAAATGTGATAGCTCCAGTCACTGTGGCAAACAGAAAGTGCTTTGAGCAAGCTCTTGCTCCATCCCCAAAATGTGTCTCTGCACCTCGCTGCCCTCCTAGGGGCTGAGGCTGTTTATCACAGCTCATTTCCAAAAGGCAGGTCTGCTGCCCTGCGCCCACCTCTCTAAACCCCCGCTCTGGGCCCTAGTGACTGCGCCAAATCTGCTCCCAGCCTGCAGAGCCTTCCAACCTGTCCACACCACAGTCGTCAGTGGCCACTGCAGTCTTCTTAGAGTGTGTGCCCTGTGTCAGGAAGGATTAGGACAGCAACACACACTGGTCCAGAACTTCTCTACACTCTTAAAACTCATTGAGGATCCTGGAGAGTTTTTGTTGTGTGGGTTATACCTCTTGACATTTACCAAGTAAGAAAACTTGAGCCCTGGCCGGTGTGGCTCAGTCAGTGGGCGCCCTCCCATGCACCAGAAGTTTGCTGGTTCGATTCCCAGGGCACATGCCCAGGTTGCAGGCTTGATTCCCAAGTCGGGGGCTTGCAGGAGGCAGCCGATGGATCACACGTCCGTGTTTCTCTTTCCCTCTCCCTCTCCCTTCCTCTCCCTGTAAAAATCAATAAAAAATACTTTAAAAAAAAGAACACTTTGGAGGTTCTGAAGTCCTTTGTTCCCAGTTATTTCAGATCACTGTGTCTGGGTATGATTCCGTAAGAGATCTACTTACGTAAAAGGAAGTTGTTTGAAAGAAAAATGTGTGTTCTGTCATGTTGAGTAGAAGCAGTAGACCTTGTACTTCAAGTTTCCAAAGAATATAAATAGACCTTTGCTGTTCAACGGTGAGGACCTAACTTTTCATTTGATGAACCAGCTTCACACTGCACCCTGCCCGTCAGTGGAGGTCTCTTCCGAGCCTCAGGTCCTCGGCCATGAGATCAGGGGGTGAATTAGGGACACTGCCGTTGCAGTAAAGAGGCCGGCGGCTTCCATTTCTGTGGATGTTCTGATAGAACATGGACCATCGAGAGTAAGTGGTCAGAGTTTTAAAATTCACAGAGGTAGTCAGGCGCATAGCATCATAGCCCTGCCTAACTGCTCTGAACATCTGAGTTGTTTCTTCGTGGTTCAGGCACAATACTCAGCTTCCTTATTTCTCACTGTTGTTTTGAACAGCTGAACAGCAGAGGGAGTCTGGGTCGGTGAATGCATCACTGAAGGTGAGTCGCTGTGACGGCTGGTTTTCCTCATGGTTGGGGTGGTTTTGGTTTAGTGTTTGAGAGCCATGGGGGAGGCCTGTCCTGTGCATTACTTTAGGAGACAGGAGTCCGTCAGTAGCATGCTCTCCTCTCGAGTTCACCTGACCAAAGTATTTACTTGTCCATTTTCATGTCCAACTATATTTACTGATGTCATGAAATATAGTTTTCCTCGAAGAAAAAAAAAAGTCACTCTGAATTTTCAGCACTGAATGTAGGCCAGTATCATGAAATAAAAGGAAGTGGAAGGCTGCCCAGATCACTGAGACTAGAATGCTCACCTGGGGCACGAATGCTAAGGAAATGTCAGAGAACTGGCCTTTCCATCGATAATTGCTGCGTTGCAAGTCGGGTTGTGGCGGTCATTAATCACAGTGCTGTGGACACAACATATTTTTGAGAACTAAAGTTGACTTTATGTTTTAGTACAGTTTTTCTGATTATACCAAACTGTAATGGCCATATATACTTTTTTTTCACATGTGGCTCTCATAATCCCTTTTGTGCCCTGAGATCATACCAGTAGTGAATACTGTAAAACGCACCCTGCAGGCAGCCATGATCTTTCCCAGCTCCCTGTGGCCTCAGGGGCCTCACGCTGTGGAAACACCCCGTTTGGAGCAGGAAGCTTGTGCACAGGCTGCTGAGTGAGAAGGAAGGAGAAGCCCACTTGGTTTGGTTCAGGCTTTCCCTGCAGAGCTAGCAGGTGCCTGTGAGCTCCCAGCATGTGCCCTGTCCTACCTCAGAGTTTCCCTGAATCCCTGCGTCCCGACAGCTGCCTCCCCATCCAGGCACCGCCATCCTTTCTAATATTGGATTTTGAATGTTGTAGGCTATTCTGAAACTTTCCCTCAGTAAAGAGGGAAACAAAAGGTGTAGTTGACAAAATTTGCCAAAGGGAAATCTTATGACAGAACAACAGAATCCTTTAGCATTTTAAGTAAAGGGGAAAAAAATCAAGAGGGATCATTGGATGGGAAGAGAAATCAGAATCCAGGTATGTTTTCTTTCTTGCACTTTTGCGTCAGTAATGTTAAAGGCAAGGAGAATACGCACGGTAGAATGGTAATTGTTAATCGGGACCTTCTTCCAGAGGAAGATGCTCTGTGCTCTTGAACTTCCGGGTGAAAATGAAAAGAGCACGCATCCCAGCCCCTCTCAGTGTCCCCACTAACCGATGACGCTCATCGCCTTCTTTCCCTCTGCCTCCCAGACTTCTCAGACCAACCACAGCAACTTTCCTATTGTATATTTAGGTCGAAAATTCAGGCTCAAGAACAAATGAAGATGCTCACAGCAAGTCTCATAACAAAGAAGGTAAGTTAGCTAATTTCCTAGTAGTCATTTTACTAGCAGCTACAATGACAATTGTTAAGTGCCTGCTGTGTGCCAGGCCCTGGGGCAAGTACCCCTAGGTCTCCTCTCATTGAATTAAGGTAATGCAGTCAGGTGAACGTTGGTGGCACCACATCGGGAGTGAGGCCCAAGAGGCCCAGGGGCTTAGTCAAGGCCGTGCAGCATGCAGTGTGTAAGTGGTGCCTGGAGCACTAGAACTTGCAGGTGACCTCATGTTGGGCTCCGTTCCCGTGCACATACGGACATGCAGTCCCCTGTGGTCTGCATTGCAGGAGAATTCTGAGCTGAGGGTTGGCTGGGTTAGTTCCTCATGGATCAGGGCTGTCACCTTTATGTCGGTCTCTCCCAGGGGTGGGCCCTCACTTCATGACTTCATGACGGGGAAGGCTGCCAACTCCAGAGGGAGTTGTTCTTTTCCAACAGAACACGGAGTTCGGTTTGTTCCTATAGATTTTGTTCATTCTGTATCCAAGAATGGGGAAAGTGGTCTTAATCCTCACTACAGCTATTTTTTTTTTTTTTGCTACAGCTATTTTATAGTGTGTTACACCATATTTCAAACCAGCAGAAAGCAGCAATAATTATAAATCCACGTACCCATCACCTAATTTTGTCATAACTTAAAGTTTAGTGTATTTGCTTCAGATGCTTTTTTTAAAATGTTACAGATACAGTTGAATCTACATTATACCATCCCAATCTCAATCTCCTTTAATCTACCCCACAGGGACCCACCACTCTGTACTCACTGTATATATTCTCACACAGTACGTAGCCTATGGTGCGAGCTTTAGGAAGAGGGTATCTCATTGCAGAAACTCTACCACGTTTGTTCGGCAGCACTGTGCTCTGAAAGGTTGTCCTGTCCATGTGTCTACTCTAGTTGCTTTTCTTCGGCTGCTCTTTAGGATTCCGAGTGTGAATAGACCAGGTCTTACTTTTTCGCTCCGTTAGGTTTTTGTCACTTCTCCCATTACAGAGGGCCCCTGCGTGTGATCCTGCCCGTTTCCCGGTGCATGTGCAGTGAGTGCGCCTGTCCCTCCAGGTGTGGGTGAGAGAGACACCTCCTCCACTTGACTGAATGAGCCAAATTGTCCCCGGTGGCTTTTCAGTTCTCACCCCACGCCTTCTCCCATGTTTAATTATCCTGTGGTTTGGGTGTTCGCTAACCTGATGACTGAGAAGTGATGCCTGTTCCCTTGGGCACTCATGCTGTGCTGCTGCCGGAGCCAGGAGGGTGGCTGTGAAGTCAGAGGTCCTCTTCCCTCCCTGAACCCCCTTGGCTCACATCTGGAAATGGAAGTCCTAGGCCTCCCTGGGGTGCCGGCAGGGTCCCACCATGTCGTCTGCAAAGTCTCCTCCTCTTTCCTTCCCCTGCCACACTCACCCCTACAGTAGGTACTGGGATGGATAAGTATTTAAGGTTGTTTTTCTTTTTTGTGTTTATTGCTCAGAGATTTCCAGTGCTAGAGATGACAGCACAGAAGTCGGACGGGGTCAAGGTGCTGAAGCAGATCCTACAGAGGTGGGTTTTATGAGACACTTGGGGATTTCGTGTTTTATACAGTGTTTTCACGTGGGCGCAGAAGCTTCACTCTGTGTATATGTCAAGCATAACGGGGAGGGTTGAGAGTTCTCCATATCACTGTGATCTGTGTCTGCTCAGGTGGTGTTCAGGTAATTGGACAGACCCCAGGGTGACTTGGACATGTCCCTGTTCACACTCAAGAATCTCTTTTCATGTCCTGCCTCTCATCTGCCCTTTCATGGGCCCCTGAGGGGAGAGAGACACCAGTTAGTTCATCACGTGTCGTCGATGGTCACGCATAGCTCACTGCAGAGATGGCAGCATGAGAAATGTTTTGTAAATGTGTTTCAGAGCTGTTGAAGTATAGTATGTAACCAGAGACAGGTTTGATATTTCATGTAGATTTATACTCGAATTGAAAAAAAGAAAAGACTCAAGCTTAGACTAATCCAAATCTAGATGCCAAAAGTGTTGTCCTAGACTTTTACATTTATATGAAATTATATTCTGAAGGCTAGAAGTTAATGTGCCGCATTTCAGCAGGCAGGATGCAAATCCAGGTGCCTTTAACAGGGTCATTCTAAATTCCAGGCGGAGGAGAACGAAAGGAATACGCGTGGGAGGAAAAGGAAGAAGCACTACCCCTCCTCAGAAGACGAACTGGGTACTTTGAACATGCATGTCCTTGTTTCAGGCATATTTGAAAATCATGTTATTTTCACATGTGAAATAGTGGGCTAAGAGCAGCGAATTGTAGAGGGTGTACAGTTGACCCTTGAACAGAACGAGGGGCAGGGACCCTGACCGCCTGCACAGTAGAGAATCTGAGTGTAACTTAGGTCAGCCCTCCGCATACGCAGATTCCCAACCAAGGATCGAAAATCCAGTTGACCTTGAAGAACGTGGGTTTGAATTGCCTGGGCCCGCATGTACACGGATTTTTAAATCGAGTCTGTATGTTCACGGATGAATTGTAGTTGTTTACTTCCCAGTTCGAGTCTAGTTTGTTTCCAGACCAGCTTGACGCCTGAAGGGTCTTTTATGGACTTGGTCCAGATTATCTGCTGAGGAGACCCAGCCCCTGGGACTCCTGCAGCCTGGGCCTGAGGCCCAGCCAGGCACCACGAAATTCCTTATTTTAGAACATAAACCAGTGCCCCACAGAGCTAGTGAAGCACTAGAGTAAAGGCACCCAATAGCCCTTCTCTGCCTCGTTGGCTTCCTCCTGGTCTGTGGCAGTGCCGTCCAGCAGGAAAATGTCCTATGTTTGTTTTGTCTAGGACAGTGGCTACTAGCTGTGCACTTGAATGTGGTCCATGTAAATGAAAGATTGAATTTTTTATTGTGTTCCAATTTAATTACTTTAAATTTCAGGAGCCCCATGTGGCTAGTAGCTACCATTACTGGACAGTGCAGAGATTTTATACTTTAACTAGAGGCCCAGTGCACAAAATTCATGCATGGGCAGGCCTGGCCGGCGATTAGGGTGGTCAGCGCACATCATAGCGAGCAAGTGGCTCCTGGTCGAACTCCCATGGGGATACTTTGCATATTAGCCTTTTATATTTATAGATACCTGACACAAAGTACAAGTTCAGTAAACGCTTATCTATTTCCATAAAAGGCTAAGTGACCAACCGTCCATCCATCCATCAGACTGACCTACCAGCCGGTACATCTGATGCACACTGGCAATTTAAAAATAAACGTTGACTAGTACATGCGCAAGACCAACCAGCCAGTACATATAACACACAGTGGCAGTTTAAAAATCCTACATAATAAAAGCCTAATATGCTAAGTGTCCAGTCGACTGGTCAGCTGTTCAACCAATCAAAGTGTAATATGCTAATGATATGCTAAGGCCGCTCAACCACTCTCTGTGATGTGCACTGACCACCAGGGGGCAGACAGTCAACCAGTTGCTATGATGTGCACTGACCACAGGGGAAAGATGCTCCGACCAGTACATAAGCTTGCTGCTAGGGTCTGGTCAATTGGGATTGAGCGAGACAGGCTGGACATGCCCTAGGGCCCTCCTGCGGTCCCTCCCCAGCTGGCCAACCTCCCACGTCTCTCCTGCCCCAATCATGCACCAGTGGGGTCCCTCGGCCTGGCCTGCGCCCTCTCGTAGTCCGGAACCCCTTGGGGGATGTTGGAGAGCCAGTTTCGGCCCAATCCCATAGGCCAGGCCGAGGGACCCCACTGGTGTGCAAATTCGTGCACCAGGCCTCTAGTATACATATAAAGCTCTCGCTGGTGCCAATTGCACGCATGTGTTTCGATCTGTCATTGTCAATCATGAATTTGGTTGACACTTCTATTACAGAGAAAGGACGAATAGCGATATTAAAATATTTCTTCTAATTAATTTCCTTTCTTTTTTTTTTAAAAATATTCTTTTTTTTAATTTTTTTTTAAATATATTTTTACTGATTTTTTACAGAGAGGAAGGGAGAGAGATAGAGAGTTAGAAACATCGATGAGAGAGAAACATCGATCAGCTGCCTCCTGCACATCTCCTACTGGGGATGTGCCCGCAACCCAGGTACATGCCCTTGACCGGAATCGAACCCGGGACCTTTCAGTCCGCAGGCCAACGCTCTATCCACTGAGCCAAACCGGTTTCGGCTAATTAATTTCCTTTCAATGTGTATGAATCCATGCACCAGGCCACTAGTTAAATAATATGTGAGAAAGAATGGATAAATACTTTTCTTTCTTTGGCAAGGAACATAACTATTTTACAATTATTCAGTTCATACTATATCTAGTTATCCATGGTAATATACACATTCACAATAACTATGTGTTAGGTATTATCACCATTTCATAAATAAAGAAAATAAGATCCTGAGAGATTCCCAGCCAAGCCCATGGTCTTCATTACTAACTGCACCTCATAGGAAACTCATTCAGGAAGGTGGAGTATCCACATGCCCTAAGCCCTTTCCGTAGAACTGCTGTGTTTGTGGTGTCATTGAGCATTTGTGGATTTTTATATTAGTATTTATTTTTTTGGCTTTCTCAAGGCCAGTGTTCAGTGTTCAAATCACATGACATTATACATACATTTAGAATACTTAGCCTCTCTGAAGCACAAGCCCCAGAAAGAAGCCTCAGACTATCCTAAAACAGAGCCAAGCGCTTCATTTCCCATTTAGCTTTTATCCCTTTGTGATTCTGTCCAAACTGATTTTCAGACGATAATTCAGATGCCCCGGATTCCAAAATAGAAGCGGCACGGAGGCGACGCTCTGAAGCCGAGCCACGGGAGGCGAAGGTACCTTTCCACACACTCGTTTAAATGTCAGGAGTGACCCGTTCCTGCAGTGTGAGCACGTACATATTTTCCTTCCAGTTCCCCTTTTCCTTTACGAATCTCTAATAATAATCACTGTATTATCAAAGGTGTGTTTTTTAGGCTCAAAAAAGAAACAAAAGGTGCACTTTATTTTTTATTTTTTTAATAATAAATTATATTAATGTGCTTGTTATAAGATAGACACTAATAAAAATCCAGGTACATTTTTTTTTTATTTCATTAAATTTATTTCAAGTTCCTGTTCTCCTGCATTTTCTCTCGAAAACACCAAGTCAAGGGTGAGGGAAAAGAGCGATTTCCATTTTGCAGGGAGAAAACTGGCAGTGTTGGTGCTTTATACTTGAAGCTTATCTCATGTCCGTCTGTCTTCAAAATTTGTATCCTTTTTATACTTTCACTGGTAGCAACAATTTTTCCTTTTTTAAAACAGTTTACAACAGACTATTCTAAAATATCACTGTGGAATTGTTTTTAAAATAAAAAGGGAAAACTTTGGGAGGCTAAATGGATGAGTTTGTAAAAAGCATTTCTTATCTTGTTCAACTCCTCTGCAGGAAGAAAGCTCTGGGGATTCGGAAGAGTCATCTAAAACCAGTCCCGGCACGCGCAGCGCTGCCGCTCGGGCCATGGAGGAGCGAGGTGAGGGGCCGTCTGCTGAGATGAAATGTGCTGAGAGGAGACTAACTGTTCAGGCAGCCGCCTCTCGGGCCAGGCATCCCCAACAGAAACGGCACTCGCCACTCGTTCGCCCTTGACAGTCTGGTCACACACCTGCTTAATATTTTTGAGGCGTGGGCATCGTTTGATTTGGGTCCTGTGCTACCCAAAATGTGCTGCTTACCAGCTAACCGGACTCTGGCTCCTTAACTGTGGAGGCCTGGGCCTGAGAGTGGAGTGCGTGTTTGGCAGGGGCTGTGTGGTCCCCTGGGTAGCGTCGGCAGGAGGCGGACCCTGGCCCCAGCCAACGGAGCTCTGCCATTTCTGCAGATGAGTATAGCGGTGGCGAAGCTGCTGGCGAGAAGGCAGAGCAGAATGACGATGACAACCCTAAGTCTCAGGAGGTGAGTGAGGACAGCTTTCATACTTGTTCCCATTTACTTAAGGACTAAAAACAAATAAAATGCTGTTACCTCAGTTTTCTTTCGAAGGAGTTGAAGAAATTGGGTTTGCTTTTTTTAACTACGGGGGTGCCATTTTATCAGTGTCATTTTGATTCATTGTGTTCTCTTCACCTTCATTTAATCCTAACATTTATATGAGGCCTATTTCTGTCACAGCCGCACAGGCTCAGCCCAGAGCTGTCCTCACGGCCACGCAGGTACCTCACAGGCAGCTCAGCACAGCTACCCAACAGCAGTGCAGGCCAGAGTGCAAGTGCTGCTGCGCCTGGGGTCTGGGCGGGACAGAATGGGAGCAGCAGCCGCAGGTGTGGGGGGTCCCACGGGGACCAGATTCTCGAGGCCCAGCAGAGGCTCCTGGGAGGCTGCTCGCTCCCTCTCCATTCGGATTTGCAGAGAGCCCAGCGGGGCACAGAACCGCAGTGGCCTGGGACAGGCCTATGAATCCAGGGAAACAGCCTGAGCCCCCGCCAGGCCTTCTAGATAACCATGGCCTCGTTTGCCGGACTTTGTAATCATTCTTTCTGTTTTCTCATACTCTATGTGAGAAATTCAGTGGCCTCCTGTCTTCTTTATAAGGAATAAGGTGTGGTCACAAGTGACTGGACTGGACCCGAAGGCGAATGGGTGTGCATGTTTATTCAGAAGTGAAAGTTAAACACCAAGCGCCTACTGGCACGGTCCCGTTGTCTCAGGATTCTCACAGCCGAGAGTCCGCGCTGCAGTGGCCAGTGTTTGAGGTGAGGGGACAGCGCTGAGAAAAGCAGTGCTGAGCCCAACGTCCTGTGTCTCTTACGTGACGGAGCCAGGATCGGAGGCCTTTCGGAAGGAACCCTAGCTCTCGTTTTGAGACAGTGACATATGATCTGTGTAATGGCAGGTAAAATGAATATATATTTTTTCCTTTTCCCCTTAGGAAGACCAGCCAGTGATCATTAAAAGGAAGAGAGGAAGACCTCGGAAACACCCTGTGGAAACAGCAGTAAAAACAAGTGGGTACTTGGTGTGTTTGTAGTTCACACAAGACATTTTCAAACTGATTTTCTAAGTGAGATTTGTTTTTGCATTTTTTAGAAGAAGACTGCAAAGCAGATACCGGCGTTGTCACTGTAAGTAATGGCAAAAGATGAGAACTCTTCATGTTTGCTCTTGACCTAGAAAGGGTGTACCGCAGCGTCTAATATTCCGAACAATTTCATTTTTTAACCGTATTTGAAAAGCTTTAAAAGGCTTTCTTAAAGAAAATATTGAATAACCATTCAACTACTATCTGATTGCTAATATTTTCACATCAGCATTGTTGGTTCTTCAGTCTGCTTCCTTCCTCACGTGAGAGTTTGGTTACATGAAACTTTTCTAGGAACTTGCCCTCTGTGGTCACTCTTAATTAAAATGCAGAAATTCGCTGTATTGCATAGTTTTTAGATAGTGGCTTCTTTATCTTTGACCCTGAGACATATGCCCAACGAGATCATTGAATCCAGATTCCACTGCATGAGTTTTGGTGACAGCATCATCAGAAGGACAGACATGTCCGCTGAACTAACAGAGGGCAGTGGGATTTGGGCCTCAGCTCTGCCCCTTACTCTCAGGCCATGACATGGGGCCAGCCACTTGGCCCTTTGAGAGTTCATTTCTTTGGGTACCATAGAATTATTGTAAGACATCAGAACCAAAGAGACACATGTGAATGCATTTCTCAGTGTGAGAGATGGTCATGGGGGTTGGGGACTATTAACAGTGGGCTGTGCTGCATGTCCTGCAGTCCCGGGGAGGGGAGTGGCCAGTGAGGAGGCTGTGGCAGCCCCAATAAAAGCATGGCATCATGTTCACTTGGTGTTCTTCATCCCCTGCAGAAAATAGGACCCAAATGTTCTGTCTATTTAAATGGAGATCCTGAACCTTCTCTCTATGTGCTGATGACAAATGCTGACTTCAATGTTTTGTTTGTTTAAATTTAGGTAGAACAGTCTCCCCCTGGTGGCAAACCGAAAATAATGCAAGCAGGTGTGTACCTACAGTGTTGCTCTGTGTAATGTAAGAAAGGCACAAGGCTGCTGCAGGGGTAGCTTTACAGTTTCATGGTTTCTCACTGGACTGAGAAGACAGCTGTCCTTACAGCCATGAGAGACTGTGGCTCTTGGCTTTCCCTGTGATCTGAGCCATTCTTGGTTTTAGAAGTCCGGGAAGCCTTCAGAGAGGAGCATGAAGGCAGGAAAATGCAAACTAGGGAAGGCACTTTGCCATGTGCAAACCATAACTTATTGGACATGTGTTCGGAGAAATGAACCAGCCTCGGGGCTGGGCACTGCTACCAAGAGCCTATTGTTCTCAGAAGGAGAATTTCGAAAGCAGCTTTTGCAGTGTCAAAGCCAGGATGCAAGTGATAAAATTGTTCAAGTGTTTGTGTCTTGGTTCCAACTGTTGATGCTGATTAGCTCCGGATGCTGGGATGATGGGCACATTCCATGTTTTTTGTTACTGTTGCCTACATTTTCCAGAATTTTTTACAATGTGTATATATTCATTTCATGGTCTAACAATTTTTACATAAAAGCAAGAAGAGCCACTAGGGGGTTTTGTAGGTTCAACATAGGCAAAAAGATGGGTGTGGCAGCTACTTTGGGTCAAATGAGCATCATGGTCAAATCAGGAGGGGGTGTATTTTGATCACCAAGGTCAAGCAAATGGAGAATGTAAGTTTCTCCACACTTAACACATGTGATCTGTGGTCATACTTTAGTTTTTCTTATCTCTTGGAAGATTAATGTTTGCTTGTTTGTCTTAAAAACAAGATTCTGCTTATGCTTGGCTTTTAGCCAATTTTTATTCACAATATTACAATATTTTAAATCCATATAGCAAGGGTTTTTATAACTTGAATGCCCTTTAAGGATTCCAGTGTGAGCTATGTGATTGTGTCTGGGGTTGTTTAGCAGTGCTGTTCTGAATCGGGGTAATGATGACCAGTTTAGAGTGGATTCCTCTTTGTGGGCCCTTTTCTTGATTCAGCTCTTCCATGTGTGCTTGTCTGTTGACTACAGAGAAGGGCGACTGCTATCGTCCCATCACTGATAAGTGTCTGGGTTGTGGAGCGCCTTACGAGGATCCCATAATCTAGCTATTGGAAGATAGTGTATCAAACTAAACTCTAAAGTTCATTTTTCTTACCAAGGCACAGGAAGTTATAATACCTACAGAAAACAAATACATGAAGAATAGGCTTATACAAACTAATAGTGTCTTAAAATATTTTTTTTAAATTTTTTTTAGTTACCATAATGTAAGTATTTGGAGTCAAAGAATTCCAGCTATCACCCAATTTCTCAGTTATGTGATGAACAGATTGCTTAAATGAAATTACTGGAGCCTCCTTTTTTCTAACTATATAATGGGATTGTAATATTTACAGAGTTACATTGAGATTCCAGTGGAGTCTGCAATCCTGACCACAGTTCCTGGTGCCCTTGGGGGACCCCTCCATGACCCTTCCTCCTCCCTTTCTGGGTTTAGAGCCTTTGAGCTGCAAGGGACCATAAAGGTGGTCTAACCCAACTCCTCAACCTACAGCTGAAAACACTAGGCTCCAGGAATTTGCCCAGATCACAGAGCTTATTAGTGACAAACCTTCAGTGTCGTGACTCACATCCATATATGCCAGCCGTTGCAACTCTGACTTTGCTTGGCTCATACAAAACACGATGAATTGTTTGAAAATTCATTCATCAGCAGTGGTGTATTCATAGACCACAAGCCAGACTGTTGCCATTTAATTGTTGCACTGATGAAGTATTAATGCAGAGGTTTTCCTTTTCTTGAAGATGAGTCCAGTAAAGAACCAGGTGCCCTGCAAGAAAGAAGTGGAAGCAACGTAAGTGTTGATTTTCTTATCAAGACATGGCCTTTAGAGATAAACTCAGTAAATGCTCAGCGGACCACCCTTTCAACTCTAACATAATTGCTTCTAGGATGATGGTGACGAGAGAACGGTGGCGGGTGCACGGCGGCGAGGAAGGAAGCCCAAGCGTTCTCTCACCTCTTCCGACGATGCCGGTACGTTCCCAGCGAGTGCTTGGTAGCAGAGCCTTCTCACCTCAACACCGCCCTTCTGAGTTTCCCTTGGGGTGAGAAAACTCCGGTGGGGCACAGCTGGTATTAATGTTACGTAAATACGTGTGAACCGGCTCTAATCCCGTGTCAGAAGTGGTACGTCCCAGATGCTCCGAGTCCGCGTGAAGTGTGCATGAACGCTGGCTGTGCACTGCCTAAGTAAACTCTCCCAAATGTGTTTGAGACTAAGCTAAACAGTTGTGAGTCGCAAGCGCCGAAACCCAGAGGAAATGGAAAACCACTTCTGCCTGCAGGTCCCTAACACCCCACGCTCTGAACTCCGGGCTCTGGCCTGGGAAGCACGTTGAGAATTGTACAATCCAGGTGTGACTCTTCTCTTTGAGCAGAATCCTCGGAACCAGAAAGGAAACGCCAGAAGTCGGTTTCTGAAGCCACCGAGGACAGGAAAGACCAGGAGTCCGAGGAGGAGGAAGAGGAGGAGGAGGAAGAAGACGAGCCCTTGGGGGCCACCACCAGGTCCGCCGCCAGGTCAGAGGCCCAGAGGTAACGGGCACACAGAGCTCCCAGAGGCCTTTGCGTGTCAGGGAGCCTGTGCTCTAAGCCCCTGACGTTTCGTTCTCCTTGGCAAACCTGTTTCCATCTTCCACCATTACTGGGGATCACAGTCCTTGCCAGGTCTCAGAGACCTGTTTGGTGGAAGCCTTTACACGTTATTTATCGACCGTGCGTAGGTGTCTCTGATACGCTGATCACCGGGGTGAAAACAACCCATGCAGCACAGTCCCCACAGGCAGCAGCTTCGCTCCGACGAGCGAGGGCGGGGCCTCCAACCAGTCTCCGGAAGGGGCTGTTCACGTGAAATTGCCCACATGAGACCATTGTTAGCTTACAGAACTAGTAATTTCATGTTTCCCAAACCCTCGTCTAGCCAGAAGCCTCTGGGAAATAGTGCCACAGTCCAGTGTGTTTGCGCAATCCCTTCCGTCTCGGGGTGCATTAGAACATCAGGGGCTTGGCATAGTCCTAAAGGAGAGAAGCCGGTCAGTGTTCCTGTTACCACCAGCGTTCCCCGCCCCACTGCACTTTTCAGAAACGTTACATCACTTTATAGTTTAATAATTTTTCTGAAGTGAGACTATTTTCCATTTTTAATGTGATTCACAGCTGTTAATCTTGGTATCATCATCTGTAATTTTCTTATCCAAGATTAAAAAGTTCAGGAATATTTATTTCTAGAATATCACTTATTAACGCCTGCCATGGGAGTACCTTATGTTTACATAGAGGCTGAATACCAACCGATTTATCATTCCTCCCAGCTTGTCATTAGCAGCCACTGGGCCGTGGTGTAATTCCTCAGAGACTCGGACTGTCGGGCTGGAAACTTGAGGTGCCCACATGTCTGGGAGGGAGGTGGTCCCGTGTGTGTTTGTGGGGGGGGCAGCTCAGATCAATAGAAGACACGTCAGAATCTAGATCCCTGCTGAGAGGAGGGGTGGGTGCGGGAGCCCAGCGCCCTGCGTCAGGTGCAGGGCACCCCCAGCACCACCGCCTCCCTCTCAGTCGGGCCCCCTCAGAAAGTCCCACCGGCTCCTCAGCATTTTGCAGTGAGTGTCTCAGAGCAGCTGTCGTATCTGCCTGTTCAATTTCCTCTTCAGAAGTCCATCTCCCCTGACTCGGTCCTGTAACCACTGACTTATCGGTGCTCTGCCTTACGTGCTTTAAAGCGTTTGGTTCACAAGCGTTCTTCCCTTTGGTTCAGGTGCCTTGGCAGGGTGAGGGGTTCCAGGCGCCACGTCTTCACAGTCCCTGCGTCTACACAGATCCTCAGGGTGGGGAGGGGTCTGGGCGGGTCAGTGCCGCTAACAGCTGGGTATCAGGCGCTTCACCAGCACAGCCGCGCTGGCCTCTCAGCCGCCTTCTCCTGTTCTCCTTCCTGGGCCTCCGCAAGAGCCGGCCTCCCTGCGGCTGCCCCTTAAACATCCCAGGGCAGCTGCCTGGCTTCTCTCGTGTGCGCCCCTGGTCATCCCTGTCCTCAGCTTACATCTCCTCTAAGAAGCAAGCGCTCTGCACCAAGTGTAGGCTGATGTACACGGAGGACTGCCCACCCCCGCTCCCGAGACCTTGCGTCGGCGTGGCAGACCCTGAGCTCCCGCCTGACCCGCACGCGCCCAGCAGGTCCTCCTCGTAGCGTTTCTGCTGGTGACCCAGGTCTTCTTCACCTGAAACTTATGTAGTAGACTGTGTGGGCCCAGTCCCAGGGCCTTCGCCTTCAGCCTGCAGGCTGTGCCTTCATTAAGCTCGGCCCCGCACTCCACTCTCGTGAACACTTTGGGATCTTTACCTTGTCAGCCAATGTGTATCCTGTGTATCACAGATTCGTCTTTCTGTAAATCGCTGGAAACTATCTCACACAGAAAAAAACAGAGTTAGTCTCGGAGACATGAGATCTGCTCGTTAGCCACGTTCCAAAGACCAGCCACTGTCCTCCTCTCGTCCCCTTTCTCTGACTCACCCACAGGCCTCGTCCTTTCCAGAGGCCCAGCTTTCTGCAGTCCCTTCGGAAAGCTCTGTAGAGAGCCGTCTGGGCAGCCAGGAACAGCTGGTCAGTCCCAGTAGGAGGGGAGTCCCTGCGCACTGCAGGCCACTAACACTCTGAGACGAGTTCTGGTACAGCACCGCCTTCTTCCTAAGTTCCCTGAGGAATTGTGTCTTGCCAAATAACTGTCTTTGGGGATCACTGGTTTCCCAAGTGGAAACCTGCTCCAAATGGACTGGGAAGGTGCAGAGGGCGTCTCGGGGGCCTCACTGGTCTGTCCTCCCCACACGGCCCTTCTGTGCAGGCCTGCCCTCAACACCTGGGAGCCTTGCGTGCCAGCACCTGACCGGGACCGAAGGCGAGGCCTGTTTTCCTGTCGGTCACAGGCCTGAATGCCTGGCTAACTCCGCGCAGCATGGCCAACCATGCCTGCTGCCACTGTTCCCACGGGGGGCAGTGTGCGTGAGTGGCTGTGTGAAGATGGAAGAGCTGGGGCCCAGCGGTCCAGTTGACCAAGGTCAGCACCTAGAGTGTGGCAGAGCCGGACCAGGCTTCTGACTCTGGATGAGGCCATCAGCAAATAGCGGGTCGGCTCCAGCTCTTCCGGGCTCTCCTTTTCCCGTAGAACCCTACCCCAGCTTTCTCTTCTGGGCGCTCAAGGTCAAAACCTTCCATCTTTTTAAAGAATTCCCAAACCCTTCAAAGCAGCTCCTCTGACCTCTCACCCCTGCCTGGATTTTGTCCACTGCAGGTCGAAGGCACAGCTGTCCCCTTCCACCAAGCGCAAGAGGGAGGCCAGCCCACCAGGGACGCGCACGCGAGGCCAGCAGAGAGTGGAGGAAGCGCCCACGAAGAAGGTGAAGCGGTAATCTGCCTGCCGCCCTGGGCGTCCTGAGCCCGAGCGGTCTCGATGGAGAAGCGGGAGGACGCTCCAGCCTCGCCGTCAGCGGGCTTTAACCAGGGAAAGGACATGCATGTGCTGAGTTCCTAGTGCAAGCTTTCCTCGTTAGGTTTGAAACAGCTTTATAAACTATTGTTCATAGAAGGTATTATGTACATTTACTTCAGATAAAGGAAAATAAGTTTACTTTGTATCTGAACTCAAGACAAAGGAGCTGTATATTTTAACATTAGGATTTCCCCACGGGGCACACCACCAACACACCCTCCCGCCCATCGGACGCCAGGCCGCCTGCGGGTCCCCTGTGTACAGTATATAAACATGTAAAAATAGGTTGTATTTTACTCTGTGTATGATGCTAATCAATGAACACTTTATTTATTTTACAGAGAAAACTTATCTGTGAACTTTACTATATATCTGTTTATTATTTTATTATTTTTTTAATTAATGGAAGGGTTTTAAAGGCTGTGCAGTCATTAGAAGTGTTTTAGGACTGCCTGCCCTGTACCTGTCTCAGCCTGGCCTGGCAGGAACTCCGGAGCCTCCGCGCATGCAGCCAGTGAAGTAGCTTAGCTCACGGCCCGCCGCTCTTCTGCTCACAGTCGTGGGTCGGTGTTTTAGGAATGTAACTTGTTTTAGACGATTCTCGCATCTGTGACTTTACTTCCAGCCCATGGGCGGGAGGGGCTCTGGTCTGGTAGCATTGGCGGCTGTCGCCTGCGGCAGAAACCCCTCCACCCGAGGCCGCGCCCCTCTGCTGCCCCCAGACTGAGGCCCTGTTCTTCCCCATCACCTTTTCCGGAAGAGAAACGCTTCACAGATCAGGTCACTGCTATCATGATTCAGGATTTTGTGTTGTCTCCTGCACAATTACTTCAGGATAGAGACTGGCTTTGCTGCCAGGTCCTTTTTTAAACACCTTCAACTCCCATACGAGCAAACTGTCCAACTTAAATTTTTCATAAGATTAAACTGTTCTTACGATCAAATTTGTCTCTAGCAATGATGTGATGAGTTGCCAAATAATTGAGATTATTTTAAAATGTTTTATTCATATTCTTGTTTTGTAATTAAAATTTACATTCAGTGTGTGTGAAATTTTTTTTGACTCAATGTAAAGTGGTTATTTCTGTCATTTTACATGGTTTCTTACTGAGATTTTATATATAAATTATAAAATGTTTCCCAAAACTTTAGTGGTAAGAATTTTTTTTTCCTAACTTTACAATTTCTCCCTGTGAAAACCATTTCTTCTTAGACATGTTCCATTTTCACATTTAAATAGTGAAGGTGTCCCCCTTGACAGAACGGAATATTGGGTGGCATTGCTTTTCTGACAGGGTTCACCAAGAATTGGCAGAGTTGTATGTAGTTCCGGTCCATTCATTTTCATTGGTGTAAAGACTGTATCGCAGTATACTAAGCCAGTGGTCGGCAAACTGCAGCTCGCGAGCCACATGCGGCTCTTTGGCCCCTTGAGTGTGGCTCTTCCGCAAAATACCGACTTCTGCACATGGGCCACGAAGTTTCAGTTGCACTGTACGTGCGCTCCCGCATGTGGTATTTTGTGGAAGAGCCACACTCAAGGGGCCAGAGAGCCACATGTGGCTCACAAGCCGCAGTTTGCCAACCACTGTACTAAGCTATCCATTTGCCTGTTATGGTCTTCAGATTGTTTCCAGGTTAAACAATATTTCTATGAATATCCTATAAATATTTGGCAGGCAGACCTTTCCAAACTTATTACTATCATTGTACGTGCAGAAATCGATATTTGTCGGCACATGGAGGTAAGTGGGAGGACAAGGCTGGCTGCTGCCCGAGGGGGCCAATAACTTGTGAACCAGAGCACCAGCCCACCCGACACTTTGAAGGCTAGGACTTGAATGTAGCCCCATCCCCCATGTCAAGACACACCAGCTTTCTGCTCCAGGGTACAACTCATTCCTAGGGTAAGCATGCTTTCGGCGCTGCAGGATAATGCCAGATTGTTTCCCAGATGCTGTAGCCACGGTGTGTTCCTGCCAGCAGTGTACTTCTCTTCCCTGACATGTGGTTCAGTACAGGGCTGCTTCAGTTGTGCCTCTGGGAGGTGGGAAAGATCTCACTGTGGTGAGATGTTCAAGGAGATTGAACATCTTTTCGTGTGTTTATTTCCATCCTTCTTCCTCTTCTGTGAAATGCCTGTTCATGTCTTGTGTCCATTTTGTTCTTTGTGGCTTTTTTGTTTGGTTGGGGTTTTTTTGCTGACTTGTAGGAGTTCTTCATATATTCTTATATGAAGATATACTAGTAAACATCCTATCTAATAAAGTAGTAATATGCAAATTGACCATTACTCCAACACAAAGAAGGCCGGCAGGGGAGGGCAGTTGTGGACAATCAGGCCAGCAGAGGAGGGCAGTTGGGGGTGACCAGGCCTGCAGGGGAGGACAGGGGCGACCAGCCTGGCAGGGGAGGGCAATTAGGGGCAATCAGGCTGGCAGGGGAGCAGTTAGGCGTCAATCAGGCTGGCAGGGGAGTAGTTAAGGGGGTGATCAGGCTGGCAGGCAGAAGCAGTTAGGGGCAATCAGTCAGGCAAGCAGGCAAGTGGTTGGGAGCCAGCAGTTCCAGATTGTGGGAGGGGTCCCAGATTGGAGAGGGTGCAGGCTGGGCTGAGGGACATAGACACACACACACACACCCATGCATGAATTTTGTGCCCCAGGCCTCTAGTATATCTATATATTCAGCATAATAAAACTTTGTGCATATGTGTTGCAAATACTCTCCAACACATGTACACACATATACACAATGTGTAGTTTTTCTTTTCGTTTTCCTTATGGTACTTTTTGGTGAACAGTTTTTAATTTTAATGTTAAGTGAATAGAAACTTCATTTTGTGGTTAGTTCTTGATGCATCTTGGCTGAAAACCATATCTATATTCTAAAAGCTTTGATGTTTTGCCTCCCATGTTTATGGCATAGAGAAGAAAGAAAGCAATATTAACGCATGACCCAGGAAGCCAAGTCCGCAGAAGGGTCTAGGCCAGGGGTGGGCAAACTTTTTGACTCGTGGGCCACAATGGGTTCTTAAACTGGACCGGAGGGCCGGAACAAAAGCATGGATGGAGTGTTTGTGTGAACTAATATAAATTCAAAGTAAACATCATTACATAAAAGGGTACGGTCTTTTTTTTTTTTTAGTTTTATTCATTTCAAACAGGCCGGATCCAGCCCGCGGGCCGTAGTTTGCCCACGGCTGGTCTAGACCAAACTCCTGGCACTGGCAGATTTTAATGGGATCCGAGGCCAGAGGCATGCGGCTGGGACAGCTTCAGTCAGACTGCTCCAGTCTGGACTGGCCGCCTCGCCCCCTGAGGTCTGTCTCTAACCATTGCCCTTCACATCTCTTCCCTTGTAGATTCCGTCAGACCTGTTTCCCACACCTTCCTCTTGCTTGTTTGCTCCCCTAGTTTGCTGAAGCACCAATAGCATCTAAGAAATGGCTTCTGCAATAACTAAGAATCGTGAGCGAGAGATACCCAGCATCGAGCTTACTAATAAGGCCAAGGATGTAAGTAGTCGCTGGGCAAAAGTGAGGTCGAGAGCTCGGGACAGCCGACCTACTTCCCTGGGTCGTTCCCACCAGGACGCAAGGTGCCCAGACTAACACGAAGTGTCTGAGGACACCCACAGCTCCACACACGATGGACGCCGTGACAGACGTGGGACATCTCTCCTCGGGTGACCTGGCTGGTGTGAAGTTCTCCAGGGAGCCGTGCCCCATAAACCACTAGGTTCCCAGGGGTTTTCTTTGTGTGTCTTGTTCCTGGAGAGACCAGGCACCTTCCACTAAAGACCTTCCATGAGTACCTACTCCCCAGTCAGCCATTTGTCCGAAGGTCAACATTAAAGTGGACAAGAATTTCTACCTCCAGGTCACTTTCCTCTGCCGGGCACCCCTCCCTGTTGGACTGAAGGCCTAACACCAACCATTCTCTTCCTACTGCATCCTGCACCGGAGACCTTGTCTTAGGGTGCAGTGCGCTATTGGGAACCACATCAGCTATTTGTTTTTTAATTGATTTCAGAGAGGAAGGAAGAGGGAGAGAGAGAGATAGAAACATCCATGATGAGAGAGAATCATGGATCAGCTGCCTCCTGCAAGTCCCCACTGGGGATCAAGCCCACAACCCGGGCCTGTGCCCTTGACCAGAATTGAACCTGTGACCTTTCAGTTCACAGGCCGACGCTCTATCCACTGAGTCACACCAGCCAGACCGCATCAGCTATTTTAACATATAATTGAATATTGAGAATGGGCTTCAACCACTATTTAAGAACGAAAAAGCAATAGGGCAGCATGATGTGACACAGAGTGAGTAACTTCAGAAAGCAGCCCTCCGCGCCCTGGGCTTGGGGAATTAAAGGGAAGCCTGAGTGGGGAGGCGATGGGAGGGGATGGGTGCAGAGTGGAGACTCAGATCTGGAGAAGGGTGCTGCCCGTCTGCCTCAGACAGACCCTGTGGCTGGTTCTGGGCAAGCAAGGAATCTGGAACCCACTGGCACTGCCAGGTGAAGAGCCATGGCCAGGGGAAGCTAACTAACGGAAGGAAGGGTGAGCAAAGAAGAGGAAGCAAATTCCTTCTCGCTCTTGAGCCTTCGGGCCTCCTTTTCGTGCTCTGCTTGACAGAAGCTGAGAGCCAGCCCGCTGAGGAGAAATGATGTTTGCAGACTCCCAGCCCCCACCACAAAGCAGAGCAGGGATGGCTGCATGAAGTGAAGGGACCACAGCTTAGTGATCAGTACAACCCACACGTCTGCTCACCCACACCCACCCACCCACCCACCCTCCTAAGCACACTTAAATTCCTGTACAAGAACAGCTATGCCCTGGCCAGGGTGGCTCAGTTGGTTGGGTGTCATCCTGTGTAGCGAAAGGTTGCCAGTTTGATTCCCAGACAGGGCACATGCCTGGGGATGACAGGCTCAATCCCAGGTAGGTGGTACGCAGGAGGCAGCCGATGGATGTTTTCTCCCCCTCTCTCTTTAAAAATTCAATTAAAAAGTCTTAAAAAATAACTGTGATTGTGGATTCCCTTCTTCCCTGGTAAGCTCAGCAATGCACTCTGAGCGTGCGATTCAAGTATGGGATTCGTTCACCTGGCACCTGAGCGCTCCGTGGCAGCAGGGCCTGGACACATGCTAGGATGCCCTGCTTTCTAAATGGCAAGTCCACAGGCATCTCTCTCTCTCAGCCCCTCTGCAGAAACTGTGTGTCCTCGTTCACTCAGCTTAGACCTCCTGAAGGACCCGTCTCCTCGTTGGTATCTAGAACATGCCTTCCCTGTGACCTCTCCCAGAATGGCGTCCAGGCTCTGTTTAAAATGTCTTCCTTTCAAAATGAGTTTATCATCAGAGCTCAGAGTTGTTTTTATTTGCGGGAACCAATTTGTCAGTCTTCAGCAACTCTGACTCAAAATAGTCAAACTCCCATTTTTTTTTCAACCAAAAGGAACTATTCAACAAGAACTTGCCTTCACCTATTTTTGGCTCTTGGGTCTCTGTTTACCTTCAAACGTTGCTAACTTCATCCCTGTCATTCTGGGGTCCTCTGGTCCTTCAGAAAGATTCTTTCCCCAGTAAACATCCTCGGAGTTTAAAAAGATATGATCGGTCATTTTGGATCTTAAAATTAAAAAGTAAAGCTAACCCTTAAGTGAAATCCATGTTTCAGTAAATGTGTCCACTCTCCAACCACTCCCCCATCCCTACTTCCTTTTTTTGTTCATGTTTTTTAAAAAATCTTTATTGTTGAAAGTATTACCTATGTCCTTCTATTGACCCCTTCTTGCCCACCCCACCCCCTGCCCCAGGCCTTCACCACCCTATTGTCTGTGTCCATGGGCTATGCATATATGCATACAAGTCCTTTGGTTGATCTCTTCCCACCCACCTACCCTCTCCTGCCTTCCCTCTAAGACTCCACAGTCTGTTTCATGTTTCTTTGTCTCTGGATCTGTCTTGTTCAGTATTTTATTTTGTCCCACTTCCTTCTGACCTGGATACAGATTGACTAGAAAAATGGCTGGGACAGAAGGCACCGTTCCTTTTCCTTTGGATGTTTCCCTGAGAACCTTCTTTGAATCTAGAGCCGTGGTTCTCAACCTTCTGGCCCTTTAAATACAGTTCCTCATGTTGTGAACCAACCATAAAATTATTTTCGTTGCTACTTCATAACTGTAATGTTGCTATTGTTATGAATTGTAATGTAAATATCTGATATGCAGGATGGTTTTAGGTGACCCCTGTGAAAGGGTCGTTCGACCGCCAAAGGGGTCGCAACCCACAGGTTGAGAACCACTGACCTGGAGGAAGTCCACGTCCCAGCCCCAGTCATCTGCATCTGTGTGGAGATCTCTCTTCGAAGCCTCCTCAAGCTTCTTCCTCTGATGGTTCCCAGGACAGCTCGGTCCCATCTGTCCACTTGACATTCCATTAAGCCTGCGATCTCCCACAATATCCTGTGTTCCCCTTCCTGTTCCTAGCCACACTTACTCAGGCAGAATGACAGCTTGCTGCAATTCCTGGACATAAATCTCCCCAGTGAGCTCTCTCCCCACCCTCTCCCCACACCCCTTTTTTCTAAAAGCACAGCCTTCTGGCCCTTTCCCTTTCCAAAATATCCCATCATGGAAATAAACATCTCCAAGTTCTGCCTCAGAAAATGATTTAACAACAACAAAAGAAACTGAACTATGTTATTTGTGCTAAAAGGCTAAGGGAATAGCTGTGTACCTGAGGGCGATGGGGAGTCAGCCGGCCTACAGAACAGGCTGTTAGACAGGCGTCCTGATTCAATGGCTGTGTTCACCATGACCTCGAATAATTCCCTTGGCCTCTCTATGCCTCAGGTTCCTCATCTGTCAATAGAAATTCCTGTACCTGTCCCACTGGTCTCAGAGGGTTAAAATGAGACCATCCATTCAGTAAATATTTGCTAAGAGCATCCCAAGTGCCAGGCTCATTCTAGGCACCTGGGACACGTGGTGAGTCACTGGAAGCATCATTTATGAGATTGGTCCATATGGCTGCATGTAGCTGTAGCTTGTTCATTCTCATTGCTGTGTAACATCTTATGCTGTGAACAGATCACCCCTGACTTATCCATTCAACTTTTAATGAGCCTTGGAAAAGGTTCCAGATTTTGGGGAACTAGAAGGTAAGGCCATTAACATTCCGGCATGTGTCTTTTGGTGAACTTACGTGCACATTTCTGTTGGGTCAATTTCTTTCTTGTCTTTCTGGTAACATCAGAAAGCCTCAGGTGGATGCTAGAGTGAGATAATATCTCTCCAGCCCTTATTCATCTGTCCTTATAATAGAGAGCACTTCAGGCCCACGCTTCAGCATCCCACTATATCTCGTTAGCTTACTAACACTGTTTTATCAGCATCCTATATAATAAAAGGCTAATATGAAAATCAACCAAACGGCGGAACAACCAGTCACTATGATGCACACTGACCACCAGGGGGCAGACGCCCAGCGCAGGAGCAGCCCTTTGGCCTTATGGTCAGTGCGCTCCCACAGGGGGAGCACTGCTCAGCCAGAAGTCAGGCTCACGGCTGGTGAGCACAGCGGCCATGGAAGGAGCCTCTCCTGCCTCCATGGCAGCACTAAGGATGTCTGACTGATGGCTTAGGCCCGTTCCCCATGGGTAGCAAGCCTAAACCATCAGTCAGACATCCCCTGAGGACTCCCAAATGGCAAGAGGGTGCAGGCCAGGCTGCGGGATCCCGCACAAGAGCATGAATTTCATGCACCAGGCCTCTAGTTTTATATATATATATATATATATATATATATATATATATAGAGAGAGAGAGAGAGAGAGAGAGAGAGAGAGAGAGAGAGAGAATATGACTTGGCTGAGGTGTCTCAGTGGTTGAGCATTGACCTATGAACCAGGAGGTCACAGTTTGATTCCCACTAAGGGCATGTGCCTGGGTTGCAGGCTCAATCCCCAGTAGGAGCCATGCCAATCAATGATTCTCAGCATTGATGTTTCTATCACTCCCTCTCCTTTCCTCTCTGAAATTAATTTTAAAAAATCTAAATTTTAAAAAAATATATGGGTAAGATTATATGTGGTGAGAGGTGCTCCATTTGTTTATATATTTACATACAAATATACTTATATTATTTGTATGTATTTATACAAAGGTTCTTTTGAAAATATGGTGTTTCAAGCTCACCAACAATCATTTCTTTTGAGCTTTTTCATTCTCTATTGATTAAGGTATTACATACGTGTCCTTATCCCCCCATTGCCCCCCCACCCCCTTGCTCATGTCCTCACCCCCCTAGTGTCTGTGTCCATTGGTTATGCTTATATGCATGCATACAAGTCCTTTGGTTGATCTCTCACCCCACACCCCCTGCTCATGCCCTCACCCCCCTAGTGTCTGTGTCCATTGGTTATGCTTATATGCATGCATACACATCCTTTGGTTGATCTCTCTGTCTTCCCCCCACCCTCCCCTCCCTTTCCTCTGAGGTTTGATGGTCTGATCCATGCTTCTCTATCTCTGGATCTGTTTTTGTTCATCAGTTTATGAGTGCGATCATGTGATATTTATCTTTCTCTGACTGACTTATTTCGCTTAGCATAAGGCTCTCCAGTTCCATCCATGCTGTTGCAAATGGTAAGAGTGCCTTCTTTTCCACAGCAGTGTAGTATTCCACTGTGTAGGTGTACCAAAGATTTCTAATCCACTCATCTGCTGATGGGCATTTAAGCTGTTTCCAAATATTAGCTATTGGAAATTGTGCTGCTATGAACATAGGGATGCATATATCCTTTCTGATTGGTGATTCTGTTTTCTTGGGATATATTCCTAGAAGTGGGATCACTGGGTCAAATGGGAGTTCCATTTTTAGTTTTTTGAGGAAACTCCATACTGTTTTCCACAGTGGCTGCCCCAGTCTGCATTCCCACCAGCAATGCATGAGGGTTCCTTTTTCTCCACATCCTCTCCAGCACTTGTCGTTTGTTGATTTGTTGATGATAGCCATTCTGACAGGTGTGAGATGGTACCTCATTGTTGTTTTGATTTGCATCTCTCGGATGATTAGTGACTTTGAGCATGTTTTCATATGTCTCTTGGTCTTCTGTATGTCCTCTTTAGAAAAGTATCTATTTAGGTCCATTGCCCATTTTTTGATTGGATTGTTTATCTTCCTTTTGTTAAGTTGTATGAGTTCCCTGTAAATGTTGGAGATTAAACACTTATTGGAGATAACATTGGCAAATATGTTCTCCCATGCAGTGGGCTTTCTTGTTGTTTTGTTGATGGTTTCTTTTGCTGTGCAAAAGCTTTTTATTCTGATGTAGTCCCATTTGTTTATTTTCTCTTTAGTTTCCATTGCCCTAGGAGCTGTATCGATGAAGATAATGCGTTGGCATATGTCTGAGATTTTGTTGCCTGTGGATTCCTCTAAGATTTTTATGGTTTCCCGTCTTCCGTTTAAGTCCTTTATCCATTTTGAGTTTATTTTTATGTATGGTTTAAGTTGGTGGTCTAGATTACAATCATTTACATGAAGGTATTAAGTAAAGAGTGATCTAGGTGGATATGCAGAGATGGCAAGGTGTGCGAAGAGGTCTGCGAATGGCTGTAGTGTATGAAGTGCTACGCTAAGACTTTCCAAGGATGTGTCTTTGTCTATCATCACCAGGTGGCAACTTGCTCCATGAGTTGATTTAATTAAAGACAAAGAGGGCTAGCTGGGCTTCCCGGATTCCAGGGGGAAAGGTCGCAGCAGGTGGGGTGAGAGAGTCTCAGAAGGACGCAGAACTAAAGGAATGCGTGTTCTTCACTGGCTGTGAAGAACAGTATCTTTTAAAAATAGTATATTTTCTTATTTTCGTGTCCTTTTCCAGACCTGTGGGTCAGTAGGGTCTCCACAGCAAGGAACAGCACAGATGGCACATGGGTAGGAGAAACAGGAGCCAAGGGTGTGGGGGGAAGTGTTCACAGGAATATCATAGGTTTGCTGAGCTGTTTGAGGAATTGGGAGAATAAGGCAGAAGGGCACCTCCAGTACTCAAGGCCTCCACCCAGGGCCATCACCCTGGACCTGGGTGTCACGGATAACCTGAGCATCTCTGAAGTCTTTTTTTTTTTTAAGGTAGTGTGTGTGTGTATGTATGTATGTATGTATTTATATTCTTATTGATTTCAGAGAGGAAGGGAGAGGGGTAGAGAGAGAGAAACATCAATGATGCGAGAGAATGATTGATTGTCTGCCTCCTGCACGCCCGCTACTGGGGATCGAGCCCGCAACCCGGGCATGTGCCCTTGACCAGAATCGAACCTGGGACCCTTCAGTCTACAGGCTGACACTCTATCCACTGAGCCAAACTGGCTAGGGCAGCGCTTCTGAAGTCTTCACTGAGTTCCCAAACCTTTAACCACTTCTCTTTCCAACTAACACCCCTGATACTCAGGCTCCCACTCCAGCCAGCACTGCCATCTTTTCATGGGTGCAGTTTAACGCGTTTTGCTCTCGCGAGAAAAGTTCTGCAGAGGGATGGTGGTGATGGTTGCACAACATAGTGAATGTACTTCCCGACACTAAGCAGCATACTCAAAAGGGTTCAAAGGGGGTAAAGTTTATGTTATGTATATTTTACCACAATTTTTAAAGAAATAAATGATAAATACCACCCAAATCCATGCCACGCCGGCCCTTCCCTCCATCTTCAGCACCACCTAATAGAAGCCACCATCATCTCTGGCTTGGACTCAGTAACCGCTAACAGATTTCCACAGTTCTCCTTTTGCAACCCCCACAGCCTTTCTGCACCTCAGCCAGAGCGATGATCTTTTTCAGGTGCAGATCATATTCAGTTAACTCTTTGCTTCGAATCTTCCTGTGGCTTCTCCTTTCTGTGGCTTATGAAGGCTGCACAGTCTGGCCTCCGGTTGCCTCTGGGACCCCAACTCTTGCCACTCTGCCCATTCTAGCCCCAGGAGTGTCCCCTTGAGTCCTTGAGCATACTCTAATGGTTCCCACTACGTGTCCTTTGGTCTAGTTCTTCTCTTTGTCTAAAAATCTCGTCCCTATATTCCTTCTGCTTCCCATCTCACTCCATCAAAAGTAAACCCAGATCACCTCTCCCAACCACGGTGCTTTAATTTTTTATAGCACTTACATCATCTGATGTTTTGTCCATTGTGGTACTTAAGCATTTATTTCTCTTTTTTTAGGAGAAAAAAATTTAAATATATTTTTATTGATTCCAGAGAGGAAGGGAGAGGGGGCTAGAGAGACAGAAACATCAATGATGAGAGAGAATCATCCATCAGCTGCCTCCTGCACATCCCCCACTGGGGACCGAACCTGCAACCCAAGCATGTGCCCTGACTGAGAATTGAACCATGACCTCCTGGTTCATAGGTCGATGCTCAACCAGTTGGGCAAGCATTTATTTCTTGATGGTATTCCACCACTGAAATGTTAGCCTGTGAAGAGTAGTGTCTAAGGCAGCCGTGGGCAAACTACGGCCCGCGGGCTGGATCCGGCCGGTTTGAAATGAATAAAACTAAAAACAAAACAAAACAAAACAAAACAAAAAAAAAAAAAAACAAACAAACAAAAAAAACATACCCTTTTATGTAATGATGTTTACTTTGAATTTATATTAGTTCACACAGACACTCCATCCATGCTTTTGTTCCGGCCCTCCGGTCCAGTTTAAGAACCCATTGTGGCCCTCGAGTCAAAAAGTTTGCCCACCCCTGGTCTAAGGGGTCCTTGAACCCCAGAGCCTAGAATAGCATCTGAGACACAGTAGGCACTCAGGGAAAATCTGTTGAATATTCAATGAATGAAAGGGAGAGAATAGAGAAATGAGTTGGGAAATTTTGCAAGGAGAACCTGGCATAATACCTTGAGAGTCCCCCGTATAGTTACTTAGACTCAGAAAGGTAATAAAATCAGAAGACTTTTAAAAAAATTGATAAGCATCTCAAACACAAACCATCAGACATATCATCTTCCTGTTTATCCACTGAAACCTTCTCCTAACCTCGTCCCACAAAAGCAGACAAAATGAAATAGCACCGTCTACAACCCAAATGAGAAAATAAAACCTGAGGGACAAGACGGGCTTGTTTGTAATGCCTGAACTTTCTGATGTTTAGGGGGAAATACCCCCATTAGTCTCATGACAAAATTAGTTTCTGAAGAACTGAAAAACCTTCCTATGACTCCAATTAAGCATACAGACTACATGTGCCCTAAATTAGCATCCCGTCAGAGCCTGGGTCGAGCACTCACAGAGGCAGCCCGGGGAGCCTGCACAGAGGAATCAAGGATGATGTGTTAGGTCAGGTCTTGGGCCACTACAGCGGATCCCCTACCTATCCCTGCCCTTGAGTGAGGTGATTTTTCAGTGGGGATCGGGCTGTGTCTGCATGAGTCTTTTGAAAGGAACATCTCCGTTATTAGGTTGCTCATAACGTGAGACTGTGGAGACAATTAACAGCAAAAGCATTCCGTTGTGTGAAACCAACTTTTACTTTTCGGTGTTTCAGTAGATCCATACGCCACGCATTCCGCAAGGGCTCCCGCTAGGTGGCGCTCGTCCTCCATTGTACCTAGGCGGGTTCGCGAGACCGTACCTCATGTTCTAAACGCGAGAAGTCATCTCCCCCCAACAGGGGCTTTTTACCCGTAAGAAAACCAAAGTTCCGAAGAGGAAACGTCTTCCGTGAGGTCTTTATCACTGCATCCTCGAGCAAGGCCCAGGTCCCCATATTTCTGGACGCAACCAACCGTTTCCCTTTACACATGGTTCATTTTATTGATTATAATAATAATAATGGTGTTTCTTTCTTTCCATATACCAAGATTTATGTCCAGATCCATGGGCCTTTGGCGTCTTTTATTTTCAAAGGCACGAAACAGAAAAATCATTAGATTTGCCTGCCCGAATTCTTCCTTTGATTTTCTTAAGTTCCAGGCTCTTTTTCTGATGAACGGGTCTATTGAAATGGGTCAGGAAGACAATAAGAAACATTTAATGAGAATCAACCCGAAGGTTCATAGAAAAACTGGTTAGAAAACCCAACAGGATTGACATTAGACAGTTTTGAATCCTGATTTAGCCGTGTACGCTGTTCAAGTCATTTAAACTACGTGACTCTCTGTTTCCTCATCTGTAAAGTAGGGATAATAATGTTTTCTACTCACCACACCCTCAAGGTTGCGTAGATTAAATAAAACAATAGGCCTGGCCATGGTGGCTCAGTGGTTGAGTGTCAACCTGTGAACCAGGAGATCATAGTTCGATTCCTGGTTAGGGCACATGCCCTGGTTGCAGGCTCCATCCCCATTGTGGGGTGTCCAGGAGGCAGCCGGTCAATGATTCTCTCTCATCGTTGATGTTTCTCTCTCTCTCTCTCCCTCTCCCCTCCTCTCTGAAATCAATAAAAATACATTTTAAAAATAATAAATAAATAAATAAAACAATAGGCTTCGGCTCCTGGAACATTGCTGGTGCACAGCATTTGTTTAAAATATGAAACTCCCCTGACCCATAGCAGTGCTTCCCTGTGAAGTCAGATATACCTGGACCACGTGTGTGAAAAAACCCTGGTGTCTGAAAGCAGACGACTTAGGAATTCAGGAGTTGGTTGGTGTTTGCTGGCGGGACGGTGGCCAGTTGCTTGGCGCTTGGGATGCTTGGAGCACCCTCGGGAGCCTGCTGGTGGGGACCACGGTGATTCCCGGTGCAGCCTCTGCCTGGACCTGGCCCAAGAGCTTGCACCTGAGCCACACACACACACACACACACACACACACACACACACGCACACACACACCAGCTCGAGCAGTTCAGCGGTGGCCTCGGCCTCGGAGGGCACCAGGTCCAAGCCCTCGGTTTCAAAAACTAGGAACTGCGGCCCAGAAAAGGCCAGTGTCTTCAGGCGAAGTCGTCAGCGTCACAGAGGAGTCCGGCGCGGTCTCCCATTGCAGCGCAGCCCCTGGCGCGTGCCCTCGGGCCAACCCGGGCACAGAAGGCAACTCCTCCCCGGAAGACGAAGGATGGTTGAGGCCACGGGTGATGGGCGCCAGGGGCACGGCGCGCGGTGGCCCCTGCTGGGCCGCGCCCGAGAGCCGGCGGTTCCCCATCTCCGTTCCCTCCGCTCTCACACCCGCATCCCCTACTCCGCACGCGGCCCGGGGAACCTCACCGCCAGCAGCGCCTGGGACCTGGGCTGCCCTGGGGCAAGCAGGGGGCGCGCAGGAACCAAGCTAACCAAGCTGCGGGAGTCAGAAGAGGGGAGTTGGGGAAGGTACGGGCAGAGCCGGGCGGAGGAAGGCACCGCGCGGGGCGAGCCGGTCGTCTCCTGAAGACGGGTGGGTCACTCGGGGTCCCCATCTCCGGTTCCGCGGATTCCCGGGCCCGATCGCGGCGCCGACCGCCCTCCAGGCGCCGTCCCGCCGCCGCTGGTCCAGGAGCTCGCGGCCACGCCGAGACATCGCCCTCGGTGAGCTGCAAGCCGGGTCCCCGCCGGCGCGGACGCTTCCCAGCCCCGGCGGATCTCCGGACC
Organism: Myotis nattereri; assembly: GCF_964212035.1. NCBI lineage: Eukaryota > Metazoa > Chordata > Mammalia > Chiroptera > Vespertilionidae > Myotis > Myotis nattereri. Next base: position 224,894,434 of record NC_138075.1, read on the forward strand.
TGCGTGCGTTCAGCGCTGACCTGCTGAGACTGGACGCACACTCCCTCCCCACGCACTCGCCCGCCTTTCCTTCACTCTGCGCGTCCCCGGGGAAGTAATCTCTGTGCATCCCACCACCTTCGCTCACCGTCCCCCAGAGCCTTGCATTCCCCACCAGCAGCTTCCAGACCCTGGTGTTTACACTCGGCCAACACCCACCTCCCGGCCTGCCCGCAGCCAAGCACCAGACCTAACGATCCACTGACCGCGCCGCGAGGACCGAGCGCCCGGGCTGTGCGCCTCCTGGAGACTCGGAAGGCCGCCAGTCTTACACTCCGAGCCCACAAAATCACCGAACCATAGCTTTCCACGCTTTGAACGCCTCTGCCCGAGCCTGTGTCAAGGGGTATATCCTACTTGGATTGGGGGGATGGGAGGGGGGGGGTGAGGTGGATGGGTCTTTAAAAAATAAAGGGCAGCTAAGTCAGTCTTTGGAGAGCCCCCACCCTTACTCTCAGACTCAGTTATTCAGCCCCAAAACTTCTCTGCCTGTCAGTGTCCGTATTATGTGTCCACACCAAGTCCTAACCCCACAAAAGGATAGCTGTCTGCGACACCCAGCTCACACCTGCCATCTCTCACCTCTGGGCATCCTGGGTCCTCCTCCTCCTCCTCCTCGGCTGGACCCCAGAGAATAACAACCCATTGCTTAGGGAGGTGGGGGAGGGGTTATTTAGAGACTAAATCCAGGTCGCGAGAGGAAGGCAAGGACACGCTTTCTTTGGAAGCCCAGGAAACATTCGGTTCTGTTCCCCTCCGGGCCTGGAGAGCCTCGGATTCCTCACACCAGCGGGATACTGACACCACATTGAAACTACCTTTCTCTCCAAACCTGATGTCATCGTGAAGATCTGCACAGGGCAATGACCTCTGCGAGCGTGAGGCTTTTCCCCACCGAGTCCACGACAGGATCTGCACTGTAGTGTGTGTGGGATGCAAAAGGCATCCTGTGGCTGACGGGCTGGGAAGCAGAGATGCTGCAAAGCCCCCACTGAGCCTGCAAACTGTGAGCAGTGGGTGTGTTCCTCCTGCGGTGCCCTCTGAGAGCCGCCAAAAGGAAAGCAACAAGGGCGATGTTATTTATGTTAGTGACACCAAAAACACCAGTCCCCACACTTGACTAAATTAAAATCACAGTTTCTTAAACGTATTTAATGGTTCCAGTTGTGTGGTGTTAAGGTGAACCTCTGGCAAAATTTATGGAAGACAGTAAAGCATTTTACTGGTGCAATTTTTTTTTATTTAAAAATAAACAACAAAAATTAGTAACAAATGTTTTGATATACCCACAATATTTGTGTTTCTTAACTCGGCTCTTTCTTGTACAGAAAACAATGTGTTACTTATTTTTTTTTTTTAAAAAAAAAAAGAGCATTTAATGCCAGTTCAGGATCATTCCTATGGTAATTCCTAGAAATTCTTTTAAACAAATATATATCTTCTAATCTTATTCAACTCACAAGGAACAGAATATTTAAAGAACAAATTGAAAGGGGTTTTCTTCTTCTTTTTCTTCTTCTTCTTCTTCTTCTTCTTCTTCTTCTTCTTCTTCTTCTTCTTCTTCTTCTTCCTGGTGCAAAATTTAACTCCAATTAAATTCAGCATTGACAGTGCAGGGAATAATCACGCAATTTCCAGAAACTCTCCTAAACATGCCCTCCAATTTCTCGCCTGATTTTAGTTCTAACTGTACCTTTTTTTTTTTTTTCAATTCCTCTACAGAAAGCGAATCAAATAAAATACGATCTGGAAAGGAAAAAAAAAATAGAGTGGTTTTCATGAACTGATTATTTTAGCGTAAAGAATTAGCAGTGAAGAGCCGCGAAAGTGTAAGGGGGCAAGTGTGAAAGTGCAAGAAGCAATTTGTTCTTCATCGCTGTGCACCTTCCAAGAGAACAGAAACTATGCGCGCGATGTATGGAACTGCGTGATCTTGGATTTCCGCCTAGAGCCCTAGACTTTGACTCAACTAAACACGGTGTTGTGTAAAAGCGCAGGAATAGGTGGGCACATCCACAAAGGTAAGACCCTCGGTTTCTCGAGCAGCGGGTCTGCGGCCTCCTAGCTGCTGGAAGATGCTTCGCGAACCAGACTTGGGAGGAAAGGGGTTAAGTCAGACCCCGACTTTCTACGCGCAACGCGCCCAGTTTTGTCTGTTTCAGTGAACGTCTCCCAGCCGGAGCCAGCCAATGTGCGGCCGGGAGCGTCCAGGACCGCCCAGTGCAGGGGCGTGGCCTGCGGCTGTCACTCAGCGGTGAGGAATGACACCCGAGCGGGAGGGGGGTCCGAAGGAACGCAGGGGAAGGAAAGAGAGAAGAAACAGATAAAACCCAGGCAGGGGGTAAAAAGGTGCCCCGCGCCTCTCGGAATCCCGCGGCCGCCGCGACCGCGGGGTGGGCTCCGGAAGCGCGGGCCCAGCGGGGAAGCGAGAGGACAAGCCAGGAGCGAAATCCTGCAGGCGGGGAAGAGACAGGCGCAAAGAAAAAGTGACTCTGGGTCGTGCGCTCCGGAGGCGCTTAGGAGGGGACTGCAAGCCGCCGAGGGGCCCCCGCGGATCCTCCCCCCAATGCCCTCCGAGGGGCCGACCCCGGCCCGCCCCTCGGAGCGCTAGGCGATGAGATAATTCAGCTGAGCTGCGAAAGAAGGGCGTCTGACTCTGGATTGGGAGGGAGGGGGTCTCCGGGCGGGGTGAAACTCGGAAGTAGGGGTGAGGGTCGGCCCTGATCCCGGGCCAGAGCAGGGCGCGGGCTACTGGACCGCGCAGGAGTGGGCTGCCGGGGCCTCGCGCGCGCCGGGTTCACTCGCGCCGCGGCGCCCCGCGCGTTCCGTCCAGCTCGGAGCTGCCCCGCTCCCCAGCCGCCCGGCCGGCCGGCCGCTCCGGCCCGAGGCGCAGATGGCTGTGCGCGGCGCCAACACCTTGACGCCCTTCTCCATCCAGGCGATCCTCAACAAGAAAGAGGAGCGCGGCGGACTACCCGCGCCCGAGGGGCGCCGGGTACCCGGGGGCACACCGGTAGCAGTGGCTGGGGCGCCTGCTGTCTGCTGCTGGCGGCTCTTTGGGGAGAACGACGCGGGCGCTCTGGGGGGCGCCGAGGACTCTCTGCTGGCGTCGCCTGCCGGGACCAGAATGGCTGCGGGGCGGACCGCGGAGAGCCCGGGTGGCTGGGACTCGGACTCGGCGCTGAGCGAGGACAACGAGGGCGGGCGGCGCTGCGCTGACGCGCCTAGGGCCAGTCGGGCCGGCGGTGCGGGAGGGACCCTGGGCCTCATCCAGCCGGTCTGCGAGCTGCCCGCCGCCAAGGACCTGGAGGAGGAAGCCGTGGGCCGGAGCGACAGCGAGATGTCCGCCAGCGTCTCAGGTTCGCTGAGGCTTCCCGGGAAAGGGGGCCGGGCTGAGGGGCTGGGCAAGGAGGCCAACCTCGCCGAGTGGGGTGGGCCTGCCGCGAGCACCCTGCCCTGGGGCCCAGGGGCTGATCCGGACCCCAAGCTCTGCGCTCTGGCGCGCGCTGCTCTAACCCTCCGGTACGTAAGCCAGAGAGTAAACCGAGAGCGTCCTCAGAGCCCTGAGTCCTGGGGTGAGGCCTGAGACGTCCTCGGGACAGGGCTGGGAGGGAACCACTGCAGCTTGGATTTGAGTTCATTTCTAGTGCCTTTGGCAGGCCGTGTCTGTCTCCAAAAATCCAAATCAGTTGGCAAGGAGAAGAACGAGAGGCCCAGAGATCTAGGATAGCCAGTGCCCTTGCCTTCACCCAGGGAGCAGAGACACTCCGGGCTGGAGGTCCCAGGGCCAGGCCCTGCAGCTCAAGGACAGGTAGCGAGGGACACCTCCTAGCGGGCCAGGGGACAGGATCTGCTGAGCCCGGGCTTGAGAGGAGGGTTTGTTTAGCTTCCCAGACCCCAGGGCCTGGGAAGCTGTTCTGGGCTGAGGACCCAAGAGCTGGAGGCAAACCCAACAGCCAGCTGGAGGCAGAGGGGCTGATGTGGGTCATCCCAGACGCAGCAGCAGCAGCAGGGAGAGGGGCCTCCTCCGCTCCTGGCAACTCATTGGGTCAGAAAGACCCCTACGCCTGCCCTGCGGTCTGGTAGACGCTGCTGTAGGCCTCGCTCCGGCCCCAGGCAAATCCTGTCCAGTCCGCCAGAGGCCAGAGCGCCGGACCTCTCTGCTGGGTGCTGTGGCCAGAGCGCGCGGGAAAGGCCGGGGAACTGGAGTCAGATGTGAATCCAAGGACTGGAGGCAGGGACACCCTGCTCTTGTCACCCCCAATCTCCAGCCTCTGTCTAATTTCCTTGCAAAGGGAGAGGGAGAAGTCTGCCCACGGCCTGGGGGCGGCCCATTGCCACACCTCTCAATTCTGGTGGTGGGAGGCGGAAGACTCTGAATACCTCTGTCCCCAGAATCTGTCCCTACACCTTCCCTTGACGCGCAGTCAACGCATGTGTATGTGTGAGCATGAGTGTAGGGAGGCGGGTGAATCCCAACAGGGAAACATAATCTAGAACCCCGGGGCTCAGCTCTGAGAGCCGACCAGGCTTTGGAGGGTAACCAGACTCAGTGCCCCGCGTTACGGAGGGGAGCCTGGGGCCCAGACAGGGCGGAGAGCTGGATCTGGGCCGCCCGCACAGCGCTGATACAGCGGCGGAGTCCCTTGGCCGCACCCGACAGGCCTAGATGCGGGAAGTGAGTGGAACTTGGTGCTGAGACTGTCTCCAAAAACCCGGGCTTGGAGGCCCTCGCCACCGCCCCGGTGGGATCGCAGGACATTTCCGTTCCCCACCCCCACCCCGCAGTTGAGGCCCAGCCTCACTCCTCGGCTTCGCTGACCATCTCTTGTTTCTGTTTCCTCTGGGGTCCGAAGGCGACCGCAGCCCGAGGGCGGAGGACGACGGTGTTGGCCCGGAAGGCGCCCGCGTGCCCGCGCTGTGCAGCGGGGCGGGAGGCGGCAGCGGCGGCGGCGGGCCGGCGGGCGGCGCGGAGGAGGAGGAGGAGCCCGTGGCGCCGAAGCCGCGCAAGAAGCGCTCGCGGGCCGCCTTCTCCCACGCGCAGGTCTTCGAGCTGGAGCGCCGCTTCAACCACCAGCGCTACCTGTCTGGGCCCGAGCGCGCCGACCTGGCCGCGTCGCTGAAGCTCACTGAGACGCAGGTGAAGATCTGGTTCCAGAACCGTCGCTACAAGACCAAGCGCCGGCAGATGGCTGCCGACCTGCTGGCCTCCGCGCCCGCAGCCAAGAAGGTGGCGGTGAAGGTGCTGGTGCGCGACGACCAGAGACAGTACCTGCCCGGCGAGGTGCTGCGGCCGCCCTCGCTGCTGCCACTGCAGCCCTCCTACTACTACCCTTACTATTGCCTCCCGGGCTGGGCGCTTTCTACGTGCGCAGCCGCCGCGGGCACCCAGTGAGCCGGCCTGGGCCGAGGCAGCGAGTGATCCCGACTCCCCAGCTCCAGACGGCCGGCAGCTGACGGCTGTGCAGGTCGTGCTTTGTACAGGGACTCCCACCCGAGGGGGCAAGTGGAGGATCAAATCCAGCCCTGGCTCTGCTATCCGGGACGTGCGCCCTGGCGATGGGACTGAGTCTGCCCGGAGGGGGCGCCTTTTTCCAATTTGAACAGAGGCACCCAGTGGCCTAGGGGCTCTGCTCCCCCACCCCCATCACCACCTGCCTGGAAGCCCTTAGACATTATTTATTATCGCGACAGCGTTGGATTTGGATTGTATCTGCCTGGGGATGGCGTTTCCCCGGAGTGGAGAGAACTCCTGGAGTGACCACATAGCCTGAATCCCCTGAAGTTCAGGCCTGCCGGGAGCTTCGTGCGCTAGGCCACACTAGTTCATGGTATCCATGCTACCAATCTATGTGTATCTACATATCTATTCTTTTTGGAAATTGCATTTGTAATAAAGGGGGTGCGAAACCCAGGCAGCCCCTAGAAACCCCGGGCCGGGGGTTGGTTTGAACCGTGAAGGGTTTGGTTTTCTGGCCCCTCCCTCCCTGGCGGCAGACCTTGGGTGAGGGTGCCCTATTGAGTGCTGAATGTAAGGAAGGAAGCCTCTCCCCCCTCCGCCTCCCCCTCATCTTTCCTCTTGGAGGCCAGGGCCGCAAGACACTGGGAAGCTCCTGGGAGTCCCAGAACAAGGAGAGAACGAGGCTGGCAGCCCTTCGCAGACATGTTTCTTTTATTTCTTTTTATTTGTTTTAAATGGGGGGTTCAAACTTGTAGCACTTTTCAGTTGTTTGTATTCAAATGATGGTTATTTTTGTATTCAATGTGAATATCCCTGACCAGCCTTTCTATGGCGTCCTCCGCAGTTTTCCAGCCGCTGGGCCCTTTGTCTCTTATGTCCACTCTCCGCCATCGCTGTGTCCTGACCCAGGATTCGCCCGTCCTTGTCCCTGCCCCTGCCCCTAAGACAGGTGATCCTGTCAACCTCGCCGCTTTTCGCCTCCCTAAGGGCACTGTGCACTCAACTAGACTATTAACTTTTAAAAGATTTGTGAAGTTGGGAAGCTCTATTCGCTGTATTTTCCCCTTTAATTTATAAACTTTCAGTTTAACATGCCCTCTTGGACGCCTTGTTTTCTCTGAGCCTCTCTCCGCCCGGCTTTGGGGAAGCCAGTACCATGGAAATATCTGGGGTCCCATTTCCCAACCTCTTTTCAGTCCTGGACCCAGGCTGTCTGCCCCTCCTGGGAGCACCCTTGCTGTCCACCCCTCACCCCCTCCACAGCGGGAGTGTAAACCCTCGCAGCTCAGGGAATCTCGGCTTCCGGGACTTTGCAGGAGCCCAGGATGAATCCCACTAATCAGGAGCGGATCCCTCGGATTCCCTTTTTCCTCGTGGGCGTTGGTTTCAGAGTCCAGGAAGAGTCCATAGCTGAACCTGCGCCAATTTCCATCCCTCCTCCTAACTTGCTGACCCCATCCACCTGCCTACATCTCTGGGCTTTCCATTTTCCTCGTGTTTTTCTAAGTGATTCTGGTTTTATTTTGTTTGGAGAATAGGCCAGCAAAAACCCTCGCTGAGATTCCGAAACGATGCTGGGAGAACGAGGCTGTAATCAGGTGTCTCCCAGGAGGGTCACTTGCGCTCTGACCTCAGCGGGGTGCAAAAGGCGCTTCCACTCCCCCGGGGCCCTGCGTCATTTGATCCTCACCGAAACCTAAGACAGGAGCAGAGGAAGGGCTGGGCGAGGATTCGTTGCTACCGGATTCTATAGAGGAATGAGCGCCAGGATGCCACGGATCCACCCGAGCAAAATGCGCACCGCTCCCCTCGCTCACGCCGGCCCGGCCCGGGCGAGCAAGAAAGGGTTAACGCGCAGGGCAGGCGCCGAGGCCCTGAGCTGGGAAACGCTGAAACAAGGCTCCGGCTACTTTCAATTTCACCTGGAGCTGACTGGCCGGCTGTCCTCCTCCTCTGGCCGCGACCTCACCCGCCACGCGACCACCGGGCCTTGACACCTGAAGGCGCAGGCCTGGCGTCTGCAGCCCCAGGGACCGGGCGGAGCAGAGAGTGTCCACGAGCCTTTAAGAAACGGTTCCCGTTTTCTGGAAACCGAGAAAGGCAAAGGGAAAGGCAAAGGCCCTCGGGAAGTGCACACCGTCGTCCCCAAGCCCAGCTACCTTCCAAACGGCTCCCGCAGTCATTTTGTTTCTTGTTGACACGTTTAAGAGTGAAATTTTAGTTTCCTATTCACGCATGCAATTTTTTAATTTTTATTTTTGTAGAAAGAACATTTCCGATAATGTTAGACTCTCCTCCCTTCCTCTCTCAAGAGGTCGCCACTACTGATTTGGGGGGAGGGAGGTGATTTTTTTCCTCTTCTGAAACCGGCAGTTGGTTGTAGCTGCGTCCTAAGAGGGTGGTTTGTGCTCCATCCTTGCGGATTTGGAGTCCTGAGAATTGGGGAGGCCAGGCAGCGCCCCTACCCCTCTCGCCCTCTCTCGGGCTCCTTGCCAGGGCCAATTCTTCTGGGCTGGCTAGAAACTTCCGGGGAAAATGACTCAAACGGATCCCATCTGACCCGGATTGTTGCAGTTTCTCTCTGAACCGCCCTGTGGCCAGCGTTGGCGGGAGCGCCCTGAGATCCCGCAGCCCGAGGCAGCCCCTGGGTCCAGCCTGGCCTCTGAGCATTTATTTCCCGCTGCTCTGCGACCCAAGACGGGCGCCTTTACTGGACCCTGCGCCGCAGAAGCGGCTCCTGTTGGAAATGTGTAGTGTAACTATTTTCATTTCCTTTTCCTTCTGCACTCACGCCTAGACCCTTTTTTTAGAGGATGAGGAACCATTGGTCCTGCTCCCTGCCTGCCCTTGGGGGGGGTGGGTCATGCGCCCCAGCTGCAGAGCTGGGCGCTGGTCTCAGGTCTGCTCTGGGCCTCGGGGAGCAGAGCGTTGTCACCCCAGCCCTAGGGACTTCTGAATGCTTCATCTTTCTCAGTCCCCTTCAGCCCTTCCTGAATCTCAGAGATGGCCTTGGGGGCCTACTGGGGACCCACACACTGAGGAGGGTAAACTAAGGCAGAAGGAATGGCTGGAAAAGGGGGGCAGAAAGGCTGTGACTCACCCTGAAATCAGTCCCAAGGCTCCAGGCCCAGCCTATGAATCTCATTCTGAACTGCCAGTATCGCTGGTGTGTGTGTGTGTGTGTGTGTGTGTGTGTGTGTGTGTAACTCAAGCTTCCTTCCCACCCCCAAACCTGTGGGTCTTGGCCTTAGCCATCCCAAGTTGATTCCCACTCCAGCAAGTCCCACTCTCAGACCCCCAAGAGTATCCACCAAGCAGGGGGTGTATAGCGGTGCCATCCATTCTGAAAATAAATGTCTTACAGGCCACTCTAGCAAAGGGGGAGAGGTGACAGTGAATCTGTTCATTGGGAGGACTTGGATGTGCCTTCCCACACCTTTGACAGGTGGGATTGTGGTAGTTGCATCCCCAACTCAGGCTGGGGGAGGTGGCATCTGGGGGAGCGGGAACTGGCAGTGATGATAGCCACAGTCAGCCTTTCACCCAGGTAGGATCTCATCCAAGGCTTGCAGACTCCCCGAGGTGCGGGGGTGCAGTGACTGGGACTCCCCAACCAGCCCCCGGAGCTCAGTCCCAGGCCCACATTTCAACCATGTTACCTCCCATCAGGGTTCGCCAGGAAAAGGCAGAACACGGCCTCCCACAAGTCCACGGAGTTCACCTCGCTTTACAAAAGTTCTCTTGCCGTTGCCGACAGAGCCTGAGCAGCAAGGAAATTAGGTATTTCCCCAAAGCCCAAAAACTGGTGGAGGAGCTCCTGGGCAGAAGGGAGAGTTGGGGAGCAGGCGGACCAGTGCTGGGGCCTAGGCCGTGGCCTAGGTGCCACAGGGCTTCAATCTTGCAGGTCACCAACCTCCCTCAGCTAGTAATCATAGCTGGGAAGCACACAGAGCTGCGTGGGGACTGCAGGGCCCCGCAAATGCTTGACAGCACTTTGTAGGTTGGAGAGCGCTGAGGGCGGTAGGGGCAGGTTGTTGCACTGGCTGGTGGCTTATGGCTACTGCAGAGGCCACGGCCACCATGCCCTGAGAAGGAAGGAAGCAGGCAAAGAGGCTCCTAATCTGAGGGAGGCCCGAAGGAGCAGCCAAAGAATACAGAACGACAGCGGTAACAACAGTGATAACGCCACTCGTTTGGGGCATTGCATTTCCTGCGTCTGCCCCGCACCAAGTCACAGGCCATCCAGAGGCTGAGTCAGGGTCCTTCTAAGCTCGGAAGCCTAGGAGCTGAGGTGATTGGGTGGGTGGACTGAGCGTGTGCCTCTCCCAGGCTTGGCTCTGGGATGGTGGGATCACAAAGTGTGGGTGTGCTTTCAAAACCCTTTGGCACTGCACAACCTGTATGGACTTACCATTATTCTTGCCATTATTCTTGTTGTTGTTATTATGAACCTCTGGGCAGTGCTGATTTGGCTGATGTGTGATGATCTTCCTTGAACTACCGCCTCTGACAGAGGTTCCCAGGTGCCCAGCTGTGTGCTCAGTGCAGGGTCCTCAGGTGCGGAGACGCTGGGCCTCGGCCAGGTTTCCATTCTCCGGGTAAATATGCTTTAATGATGAAGAAATAACAAAGCAGGGTTGCAAAAAAAATGTGCTATATTGTAAATGGCTACATCATGTAATAAATTAAGGGTGGTTTTTTTTTCTGTAGTTGCACATAGAAGTTATTCAACAGAAATCGGGTTGTTCCAACCATTAAAGCATTCATAAAAGAAGATTGATTCCCAGGGCCCTACAAGCAGGGCTAGTCCGTGGGGTTCCAGGTTATGTGGAACCATGAACTTCGTTCAAACCTGTAGGGTGTGTATATGAGGCCATGCCTTCTGTGAAGGAAACGACAAAGGTCCATTCTGGGGGCAATTCACACATGTGAGAACTGGGCAAAGGGCCTGCAGCCCTACACCCCACCTGGGGCGCTAGGACTATTGCAGCTTTTTGCTCTGAGCTGGCTTCTGGCAGACCCAGAGCTGAACCAGAGTCCGACAAGCCCCGGAATAGCGAGCAAGGAAGGGTTAACACGCTCTGCTCCTGTTGGGAAGTCTTGTTCAAAGGGGGTACTCCATAGCTGAGGAAGCCCGGGCATCACCGTCCCTGGAGCCTCCCAGGCAGTGAGCTCGCTTCGGGCTCTAAAGTTTCTTCCACGCTTTCGAGAGTGTGCGGGGAGTCATACGCCGTCCCGGCCTAAAGCCCACGCTCTCATCCACTCTCCCTCCCTCCCAGATGCAGCCTGGGTTCCCCCCTCGGCGCCCCCTGCCCACAGTGCCTGTTAGGGTGCTGGAACCTTGCGGAGTCCAGGGCGTTTGGTCCCCCCGCACAGTCTGCACGCTCCCCAGCGAGCGCCTGCGTCATCCCACGGTTTCTGCAATCGCCAGTTTAGCTTCTGAGGATCCCGCAGGGGCTGTGCAGGCCCGGGAGCTTCTCGGAGACTCCTTTCTGACCCGGCCCAGGCTCCTTCCACAGCGCCACACTCAGGCCTCCGGGCTGAGCAGCGTTCCCGCGATGTGGTCCTGCGTCCCAGGGCTTACCTGGGTGGGAAGTGGTCACATCGTGTTCACCGGCCTGACAGATCCAGGGAGCGATTCTGCCTCGGGCCTGGAGCCCACAGCCCTGTCCCTGACTTGATGAATCTTGGGCAATTAACTTCTCTTCTCTGTATCCCTATTTAAGACAATCAAAGAAAAACATGGTGAGGCAGCTTTTAAGGCTCCTGGGTGATGTTTGGAGTCCATACCGCCTCTGGCGTGGAGTGGAGATAACGGACAAACCCTTTTCCTGCTTTAAATAATGAGCCATGCCCTCCGTGAGCAGGGTTTTTGGTGTTTTTTTTTGTTTGTTTTTTTTGTGTGTTTTTTTTGGTGTGTGTGTGTATTTTATCTATTTTTTGTTGTTGTTAATCCTCACCCGGAGGATCTTTTTTTCGTTGATTGTTAGGGAGAGTGGAAGAGTGAGGGAAAGTCAGAGAGAAACATTGATGTGAAAGAAACACATCCATTGGTTGTCTCCTGCATGGTCAGGACCCGGGCTGGAGAGGAGCCTACAAGCAAGGAACGTGCCCTTAACCGGAATCGAACCTGGGACTCTTTGGTGTGCCCTCCGATGCTCCATCCTCTGAGCCAAACCGGCGGGGGGGGGGGGGGGGGGGGGGGAGCGGATATTTTTAAAAAGGATTTGGGTTTCTCAAGTGGCCGCCCCAGGCCTCCCCAAGGTCTATCTCTGGGCTCTCATCTGTCTCCTCTGGCCAGCTGTTTTTGGAAAATCCAGTTTTCCCCTCCTGGAGGACTTCTTCCACCCACCGCCCTTGGGAGGGAGGAGACTTAAAGCCAATCCGCCTCTGTGGCCGCGCTGAGCTCCGGACAGGCCCTTGTCCTGGGATGAAAACGTGTTAAGAAGAAGAAATAAAAACACACCGAATGCCACGGTGCTTTCTCTCCGGGGTACACCAGAAAGCAAGGGTGGGCAGCGCGCTGTAAAACAAGAGCCAGTAAAGCGGCTTATTTTAATAAGCTTATTAACATTTTTGAATGGCTCCCCTTGTGCGCGCCAAGGCCTCCCTCGGTGCACTGCCCCGCGAGCTGTGCGGGCGGGGATTTTTACGCACCTACAAGCACACACGTGCGCGGGTGCCGCCGCCTTCCTGCCTGGGGGAGGGGGGGTTGGAGGGCGGGCAGGGGTGAAGGAGCAGCGCCCACGGTGCCAAAGCAGGACCTCCGCGTTTCCCCGTCCACACCTAGCTGCGCGCGGGCTCCGGATTGCAGCCAGCCACGGAGGATACAGGGCTGTGGGGTCAGAGGTCGCCAAGGATCTCCAGTGACCTTGGATATGGCCCCAGAGTTGCCCCCACAGCGTCAAAGGACTCGCAGGTCTGAGGGTTAGTCCTGCTGGACCACGCGTTTGCTGCTGTTTTTGCAACGGGCAATGAGATTGGCGTTCCTCCCTGCGCAGGTATCACAGGATACCCCTGGCGTTGGCCTGGTCTCGGCTGGCCTGGACCTCAGGTCCTGGACCCCGGGGACCTCCGGAAACCCCTGTCTTCCCAGCTCCCCGCTCCCCTAGGAGGCCCAGGACACTGGCCCTTCTTCACTTTACAGGGGACCTTGGCCCCCCCGGACTGTGGGCGAGTAAGGTAGAGACACACACTCTATAGAGGAAGACGGGGGGGGGGGGGGGGGGGGGGGGGGGGGGGGGGGGGGCGTGAGAGGGAAAGTGGGCTAACGGGAAGACCTCTCGTGGCTAAATCCTCAAGCTTTTTCTGAGTCGATCCTGCCACCCCTCCACCCCCAACCCCCCAGTTTCGATTAAAAGTCCCACCCACCATCCGACTTCGTGCTTTTGCGCTGGTCTGGCCTTACGCTTAGGACCTCTGGGAAGACAGGGCCAGAGCACTTGCCTCACAGCGAGCGCCCCGGGGCCCAGCAGGGAGCCTGCCCATCGTTGACGTCCAATACTGTGGGAAGGACTCATGGATAAGGACCAGGATCCTTCAGTTTTGTCCTTGCCTGTCCCCTCCACAGCACCTTCTTACTGCCACGGGGCTCTGCGTTGGTCACCAAGGCGGATGGAAGCTAGTGAAGGGCAGCAGGCCAGCGGAGCTCTCCAGAACCTCCCCAGGTCTGTTCTCTGCGTGGGCACCCATCCTGGGGAAAAGGCCCAAGGAGAGAGCCGAGCTTGTCTGGGGTCAAGTTCTCCAGCCTCGGGTTTAGGATTCCTTCTGGCTCCCAGGCAGAGGATTTAGCTGCAAACAAACTCCACAGAATGTCTCCCCATCTCATACTTGATCATATTAAAATGCTGTTCCCTTTGGGTTGATGTATGAGTGTGGGTGGTGGTGGGGGTGGGGTGGGGGGTGGTTGATTGGATAGATTGGAAAGGGTCCCTGGCCCTAAGAGTGCAGAGACAGGGTGGGATGGGTGGAGACCCCCTTAGAGAATTACTGGCAGGTAGTTTTGCCGAGGGGGGGGGGGGCTGCACTTAGGAGGCCTGTGCCTCAGCTGCCCTCCCAAAGCAGCCTCCCTGGGGTGAGCCTTGCTCATGCCAGTGCCCTAGGGTTGGGATGGGGTTGGGCTCAGGGGCTAAAGGTAGTGCTGCTGGTTGAATCAGCTTTTTTCCAGTGCAGCCCCAGCTTTCTGGATCCTCAGCTCAGGGACTGGTACACAGTGAGCACTCAGATATTTCGGGAGGAAATATTCTTACTGTGCAGCGTTTTATGTTTCCAGAACGGATTCTCCAGGCCACTTCCATTGAATCGCAGGGCAAGTAGTTCTGGTCCCTTGGGAGGCCCCAGGAGTGCAGACGCTGGTGGGTCCCCAGGAGGCTCAGCCCGGGAAGCTGAGCCCAGGCAGGGTGTTTTTGACTCTCCAGGAGGGAAGGCAGTAAGAGCTTTCCTCTGAAAACACCCCAGGGACAGAGCGTGGATTTGAAACCAGGCCATTCAGGAAGACCTCACAGGAGCTGCTGTGCTGAAAATATAGATAATTACCCCCCAACAAAGATGGGATAGTCTAAGAACCTTGCGCTTCCAGCAGTAGTGCACACAGCCTAACTGACCATAAGTTTTTCAAAGTTAAACAAGAATATTCACCATTAATTTTTTTTTTTTTTACCTCTAGAGATGGTAAGGAGTGGACAGGGATTATAAAAATAACCAAAACATGCCCAGCCTGTGTTGCTCAGTGGTTGAGCACCAACCTATGAACCAGGAGATCCTGGTTTGATTTCTGGTCTGGCTCATGCCCCAGTTGCAAGCTTGACTCCCAGTGTGGGGCATGCAGGAGGCAGCTAAACAGTGATTCTCTCTGCTCATTGATTCTTCTGTCTCCCTCTCCCCCACTCCATTCCTCTCTGAAACCAATTAAAATATTAAAAACAACAACAACCAAAATAATTAAATAATTCTTTCCTAATATGCCGATCATGTATTAGATTTAAATAATTCTTTCCTAAGATGCCCATCATCTATTAGATTTAAATAATTCTTTCCTAAGATGCCTATCATGTATTAAATTTACAGTCATTGGGAAGATACTCCCCATTAAGCTCGTCCTCCTGTTTGTGGGAGGCTGAAATCATTTCCTCTCTGAAATCATTTTCCTTCAGATTCAGCCAGAAAGAGAATGAACCTCCAAAAAACGCTGGAGAGGACAGCCACGGTGTAGGCAGTGTGAGTGGGGACCCAGCCCTCACAGGTGCCCATCAAGGGAAGTCCTCAAGAGAGCCCAGGGCAATTATACACCCAGGAGACTTTTGTTTTTTTTAAGAGAATGCTTTCTTGTTGTAGAACCGCTATCTGACCTTCTCTTTCCTGCGTTCGTTCCTGATTTATCCATTGACTTGTTCAACTATTCAGCGGTATTTGGTAGGCGCCTATTCTTTGCGCCAGGGATGCGAGGAGAGAAGGCACATGGTGGAGTTTGTGGTCTAATGGGAGATGGGAATGAAAATACCAGAAGGGCCTTAGCCGATTTGGCTCTGTGGATAGAGCGTTGGCCTGGGGACTGAAGGTCAAGGGCAGCAGGCCCAGGTTGCAGCAGCCCTCCTTGCAGCTGCCCGGGTTGCAGCGGACATCAGTGATTCTCATCATTGATGTTTCTATCTTTCCTTCTCCCTTCCTCACTGAAATATATATATATGCCAGGAGGAAAATAAAGCGGTAGGTGGAATAGCGGGGAGGAGGCGCAGGGAGTTATTTATGGGGATAGTCAAGAAGGGTCACTGCGATGCGATGCGGAATGTTTGTAAGAGCGCTGTCAGTGCGCGCTGATCACCGGGGCTGCCGAGCCACCTTGGGATTCCCTCGCGTCTCCAGCGGGCTGGGATGCCTATGTGTGCCTTTTGGTTCCTTTCAGAGCCTTCCCTACTCTGAAAGCGCGTGGGGGCTGTGATCTGCTTGCGGGCCGCTCTGCCCTTTGAAACGACCCCTCCGTCTCCCTCTCCCGCCAGCCTGCGGGAGTGTCTAAGAGGCGCAGCCCCGGGACCAGGCGCCCTCGTTCCGCATCACAAGTTCCTGGAGCTGCTAGAAACCCCGAGAAGTTTCCGGAGGGGGGCCAGGGCCGGGCAGCTTCTTGGTCTCCTCCAAGCAGCCCTCCCAGCCTGCGCCGGCCAATCACTATCCTGGTAACCAGCGCCTAATTTAGCGTTTAATCTGTTTCCCTGAGTGCTTTACGTGAATAATTTCATTCATTCCTCCCCGCAGCTCAATTGCTATTACTCCACGTTGGGGATCGACCCCCTAGGCTGCGGCTGTTGCTGGGGTTCCAAGGAGACTGTCTGGCTCCACACTGCTCAGCGCTGCCCACATTGCTGCCTGGCTCCCCACCGCAGAGCCGGGGCGGTGAGACCCCATTTACAGGGGAGAAAAATGAGGCTGGGAGAGCGTGGGCTACATGTGTCAGGCTCCTTAGCGCATTTCATGTTAACCACCACTCCACCCGGAGAGGCGGGATTTGCGCTCCAGCAGCGAAGGAGGAAGGAGAACCAGATAGAGGGGGTTGGTTGGCTGTGGCTGTGCAGGTCCAAATGGCAGCGTGAAATTGAGGCTCTGGAGGCAGGTTCTACTTCTTCCCAGCTTCGTGGTTTGGGGTGAGTTCCCTAATCTCTAGCCCTTGGCGTCCCCAGTTGGAAGAATGGAGTCAATTCGTAGGTTTGCTGTGAGATAAAGGATGTGATGTAGACAGAGCCCTGTGGAGTAGATGCCTGGCACCCAACACGCTCTCAGGAGGTGATAAGGGTACGAGGCTGAACTGGAACCAGCCTTCGCAGACTCACACCCCCTATCTCTTTCCTTTCTGCAGAAGAGGAAGAGTTTCCCCCCAAATGCCCTACTGGGGAGGAATGGGGGATAGCAAGCTGCCTTTTCACCTTCAGGGGGTACCCAGGCAGCAGCTGGTAAAGGGAGGCTTTTAAATCCAGGCCCCATTTACCGGTTACCTACCCTTGGTGACTAACAGTGTGGCTCCTGGAGCATCACCATCTTGTGGGCTGGCGGCTGGGGTGGGGGATGGGGTGGGGGGCAGGATGGAGATCTCAGTGCCCCTTTTCACACCTTTTCATTGAGAGGAGGGGGAACAAGTTCCAACCAAGGCACATGGATGGCTCAGAGCTCACCCCTCCCTGATTTTCAGAGATTCTGGCTTCCATTTTCAGGGCTTCTTTGGGAAGAGTTTCTCAGCACCATTTCCCCCCTCCGCCTGTGCCCCAAACACACACACTGCAGACCCTTCGCAGAGTCCCCAGGGCAGAGACAGGAGCCCCTGGAAGGGAAACGGGTCTCACAGGTTCCAAAAGCCACTAGTGCTCTGGGCTGACCGTATTTGATCTCATTTAATCCCCTGGAGAACCCCACAAAGTGGATGGGATTATCTCTCCTTTATAGATGAGGGAGCAAAGTTCAGGAGGGTCAAGTGACTAGGGCAGGGTCACACAGCTTGCAAGTGGCAGCAGGGAAATCGCCCCTGGGCCTGAAGGACTTCAAAGTTTCCAGCTACTTGCCTGGGACACCTCCGGGCCCCACTCCCACTCCTAGGGCGGGGGCTTGGCTGTGGAGAAGGAGGAGGGACCCCAGGGGGAGTGAGAAAGGGGGAATTAATTCTCTGGGCGGTTCCGTATTAAGAAAACACCCGGCTTTGGCTGGCCTCCTCCCTGGGGCCGAAGCTCGGCCTCCTGAAGGCGAGGCCTGTATATTTGTAGTTTGATTTCACCCGTCAAGGCTAATTTCTCCCTACAACTTAATGGACTCGGCTTGACGTATGTAATGATTCCTAATCACGAACATTATTTTCGATAGCGAGGAGACATGTTCCAGTTGTTGTGACAGATCGCGTTTCAGCCATAATGACGGAAAATTACCATTTCTAATTCTCCGGTTTTTGACACCTAAATCCACAGACCATATGTGGCAGGGGGAACTCTGGGCCCCGCAGTCCTCCCTCAACGAAGGCAGTGGCAAAGCGATCTTGCTGGCTGGTGCTCCCACCCCGAGGGGGTCATAGAAATGGACCCGACTCTGCTGGCTCCTCAGCCTTCCGGCCTCTCCTCCCTCCGGACACCAGTGACAAAAACTGAGCCTTGGAATGGGCCTGAGACGGATGCATTTTCAGGGACTCATTTTACAGATGAGACCACAGAGGGGAGGACAGCTTGTCGGAGGTCTCCCGGGTGGTCATTGGAGGGTACGTTTTTCTCAGAACCATTTCTGGAGTTCCCAGCAGTGCGACGGCTGTGTCCCTCAGCCCTGGAAAGGGAGACCTGGCTTGTTCTTTGACTGGCAAACCTCAATCATGAGGAAGGTGAAGCTTTTTAGAACACTGACAACTGTGTGGGCTAAGGGCAAAGGAAGAAGTTGAGGCACAGAGAGGTTGAGCCATTTGCCCAGAATCACAGCACTGGTAGAGAATGGAGTCAGGCCCAGCACCCATGAATTGAACAGGTTTCTAAGTTCACACAATTCACAATTCAGGGTGATGTCTCACAATCAGCACCACCCCGTGGGTTATTATGTTATTATCCTCACTTCAGGTGGGAGGAAATTGAGGTCAGTAGGGGATATGCAAACGCAAGACTCTCATGTCCACGTCCTAGGCTTGTCCACTGCAGGGGGTGACCCACGGAACCACATAGTTAGCCAACAGTCTCCAGTTTGCTTCAGGAGTCACTTCCTCTGCGCACTTCCTGCCATCCACCTGCCCTCACCTCTGTCCCTTCAGGTTTGGTCTGGGCAAGGCCCTGAGGATAGAGAAGCAAGGAGCTATACTGCCTCCACCAGGGTTCACGGTGACAGTCATGCATTTCAGAGGTGTGATGGTCCCAATATTGACTGGCGCACTTTGTTCTGGGGAACATGAAGGCACACCAGCCGAGTGTCTGCTCAGAATTTACTAATCCTGCTTTAGTCACCTGTCACAGAGCCTCAGATCCATCTCCTGGATGAAAAAGTCCCCCTTCAATAATGGTTGAGAGATGGGTAGAGAGGCCTCCTGTCCAGGCACCAGAAAGGCGCCAACCTTAACTAGAGCTGTAGTGCACTGCAGGTGCTAAGGACCACCCACAATCAGGCACGGAAGCCACGTCTTGGACCTTCCCAAAAAGGTGCAGGGGAGTCACTGGAGCTTATCAGTTGCCCTGAGCCAAGGTCTTGGATGAGCCCAGGGCGCTCCCTGCAAAATCCATTCTGCTAGGGGCCCCTGCAATTGCAGCGGTTCGGTTCTTGCTGCTCTAAGTGTGCTCCTCTTGGGCACAACAGCTGTGACCTGGAGGGTCAGGGAGACCAGGCACCCACCAGAAGCTGAAAATCACACACTAAAGTCTGAAAGCCAAGCACTACCCCACACCGTGCCATCCCTACCACTCTGTCCTCTGTGCCATGCCTCTCAGGGTCTCTGCCTTTCCCTGCACTTTCCCCAAGGTCTGCTGGGGACCAACTCAGTCACTGCCTCAGCTTCCATTGCTGTTTCCAACTCAGTGTCTTTGGGGACACCCAGGGAGGGGTGGGCAGAGGATGAGGCCGAGATGCACCAACTAGTGTAAATGCTAAAGCAGCTGGCTTCTCTGTTCCACTGGCCCACCCTATCCCCAAAGTCAGCCTTTGTAGA
This sequence comes from Myotis nattereri, assembly GCF_964212035.1. NCBI lineage: Eukaryota > Metazoa > Chordata > Mammalia > Chiroptera > Vespertilionidae > Myotis > Myotis nattereri. Next base: position 224,913,576 of record NC_138075.1, read on the forward strand.
TTAAAAAGAAATGTTCAGACACAAATACATTGGAGGGCGACTGAAGACAATGAACCATCAGGAACAACTAGGAGCCTGTTTGGCTCATATCCTTGGCTGGCTTGAAGCCAATGTGGGTCAGCCTGCAGCAATTCTATGTTTTGGTTACTTACTAAGTCAAAGAAAAATGGATTCCCTCCACCACCTTCGTTCACAGAAGGCACAGATGGAGGGATGCGTGTGAAAGCGCTTTGTAACCACCAGAGGAGTTAGCAAAGAGCATGGAGGTAGTGGGCCCTTCCTCTTTCCATAAGGGCATGCCCAGGTGGAGGAGTCCTCCTGGGCTTCCTGGCATTCAGGATCTAGACACAATCCACAAGTCTTGAACAACAAGAGATGTGTTGACTGTTCTTTTTTTACCAACTTGGACACTGAGGCCAAAGCAGGGGGGTACTCTCTCTCTCTCTCTCTTTTTTTAATGCTGCTTGAAGCTGTAGGTCAGCAGAGAAACTCCATCCAATAGGAAGGACACTCCTCCTATAAATAAGTTGGGAGGAAAAACAGTTGGTAGATATTGGCACAGAGGCTTCTGAGCAAGGGGATCTTCTATTTCGAATCTAGTAGAGAATCATCGACAGCCAGACTGCCTGGGAGTCAAACCCAAGTCTGCTTTTTCCTGCTTGCATGACATCAGGCCTCAGGAGCTGGCTCATCTGTAAACGGGGGTTAGCAATACAACCTACCTCATAGGGTTTGGCTGAGCATGAAATGATTTAGAACTGGCTTAGAAGAGTGCCTGGCACATAACAAGTGGCCAATGACTGGTGCCTGGCATATAAGCACTCAATACATGATAGCTATTTTCAAAGACACCCTGGCTCCAAAGGAAGGAATTTCGGTCTTTGCCTTTGCCTGAATTTAGACAAACAAATCTATAGAGGCTACCGCACACTGATGGAGCCATGCAAAGAGATGCTTTGCATTAGGTGTTGTCTAGAAGGGCAGTTTGGAGCCTCACCTCTGGAGTCAGGGGGCTGTGTGTCAATTTCAGCTCTGCCACTTACCAGCCAGGTGACCTTGAACCAATAGATACTTAATCTGTTTGTGCCTTGGTTTCTTCTTGTGTAGATGATTTTAGAAAGATAGATGTGAATCATTTATTTCAGTGCCTGACATTCAGTAAGAGTTCAATAGTGTTCGCTTTTATTCCTTCTTAGTACAAAAACTGCCATCCAGAAGCTCCCAGTATAGGGGGAGATGACATAATTGGCCAATGCACTGGTAACTGCGTTTCATTGCTCCAGGACAAGGACTTTAGGGAGGGGATGAGTTCAAGTCTGAGTTGGGTGGCCTTGCACCAGTCACAGCCCGTTTGAGTCAGCTGCCAGCTCTCCAAGGAGGATAACAGTATCCACTTAGCGGCGGAGACTCCAGAATTTCCCAATAGGAAGGGCCCTGGGGTTTGGGGGCAGCTGGAAGTGTGTCTTCAAGCTATTCTGGCAGAACAGCAGGCTCTAGACTTGGTGTGTTCTTATGATCCATGGGAAGCGAGGCTCTAGGCCATGGTGCTTTAGCTGCCCTTCGCTGCCCGGCCCACTCATAAAGGGCAAAATGCCGTGCATTACAGTCTGACTGAAGGGGGCACTTGCTACTTAGTCCTCATAAAATGCCTGCACGGGCAGCATTCAAATGTGTTAGTGGCGATCAGAGATCCATATTACATTACTTACACCTTATGTGTCACTTACGGTGTACCCTTGAAGCACGAAAAGATTCGCTGGCTTCTGCACCTATGGAGGTGATGTAGAATTAGAGCGTGTAAAAGGCTTGGCCCTGTGCCTAGCACACAGTGCTGGAGAAATGGACGTCCCTATTATTAAGTCAGATCATAAAAGCCTGCAGTAAAAGGGCCTAAGCAGGACCTTCTGGGACATATTCGCAAGAAGGCTGGAGGTTTATTTTTAAGCCTTCCCAGAAGAGCTTTTGAAAAGCCTGCGGTGCAACTTTGGTCCATGTCACCGAAAAGCATTCTGAAGCGGAGACACCTTTTCCAGCGGAGATTTTCCTCAGATCTGAGGCTATCTTAGGGGTTCAGTTCCAAAACGGTGAGGCTGGGGTCTCTGGGCGCCCAGACCCTGCGCGCAGGAGGGGAGTGGAGACCTGGGCAGCGGCCGCACCCACAGCTTCTTTCGGCTGCTCTGCGTCTGCGCCCGCGGTTCGTTCTGCCCGTGGTCCCCGGTCCCGGTCCCGCGCTGGTGGCCCTGCCCAATCACTTCCACGCCCAGCCGGGACCCGAGGCCTGGAAGAGCCAGAGGGGTCTCTGGGCTTCGGCTGCCCAGTCAGGTTGGCAAGGGCCGGCCTCCGCCCGGCGCCCAGCTGCGGGCTCCTCCCTGCGACCTTTCCCTCTGACCCGTGTGGAAAGGCTGATGGCAGGAGGGGGGACCTTCCGCTGCGCTCTGGAGCAGGGTAAGGCCCCGCTTTCTGTAGGGGGCAGCCACCAGGACAAGCTGTTTAGGCTCATCAGATCAGCTGTCGCATCCGTTCTAGGTGGGAGACCTCGTTATTACCCCCATTTTACAGATAAGGGAACTGAGGCATAGGCACTAATTTTTTTGTGGTCGTCCAGTTAACCAAAGGGTGGAACAGGGATTTGAACCTGAACAGCTGAGTCTCTAACCGTGCCTGTGCCTCCGCGGCTACCGGCTGCTCCCTGGGGCCCACAGGTTGCCTACCCTCTGGTGGGCGTCACAGGTGTTCGTGGGAAGAGGGAGGTGCTTTATCCTCACGTCCTCAATGCTGAGCGGATGGAACTGCTGGCCAGCCCCGCAGGGAGGGAACCGGGCCGCGTTGGGGTGACTTCTCCCCCGAGACCCAGGTGACCTGGGTGGTGGCTAGCGCGGTGGCAGGCCGCTGGCTAGATACCCCCTCTGCTTGAATACGGGGGGGGGGGGGGGTTGGGTCCCAAGCAGAGCACGAGAGTCTGTGAATGAGGGCTCTCGCCTCCCGGGCATAAAACGCTGATTTAGTTTTATTTCCTGAGCGCTCCCGTCGGAATGTCACCCCATCACCACCGACTCGCCGTCCTTCCCCAAACAACCCCACAAACAACGAGCCCATCCAGGGTGCCCGAGGCTAAGGCGCGCGAGCTGGGGGTGCGCGGACGAGGGGGGCTGAGGTGGGGGGGACCCGGCGGCAGCCCTGGTCCGGCCGCGGCTCCCTGCACCCGCCCGTGCGGAGGACTCGGTAGGAATCCAGTCGGGCGGTGGCTGGAGTACCCGGCGCGGGTGGGTGAGTGGGGGAGTGGTCGCAGGCCCGGTGTGGGCTGGATGGGAGGGGGTGCCGGGTGCAGCCTAGGCCCTCGAGGGGGTCACCTGGCCGAGGCGCCCCAGCCAAGCAGTGCCCCTGCCCTGCCCCTTCTATTTCCCCTTCTATTTCCAGGAGTCGCCGAAGATGAGGCTGGCGGTCACCCGGCTCTGCCCTCCACGCTGGGCGCGCTCTCCCTGCTGCGGGAACCCCAGCAATCCCAGTGTGCTCGGGGAGCAGGTGGAGGGGACTCGGTTCAAGGACGTGGGAGCCGGATCACCGAATCTTCCCAAACCTTAGCAGCGCCGCGCCCTGCTGGACGCCACCCGGTGCGGGGAGAGCCCCGGCCGCGCAGGGCGGCCTCCGGCCCGGCCTTGGCGCCCCACCCCTCGGGAGGCTGCAGGTCCTACTGTCAGACAGGCTGATCGTGCCCCCCTCCTGCGAAGCTACAGAGGGGCGAAGGCGCTTCCCTAAAGGAAAAGGCTGCGGTCGGTGCCAGGGCCCAGCAAACCTCCAGCTTCAGCGCGCGGAAACCTTGTGCTCGTTTCAGTGGGGCCAGGGTGGGGCCCGGGAGCCCCGTTTCCACCCTCGGGTGGTCCTGGTGCGCGTGGTGCAGGGACCTCACAGGGAGACGCCGGGAGCTGCGGGCCGGGTGGGCAGGGGAGTGGAGTCTGGCCTTGGCTGGATCAGCCTGTGTGTGAGGGGCACCGGGATGCAAGAACTGCCCCCGGGGAGGTGACAGGTTAGCGGTGGAGAACCAGGCCTGAGACCCGCACTTCCTCCAGCGAGGCTGCCCGGCGATGAAGCCCGCAGCGTCGACGCACCGCCTCGGGCTCCAGTTCCCCGCGTCGCTTTGGCCTCTCGGTAGCTTTAGCCCCGTCGAGTCTCACGGTGCACGCCGTGCTGGGTCCCAGGCAGCCCCGGAGCCCCAGGTCCCCGCAGGGGAGAGAGCGGCCACGCGCGGTGGCTTTGCTGGGGCTCCGAGCGATTGGCGAGCGTCCTTGCAGACACCCACTCCAGCGATGAGGCCTCTGCCAGCTTCGGGGTGGGTGGGTGGGTAGTGGGTGGGTGGGACGCGGTTCCACAGCTGGACAGTGTGGGGGGTCGAACTGATCCTAACTCGGGTCTTGCAGCGGTTTGCCCCGAAGCCCAGGAGCAAACTGGGCCCCCAAAATCTCGCCGGGGACAGGGGCCTCGCTTCCTGCCAGCTTTGGCGGGGGTCAAGTCAGGCTGCCCGAGCAGGCGGTCTGCGCCGGCCTCGCTGCCAAGGAGAGCCACCTGCGGAGGCCGCTGGCGAGGACCAAGCTGCACCCCCACCTGGAAGCTTGCCCCTCCCCAGTTCTCCTCCCCAAACCCTTCCCTGCGCGTTTGAAATGGAGCGAGAGGCTCAGCCCCTCCCTGGGGTAGTAGGCAATGAAGTTGTCAGGGATCCACAAACGGACAGTGTTTGCTTGCCTTTGCCTATCCAGGTGAATTATTTGCGGTGACTTCTAATTTCCTTCCCCCAAAGAAAACCCTGTCCTTCCATCTCTCCACCTCCGGCTTCCCCCTCCCCCCTTTAGCTTAAATGCCTAAGAAAAATTGATGGAAAAAACATCTTCAACGGCCTTTGGGTTCTCCTAGATAAACAACACAAACCCGGACCTCACTAGTAATAGCAAAAACTTTAAAACCCGGCTCTTTATGCCAGGCTCCCCCAGTTTTCAAACTGACAATTCAAACATGTTTGGACTTCAAACTTGATATCTGGCTGTTGCACAAAGATGGCTTGGCTGAGAAATAACTGAAAATGTAAAATGGCAATTCCCACTGATTCAGAATGCTCCATTTTCCTTTGCTAAGCGAGCTATCACCTTGCTGAGTGACCATGCTGCGATTGAAAGTTTTGTGTCAATATATTAGCCGTTTATTGGGGGAGGGGGGAGGGTGTAGAGGGCAGAATATTGAGCTAATGAAATGGAACAAGAATATCGTTAGAATTTTCCCTTATTCGTCATTCCCCCTTGGTTTCTTTTACGTGGAATTTTATATAAAATATAAACTATTTATATAAAAGTTTGCAGAGTGTTACATTAACCAAAAATACAGGGAATGAAACAATTAAGCAGCACATATAGGCATATTAATTACCCCACCTTGCACATGAGGCTACATGTTGAACATAGCATTTTTCATTACTACATGAGCTGTTAAATGTATAAAGTAGGTACATTTGTGGGCACATTAACACACTATGAGAACTTGAACTTGTTCATTTCCTGGCTTTTATGGGCCTAGTTGGGCTGCATGGGCTTGCTATACACAGGCTCACATGCCCTGAACTCCCAATGACTTCTAGAGTCCTTACCTCCGGGGATGGAGGGAAGCAAGGAGAAATGGTGCAGTGAAGTGTACACTGGCCACATCTGCATTGTCCTATATGCCTGACATTAACTGCATCCTACAGTGACCCTGGCCCAGGTCAGAGGGAAGCTCCTCACTCCTCGTGCCTTTCTTCAACCAGTCTTTCCAGAGACCACACGGCAAGTCCGTCATTACATGGGAGGTATATTTTTGCCATGGGTTAGGTCCTCCTAACTTAGTCTTCCAAATATGAAACCTAAATTAAAGCTGTCCTGCTCCCTTAAACAGAGCACCCAATTCTCTCCTTAGTGCGAAGAAGTTTGAAATCATTCTCACCCACACAATCAGCCACCTGTGGCTTTTCTCTTGGATTTCTATATGCCTTTATTCTTAATCATAAAGTTGGAAATAATTTTAATAGGATCATTAGATTCCTAGAAATGGGTATCTTGGTAAAGAAGGGGTAGATTGGCATAGCAATAAATAATCCTGAGTCCTAATGGGTGTTGCAACGTAAAAGAATTAATTTATATCACCTATATTGAAAAATTGCTTATGTATTCAAGAGAAGTGGGAAAAAAACTGTACGTCCGCTTTCCATATATATTTTCCTTAGCTTCTTTTTTATTTTAAAGATTAATTATCCAGCAAAAAAGTAACTTGTTTGAGTCTGTAATTAGAATAAAGAGCAACGCTTGAGAGTTCTACTTGCCAGTGGACTATTTTGAAAAAAAAAAAAATTAAAGTCAGCTTCAGGATAAATCTTGAAATAAATGTTTAAAATATGTTTTCCTTCTTATGCCATGTGCATAAGAAGGAAAATATCACAAAGCAAAGGACTTTGAAGAAAAGTAAAAAATGCCACTTGTCACTTGATGTCCTGTTTACAGGAACAGATGTCCAGATATTTTGGAGGAAAAAAACCCCTGACTTCTTTGGGGGCGGGGGGGGGGGCGGTTAGGGAGAATGTTATATGAATGGTTCAGATGTTCACATTTTACCTAGTGAGTATAGGCAGTCAATGGTAGATCAACTGACATTTAAACTGAACATTGATAAAGCTTTGAAAGATGTAACCAGCCATTTTGATCTAAAACTATTTCATTTAATTTTTTTTAAATGGTCAAATCAAACATGGAGATAATAGCTACCATTGCTGAGGGCTTCTCACAATCTAGGCACCATGCCACATGGCTGGCAAACATTATTTCATTTGCTGCTATGAAAATCTTTGATGTTATCTTCACTAAAATTGAGGCTTCCCGAGTCTAAGCAACTTCATTACGGCCAAATAGATAGTAAAGAGTGGAACCAAGATCCATGGGCTTGAATATCCAAATGTTAACCATCACTCTAAGCTGTATCCCTCTATTGACATGAATAGCCACGTTTCACCTAACAGACATGAATTAACAGAACCTTAATAAAAAAAAAATGTTTACTAAATTAAATGGTTCAAGTTGAAATGGAAGAATTGGCTATGAACTTAGACTCTGAGAAAAATTACCTGGCACTCAAGAAGGTGGTCTTACTTGCTAGTCCTAAAATGTTTTACTTTACTGTTCTGTTTTGAAATGTTATGTTTTGGCACAAAACCAGTGGTGAGGTTCAGAAATGGAAATGCCAATATAAAGGGTGAAATGCTGGCACTCATTCAAGCTCTAAACCCGAGGGAGCCCAGTGGGGGGAGTTCATGTTATCTCAAGTCTATATCAGACAATTTGGTACGTCTGAGACATTTCATGCGGCCTTTTTCTGTTAAAAACATTTCTCTTTAACATTTGTTTGCTAAAAAGTGTAAGTCCAAGGGGCAAATTCCCTGGCTTGTGTACTGAAGAGCTTCAGCATTTTGAGTGTTAAGAAGAGCTGCAAATTAATCCCCAGGAAAAATTCCTTCCATTTCCAAGTCTGCCAATGCAGGATTTGCAGAAAGGATAGTTGACCAAGGAAATTAAACTCCCTTTTACTATGCAGATGTCAAGAAAGAGCATGCTCTTCAAAGCAAAGCTATGAAACAGGAATTTTTTCTTCACTTGGAAACACATTTTCTTCTTGGTGTTGGTATCTAAATAAGCTTGAGTTTCCTATGAACGTTTTAGTCCCTTTATTCTTTGTTACTGTGTGGTACTAATGTTTAATAACCCAGGAGACAGCATTATGTAAAGGAAATTTTAAAGTTCAATTACAATCTCCAATTCCCTAAAATTGGGGAAAAAAAGGTAAACTGAAATTAACATACATGTCATTTTTGAAGGGTGGAATTTTAAATGTGGTCGTAAGAGTCCCGATACTTAGAAATAGCAGGATTATTCCGTGGTTGAAGATTCTTTATTGAATAGTATTTGTAGGATGCAGTGCGTACTGCCTGAGCAGGTTAATAGGCAGCTATTGCTACTGGCTTACCTTCCATAAGGCTTGCACTTGGAGTTGTTTTTCAGTGCTGTGAGTGCTAATGAAGGCCAATTTAAAGCAATTTTCTCGCAGATTGCTGTTCAGGCCTGGCTGACTTGTAATTCTGATACTCATGTCAGGCAGGAGGGTGTAGCGGAAGGTTGGTAAATACAATTATATTAATATTGGTGTTATTTTAGTTACTTAGAGTTTGATTATCTTGAAGGCAAGCAGTGAATGAATGTAGGCCTGATATATCCAATGCATGTATTAGACCAATAAACCTAGTGTGTAAACAGACATTGAAACAAAGTGTGGGAGAAAGGGTGAGCATGGAAGCATTCACGTTTAGCCTGAGCTTGCTCTGGACTGATGAATGAGGGTGAGAGAGCCTCCCCTTTAATGCTAAAGTGGGGTAGGCGAGTCACTGGCATGTGTTATCTTAGCTATATCACTGCTGTGTTTACCATACCATTATTATAGTGTCATTTTTTGGAGAAGGGGAATTATTTTCCTCTGTTATAGATAGTATGTCTATGTTTTTGGAGCAGGGTGTACTCTTTCAGAATACAGACTTACACAGACTCCAGGAGCTCGAGGTAGATGTCGTGCATATACAGGATTCAGAGAGAAGCTGGTTCAGTGATCTCTACAGTGAAAACTCAGTAGGGTTCCTCTCATTCAGTGACTTCGTTATTAGGAAAATAAAAAGGGAGAAAAGATGGCTTTTACATTTTTCGGTCATTTTGTAGCCTTTCAGCCATTTTCAGGTTTCACTTTTCATTTTAAAAACAAAATTTCATAGGCTCCCTTCCAAACTATTTAATTCACTTCTGGCAACTAAAAAGAAAAATGAGGCATAAATTGCTTTTGAAAACTTAGAAAGGAACCTGTGTTACTGAATATAACATTTCGTGGGACTTAATTTGGTATAATACAGTATTTTATAGCTTTAATTCCCTTGAGACCAAAATGAAAAAAATTTTCTCTTCGGGGCAAAAGATGAAAATTATTTCAAATACAGTAACTAAAAGGTAATTATACAAAGTAGGGTAGGGTATTTTTTTGATCTCTATTATTTTTTAATGATGTCACCTTGTCTAAGAGAGGATAAGAATTTTCAAAGTGTTAGGATATTAAATTTGTAGGTTGATATTTGTAAATTATTTTGCAACTTTTGACTGGCAAAATGGAGATTATTTGATTTATGAAAGACATTTTGTGGGACTTCAAATGAAAAGAAGATGGATGATGAACACTACATTAATTTTGACATTTGAAAAAAAAATTGCTTAACCTCTTTCTTCTCCAACTCTCAACTTATACCAACATTTTTCAGTGTGCCTTTTTTATGAATGCCACAATTATAGAGACAATTTAAGTGAAATCTGAAATGGGGCCATTTGAATTTTCAAGTTTAAGTCAGTAATTTGCATTTTGTTAACAATTTAATTTTTCATATTTGAATAATGGCAAGGTAAATCAGGAAGAACTGTCCACATTGGGCCTTTCCCCACAGTTTGCATTTTGACTTGCATACAAAACAAATGCATTCTAAAAATTAAGACTTTGGGATTGGCCTTCAAAGCTTTTTCTTCTTCTTCTTGTTTTTTAAAAATTCTTTATTCTTTACGGTATTACATATAGTATTACATATGTCTCCTTTTTTCCCCATTGGCCAACCCCACCCAAAGCTTCTTTAAATACTAAGAAATATTAGATATTTTGCAAATGTCATGAGCGTTTTTCTGGTGTTTGCTTGAAAAGAATGTCAGGCTCATATTGATAACAAACAATTTGAGGAGATTTCATTGACGTGTGGCCCTTCTAACGTTGTGAGAACACATCCACCATCTCAGAGTTTCTCTTTGTCTTTTCGTTTACATGGAGAATGAGGAAGTGTGTATAATTTATTACTATTAAGGAACTTTATGAACGGTCCTTCTCATATTTCCCCCTTGGAAGCCATTAGATAATCTGTTTTTGTAATACTGAGTCAAACACTTGGTTTAATATTCTTTTTCAGAACAGACCACATAATCATGGGATTATTAGACATCTCGTAATTTTTAGAGGTGTCTCAAACCCATGCACGTTTAGCCCTGTACTGCATTTCCTAAAGTTACAATCTTTAATTCTTGCTCTCAAAAGCAAACAAACAAGAAAATGTTACCCAAGATGCATATAAAACATGCATTAAAGGCGTTTCCTACTCTATGTTTTTTTATTATCCCTCTCCCTTACCACCCACCAGTGTGTGGATTTAAGAGAGTCGACATAATTGAGTAAGTAAATTATCCAAAACCGAGGCAGCTGCTGCAGACACCTAGCAATTGGCGTTCCTTGGTTCTAATGTTCTCGTATTAGCACATTAAAACAGGCAGAAAGGGGGCTCTTAATTACGCCTTGCTTTATGGGAGCACAGTAAATTCCTTTTGTTGACCTTGCTGCAAACTCAATGGTGTTTTTGTGCAGGGTTGAATTAAGAGATATCAAAAGTCGTAGATTGAAGGATTATTCTGAGTCTTTAAGGAATGTGTAAGTAGGTAGTAATGAACCCCCCAATACAACTGAGTCTGCTCCTCTGAATGCGAAAGGTCCAGTTATTCCACATTTCAAACTGACAGCTTGTAAATGTAAATTTTATTAAATGCACAGCAGTAAAAATTTGTAGGTTTCTGTCACTTTGAATTTTAGTGGCTCAAAATGAGGCCTCTAGCCTTTTAAATCACAGCAGGTAAAAGCAGAGCTCTCAAGCATTCAACATTTTTAAAACGAGCCCTTTTTAGGTTTCACTCTGTGCATTTACTCGCATAATATCCTTTGCAGGATTCAAGAATGGATGTGTTATGTCACTTAACAGGCCTGTATTTTCCATCACCTCCATATCACAGTTCACAAAGTGTTTCTCTTACAATCCTAGAGGAGAGAGAGGGAGAAAGAGGAGGGAACGAGAGAAATGGAGATCAAAAAGGAACTAAATAAATGAAAGAGATAAAAAAAAAAACCCCCACTGGAAACAGCCTAAGTGTCCAACGTAAGTGGATGAATGAATAAAGAAGTGGTTATATATAATGGAATATTATTCAGCCATAAAAGAAGGAAGGAAATCCAACCATTTATGACAACATGGATAGCCCTCAAAGGCATTATGCTAAGTGAAATAAATCATAGAAAGACAAATACTGGATGATCTCACTTATATGTGGAATCTTAAAAACAAAAACAACAACAACACAACAAACAAACAAACTTATAGAAAACACACACACACACACACACACACAAACACACACACACAAACAAAACAACAAACAGGTGAGACTTGTGGTTACCAGAAGTGGAGTTGGGGAGAGATGGGAAATTAGAGGAAGGTGTTCAAAAAGTACAAACTTCCAGTTATAAGATAAATAAGAACTAGGGATGTCATGTACAATGTGACAACGATAGCTACATGATATAAAAAATTGGTTAAGAGAGATAATCCTATGAGTTCTCAAGGAGAAAATTTTCCCTTTTTTTTTTTCCTTTTTACTGTATCTATATGTGAAGACACATATTAGCTGAACTTATTGCAGTAATCCTTCACATTATAGGTAAATCAAACTATCATGCTGTGTCCAAAACTGATATTAATATATATTTAACATATATGTTAAATATTTCTCAATAAAACTAGACGTTTTTTTAAATAAGTAAAAAAATAAAAATTTAATTAAAAATAAATGAAGAAATAAGAAAGTATTATATAATACTTCATAATATGAATTGATATTGAAAATGCATTTTTAAACTAGTCAGGCTTATTCTCATGGAGATTATGTAGTATATCAAATTGAAGTCATATAAAATAAGCGTATGGTGAGAATATATTGTGGGGAATAAAATCTTGGTAAGGATTTCCTAAAATTTCTAAAATATGGAAGGAAAATTAAGAACATGTATATATCCAGGCTCAGTTTATTGGACAAAACGATCATTGGTTTTTCATTTAAGGAAAACCCAACGCTAGATTTAAATAGCAATTGTTGCCTGTGCCCTAAGCTTGCTGAACCACAGAAGCATTTCCTTTCTCTATTTATTGTCCTAGAGAGAAGCAGTTTCAATAGATACCTGACAAATGTCAGGGTTGAAACATCGTAATTGAATATGCAGTTTGTCAGGTAATATTACTTTACCTCAGTGAATATTGTTGCTATAAATGACTTTTCTGATGAGACTTAGGAGAAAGCAGTTGGCCACCTGCAGCTATTAAATGTCCCCCTGGCACTTTTTCTAAGAGTTGAAGTATTGCCTTGTGTTTTGGCCACATTCCAGCGTGGGCTAATGGCATTCGTTCTTTCGAAGTTTCCTTTGCAGATTTAATTGGGTCTGACCCTTTTCTTCACTTTCAGGAGCCTTATCCACTAAACATTCCCATTCTGGCAGAAGGAGACAGTCATTCCTTCTTTGGCTGGATTTCTGGAGAGTGTTACAACGTTCTGTACATGAGCAAAGTGGTTAAGGGTGAATTTCAACACTGTGCCTGCATAAGTGTTAGAGGCCTTTAGCATTTATAAGTTATAAATATTATTTGGTGCATGCATAGAATCTTTCTTCAAAATATTCCACTGTTAGGGTACATTAGGGGTGACATGCAACACTTACTTTAACTGCAGTGTTTTAACAGCTTATTTTTTAAATGGTGGCAATCAAGAATGCCTTACGACAAGAATTTACACATATTTAAAGATTATTATTATTACCAAGTTAGTCGTCGCATTTTGGGGGCTAACTTTCCTTTTTGTATTAAAAGTCAAAGTTCTTTTCTCCATGACCTGTGTGGATCAGCTAACATGCATTTGAAGCTGTTCCAGTCTTAATACCTCTTGCTACTGCTACATCCATCGAATCCAAACCAGAGTTAAGTTTAGAGGACATATCAGTCAAGTGGTTTTTAAGGTTTCTTTAGCTAATATGTTTAAGTTTGAGAGGCAGCCACTGTTAAGATTATTTCTATTTCTGGTTTCTCACCTCCCCTCTATCACTTCTGGCTAGATCTGCTGCCAAGGTCAACTCCTGTCCTGTTAGGGTTGTTAGGATTACTGGTATTTTGGTGGGTGGCTGTCCAAGGGAGGGAGGGAGAAGAAAAATAGCACAGTGGCCTTAAAATCCTAAAATTTCAGACCTGGAATCTCAGAACTCACATTTAGTCACCTTATATTAATCTACTTCATACTTTTTTCTTTTAATTTCAAACTCCAAAACTAATATGTGACTATCAAAAATACATGTTATATAACATAAAAAAAATTCACTGTCCTTCCTCCTGTAGTCTGCTCTGCCTCAATTCTAGAACCTTCCCAGTGGTAATCACTGATGTTACTTTGGTGTTGACCCTTCCACACATTTTTGTACATAATTTTGTTCTGTGTGATTTATTTCAAACATACCTCTCAAGCAACCTGCTTTCCCCTTCTCCTGCCTCCTGATGTTACCTACAGAGCTTTCCAAACTAGTATGTATAGATATACTTAACTATTTTAAGTTGGGGCTTGTAAATCAATATTATTAAGCACCTCTCAAGTGTTGAATGTTTCATTATTATTATTTTCTTAATCTTCACCTGAGGATGTTTTTTCCATTATTTTTAGGGAGAGTGGAAGGGAGAGGGAGAGACAGAGAGAAACACGGATGTGAGAGAGACATGTTGATTGGTTGCTTCCCATATGCACCCTACCAGGGCCTGAAGCCTGCTACTGAGGCACGTGCCCTTGATAGGAATTGAACCTGGGACCTTTCAGTCAGCAGGCCGAGGTTCTATCCACTGAGCCAAACCAGCTAGGGCGAATGCTTCGTTATTATAACCACCTTCCTGTCCCTCTTTACGTGTATGTGGGATTATTGCTCCAGAGCAAATGCCTGTGAACTATGCTGCAATCCTCTTATGTTATAATTGAGGCTACCATGGTCCATAGAGATAAAGCAATCTGTCGAAGGACACACAGTTTTGGCAAAGCCAGGACCAAAGCCCTGGCTTTTAGGTTACTGACCTTCCTGCGATACCATATACAGTGACTGTTCTGATGCTCTGCCAGATCCTGTCTTCATGGTAAATGTTCTCATCCTCAGAGGCTGGGCATCAGCTTCCGACAGCTCACAGCTACATCCTCCACTGAGAACTGCCCTTGGCCGCAGGAAACTGCTTTGGCTAAGGCTGTGCCCCCTCTCCCAGAGTGTCTCATGGTCAATGATTGGCTGATGCAGGGACACAAAGACCCAGGTCCCTTGTTTCAATCTGGGACAACTCTGAAGAGCCACCCCAGCAAACCTGCTGCACACAATTCTCCGGCTCAGAGTCTCTTACCAGGGAATCCAGTTCAAGACACCATATGTTTCCCCATTATCTTCCCCAAATGTGAAGTTAGAGGCTGAGAGGCAGGGCAAGAAATGAAGTTCAGAAATGAGTATCAAATGGGTCCATAATTCCTGTAGGCAACAGGACTAAGTCTGAGCATTTAAGGCTAGCCTTGCACATAATCCTACTGGAGGCAAAGGTACAGAAAGGGAAGAAGGAGTGAAGATGAAGGTGAGAGATGAGGAGCGCTGCCTCCAACTGTCTTTGAGAAGAGAGAGGATAAACATCAAGGGTAAATAAATAAACAGATGTCTTAGGATGGGGAAATTTTAGTCACCCAAATTCCTTTTAGGTATAGGATCATCTTTTAGGGGTGAAGAAATGATACGTGTGATGCTGCCCCCTTTCCCAGCCTCCTCACCCTCCCTGCCACACTCGACCCCAACATGCTGACATAGGCTGGCACCAAGAGCACAGAGCACAGAGGGAGGGGAATCTAAAGTTCTAGGGAAATCAGGGAGAAGCAAACAGAAGCCAGGGTAGCTGGATGTTACCTAGAAGAAAGAGACAAAAGGGAGAGAACCAGGGGAAAAAGAGGCAGGATGGATTTTGAAACATTAATTAATTTAAGTTCAGTGAGCATGTACTGTAGATACATTTCTTTAATCTTGGACAGAGGTGTTTTGCGTTAGCGAAAAATTTATACTTATAACATTCAAAGTTATCTGGCCCTAGCCAGTTTGGCTCAGTGGATAGAGCGTTGGCCTGTGGACTCAAGGGTCCCAGGTTTGATTCCAGTCAAGGGCATATGCCAGGGTTGTGGGCTCCATCCCCAGTAGGAGGCGTGCAGGAGGCAGCCAATCAATGATTCTCTTTCATCATTGATGTTTCTATTTCTCTCTCCCTCTCCTTTCCTCTCTGAAATCAATAAAAATATATTTAAAAAACAAATCAGAAACAAAGTTATCTGCACTCTAGTCCTAAATCTGTTCTTAATTCACGCTGACCTCACTCCTTTGTAACATTAAACAAGTACAGTACACAATGCCCAAATCCCATATGCACATAGAAAGTGTTCTGTTTGTTGATTGTTATTTATTTATTTATTTAAATTAAAAATTATGGGGTGACAATGCTTAATAAAATCATATAGGTTTCAAGTGTACAGTTCTATGATACATAATCTGTATATTGCATTGTATACCCACCATCCAAAGTTAAATCTTCTTTCATCACCATATATTTTATCCTCTTTACCCTCTACTAACCCCACAACACCTTTCCCTCTGGTAACCACCATGTTGCTGTCTGTGTCTGATTTTTGTTTGCTTATTTTTCATGTTGATTTGTTGCTTTTAGTTTTATATCCTATATATGAATGAAATCATATGGCTCTTAACTTCTTCTGACTGATTTATTTCACTTAGCATGATATTCTCAAGATCCATCTATGTTGTCATAAATGGCAATATTTCATCTTCTCTTATGGTTGAGTAGTATTCTATTGTATATATGTATCACATCTTCTTTATCTAATTGTCTATTGAAGGACACTTTAAAAAGTATTTTTATTTATTTTAGTGAGGAAGGGAGAGAGAAATATTAATGACTAGAGGCCTGGTACATGAAATTCGTGCACTGGGGGGCGGTGTCCCTCAGCCCAGCCTGCACCCTCTCCAATCTGGGACCCCTGTGGGATCGGGACTAAACCGGCAGTCGGACATCCCTCTCACAATCTGAGACTGCTGGCTCCCAACCGCTCACCTGCCTGCCTGCCTGATTGCCCATAACCGCTTCTGCCTGCCATCCTGATCACCCCCTAACCACTCCCCTGCCAGCCTGATTGGCACCTAACTGCTCCCCTGCCAGCCCAATGGCCCCCAACTGCTCTCCCCTGCTGGCCCGGTTGCCCCCAACTGCCCTCCCCTGCTGGTCTGGTTGCCCCTAACTGCAATCCCCTGCTGGCCTGGTCCCCAACAACTGCCCTCCCCTGCCGGCCATCTTGTGGCTATGGGCACCACATTCTTTGAGGGTGTGGCAGTCAATTAGCATATTCCCTCCTTATTGGCTGTGGGCACCGCCATCTCTGAGAGTGTGGCAGTCAATTAGCATATTCCATTTTTATTGGCTGTGGGCACCACCATCTTTGCAGCTTGCTGCTCAGTCATTTGTTCATCCCTCACTAACCCCCTGCCAGCCTGGTCACCCCACGCAGCCTGCTGTTCAGTTGTTTGGTCGTCCCTCACTAACACCCCCTGCCGGCCTGGTCATCCCACACAGCCTGTTTGGTCGTCTGTTTGGTTGTGATGGTCATTTAGGCTTTTATATATATAGATGGGAGAATCATTGATTGGCTGCCTCCTGCCTGCCCCATACTTGGGATTGAGCCTGAAACCCAGGGGTGTTCCCTGACCAGGAATTGAACTGTGACCTCCTGGTTCATAGGTTGATGCTCAACTACTGAGCCACACCGGCCAAGCTGAAGGACACTGATTGTTTCCATCTCTTTATTTATTTATTTAAAATCTTTGTTGTTCAGATTATTACAGTTGTTCCTCTTTTTTACCCCCATAGCTCCCCTCAACCCAGTTCCCACCCCACCCTCCGCCCTCATCCCCCCACCACTGTCCTCATCCATAGGTGCACGATTATTGTCCAGTCTCTTCCCGCATCCCCCACACCCCTTTCCCCCGCAAGAATAGTCAGTCCACTCCCTTTCTATGCCCCTGATTCTATTATAATCACCAGTTTATTCTGTTCATCAGATTATTTATTCACTTGATTTTTCAATTCACTTGTTGATAAATGTGTATTTGTTGTTCATAATTTGTATCTTTACCTTTTTCTTCTTCTTCCTCTGCTTAAAGGATACCTTTCAGCATTTCATATAATACTGGTTTAGTGGTGATGAACTCCTTTAGCTTTTCCTTATCTGTGAAGCTCTTTATCTGACCTTCAATTCTGAATGATAGCTTTGCTAGATAAAGTAATCTTGGTTGTAGGTTCTTGGCATTCATCACTTTGAGTATTTCTTGCTACTCCCTTCTGGCCTGCAAAGTTTCTGTTGAGAAATCAGCTGACAGTGGTATGGATACTCCCTTGTAGGTAATTGACTGTCTTTCTCTTGCTGCTTTTAAGATTTTCTCTTTGTCTTTTGCTCTTGGCATTTTAATTATGATGTGTCTTGGTGTGGTCCTCTTTGGATTCCTTTTGTTTGGGGTTCTCTGTGCTTCCTGGACTTGTAAGTCTACTTCTTTCACCAGGTAGGGGAAGTTTTCTGTCATTATTTCTTCAAATAGGTTTTCAATATTTTTCTCTCTCTCTTCTTCTGGCACCCCCATAATTTGGATGTTGGTATGCTTGAAGCTGTCTCAGAGGCTCCTTACATTCTCTTTGTATTTTTGGATTCTTTTTTTCATTTTGCTTTTCCAGTTGGGTGTTTTTTGCCTCTTCGTATTTCAAATCTTTGACTTGATTCTTGCGATCCTCTGGTCTGCTGTTGGGAGTCTGCATAATATTCTTTATTTCAGTCAGTGTACGCTTAATTTCTAGTTGGTCCTTTATCACAACATAGAGGGTCTCACTAGATTTCTTGAGTTTCTCATTAAGTTTATTGGCAGTTTCTAGAAAATTCTTGAAAAACCTTAAAAGTCTGGTTTGAACTCTATATCCAGAAGTTTGCTTTCCTCCATTTTTGTCATTTGTGTCCTGTTTCTTTGTCTCGGCATTTTTTATGCTTCGCTGTGTCAATAGAGTGGCTTTGTGTGCTAGGTGTCCTATAGGGCCCAGTGGCTCAGCCTTCCCAATTACCCGAGGTAGACACTCTTGGTGAACCCCCTTGTGGGCTTTGTGCACAGTCTTGTTGTAATTAAGCCTTGATTGTTGTAGATAACACTGGGAGGAATTGACCTCCAGGTCAATTGTCTGTGAGAATCAGCTGTGTCTACAGTGGGAGAACTTCTGTGCTGAAGACACCCTTATGGGGTAAGACTTGCTTCAGTGGGGCTTTGGTGCTCATTGAGTCTGCCCCCTGAGTGTGTCCCTTATGGATCTGAGGAGTTGTAATTGGATGATCCCACTCTGACCACTGGGTACACTGGCTCTTGGATCTAAGGAGTTGCTAATCTAGCTTCTGCCTGAGGCTACCCAGCAGAAGCCAGCTGTAAAGCAATGCAAGTTGCCATGGGGCCTTGGGCCAGCTGCAGTTTGTTAAGTAATTTTCAGATTACAAAGGGCCGGGCCTTTCATATGCAAAAGTCTCTGTGCAAGGCTTGGGTGGGGCAGAGCCCCAGGGGATCAACAGGGTGGGCGGAGCGAGCAGTATGGCTACTCTCAGTTCTGCCCTCAGAGGCCCCAGCAATTGCTGTGAGCACCTCCGAGAGAAAGCTTCCCTTGAGTTCCGACTGATGCCAGACAGTCCTGTTTCTCCTGTATGAGTCTGGGTCCCCAGAGACTCACCCGGAACTGGAGCTCAGAGCTTGAGACTCCCTCCCAAATGAAAAAGACAATCGTGTCCTCAGCCGCTAGCCCTCTCCGCATGCACCTCCGCACCTTTGTATTTTACTTCTGCACCCTGCCTCCTCTGAGTCTCGGTATGCTTTTCTCTTTCCTTCTAGTTGTAGAATTTCCACTCAGCCAGCCTTCCTGTGGTTCTGGATGATGTCCGTTCCGTCTTTTAGTTGTATTTTTGAAGTGGTTGTGCGAGGTAGCAATCTCCGGTGTTTACCTATGCCGCCATCTTGGTTTCTCATTGTTTCCATCTCTTGGCCTTCGTGAATAATGCTGCAATGTAATTTGCAAGTAAATGTTTTCAAATTATATGGGAAGATACCGAGAGGAGGGGTTGCTGGGTCATATGATAAGTCTATTCTTTTTTTTAATTTTAATTTTATTTTATTGATTTTTTACAGGGAGGAAGGGAGAGGGATAGAGAGTTAGAAACATCGATGAGAGAGAAACATTGACCAGCTGCCTCCTGCACACGCCCCACTGGGGATGTGCCTGCAACCGAGGTACATGCCCTTGACTGGAACCGAACCTGGGTGGGACCTTTCAGTCTGCAGGCCAACGCTCTATCCACTGAGCCAAACCGGTTTGGCAGTAAGTCTATTCTTAATTTTTTGAAGAACTTCAATACTGTCTTCCATAGTGGATTGAATAATGCAGATTTCTTCAATGTGGGATAGGAAAGTAGCTTGATTTTGTTACTTGCAGCCATACAGACTTGACTAGTCATGATTATAATAGAAAGAAGAAACTTGTTAAGGAAAGGCCATTTAACAGAAACCCAAGGAGACCCATAGAGGTAAGAACTGGACATGTAAAGAAATTATTCCTGTATTCATCAGGTTAAAGTGAATTGATAACAATATTTTTGTCTTCAGATGAAGAAAATGTTATGAAGAAGTAAAGCCAATTTTACATTTAAATATGATGAAATATGAGCACATATAAATGAAAAAAGCAAATTGCAGAATGGTGTAAAAAAAAAAAAAGAGGGATTGTGTATTAGTTTCTCAGGGTTGCCATAGCAAAGTACCACAAACTGAGTGGCTTAAAACTCCAAACATTTATTTTCTCATGGTTCTGGAGGAGGAAATTAAAAAATTAAGGTGTCTTCAGAGCCACATTCCCTCTGAAGGGTCGAGGAAAGAATCCTTCCTTGCCTTCTCTGGCTCCTGGTGGCTCTAGGCATTATTTGGCTTGTGGCAGCATCACTCCAATTTCTGCCACCATCTCCATATGGGACTTCTTCTCTGTGTGTCTCTGTGTCTTCACATGGCATTTTCCTCTCTTTCTCATTCTCCTCTTCTTTAAGAGTACCGGTTACATTGGAAAGTTTCACCACAATGACCTCATCTTCACCTGATTGACATGCGAAGACCATATTTTCAAATAAAGTCACATTCATGGGTGCCAGGGGTTAGGACTTTGACATAGCCTTTTGGGGGTATAATTCAACCCCAAACAGATTGCATGTAAATACATGTTTCATAAGTCAATAGAGAAATGCTTTTCAAACTGTGGATGTAGTAGATCTTATTTTCAAAGAGGGATGCAACAATGTCTCTCACCCAAGGTACTCTTCTGTAATATGTCCTTGTCCCTTTCCATGGACAGATGGAGTATTAATTCCCCTCCTGTGGAATCCAGGCCAGCTTTAGTGGCTTGCTATAACCAAAAGAATACAGCAGAAGTGACGCTCACGTGACTTACAGGCTCCAGCAGAAGAAGCTCTGCAGCTTCTGCCTACGTCTTGGATGCTGCATTCTTTCTGCCACCCCTTCTCCGGATGCTCTCTTGGGGAACACAGCCATGATACTGTGAGAAGCCCAAGACACATTTAGAGGCTACAGGTCGGTGTTTCTGTTCATAATCCCCGCTGAGCCAAGTCTTCAAGTAATCCTAGTGCAGGATACAGACATTGAGTGAGGGAGCCTCCAGATTATTCCAGACTGAATGCATCTGCATCATTCCATCATTTGAGTCGCTCCATCTGTGGTCCAGACATTGCACAACAGAGACATGCCACCCTGCTGAGCTCTGCCTAAATTCCTGACCTACAGAATCCCTGAACATAATAAAGTGGTTGCTGTTTATGCCACTGGTGTGTGGTGATTTGTTATGCAGTAACAGTTGTTGCAACAGTGGGTCCCAACTCAGTGGGTTGTAAAATGAATGGAGTGGGGCACTAAAAATTTAACTGAACATTAAAGTGTCTTGTATTCTATATCTTACAATTTTGTGGAAAACTATAAATAAGATACATTTGTTATTAGAAATGATCACCCTGTCAATGAGGTTTGGAAGGTGTTGCTCAAAAGACTGGGCCTAGTTTGAATCTCTACTCCCCTGATTATATCTGGGGAACTCTAGAAAAATTATATCATTAATCTAAAATTTAATATATTTATGTGTAAACTAGGGATAATAGTACCTACTTCAGAGTAGGTTAAGTTGTTAAGACATTAAATAAGCCTAGGTACATCACCTCTTGAAAAGGTCTAGTACATAATATGCGCTAAAATATCTAATCTAATAAGAGAGAAACATGCAAATTGACTGCACCTCTGCTATGCCCCAAACCATGCCCACCAGCCAATCAGAGCAACTATATGCAAATTAACCCAACTAAGATGGTGGCCGGCAGCCATGGAGCTGGAACAAGCAGGAGGCTTGGTTGCCCCAGCGATGGAGGAAGCCAAGCTTCCTGCCTGCCCTGGCTGGCTGAGGCCTCCATTCAAGACAACAAAGTTTAAATTATAGAAGCTAAATAATTCCCAGATACCTGCTTCTAGCCAGCCTCCACTGGGAGCTTGGGTGGTTGGGGGCTGTGACCAGCCTGCAAACAGCCATCAGCCCCTCACCCAGGCTGGCCAGGCACCCCAGCGGGACTCCCACCCTGATCCAGGACAACCTTCAGGGCAAACTAGCCGGCCCCCACCCATGCACCAGGCCTCTATCCTATATAATAAAAGGGTAATATGCAAATTGACCCTAACAGCAGAAAGACTGGGAATGACTGGTCACTATGACACACACTGACCACCAGGGGGCAGATGCTCAATGCAGGAGCTGCCCCCTGTGGTCAGTGCACTCCCACAGGGGGAGCTCTGCTCAGCCACAAGCCAGGCTGCCAGCTGCCAGTACAGCGGTGGTGGTGGGAGCCTCTCCCGCCTCCTCATCAGCACTAAGGATGTCCAACTGCAGCTTAGGTCTGCTCCCCGCTGGCAAGTGGACATCCCCTGAGGGCTCCTGGGCTGCCAGAAGGATGTCTGACTGCCAGCTTAGGCCCAATCCCCCCCGGGGAGTGGGCCTAAGCTAGCAGGTGGTCATCCCCTGAGGAGTGTCAGACTGCGAGAGGGCACAGGCTGGGCTGAGGGACTCCCCCAAGTGCACAAATTTTTGTGCACTGGGGCTCTAATAGATAAATAAAATGTAGAACACTCAGCATTCTAGCTTAATTCTAAATAATTGGGGCCAATTAGTTAGTGTGGTAGGCAGATTTATACAATGGTCCCTATGATTTCTACCCCTTGGTATACTCACCCTTTATGTAACTGTGATGGGCGAATCACTCCAATGATGAGGCTAGGTTATATGTAGTGCAGTTGACTTTAAGAATAGATTTTCCTGGGTGGAACTGGCCTAATTAGATGAACCCTTAAACCTGACTGGGCTCTTCCTAATGAAAGAGATTTGAAACACAAGAAAGATTTGGTCAAGAGACATACTTGGTTATTGGTTTTGAAGATAGAAGGAGCCACATGACAAAGAATGCACATGGCCTCTAGGATTTAATTTATCAATGGTTCTTTTAGATTTTCAATGTACACAATTATATCAACTTCAGATAATGACAGTTTTGTTTCCTCATTTTTGGTTATTATAATTACTTAATTCTCTTACGTTATGGTGTTAATACATCAATAAATAGTTATCAGTGATAGTGGGAATCCTCTTCCCAACCTCAGACGGGAAACTGCCAACATTTTAACACTGTGGATAATATTTGCTGTAGGTTCTTTGTAAATTTCTTTCTTTATTTTTCTTAAATACTCACTGGGTATATATTCTTTAATCATTTTTTTATTTGTAAGTTTCTTTATCAGATCAGGAAATTTCTTTCAATTTCTAGTTCACTGAAAGGATTTCTTTAAAACATGAAAAAAGGTGGAATTTTATTGAATTATTTTTTTTTCTTCTATCTACTCAGATGGTCATAATTTTTACTCTTTAAGTGTAGTATAATGCATTATTTAATTTTATAGTGTCAAACCAACCTTACATTCCTGGGATAAGCCCTGCTTCATCATGACTTTAAGCCATTCTACTCCATTTATACTTTCCTTTCCCCAAAATCTATTTTATTATTGTTATGTATTTTAATTTTACTCTTTTAAACACCACAGAATATTATTATCTTATATATTCTTATACGTTTTTGTTTACCCACATGTTTATCACTTTCTTTGCTTGTCTTATGTGTCAGTACATATGGGATCATTTTTCCTGCCTAAATTGTATTCTTTAACATTGTCTTTGAGTAGATCTAATGGTGCCAAATCATTTTGTTACCCTGAAAATAATCTGTAGTATCTCTCCTATCTTGGACACTATTTTCTGTGTATATGGAAATCCTTTTCCTGAAATTAAGGTAAAGTTGGAGTCATAATAGTCTCATGGAAAGGTATGTTTCTTATTAGAGGCGTTCATAGCAGGGAAGCTAACATGGTCTTTTGGCAAAAACACAAATCAACTTCAGAGCTGACATGACATTATTGACAGTACCAAATGCTGAAGGACTGCACTTCCACATCGAACATGAGGACATGTTTGTTATTGTCCTAGAAGAATTGGGGGGGGGGGGCGGAATAAACCTAAAATAATTACAGAAGAGTCTGAAAACTTTATGTCCAGCATGTGCTCTGGTACAAATTTTGTGCATTGTGTGTGTGTGTGTGTGTGTGTGTGCGTGTGTGTGTGTGTGTTAAAGTGCCATTGTTTATAGTATTTAAGGTGTAGCCCTTTCTAATTTTCCATATATTATTTTTCCTAGTCTGAGATATAACTTTGTATTTATAAATATTTCACTTTAGAATGGCTTTATCTGCAAAGTCGGAAACAGATATGGTGCCACTAACTGTCAATAGATGCCTACTCAGTAGCTCAGAAATTAAGCGAATTTTCTAAGTAGAAAATGACTTTCAAGATTTCTAGGATGGGTATTAAATTGCCATTACTCTCTGAAAGCAGGCATCCCCTTTCTCCCCATGGGGAGTCACCTTCACATCCATTCTCACCAGGAAGAATATTTTCTCATTGACTAACAAAAAAGTTGATATTGGGGGTGAGGGTTGTGGAGGGCAGGTGCAGGCATCTCTCAGGTGAGCACATCATATGGTGGAGCTCAGAGACAGGTATTTTCCCCTTCGATGCTCAGCTGTGACCTGAACTACAGGAGTTCAGCTTCAACCTAATTGCAGCACAGCAAGGAGTCCCTTCTGGAAACCAGCTGCTTGATCAAGGATTCATTTATCAGGAGGATTGTGACTACACACATTTTCCTAGACTGTGGTGGCCATTTAAAGGGGGGAAAAAGAGAGGAGTCTGGGGAACTAATTAGGAAGGAGTGGCTCCCTCCGAGCCTTGACCTTAACCCCACTGAGAAAGTATGGGATTTACTTTACCGAAGTAAGGAAAGAACAAAAATAGTTGGCAGCGTGCTTTGTGGTATGAGTTCTAGCACGTAATGAATTGGCCTGATAGAAAAAGAAAGAGAGAAAAACAAAACACACAAAAAACACTCCAAATGCTTTAAAAATAACAATGAAATGTATCCTATAGCAGGTTATTATTTTGCACTTTCCTGATTATAAGAAAAGACATTAATTTCAGTCTGTGATTATCATATACAATATATGATATAGAGAACATAGTTTTGTTGGTCATTGGCAGGTTATGAAGTGTTCCCACAATGAATCTAGATGTGACTTTCTATTAATTTACTTAGAAAACTGTGCTTTCTCTGTCTTTTCATTCCTTTCATTAGTTTAAAAAATCATTCAGATTTACCTCGTAGAATACCGCTTCTTCTGCAGCTTATCTTGCCTCTGTTCCTCCAACTCTAGTTGTATGCTACACTTTCTCATATTATTCTCCATGTTTCTTAATTCCTCTCATTAAAAAAATCTCCTGATATATAGGGGGTCCCCCAAAAATGTACGCACACACTTTGAATAATTACAAAGGCAGTGTTTATTAAAATACATATCACTTTAAAAATTCATCTATCAGCTGTTACTGTACATATTGGTTTTTTTTGGACAACCCGTATTTGTGTTGTGTTCTGGGTAATTTCATTTTACCTATTTGCATTACTAAACTTTTTCAAATGTACTATTTAATCCATTCACAGAGACTTTAATTTCAATGATTATAATTTTCATTTATTTTTTTAAGATATATCTTTATTTATTTCAGACGGATGAGGAGAGGAAGAGAAAGAAACATCAATGATGAGAGAGAATCATTGGTTGGCTGCCTCCTGCATGCCCCACAGTGGGAGTTAATCCAGCAACCCAGGCATATGCCCCGACCAGGAATGGAACTATAACCTCCTGGGCCATGCCGACTGGGCTGTAATTTTCATTTCTAAAAGTTCTATTTAAAAAAATCAGAGTATTAGTTTTTGAAAGTCTTTAGTTTTATGTTGGGAGACCTTTATATAGTTTACAAAACTGCTAGTATCAGAAATTTAGTCTTTTTTCAAGTCTATCTGCTATAATAAGTAAACTGTAGGACAAAAGAAAAGGTAATATCTAGGAAGATCAAACTAGCAAAAGCAACAAGTACTTGCACATTATTGTATAGTTTCCAGAATTCTTTAAAATAATGGTATTTAATTTGATCTTCACAGTACTCTTGTGAATTGCTTACTCTTATTTCAGTTTTCTAGGTAATGAAACTGAGGCTAAGAGACTTACTGAAGTCCTCCAAGTAATAATTAGAGCTGAAATTAAACCCATGTTTTATGACTCTCATTGTACTCCACACTTTTCCCAGTATCCATCCTTAAGTAATTTTCATGTATATGCTACAGGATAGTGGAGGGCTGAGTCATCAGGGAAAGGTGTGCTTCATTTCACTATGTCAAAATTAAGCTTTCTTTGGAAAAAAAAAAAAAACTACCTAGGCTTAGCCCAAGATAACTCAAAATGTTTTCTGAGTAAATGTTAATGGATTTTCAGAGTGTTTTTCTTTTTTTTTCTGCTTATTTTTTTCATTTTCACATTTTCTTTACTTTCTGCTTTTTAAAATATTTATCTTTATTGTTGAAAGTACTACAAATGTCCCCCCCCTGCTTTGTTTTTTAAATACTTCTACCTCCCTTTTTAAAAGGGTGTTCTGTTCTGTAAAGCAATGCATAAATTGCAATTTATAATAATTTAAGATCTACTTTTTAAATTGTTGGCTCATTATGAGGATGAAATTAGATAATGTATATCCAAGTTATTCACAAAGTGTCTGGTTCATAATGGGCACTCAAAAAAAGAGGAATTGGTAAATTCTTTTTATTTGCAAAGATAGCACAAATACTGGTCCAAGAGAGTCATAATTCACCTTTTTATCTCTCACAGTATATATAAGGGTTCTCCAGAGAAACAGAAACACTAGCTTGTGTGTGTGCATGTGTGTATGTGTGTGTGTATCTATGTGTGTGTAGAGAGAGAGAGAGGGAAAGAAACAGGGAGACAGAGTGAAACTGGTTTTATTGAACTGGCTCCCATGGTTATGGGAGACCAGTGCCTTTGAAATTTTTAGGGTAGACCAGCTGGCTGGAAACTCAGACAGGTTTCTATGTTGCCA
Organism: Myotis nattereri; assembly: GCF_964212035.1. Classification (NCBI taxonomy): domain Eukaryota; kingdom Metazoa; phylum Chordata; class Mammalia; order Chiroptera; family Vespertilionidae; genus Myotis; species Myotis nattereri. The sequence continues at coordinate 224,940,298 of NC_138075.1, forward strand.
TCTTGAGGTAGAATTTCTTCTTCTCCAGGAAACTTCAGTTTTTGAAAATTAACCATCACACAGCCTGCAGTATTAATCCATGGGTTTGTATATGCAGGGTTTATATCAAATGCTTTATTGAATTCAGTATTTTTAAAATATATTTTTATTAATTTCAGAGAGGAAGGAAGAGGGAGTGAGAGATAGAAACATCCATGACGAAAGAGAACCATGGATCGGCTGCCTCCTGCAAGTCCCCCACTGGGGATCAAGCCCACAACCCGGGCATGTGCCCTTGACCAGAATCGAACCTGGGACCTTTCAGTTCCCAGGCTGACGCTCTATCCACTGAGCAAAACTGGCTAGGGCTCAGTATTTTTTTTTAAGGAAAATATTTCTCACACATCACACCAAATTTTAATTTATCCATTTAGTCAGAAAGTTTACTCTCTTTCCCTTCACTTACCTTCCAGAAAAGATATTTCAAAAATACTAGCATAACTGGCTTAACTATATAGCTTGCCATGGTGACTGCTTTATAGGCAAAATTCATTGGAATATTTATATTCTAATGTGCTTACTTGATATCAAAATGAGGCACTTTAATAATAGGTTCTAACATAGATTTGGTGTTGTACCAAGCACTGTATATGTATTATTGATAAGAACCATAATCCTGTGGAGATTATATTACTATAATCTCTATTTTGTAGATTAAGAAACTAAAACTCAGAATTTAAATTACTCATTACTCATCTAAGGCCATAAACATGACTATAAGTGAAAATTACATTTACTTGAACTAGGCCGCTGCTTCAAGTAAAACTGCTTGAGCAGCTCTTCATGTTCTTATGATACTAACATATTTTAGTAATGATGACAAAGGCTCTGAGAAAGCTTCAAATACATTCTGAGTCAAAACACTTGTGGATTATAAACTTGAACTCTCCATTTATGGAGGGAGAAATTGAGACCTTTTGCATATGAACCTTTCTATAATGAGGAGTGAAGTATTGGAAATCTGTTCCTTAACTACTTTGAAGATTTCTTTTGTTCCTGGAATGCTTTAGTTTTGAAGTAGGGTTTCGGAAATAATGTTTCATGCAACATTAGTTCTATAGGAGGTCAGTAAATATTACTTTGGTTAAAGCAGTTTGGGAAATTTGGGGTTAAAAACGTCCAAAGAGATTGTTTACTGCCCCAGAGTGTGATATGCTCAAGTGCATTGTCACTTTCCAACAGATATAGGGGGACCTATATCTGATTCCAAGCTTTATTTGAACAGCAATTCATGGGACTAGTGTCCCAAAGAACTGTGTCTGGGGAATACTATCCCACAGTTAACACTTTATTATAACATCCCACTTGTCTGAATGTCTTAAACTTAATTTTAACAACATAGATGAACTGGAAACCCAAGTGACACAGCTAAGGTCCACCACAGGCAAAGCAGTTATGCTATAGAGGAGAGTTGTGTAAAATAAGGTTTCAGAGGGATGAAAGTAAAGGATAATATGTCTTGGAGAACATTTATGCCACTGCCAGGCCATAGAATTTGGAAATCCATAGTTTTCTTAAAATCACTGAGTTCTCTATGCTGGTTCTTAATGGTCAGGGAAATTCACATCCCAAAAGTGCCATTATCAAGTTTCAAATAATATTTTGCATTTGTACCATTACTTCCATTTTCCTCCCAAAACATTTCTTCTTACCTTATTTAACCATGCCAGACTCACTGGTAAGTTGTGATAGGTCTGGTTTTCACAGCTGTTGAGGTGATTTGAGAACTCTCCTGCTTTACAAATTTTTGGTTTTGTCTGGAGCTATGCTTTAGGAATCAATGAAACACATCCCCAAGCAATGAGGCAGAACTGTGGGCAGCTGGGAAATTGCAGCTCACACACCAGCCTGGGGTTCTGTTACAAGTAAGTTGCTTTTTTCCCCCCTTTTCAAAGAAAGGTTTCTACATGATTGTGAAACTAACAGGTTTTCTATATTTGTGGAGTCTACTTATCCCACGACAAAGTTCTCATCTGCCCACTATAAAAAGAACTTTAGGTAGCCATTTAGTCTTTTGTTGTTATTGATGTACTTTGCATGTTTTACTTCCTGATTAAAACACACATTCACTCTCACTGTAAAAACTTTATACAATATAGAAATATATAACATGGAAAGTGATAGTTCTCTATACTCTCATTGCTATTAATGGCTATTAATAATGTGGCTTATATTCTTCTAGATTTAATTTTATTATGCATTTTTCTATCAACCATGTATGTAAATATTTATAATTTTACTTTAGGAATAACATACAGAAAATTGCACTAATCTCAACGCTATACCTTAGGAAAGTAGACATACTATGTGACCACCACCCAAGTAATAACATAGCATAATACCTATACTCTGAAAGCTTCTCTTGTGGCTTGCTCTTCATCACTATCCTCTTCGTCCTCTTCAGAGGTAACATCATTTTGAGTTCTAATACTAGAGGGTTTTGGGGAGGAACTTTATATAAATGGAATCGTAGAAGATATACTCATTTGTGTCTGGCTTCTTTCATTCCACATTTTATTGATGAGATCCTTCCATATTGTAACATGTAGTAATTCATTCATTTTCATTGCTGCTTAATACCCCATTGTGTGAATATATACCACAATTCAACTGCTGATGGACATTTGGATTGATCTCAGTCTTGAAGAGTTATGAATAATGCTGCTGGGAACATTCTTGTACATGTCTTTGATTATATCTTGGTTGGCCATATACTAAGAAATGAAATTATTGGACTACAGAGCATTTATCCAGCTCCAGTAGATGATGCCAAACAGGTTGCTGAGGTGGTTACAGAAATGTATGCTCCTACCAGCAGTGCATGGAAAGTTTACTGGCTCCACATCTCCAACACTTGGAAATGTCAGTCTTTGTAGTTTTAGCCACTCTGGTGGGAATGTAGTGGTATCTCATTATAGTTTTCCTTTGCATTAACTTAATTACTAATGGAATTAAGAACTTTTTAATATTATTGGCTATTTTGTGAAATGTCCATTCAAGCCTCATGTCCAATATTCTATTAGGTTGTGTTTTTTATTTAAATAGGTACATTTTCCAATTCTAAATACAAGTCCCTTGTGAGTTATATGTATTGAAAGTAACTTCTTCCACTGTGAGGATTTTATTTTCTTAAAGATATCTTTTGATAAGAAGAACTTTAAAATTTTATTGCAACTCATTTAACCAACTTTAACCTTAAAGGTTGGTTTCTTTTGTGTCTTCTTTAAGAAATCTTCACCTGGCCCTGGCTGGGTAGTTCAGTTGGTTGGAGTGTGGTCCCAATGTGCCAGTCAGGGCACATCAAGAATCAATCAATGAATGCATAACAAGTAGAACAACAAATTGATGTCTCTCCTCTCTCTCTCTCTCAAGTCAATGAAAAATTCTTTTGAAGGAATCCTTATATCTATTCCAGTGCCTGTTCCACAGTTTTAATTACAGTCACTTAATAATATTTTTAAAAATTTGGAAATTCTAATCTCTTTTTCTATACTTAAAATATTAGGCAAGTACACTTATTTTTCTTTTAGATATTGCTATGGACTGAATTGTGCTCAAAATCTGTTTTAGTTAGTTTGGGCTGTCATAACGAAATACTGGGTAGTTTAAATAACAAATGTTATAATAATCCCCAACCTTCTCTCTGTGTGTGGTATCTTTTGGTGGAGTAGTTTTTAAATTTAATGCAATTTTTAAATATATATTTTTATTGATTTCAGAGAGGACGGGAGATGAGAGAGAGACTGAAACATTAATGATGAGAGAGGATCATCGATTGGCTGCCTCTTGCACGTCCCCTGTTGGGGATTAAGCCCGCAACCCGGGCATGTGCCCTTGACCAGAATCGAACCCAGGACCCTTCAGTCTGCAGGCCGACGCTCTAGCCATTGAGCCAAACCGGATAATATAATTTTTTATATTATCCTTTATGATTAATTCTTTGTATTTTTTTCAAGAAATCTTTGTGTATCCCAAGATAAGAAAAATAGTCATCATAAGTCATTTAAATTTTGTTTTTTACATTTAGATTTGTAATTAAAAGATCCATAATTCCACTGGAAATTTTTCTTGCATGTGTGTATGTATGTATGCGTGCATGTGTGTGTGATCAAATGTAGAATTCCAATTTCATTTCTTTTTTCTATGTGGTTTCCAGCTATGCTTCTTTTCCCCTTTTATTTACTATCATGTATGCCCTGTTGTACACCAAAGTTCCATGTATATGGGAGTCCATTTCATGGCTCTCTACTTTGTTATAATGGTTCATTTGTGTCTATTCCTGAAACAATAAATACACTATATCTTAATTATTATAACTTTATGCAAAGTCTTGATAGCTGGTAAAGCAAGTTCTTTGCCCTTCTTTTCCTGGAATATCTTCAATATTCTTGGATCTTTGCCTTCTGTATGCATTATTTCAAATTTCATGAAAAATTTTATTAGAATTGCATTGACTTCATAGATTTTTTTGATAGAATTGCTACATTTTACAATACTATGTTTCTACATATGGACATGAGATATCGTTCCATTTATTTAGTGTTTGAACAAAAATGTTCAGGTATCTTTAGTGCTTATCCCATCTAACATCTGTTGTTTCTTTTTTCAATCTGAAATCTGTATGTTTGATTTAGAAAATAAATTTCTCTTTCTTCTTGTAATAGTTTCCTGTGGCCATGTAATAAATTACCATAAACTTGGTGGATTAAGAGAACATACATTTATTCTTTCACAGTTTTGGAGGGCAGAAGCCCTAAATCAGTGTTCATGAGACTGAAGTCTAGATGTTGACAGGGCTGTGCTCTTCCTAGAGGCTCCAGGGGACAAATTCCTTCCTTGACTCTTCCAGTTTCTAGTGGCTGCCAGCATTCTTTGGCTTGTGGTTGCATCACTCCAGTCTCTGCCTTTGTGGTCACATTGGTTCAAATCTCCTCCTCTCTCTCTAAGGCAGCGGTTCTCAACCTTGGCTGCACATTAGAATCACCTGGGAATCTTTTTAAAATCCTGATTTCTGGGCCTCATCCTCCGGAAATTCTGTTTCTTTGTTATGGGGTGGGGCCACAACATTAGTAACAAAGAAACAGACTTTCCGGAGGATGAGGCCCAGAAATCAGGATTTTAAAAAGATTCCCAGGTGATTCTAATGTGCAGCCAAGGTTGAGAACCACTGCTCTAAGGATACATATGATTGCATTTAGGGCAGGGGTGGGCAAACTTTTTGACTCGAGGGCCACAATGGGTTCTTAAACTGGACCGGAGGGCCGGAACAAAAGCATGGCTGGAGTGTTTGTGTGAACTAATATAAATTCAAAGTAAACATCATTACGTAAAAGGGTACGGTCTTTTTTTTTTTTTTAGTTTTATTCATTTCAAACGGGCCGGATCTGGCCCGTGGGCCGTAGTTTGCCCACGGCGGATTTAGGGCCTACCTTGATAATTCAGGATAATCTCTCCATCTCAAGAACCTGAATTTAATCACACCTGAAGGGTGATTTCCCAAATAAGGTAACATTTACAGGTTCCAGGAATTAGGACCTGATACCTTTGGGCAATCATTGTTCAGTCTACTACACACCTCTCCACCAGATTGCAAGTTCCATGGGAGCAGAGCCTCATATGCTTTGCTCATTTGTGTGTGTGTGTCCTCATTACTCAGAAGAATTGTACAAGAATTCTTGGCACACGGTAGGCATTCACTTAATATTTGTCAAATCAATCATTAATATAATGAACCATTTTGGAGACCTTCTTTTAGAATGGGGGGCGGGTGGTTCTGTTTTACTCCAGAAGACACAGCCAATACTATTAGTTGAAATTTACAGTGGGAGACTTCAGCTAATCTCCGAAAGAATATTCTAATAACCAGGCCATCTTCGAAGTTGCTTCATGAGGGAATAAACTCCTTGAATCTGGAGGTATTCCAACAAAAATTGGATTTTCATATGATACGGATGCCAGAAGAGGTATTTTAAAATTAGGCGGGAAGTTGGTTTTACAGATAGCAGTCAGGTTTATCTTGTGTAATTACTTTCACTCCTTCATACCTAAAGAACCCTGATCTCTTGTTTCTAGAATTCTTCTCTAAACATTTTGTTAAGTTACTAGTTTTAAGAATATGGGAAAAGATTCCCCTAGTTTATGGCCCTGCCTGGGCATTTTACAGAGGATCTACAGACACATCTTTGTTTTCTGTGGATCAGCTCTGTTTCTCTTTAGCATGGTAAAGCAGCATACCGGAAGCTTTCAATGCCAGCCAGCAAGGTACTCCAAACAGAGGAATATTTATTTCTTTTTAATTTACAAATATGGCTCCAAGTTTTCAAATCTAATTTTCACCCTGGAATCTTGCCATAGATATGTAAAATGTGGTCACTAACTTGATGCAATTGGCTTTTTATTTCATGTCACAGGGATGAAGGCCGTTGTTTAGAAAATTAATGACTGGAAAATGCAAAGTTTTCCTCTAGCTCTCCCTTCACATTAAACTACACATGAAAATCAGTCCTATGACTTTAGCTAAATCTAGTTTTTGGCCAAAATAGTTTTGCCAGTTGGGAATTTTTTTGTCTTCAAGTAATGGAATACATCACTGAGTGCCTTATTATTATTCCCCATACGAAGCCTAAGACGGAGCAGTTCCAAACATTATGTCCTCATTCAAATGTTGACAGCAAAGGAAAGGAGGTGGAGATCTTTCCTTCTGCATCTCTCCTTTTTCTCCTCCTTTTCCTATCAGAGAGGAAAATATTTCCCAGATTTCTCCCAAACGACACCCTCTTCCAGCTCATTGGTCAGTAATGGGCCACACAACCATCTTCATTAAGGAAGAGTGGAAAAGCAAGTTTCTGCCACATTAACTCCCCTTGTGGACAAAAAGGGGTTAAATCTATCCTTATTAGATACAGATTCCCAAAGCTAACATTTACCAAGCATTTTGCAGACCCTTTTACATGCATTTTTTCTTCTAATTTTCATGAACACACCTAGTGATGCAGAAAGGTAGTGGTGGGGAGTAGAGGAAGACTGGAAATATTAACTAGGTAGCTGTTATTATGGACCAGCCCTATCTACAGAGGAAGAGGTAGACTAGAATGCAGAGGTGTTTTACCTCAGGACGGATGCCGAGGGTGGTAATCACATTGGTTAATAATGAGTGCTTACTATATGCCAGGCGTTGTGCTCTGTGACTTTACATTGATTATTACATTGAATTCTCAACCCTGTGAAGGAGGTAGGGCCATACCTCTATTTTATAAATAAGGAAACTGTGGCTCAAGTAAGTGCAGTCTGTGATCAGAATTCCAGGGCTGCCTCCAGGCGGGGCACTTCTTACACTTCTTTCGCTTTCCCATTGGAATCTCATTCTATGAAGGACATGGCCTCTGAGCTCAGCTTATTGTGACTTAAGCTTCTTCATCTGTAAAATGGGATAATTCTACCTATTCCTTTTGGGGTGCCCATGAGGAGTGAACATGTCAAATAATTAACAATGAGACAAACATAGTAGGCCGGAATTATTATTGTGGATTTTATCTCATTTAAAAAATATATTTTATTGATTTTTTACAGAGAGGAAGGGAGAGGGATAGAGAGTTAGAAACATCGATGAGAGAGAACATTGATCAGCTGCCTCCTGACACTCCCTGCTGGGTATGTGCCCACAACCAAGGTACATGCCCTTGACCGGAATCGGAATCGAACCTGGGACCCTTGAGTCCGCAAGCCAACGCTCTATCCACTGAGCCAAACCGGTTAGGGCGATTTTATCTCATTTCATATATATATATATGTAGATGTCTTTTACCTACCCTACTGGAGAGCAGTTTCCCAAATTTTGGGCTCAGGGCCCCTGACACTCTTAAGGATTACTGTGAACCCCAAAGAACGTTTGTTTATTTAAGTTTAGCTATCACTACGGCTTTGATATTAACACTAAGAAATGTTTGAAACAGAATAATAAGCACAGGCTCCCTTAGCTGCCAGAGTGATGTCATACACCTCATCCATCCTCTGGAAACTCTGTATACCTGCGAGAGAATGAACATGAAAAAAGGCAAAAAAAAATAAAACAAAGTGTATTACTATGAAAATAGTTTTGATTTTATCTGCCCCCCCTCTCCTTCCAGGGTTCCCTGGACCATGCTTTGACAACTGCTACTTTAGGGTTTGGGACTGATCAATGAACCCTCCGATTCTGGGGTTCCAGCTCCAGGGCCTCGCCCCTGCGCGCTCCCCCAGACAAGCCGTGTCCGGGGCGCCCCGACACAGGCTCCGTCCCTCCGCCTGGCTCCCATGGCAACCGCGGCGCGCAGCCCAGGCGTCACCCCTCCCTCGGGCCAAACCATTCGTCTCGGGGGTCTTCTCCGGGGTGATGGCTACAAGAGAATTTGCTAGAACATCTGCCAGGTACTCGGTACCCATTTTCCTGCCTCGTTTGAGTGATACACTCCCCCCCATCGCCTACGGTCCCTGCGAGGGTAAGGCCGCGGTCTGGCTGCTCGCCTCGAACGTCGCGCCCGTCCCAGGCCCGCGAATGGGCCGGCTCGGCCGGGGGGCTCGGCGGGCGCAGGTCGGAGCTGACGCTGGGGGGGCGCGTCGACGTCACGCGAAGGGGGCGTGGCCGCGCCGAGGGGGGCGGCAGAGCGGGCAAGATGGCGCCCGGCGAGTGATTTGCGCGGATTTCTCCGGTGGTGGCTCAGGCACCCGGGCGGGGGGTTCTGCTCCCACTGCCGTCCTTCCTCCTCTCCCCGCCCCCGGAGCCCCCTCCTGCCCTTCCTCCCTCGGCCTCGGGGGGTGGGGGGAGGCAGGCCTGGTTCCCGGGACAGCATGTCGGACTCTGAGGAGGAGAGCCAGGACCGGCAACTGAAAATCGTCGTGCTGGGGGACGGCACCTCCGGGAAGGTCAGTCCGGGGCGGGCTCGCCGTCCTCGCCTGCAGGCCCTGGCGCGTCCCTGGACCCCGCAGCCTCCGCCCCGCCGCCCTGGGGCCTCGGGCCCGGGCCCGCCAGGTCGTGGCCTGGGGCCGGGCGCGACGCCGGCGCTTGGTAATGGCTGGCGAGAGCGTTCCACCCTCCCCTGAAATGATACCTATTTAAAAAGGTCACTTCTCAGCTCCCCGATGCAGCGCGAACTCCTGCTTGTCCTTCCAGACTCCGCCGGCCTCGCCTCCCAGGAAGCTGTCCAGCCTCCGTCTGGTGATGGGCAGGGATCTGGCCAGAGCCGCGCATCTCGTTCCTTCGTTCAGGCCACACTTCGCTCCCCCTCCCCCTTCCCGTGCCCGATGCCTCCACTTACTTCCCTGGGGGCTCCCGCGAGCGTGGCTCTGGAATACGAACCCCCAGAATCACTTACTGGTCAGGTCCTCGGAGGGCACATAGCTCACCTGGTCGCGCTTCCTCTGTGAGGGGGGCGCGCGCGGCGGGGGCGGGGTGTGCACGGGGGTCGCCTCCCAGCCCGAAGCGTGCAAGTGCACACTCCACGTGAACAGCCACAAGTAGCCCCCAGCACGCAGCGCGCACCCCATCAGCGTTAGTTGCTGTCTCCCAGCATCATGCCCGCTCCTCGCTCTTTCCAGGACAGCACCTGTCAGCTCAAGCATTCATCCCCCAAATCCCTGCTGAGCTCCTTCCTGTGAGGGGCTGGATGCTGGGGGGAGAGCTGTTAGCGTGACCCGGGGTGGGGTGGGCGGTGGTCCTTGCCCGGAAGTCGAGCCTTCCGCGAGGCTCGGTGGAATGAATGGGAGCCAGGGCGTGGGAATATTCGGCGGCGGCCGGTCCCCAGACTGACGCCCGCCCGAGGCCAGGCCGGGGGTTTGTAACCCAACGCTGTGGAGCTGCTGAAATGGAACAAACATCGCCCTGTGTGTGCTCTTCGGAGAGCTCGGTCCTTGGGATCTCCAAGGGGTCTGTGACCGCCCCCCCCCTTCTCTGCCGGGTGCCATCGCACCTGTCGCTTCTGCCCGAGGCGCCGACGCTGTTGCTGGGAGTACCGCTCGAGCTTGTCTCCTTTCTTCTCCCCTCCCGCCCCCCAGCCAGAGCCTTCTCGTTATCAGCACCAGCTTCCCATGTTCGTCCTCACTGTTCCGTGCCCCCGGCATGGTTTGGACCCTGGTGTCCGTGTCTTTGGTTCTGTGCTTTGGGTTCCCAGGGCCTTTGGGAAACGTGTCATTCATGTGCAGAATTTGGAGAATTCTGTTAATTTCTTTCTTGCCTTCTGTATTTTGTTACTGATTTTTACTGCCGAGGAAAACCCACTAAATATGCTGTTGCCTTAAGCATTTTGGGGATGAGAAGAACTTGGGATCACTTTTCGTTATAAAGTATTAATTATAGGAGTTTTTGTACACTTCAAACAACTTTTTGAATGTATGAATTGAAAACACCCAGCATTGTTTCTAACACCGTTATTCAATAAAAATCTAGGTTACATTTTAGTTTTCTCATTCTTCATATTTTCTTTTGAAAGCCTTGTAATTTTTCATTTTACATTTTTTACAGTCAAATAATTTATTTCCTGCTTAAAATTGTAATGACAATCTATAACACTAATACACTTGTAAAGACAAAAAATTGCCCATTATCCTACATTCTATCATAATTCTTTAAACTTTTATTGATTTCTCCCAGTATTTATCTATTATAAGTGTATTATTCAGTTGAAATTTGTTCATAATTCTGTATTTAGGTTTTTCATTTAGCCTGTTATACATGTGTTCCTCTTGTTAATTTAGTGTGAATAATTATGGTTTTTCATCTCTGTCTAAAATTCTGTGTAGGACAAAGCATGTTTTCTCCCTTCTGTATTGTGGAAGGGCTGTCATTCTGCTTCAAAGGAGAACAGTGATATTCATGATGGTGTTTTGACTTAGTTTTCAACATCTTGAATCATCTATTTTTAAACTGTAAGAGTTTTTTGGTCCAAAGTTTTCAGATACAAGCATCGGAAACCTGACCTTTTATCATTATTCATGTATCAAGTTTTTTTCTCCATACCCTATTCAGTTCTCCAATTATTGGCAGCTACCAACATTGCCATTTTACCTCCTTTTCTTTTATGAACTCAGCCTCTCTTTCATTCTAATTTGTATCCTGCTTTAACTCCTGGCCGTTTTTTCTAGCATGAGCGTATCTGCTAGCTCTAACTCCGAGCATTTTGATACAAACTGAGAGAATAGATTGAGATCACCACCAACAGTCTCTCCAAGAGAAATTTAGCTCCTCCCCCTAGTAACACACGTTTTACCTCTTTCCTGTTTGGATTCTCACTTTTGATTTCATTGCATATTTTTAAAGATTTTTTTAAGGCAAAACATTCTTTATGGTGTCTTCTCAGTATTAATAAGTGTAGTGTGGTTAAAAATTGTTGGCAAAATGTTCACCAAACCATAACACAAACAAAATCCCAACAGAATGAGATGAAATATTTCAGATATGGTAGATGGTTGCTCACTTGATACTTGTTTAAGACCCATATTTATACAATGATGTGTGAGAACTTATTGGATCTGAAAAATAGTAGAAAGACTACATAATTGAGGAGGAAGTGCCTCCCATTGATTTGGTTGATCCTGTTTAATTTTATAGTAATTATAATAAAGTGTCCGGAGATGAAACAAGAATCCATTCTAATATTTTGTGTGCCCAATGACCGGTACTCTTGATAGATTATACTTCATTTCACTTGAAACCCTAATTTTGCCTCAAAAGTGTGGGTAGAAGTTTCTAAGAAAAGAACCTTAGAATTGTTCTGAATATTCATTAGTATAAAAACATTGAACTTTGAGAATCTCTAAGTGAAAAATTACCTTAAAAGACATTATGCTGATGTTACATATGCTCTGAGTTTCTTTTTGACTTAAAATATTTCAGCCATCCATGTATTAAACATTTTGAAATATCTGTAGCAGTAGTGATGATAGTTATATCTTTTTCTTTAGAACTCTGAGCTTCTTCACAGATGAGTTGTGTTCTGAATTAAGTTCAATGGCATAAATAAGTCTAAAGTTTTGAAAGAAGGTCTAAAAAGGAGTACTTTACCTTTTTAATTCTGATTTCTCAGTTTTTATGGTATTGTTATATGCTTCAGGGAAGCCAAATACATTTTCATTTTGGTGTAGTGAGTTTATTTCTCATTATCTAGCAGAACATCTTTCTCGTAGTGCTCAGTAAATATTTGACCAAGTGTCTTCGAAATTTATTATGAATGCTGAGTATTTAACTATTATAAAGGAATTGGAGCTAGGCATGCAAGTTGCCATTTCTGTGAGAAATATGTTTCTTGTGTCAAAAGGAGTTTTAGGTTGTTTTGTTTAAAGGAATTGAAATTGATTAGAATTTCTTTTGCACTGCTATACTTATGTCATAATTATAATGCGCTATCTAGGAAATTTTATCTTAATTTTAAATATTTAGGAGTTGACATCTAGTTTTAACTTTTCAAACCAAAGTGCCATTTTTCCTTAACTTTAGGAGTCTTGAAGTACATAAAATCTTCATGAAACTGTCTTTCTCTTCTGTTTGGGAAAGTTTACAAATAAATAGTGCATTTAAGATGTTTAAGAAGCTTGTAAGCTGACTTATTTTACTTGTTACCAGAATGATTAATTATTCTTTTGCTTTGATAAGAAATGGTAAAACCTTAGAATTTTGAATACAACTTTTGAGCTTTTAAAATAATGTAGATACTGTATATATTTGTTCTGGTTATAATATCCTTATGACTTTCAAGGTTCATGGGTGGAAAACATTTATTTTTACCTGCTTAATATTAATTTAAAACTATCAACTTTTTCATTTAAGGACTATATATTATCAGAGTTATTCTATAGAATTATTTTTATTTAACAGCTTTAATATAGAGACAAATTAGATATTTAATGATACTTTTCTTATGGGGAGGGGGAGAAGAAAAGAAATTATATAAACAGTCTTTTCCCTCCTTAATCATTTTTTATTATTGGCTGAGGGCACAAACAACTAAAATTATTTAACCTCAAAAATGAAACTTAAGAGTTTTCTGAAATTTGAATTGAACTGATATATATGGATATATAAGATTCAGATCTTTTATCATGATGCTTTAGTTTTCTCTGTTGATACATTTCAAATTCTAATTTCCAGCTAGGAAAAGGAGCTTGACATTGCAGATTTAAAGAGATCTAGCAGTTTGTTGTCTCCACTGATAGCTGTTGGCAAGTGAAGTTTACCTGGTGGCGTGTTAAGTTCCTCTTCCTCTTGAAACTGATTAGAACAGCTTAAAGTTGTTGGATTAATGGGAGTATGAATATTAATATTACTTAATAAGTTTTAGTAGTGATGTGATGTTAAATTTCTAAAACAAAGACATTAATTTTGATATTATGTGCATTAATTTTTTAGACCTCCTTAGCTACGTGTTTTGCTCAAGAAACTTTTGGGAAACAATACAAACAAACTATAGGACTGGATTTCTTTTTGAGAAGGATAACATTGCCAGGTAAGAGACTAAAAGTTTAATATAGAAAATTGTGCATATTTTATAATAAGAGACATAGGCAGAAATGTGTAAAATAAATTTTGGGGCTGCTTCTACATGAAAATATGAGTAATCAGTCTGTTTATTTAGGGAGATTAATTTTCATCAGCATCTACCATGAAGACATTGTCCATGGTGTGAGAATAAAGTTTATATATGAATACTTATCTACTGTCCTACTATTTTTGACTACTACAGATTTTTCGAGGATAAACAATAGTTGCTTATAAAATTCTAAAACATTTTTTAAAAAAATCAAACGCTATACTATTATCAACAGATACCGTATAAAGTAAATGGAAAAGACTGGAAAGGATTATTTTTTAAAAATATTATTTTGATTAGCCTCTGCTTCAGTTTTTTGTTTGAGAGAAAGTTGGACCAGAAGTATAATGTAGCTATGGAACTTCTGTGCTCTAATATGTGAATGCTGTTTTATGCAAGGCAGCATGAAATTGCTGGCATTTAATAGACCACTAAAATTTAGGGTCCCTAGGCACTCATAAAAATACAGTTTGAGCATTCAAGATGTTTCAGTTCACCATGCAAAGGAACTATTTAGATGCCAGTTGCAGCACATTTTGTGGGAAATACAGGGAAATAATAACAAAAAAAGAGTGGTTTCTGTTTTAAGTTAGTTACTGAACAATTGGGGCTTTAAAATTTTCTGTCCATTCACTGTGATGGTTAAATTATATGTTTAAAGTATTTTATTAAAAGCAGTTTATCTTGATTAGCCTTATAAACTAGTGTATCTCCCTCCTCTCTGAGGAAACCCATTTGAATAAAAACAGTTGCAAGTGTAGTGTCAGAATCCTATGCTGGGATATGAGTGATAGTGGAAAGGGTTTAGTAAAATCTAATATTATGAAAATATTTTAACCTCTCAAGCACCCCATCTCTCAGCTCTCCATGAGAGTTCTGGAACAGCTAATGAAAACTCTTGGTAATTTAAGGTATTCTGCAAATCTTACTAGTAATAGGCTCTTATATTTTGTGGTGGTCTGTATTTAGAAAAAAATTAGAGGACATAATATGAGAAAAGAATTCTAATATTCTATTATGGAGTTATTTTTCAACAAGAGGTTTAAATGAGAAACATGCATATTTAGTTTCACTTGTATTTTCTTTTAATGTATTCAAAACCAAAAATCTCATTTTATTTTCATCATTCCCACTCTTATGGGTAGGTTACTGCTACATTCATAATATTTACAGCAGTCACTAGCAGAATACATGCATTATCACATAATATACATACTGAAAACATACTTTTAGAGCATTTTTTTCAGAAGTGCCAGTCGTACACAGGGAATCCCAGAATGTACTTAGTTATTGACTATGTTCTTTTGATGCTAATTAGCAAAAACACCATCTTTCTGTATCATTAATATTGTTTAATTTTTCTGATTTTTTAGTTCAGAGGTTTAAATAAAGGAGCAAGTACCTACTCAAACATTAAAAACATTTTAAGACTAATTTTGGACATTTTATATATTTGATAGATGTGATGGTTTCTGATCTGTTGCACAGTACTAACCAATTTTTAAATTTTGATTACTTTGCAAAAAATATTTGGTATTTTTGAAATTCAAATTTATAGTTTAATATTTTAGAGTTAGAAAGTACTTAGGTTAAAAAATGATGTTAGGAAATGTATATTCAATGAATGTATATTTTAATTTTCCTGATTCAGTTTTATTTTGATTGGCAGAGTTCCAGAAATTTCCTTTTTTTGAAAAGGCAATTGGATTTATGTCTATTAAGTAGACATTATGGTAGAAATTTCAGTAGGAAAAAATAGTTTTAATGTATCTTGATTTTATATAATTAATAGGTAAATTAAGAAATAATTTACCTATTAAGGGGAGTAAATTACAAAGTCATAGTATATCGTTAATATACATTACCTTAATTTTAATTCATTGTAACTGTTAAATATAGTATGATCAATATTTGTATGCTTTGCTAAAACATTGCAGGTAGCATTATGGGATTTATAGTAAAGAAATTGATAGTAAAGAAGCATAGTAATCAAATCTAGTATTTATTAGTATTCCAGTAACTCTTATGTCCATTCAGATCGTTAGTGGTGTAATACCGCCTGTCCAGCTATTCACATTCTCTTCATGCACGTTTTCAAAGTCATTACTTTGCAAATACTCATCCATTTTAGTGTATTTCATGATCTGGTATGCTGTATAGTCTGGATGCAACCACTGTGCAGATTTTACTGCTTAAAATAGTCTATCTGTTAGTCAGAGATTCTGCTGATAGAGCTTCTTAAGAGCCTTAGTCAAAATACTTTCAGGAAGCTTGTGGGTACAGTCCAGTAAACAGCGTTCTACTGTGAAAAGGATTTCTAAGTCTTTAGTACAAGAAGTGGGCAGACTTGTGTTTTTAGTTCCATCTTGACTATGCAGCACTTTAAGTAAGGTTAACCAAGGCACCAAGTGTACTTTTATAAGGTCACTGTTGAATCCTCTTTGTGGCTTTGATTCATACCAAAAGAAACTTACCTGTATTTTGTCACCTCGTTTATTTATTTTTTTTCTCCAGTTACATGTCTTTTCTTACAAAGGAGCAGGAATTTTGTACAATTTTGCATTTGGGATTAGATTGCTGGCAATTTTCTTAATGTTTTCTTTATTAGGAAATTATATTAGATAGATTCTTGATTTTTAAAAATTTTGCAATATTATTTAAATATTAGTTATTTATATAGCTTCATAAGTATGCTATTTTGAAAACATACTGGGAGACTTCATGGCTATGTGTGCAGAAACCAAAGTGATGTTGATTTGAATTCCATGTTTATGTGATTTCATTTTTATTTTTATGTGTTAATCTCAAATTCAAATGTGGCAATTAAAATTATATTTCTAGATATATGAAATAACTAAAAGTTAATATTTGTTGAGGTTATGGTAGTAGAAATTTTCTCTTTTGCTTTGTTCTTTTGCTAGCATTGCATATTAATGGGTTATCAGTAATGCATAGCAGTTTTTATTTCTGAAGCACTAGAATATGTATATTAAAAAAAACAAGCCAACCACAAAAGAGTGCTTATTCGGAAAGGTATGGATTTAAAAAATACCCTCAACACATAAATACAGTATAAACCTCTTGGAGACAGTTGAATAAATGATTTAGAGTCTTCAGGTGATTGTCCTCAGAATTTGAAACATGTCATGAAGATCATGTTCCTAAAGTTATAGTTGAAGTATTCACAACACTTAATTCAGATAGGACCTGAATATCAGAACTTAAAGGAAAAAGGCTTAGTATATCTTCATATGAAGTTAAGTGATAGGTTTTACTGTCCTTGAAAAAAATGGGAGTAGATGTATTTTATTAAGTGTTGCCAAAAACCCTACTGTAAAAATTAATATTTTTAGATACTGATTGTAAAGAGTTTTTCCAAATAAAATGAGTGGAATACTGCCTGTTTACATAAGGGCTTCTGAAATTATTTGATATAATTCTAATGATGGCTAGCTCTGCCTGCTTAATTTGAGACAGCAGTATAGGGGAATGAGTTCAGCTTCGAATTTTGAAAAATTTAGATTTTTAAGAAATTATGTTTTTACAAGTTGTTGGACAAGTCTTAGTCTGTGACATTTTGGTTTTCGTATTCATAGAGCTTAAAAACATTTCTGTCATTACTCTGTGGACGTCGAAAGTGAGTGTATGTGGGAATGATGACAGGTGATAAACTTCAGTAGCTCTCATTAATGCTAATGGAGGTTCCTCATGTAAATCCTCTGCATGTTGGCAGATGAACAGACCTACATCCAAATAATGGAAAGATTGTAATGCATACCCAACACCCAACAAAACTCAGAGTTAAGGGCAAAACTTGGCTGGTTAGTCCAGTGTTGTGCTTTCCTTTCAGTTGTAAAGTTGAATGGTTTGACTAACATTTTCCGATTTTAATGTTTTACATTGGTATAAAAATTCATATATTTTATAGCCCTTTTCTCATTTTTTTTGTGTGTTTGAAGTGACACCATTTTTTTAGTTTCTAAGTTTTTATTTTGAGTTTTTCTGATTTGCAAATTTTTCAGGAAGATACATTATTGGTGAAGGAACTCATTTTGAAGATACTGAAATTTTGCCTACCTTTGGAGAAAACGGCATAATTTTATTAGAAGAAATAGTTTGAAATGTTAAACTACAAAGCATATTGAACATGGTCTTTTTCTAGTCATTAATTGTATTGATTAGAGAGAGTAGCTTATCAATAATTTGCAAAATCAACTACAAAATTTTAAAGATTGATTCATATTTTTATAATGTTTATGCATGGAAGAAACATTATAAAGCCGATTTTATGAAGGCTTTGAAGCACATATAATTTGTTTCAATGGAAATGCTTTGAACAGGTATAAATGCATCATATTTAGTGATACATGCGGTATATACCCTACCTCACTTCTGAAGAGGGTAATTGATTGTGTTTGTATTTTATAAGTTTAAATTTGAAAACGTGTTTTTTTTTATTATGTTTACTATTGCATATAATAGCTGACATTCAAATTTAAAAAATTTATTCGAGTTGAAACTATGGATTCATTTTGTTGTCTATTATCATTCTGTGGGCTTTAGAACCTTTAGAGTATGGAACTTAACAGTAAAATTCATTATGTGCAATAGGGTAGGTTAGTATATAAAATTCAATTTTTATTTTTAAAGTATCTTTCTTGTTCCAGGTACAAATACTATATTCTACTTTCTGTTCAAGAAAAATTTTTTAAGATTTAAGAAATTTGCCCTAGCCAGTTTGGCTCAGTGAGTAGAGCGTTGGCCTGCGGACTGAAGGGTCCCAGGTTCGATTCTGGCCAAGGGCACATGCCTGGTTTTGGGCTCTATCCCCAGTGTGGGGCATGCATGAGGCAGCCAATCAATGATTCTCTCTCACCATTGATGTTTCTGTCTCTCTCTTCCTGTCCCTTCCTCTCTGAAATCAAGAAAAATATATTTTAAAAAAATATTTAAGAAATTTATGAATTAATGCTTTCTTTATTTTCTTTTGTTTTAAAGGTAATTATAAATGTGGTTCCATGAAAATGGGGTAAAAGTATAAGCTTAAATTTCCACTATGATTTCTTTTGATAACATTACTTTATACTTTCGAATATCTGACTACATGAGTCTGTATAATAAAAGGCAAATTAGGTTCAGAGTTTATGATTGTGATTTAATGTTCTGTGAAACTGGATTCAGTTGTTACATTGTTACTTAACTTTTTTGTATTCTTTTATTTTCCTTTTTTGTTTTCCTTATTTTAGGAAACTTGAATGTTACACTTCAAGTTTGGGATATAGGAGGACAGACAATAGGAGGCAAGATGTTGGATAAATATATCTATGGAGCCCAGGTATGACATGAATTCTGTGATTATTCTGATGCTGAAAATACTCTTCTCACAAACACACTTAACTGGGTACACACACACACACACACACACACACACATTTTTTTTGGACATGATTTCTATTTGATATGTAGAGAAACTTTTTATTTGTGCTAATCCTTTGGTTTCATCCTTCCCAAATTGTTTGGAATGATTTGGATCAAGGAACTGCTGTGACTCTAATAGCTTTCATATGCTACTTATATTACATGATATTATTATCAGCAGTTGAATAAATGTAGTGATAATTGTTACTGTGATATTTATTAGCTGACTTCAGAATAGTGAAAACTTTTAAAATATATAAGCTGAATGAATAAAAAATATAGAAAAGGAAAATTTCATTTCATTTAAATTATGAGGACAAAAAAGCATATTTGTATGTCTATATTTTTGTTATATGAACTAGTCTGCTAAATATTTATAGTTCTACAGATTTAATAGATATATCACTATATTATATCAGAAAACTAAGTATGACTAATTATATATATGAAGTACATAAAATATTTTAACATGGTAATGATGTCTTTTCAGAAGAAAATGTGTATATTATATAACAAAAATTATTTGGCAACATGAGCTTATATAGACATGTTTTTAAATTAAAATATTGTACAAATAGGGAATGTGCATGGTAGTAGTATACTTTAAAAAGTTAATTATGGACATGCTATTAATTTTTGCTTTTTCTTCCACTTTTAATTAGCGTGTCTCCTTCACATCATCTTGGGCACTGGGAGGAGTTTGATGTTTTTAGTGGGATAATAAGAACTTGGTTATGTAGAACTATGTTGCCTATAAGAAATGAATCTAGAATATGAAGACAGATAATGTTAAGCACTCTTCTTCATGAAGTTTGATGATTGTTAAATACCATTACTTTAATTTTTGATGAAAAAGAGATTCTCTGAATTATTTTTAACATAAATGAGGCTCATATGGTTCTGATCATGTACAAAGGCCCTACTTTTGCTTTTTATATGATTGATACATTGATTGGGTTCTTAGAGCTCTTTCTTCTACACTAGAGGCCCGGTGCATGGATTTGTGCACTGGTGGGGTCCCTCCTGTGGGGATCAGGCCGAAACTGGCAGTCCAACATCCCCTGAGGGATGAAGTAGTTTGCGAAGTGGCAGCCGACTGGGGAGGAGCCCAAAACCCAGGCTGGGCACTGCGCCGCCATTGCTCATCCTGGCCTTGCTGTGTCTGCTGCCTGCCGCCGCTGCTGCTGCTGCCGCTGAGTAGGCTTGCTGCTGCTTCGCTATGGTCTCTGCATGCCCGTCCTAGGGAGATACCGGTGTGCCCATGACCGAGAAGCGGCCACGGCCTTGCACCCAGTCAGTCCTGATGCTGGTCCCAATCCCAGTCCTGGTCCAGATAGGGGAAGGGCATGCAGGGGGAGTGTCCATGGGAGAGGCTCGCACCACTGCAGCAGCACTAGCCAACTGTGAGCCCGGCATCTGGCGCCCATCTGTGGGGTGCACTGACCACCAGGGGGCAGCTCCTGCATTGAGCGTCTGCCCCCTGGTGGTCAGTGCACATCATTATGACTGGTTGAACGGTCGAACAGTCGCTTAGGGTTTTATACATATAGATAGATTGTTCTTTGTCTCCTGAAAAGCCTTCCTGCTCACTTAACGTTTTCTCTTGTGACCATATGACTTGATACTTTATGCATGTTTTTTTTTCCCTTAAAAGGTACATCTCAGGTTTTGGTTTCTGTCTTTATTGTTGTTTTAATTTTTTGTTTTAAACTGATTATGTTTAAAGTGGATATTAATCTAAAGAAAAATTGCTGAACAGAGATTTGTGGAAATCAACAGTCCTTGTTTCACATAGTTGGTAAAATGGGATTTGAAAATAAAAATCTCTATCCTCTTTGCTCCATTAAGATCTATCTTCAAGGACACATATTGGGTTAAAAAGAAGAAAAGAAAATTAGATTAGTCAAGCTTCTTATGATATTTGATTCTGAGTGTCAAATAAAATCTTTCTGTTTTATAGATATAGCTAGAGTTAGTGGAGAACAGGAAGATTTTATGCATCTCAGCGAAAATAATATAAAATTTAATTAATTAATTAATTTAAAACTTAGGGAAATATTACACTCATGTATTGGAATCTTTTAATTTTACCATATGTAAAGTCATTAAAAATTATTATTTGATATACTTAAATTATTTAAAGTTTGTTAATGTTATAAAATTATGGTATTATATAAAATTAGCCCTAACTGGTTTGGCTCAGTGGATAGAGCGTCGGCCTGCGGACTCAAGGGTCCCGGGTTCGATTCTGGTCAAGGGCATGTACCTTGGTTGTGGGCAAATCCCCAGTAGGGGGTGTGCAAGAGGCAGCTGATCGATGTTTCTAACTCTCTATCTCTCTCCCTCTCTGTAAAAAATCAATAAAAAATATATTTAAAAAAAATTAATATTGTGAAATTCATGTAATATAGAATGAATCATTTTAAAGTATATAATTAGTGGCATTTTGTACATTCATAATGTATGACATCCCCTCACATCATCTTTTGTACAGTGTATGTTTTATACTATTACATACCTGCTTATAATTAGTAGGCATCATGGGCAAATTTGTAGAAATTTCAGAAATTTCCACCTTTTTTGAGAGTACTTGAGGTTAGTAAAATTTCTCTATTCTCTTCTAATTCACCTCATATCTTGGGAGGAAGAGAATGCTATATATTTTTTAGAACTTGTTATGTAAGATTTCTATTTTGAAGGTGGTCTTTTTTCTCTTTGATGGTGTCTTATTTATATTTTACAATTTCTGTGAATGTTGTAAGCATATACCATGTTTTATTAAACAACAATATAATGCAGTACTTCTGAGAGGTCCATTAACATTTGCATGATAGTGTCTCAGGAAACTAGTAATTCTGAGATGATAAAATGAATTGTCATAAATTAATGATAATATAATAAATTTTCTCTTCTTTCCAGAGATTTTAAATTAAATGCTATGTAAAATATATGAAGTGCATTTACTAGTAGTTTCTTGTTAAAATATGTGTAAATTTTTTATCCAGGTCAGAGAAGCTCTAACTACAATTCACTACCATAAATTAGGGGAAATGTTACTTTTCAAGAACAATACTTTCAAATAATTCTAGTAGCATTTAAATATACTTAACTTTATATTATATCATATAATTATTCTTCAAAGTGGATCAATATTTTTTCTAGAGTTGTTGATGCTATCTGTTACCTATCTCATGAATACTTTATATTTTAGCACACACGTTACAGGATAGAACTCTTCATAAATAATGTTTTGATGAATTGTTTTGAGGACATCAATTTAATGTATTATTAGGATTTTATTTTAGATTCTCTAGTTTATATATTGGGTATAAAAATAATTATCTTAAAACCATCAGAGCTATTAAGTTAGTGAATCTTTTTTTAAAAGCTTTTTAAAACATCCATGAAGAAGCTTATTTGTTGTTTGGAAATTGATTTAGTTTCAAATACAACTGATTATTTTATCCTCTTCACTCCCCTCCCCCCCCAGTAGCATTAAACTTTAGTATTAAATAGTCTGTTGAATAGTATTGTGTGAAACAAAATTGAATTGACACCCAAGAAAGAATTAGTGGGATATTTTGACAAGAACTGTTCTAAGAATTGAAGTATATCCCAGTTAAATTCCCAGATTTAGAATTGCCTTAAATTTTTCTAGGAGTCTTCAGGAAGATGTTATAGACTATTTTTCATAGTGGTTACAAGCAAACACACAGTGCATAGTGTTTAGTGCCTTGTAACCTGTGGCTAACAGAGGCTAATAACAAACCTCAGAGAAGAACTGCATGTTTCATTTTTGTAGCTCTTTCCATCCTGGAATCTAAGTGGTTAGCAAACACTGCCCTACTGAGCATAAGCTCAATGAAGTATAGTCATTTGTGAGTTAGAACATAACTACTATTGTGTGCCAGTGCCCCCCACAGATGAGCCAGCCTGTTAACCACCAACAAAAGGATTTGGTGTTGGTATGACAACTGAGGAGAGATCACATCTGAAAGTGGGATTCCCTGAGCCCCTCTGCTATCTTTTATTACGAAATTTTTAGTTGGATTTTTGCCAACTTATATCTAATTATATTTGCAGACCTCTCTTGCTTTGCTATTTCTTCTTACAGACTGTAGTTATTTCAAAGTATATATTGTTATGACTATTGTATATCTATATGATTTATTTCTATATATAATTAAAAACTAAAGTACATTATTTGTCATACAAATCAGGGAGAAAAATCACCTGCATTTTGAGAATAGGGAACTTTTCATTTTAGGGTAGGTTAAATTGTATGTGTACGGTGCCTTATAAAATTTAGAAATAAATCTATGAAATACCTTCTAAGACTGTTGTGTTCCCACCAGTGTTTATTTCTTCAAGACTCCTACCAGTTATTCCTTTGCAAATGGTATCCATTTGACTTACTGACTCATCATGCTTATTAGATATGGTGATAAGTGAAATAGATGAAAACAATATACTATATGAAGTAATTTTATATAATATTTACTAAACATCTTGAGGTTTACAAAGAGAAGGGAATTGCAGGGGAGAAAGAGATGTTAAGTTATAGAAAATGGAGGAAATTAGTGTTGAAGAATTTGAAAATATAGCAGGATTTATTAAACTTGAAATCTGATTTCCAAAAGTCATGGCAGAAATATTTGGGAAGAAGAGGGGCACTGGTAGGGCAAATTGGGAAGAGGAAGCACAGGGTAGTAAGGGGATAAAGACAGGAAAAGGATGAATAGTGGGTAGATGGGTGGTAAAAGAGGGTACCAGGGACATGACACACGGTGATGGGTTTAGATATCTACAAGATTACCAAGAAAATTATTTCCAGTATCCCCAGTTGATTCTTTTCAGATTTTAGTTGTTACCAAGATGTGTTGGATTTGTGAGGGAGTTGTATTTTACTTTGGCTGAGAAGATTCTGATAGAATTCTGGAAGGAGTCAGAAGAGGTCTGGATTGATCCATGTGGTGAGAGACTTAGGGCTTTGAGGTGCTTGTATAGACTCCCAAAGAGATGAGTACTTAGAGGTCTGGCTTTGGTGTGCTGAAGCTGGTGGGCAGAGGCCCTGGGAGTCAGTGTCTGCTTTTATGATTTTGGTAGTTTGTGTCTTTTAAAGAATTGATCCATTTCATTTAAGTTGTCACATTTTAGCCATAGAGTTGCTTATAGTCCTTTATTATCCTTTTAAGGTCTGTGGGATCAGTAGTGATACACTTTATTAATTTGTCTCTTTTCTATACCTCCCTTTTTGGTTAACTTGGCTAGAGAGTTACCAGCTTTTGGTTTTATTCATTTTATTTATTGTTTTCCTCTTTTCAGTTTTATTGATTTCTAGGTAATTTTTTTTTATTATTATTATTAGTTAAGGTATTACAAATGTGTCCTCATCCCCCCCATTAACCCCCAACCTCCCCCCCACCCCGCCCCGCACACTCATGCTCCCATCCCCTTGTTGTCCATGTCCATTGGTTTGGCTTATATACATGTATACAAGTCCTTCGGTTGATCTCTTCCCCTTACCCCCGCCCTCCCCTACTTTCCTTCTGGGGATTGATAGCCTGATCGCTGTTTCTCAGTCTTTGGGTCTGTCCCTTTTCATCAGTCTATGTTGTTCTCTATAATCCACAAATGAGTGAGATCATGTGGTATTTATCTTTCTCTGACTGGCTTATTTCACTTAGCATAATGCTCTCCAGTTCCATCCATGCTGTTGCAAAAGGCAAGAGTTCCTTTTGTTTTTACCGCAGCATAGTATTCCATTGTGTATATGTACCACAGTTTTCTAATCCACTCATCTGCTGATGGGCACTTAGGCTGTTTTCAAATCTTAGCTATGGTGAATTGTGCTGCTATGAACATAGGGGTGCATATATCCTTTCTGATTGGCGTTTCTGGTTTCTTGGGATATATTCCTAGTAGTGGGATCACTGGGTCAAATGGGAGATCCATTTTTAGTTTTTTAAGGTAGCTCCATACTGTTCTCCACAGTGGCTTCACCAGTCTGCATTCCCACCGGCAGTGCTGAAGGGTTCCTTGATTTCTAGGTAATTTTTATTATTTAGTTTTTCTGCTTGCATTAGGCTTAAGTTGCTCTTCTTCCTTAGTTTCTAAAGTGGAAGCTCAGGCTATTGATATTTCTTCTTTTCTAATATATACATTCAGTGCTATACACTTTCCTATAAGCACTATTATTGCTCTATTTCAAAAGTTTTGATAGGTTGTGATTTTATTAGCTTAAGGTATTTTTTAACTTCCCTTTATACTTTTTTTTTGACCCATGTGTTATTTTGAAGTATGTCGTTTAATCTCCAAATATTTTGAGTTTTCCAGCTATCTTTCTATTGCTGATTTCTAATTTAATTCCATTGTAGTCTATCTGCTAACATGCTTTGTATGATTTCTATTCTTATAAATTTGCTAAGGTATATTTTATGGCCCACAGTGTAGTCCAAGCATGTCAAACAAGGCCCACAATAAATATTTTTGTGGCCCAGCCAATATAATGGTATGTAAGAAACGTTTTAATAAAAATTTCATAACTTAATTTTTACAATATCCTATTATACATAATTATTAATAATGAACTACAACGTTTGCTAGTGACTGATTACAATAATTGTGTGTTTTTTTTTAAAATATATTTTATTGATTTTTTACAGAGAGGAAGGGAGAGGGATAGAGAGTTAGAAACATCGATGAGAGAGAAACATCGATCAGCTGCCTCCTGCACACCCCCTACTGGGGATGTGCCCTCAACCCAGGTACATGCCCTTGACCAGAATCGAACCTGGGACCCTTTAGTCCGCAGGCCGACGCTCTATCCACTGAGCCAAACCGGCTTCGGCTGATTACAATAATTGTATTGCATTCATTTCCCTTATGCGCCTTACTTTCAGGTGCATCATTTCTCTCCACTAATGCTAGCAGCAAATATTTTAGCAGCCGATTGCCGTGTCATTAGTCTTGTACTGACTTGTTTGGTGTGCGCAACAGGAAATATTTCACTTTTGGAGAACAAGAAAAACTGGTTTATTTGCGTTACACTTATTAATTTGTGCAGTTATTCAGTGTCTGATAAGTTAATGTTCAAGAAAAATATTAATTTTTATTAAAATGTTCTATTATTTTATGTTAACAACTAGAGGCCTGTTGCACAAAAAGATTTGTGCAATAGGCCTTCCCTTCCCCTGGCTGCTGGCACCAGTTTGCCTCTGGTACCTGGGACCCAGGCCTTCGCTCCGACTGGAGCCACCTTCAAGCCTTCGCTGCCCCACCCGGCCGCCCCGGGTTGGGTCGCACACGGGACACCTATTGCCCCGGGTTGCAGATAGCAGGCCGGGCTGGTGGCAGGGCAGGCGGGATGGAGCTGTCCCGCCCCACCGCCCCGGGTGGCAAATAGCAGGCCCAGATGGTGGCCGGGCAGGCGGGATGGTGATGTCCCACCCTGCCTGCAGTATGCAAATTAGCCACCATCTCTGTTGGTGGTTAATTTGCATATCGTGCTGATTAGCCAGTGGGAGGTGTAGCAAAGGTACGGTCAATTACTGTGTTTGTCTATTATTAGATAGGATTACTCATTTATTTCAGCATGTCTTGGTGAGTGTTTCATGTGAACTTGAGAAGAGTGTAAATTTTAATGTTGTTGGACAAACTGTTCTGAAAATGTCAATTAGATGACGCTGATTGTTAGTGCTGTTCCGTTCAACTTACTGGTTTTCTGCTTGATGTATCAATTAATGAAAAAGGAGTGTTGAAATCTCCAATTATATTACTGGATTTGAGGATTTGGAATTTCTTATAGTTCTATTGGTTTGGTCTCATGTATTCTGATACTCTGTTATTAGGTATATGTACATGAAAGATTGTTATGTTTTCTTGGAAAATTGACCGCTTTATTATGATACCAATTTTTATACTTTAAACTAGAGGCCTGGTGCATGGAATTCATGCACGGGAGTGAGGGGTGTGTGTCCCTCAGCCCGGCCTGCACCCTCTCCAGTCTGGGACCCCTTGGGGAATGTTCGACTGCTGGTTTAGGCCTGATCCCACTCGGCCAGGGCTCCTTTTTTTTTTTTTTTTTTTTTTTAATTCTTTAGAGTTTACATCTCTTTGCTTATGTTAGTCACCTATGTTGTCTTACCTTTTTATTAGAATTTTTAACATATTAATCATAGTTATTTTAATCTTGGTCTGACGTCCTAGTTGGTTTGGCTCAGTGGGTAGAGTGTCAGCCTGCATGTGGACTGAAGGGTCACAGGTTCCATTCTGGTCAAGGGCACATGCTTGGGTTGCAGGCTTGATTCCCAGTAGGGGGTGTACAGGTGGCATCTGATCAGTGATTCTCTCTCATTATTGATGTTTCTTTCTCTCTCTCTCTCCCTCTCCCTCTCCCCTCCTCTCTGAAATTAATACAAATATATTTTAAAAATGAACAAAAATTCTTGGTCTGATAATTCCAACTCTATTATATCTGAGTTTGATTCTAATGATTGCTTTTTCTTTTCAAACAGCCTTTTAGTGTTCTAATTTTTTGTTGAAAGCTAGACATGATGTATTGAGTAATAAGAACTCAGTCAAATAGACCTTTATTGTGAGGTTTTATGTTAACATGGCCAGGAGTTAGTCTGAATTTAATGTTAACTGAAGCTGTAGGTGCCAGAGACATCAAATTCCTCTATGTCTTTGAGTTTTTCTCTCCTTTTTTTCTGGGTGTCTTAAAGAATTCTTTCTTAGTTGGAGTTTGTGTCTTGTAGCTTTTTCAGCTATAATCCACTACTATTATATGCAGCTGTGTTGGTGTTTGGTAAAGTATGAGGGAGGGGAAACATTCTGTACTCTTACGATTAAGTCATGGCCTTTTGGTGGCCTGTGACCCTGGGCTGTGACCTTCACAGGTGTTTCTTAGCTCTTCCCACTTAGGTGATACAGGGTGATAGAAGGGGCTGTAATTAGGAACTGCCCTTCCTCCATGTCATCAGGTAAGACTCTGATTAAGCCTTTTCTCTTGGTGAGAATATCTCTTTTTATGGATAATGCTCTGTGCATATTTTACAATGGTTACTTTCTCCCTTCCCATGCCAGAGCCAGGAAGGAATCTTTCTTGATTCTTTACGAGGATCTGGTGGGCTTCTTGGAAATAAAATTCACTCCCCCAGGAATTTTCAAGCTAGACCATACTCAACCTTCAGCATTTTATCAAATTTATCATTTAAATGTTTCTACCATTTACTGGCTCTGATGGTTTCTGCTCTAGGTAAGCAGATTTGGGTTATGACTCTCTGAATTTACTTCTCTTCCCAGATTTCAGGGTGGAAATTACCTGCCAAACTCAGCTCTGTTTTATCCAAGAAAAGTAATTTATTTTCCGTTTGTTTAGCTTTCTTTTCTGATTGTAGGACAAATGTGACAACTTCCAAGCTCTTTACATGTTGGAGGTGAAACCGAAAGCCCTGGAATTTCTTTTTTCCCCCTTTATTTTTTAAAAAATTACTTTTCAATTACAGTATTACAGTAGTTTCAGGTGTACAACATAGTGGTTAGACGTTTATATACTTAATGAAGTGATCACCTGATTAATATAGTACCCTTCTGGCCTGGAATTTCTTTTGTATTTTAGTGTTTTTGGTTTTCTTGTTTTCCCTTCTCAATTTTTCACCATAGAGGTGAAGGTCAAAACTGGTACAAAATTGTCATCTTAGGAGTAGAGATAAAATCGTAGTTTTTACATGAATGCTGTTGAGAATTGGTATATGAACAGATAGATTTTTGAGTTGATAGGTAGCTAGTTTAATGAAAAAGGCTTATCCTTCTATTTTTCTTGAGTCCTGGAAGATATATTGCTGACTGGGAAATACAGGACATATTGGTCTATATCAGGAATTGGTAAACTTTCCCTTAAAGAGCCAGATAGAAACTATTTTAGATTCTGTAGGCCCCACTGTCTCTGCTGCAGCTACTCAACTTTGTGGTTGTAGTGCAAAAGCAGTTATTGGTAACAATGAATATGAGTATATTTCATTAGAAGTTTATTTAAAAATATGGGGCCCTAGCTGGTTTGGCTCAGTGGATAGAATGACGGCCTTTGGACTGAAGGGTCCCAGGTTCAATTCCAGTCAAGGGCACATGCCTGGGTTGCAGGCTCAGTCACCAGTGGAGGCTGTGCAGGAGGCAGCTGATTAGTGATTCTCATCATTGATGTTTCTATCTCTCTCTGAAATCAGTAAAAATATATTTAAAAAACAAATAAATAAGTGAAAATATGGGATATGGACTGTATTTGACCTGTGGGCCATAGAACCCTGGTCTAGATCAATGGTATTTAATTGTTATTACTTAGCTCTGTCTAGTACTGATTATTAAGAGATTGTAGCCATGTTTTATTTGTATGTGTTCTATCATGTTCAAATATTGACCCATGTTGAGATGAAGTTTTGCATATATTAATTAGAATGGTTCCTCAAATCTTAAGGTTTAAGAGTCATCCTAGGTCAAGGCTCAATTTATGAGTGTAAAAACTACCTTTAAGTTGCTTTCAAACTGTGATTCTTTTTCACTCAGAATAATAAAAATAATTTCCAGCAATTGTGTGTGTTAGTTTTAAAATAAGTCTATTTTTTATTACTTTACTTAGTCACTTAGGCATGGCAAGTATTATGAAGGTGGTGATAGAAGCATTGCCCAAAAGCAGTAGATAGTAGGGCCAGGACTGCAACCCAACAATAATTTGACTTCCAGGACAGAGCTCTTTTACCACATGTGTTATCACTCATGACAACTGGAGGCGGAGTTAGTAGATTGAAGATTAGCTTTCTTCAGAGGTCAGTTCTGGGGTTTATTCTTAATAAGAAAAGTGGGATTCTGCTCATTATTTCAAACTAGAGGCCCAGTGCACAACATTCATGCACTGGGAGGGTGGAGGGGAGGGGTGGTCCCTCAGCTCAGCCTGCTCCCTCTTGCAGTCCGGGAGCCCTCAGGGGATGTTCTGCTGAGGCTGTCTCCCGCCACTGCCACTTTGGTCACCCACGGCCAGCTTCTGGCTGAGTGGTGCTCCCCTTGTGAGAGTGCACTGACCACCAGGGACAGCTCCTGTGTTGAGCGTCTTCCCCCTGGTGGTCAGTGCACGCCATAGTGACCGGTCATTCCGCCATTTGGTCCATTTGTATATTAGCCTTTTTTATATAGGATAATTCTGTGTTGGGCATTATTTCAGTGCATTTGGGAAGACAGAAATAGATGTCTAAGTTACTAAAATGAATCAGGCAAGTGATATTGCATAATAATTATAGAATATTTAAACTGGAAGGGATTTAACTCAGTTATCTAATTTCAGAGGCAAATAACCCAAGATTCAGAGAGAATTAGTGACTTGGAGGCGAGTGTAGTTTAATAAAAGAGCATGATACTGGAAGACCATAACAGCAGTATGCTAGAACCAGTTTGGAAGAGTTATTGTTAAGTTCAGGAATTTTTGTGAGCCAGTTGAATACATTTATGGTTAAAAATTATATATAAACTTACAAATTATATAAAAAACAAATATATGCTCACTTACTAATTATTTTGCTATACACACACACACACACACACATATATTTAAATATATTTTTATTGATTTCAGAGGAAGGGAGAGGGAGAGAGAGAGAAACATCAGTGATGAGAGAGAATCATTGATTGGCTGCCTCCTGCACGCCCCCTACTGGGGACCGAGCCTGCAACCCAGGCATGTGCCCTTGACCGAAATCAAACCCAGGACCTTTCAGTCTGCAGGCCAATGCTCTATCCACTGAGCCAAACCAGCTAGGGTTATTTTGCTCTATATTTTTATTATCTATGCTTTTGAGATTATTTATGTTTAGTGTACCTGTGTGGTAGAGGTGCTATATAGTGATGTCCTACCATACTCTGTGATCAGTGAAGTGACTTTGATAACTTGAAAATGGCCACACAGTATTTACACCACAGAAATGGGCAAATGCTACAAACTACACTCTTCCGATCCCCACCCGTACCATTCCCTGAGCCAGTTGGTAAATATTTACCAAGATATCACTGTCCGTGACTCCTGTGTTGGTATACTTGTCTGTTTTTGTGCTTGGCTTTGATGCAAGACTGTGAGTTCCTGGAGGTTTGGAATTTATATACCTAGCACCCAGCACAGTGCTAGGCATATAGTTGGCAGACAAATGTTTGTGGAATGAATGAGTGAACTTTATATTTATTCAATCTTTGATTCAAATTCTGGCTCAATTACTTAACTAGCTGTGTGACCTTGGTTATTTTAACCTCTGTTTATTAGTAAAATGAGAATAGTAACACCAGCTTTGCATGCTTGTTCTGATGATTAATGAAAAGATCTAGAGATGTCTAGTATATTATAGGTGCAAAAAAAGTAGTCAACATTTATGATTATAACTTAAGAAGAAGGAGACATAAATGCTATTAGGGTCCAGACTTATATTGTATGCAGAGCTTTGTATTAAGTATTTGACCACAAACTGGATAAGAATCAAGAATCTGGCACTGTTATTTTTGTGTGTACATACTTCTCCTTCCCCCACAAAATAATGGGATATATTAAAAGGAATATGATATATAAGAGGCAGGAAGCAATCCCTCTGTTATATTTGGCTTTGTTCATGCTCTTATTACAGTATCATATCTAGTTTTACATTGCTCATTTTAAAGAGGATGTCAAAAAATTGTATGGAGAGTGTCCTGGGAAGAACCAACAACTATGATTAAAGGGGTAGAAAATAGGTCCTTTGAGGCAAGTTTAGGGAATTGAGTTTGTTTATTCTGGAAAGGAGACAGTAAAGGAGTTTCTTAACTATCTTCAAGTACACGAAGGGTTATTACAAGGAGGATACTCACATGTTGTTCTCCAAATGCACAGAGGACCAAAAGAGGAAATCGATTTATTTCATTTAAAGAAAATTGTGTTAAAACACTGAAATGGCCTATCAAGGGATGTCATGGAATCTCCATTTAAAAAATATTTAAAAAGAGCAGCAGCAGATGGTTTTTTTATTGAAAGGTTTAAATATTTGACCTCATGAAAGTAACAGATTGTAGGCCTTGCAGCTTTTCTTTACCTCTGTCATATTTTCTTACATTGATTATAACTTATCAAGCATATCCCAGATATCTTACTAGAAAACCACTTATAACTTGATAAAATTATTATTTCGCTTGCTTTACTTGGTTTGGGTTTATCTTGAATGAAAAGATTCAGTATTATCTGTCTGCTAATAGCTTAAGTCAAAGTAAGTTTATATATAGAATAGCCCTCATTTGTATTTTTACATGATTCTAGGCATACCTGAAGCATTACTTAGAGTATTTAGTATTAATATTATTTTCAAGTAGTGTATTACAAATATTCTGTAACTCTTTTGTGACAGGGAATCCTCTTGGTATATGACATTACAAATTATCAAAGCTTCGAGAATTTAGAAGACTGGTATACTGTGGTGAAGAAAGTGAGCGAGGAGTCGGAAACTCAGCCACTGATTGCCTTGGTGGGCAATAAAAGTAAGTTATTAATGTTTATCAATATATAGTAAAGTTTATTTGCCTATCCTATTGTTTTTATTTCTAAAAATGCCAATGTTTGGAAACATGAATAGATACAGCTTTCCTGGAGTAAGCAAATTGCTTGAAGAGAAAATTCCTAAAGATGTGTACAGTCTTTTCAATTACAGTTTTGATGCTGATCTATCTTAACTGCTGTGCTGCTTTGGCCAATTCCTGTTAAGGTAAGTTCTTCTGCTCTGACTGTGTGTTTTGGCTTCCTGAGGTCTAAGGAAACAGCGCGGCCTATTAAGAACAGCAACACAGCTGCAGATTTTATGATATTGCTCTACAGTTTCTCTCTGCCCCAGAGATTTTGGGAGATACATTTCATTAAATGATCCCCTATTCTAGGGAAGGAAGCAGTGTCTTTGTGGAATTTTGTGTGCATTGTTTCTTTCTCCCATAAAGTTCCTTTCTGAATCTTTTAGGCTCTGAAATAGAAGTATATATATATATATTTTTTGAGAAAGCGTGTTATAATGGGGAAAGAGTAGTGCTTGGTAAAAATGATGGGTAAGCAGTTTTTGAGATTTGTCTTTTGGGCTACGACATACAGCATATAAAAATTATAAGACAATGCAGCACAAGACTATTACTTGGTTCATCATCCTCCAATGCAGTTACTTGGAAAAGGAGTCCTTACTAAGGATTTTCAAGTATATAAAATATTATGATATGACCTAATCTTTTACAACTTATTTGAGGACAGAAAAAGAGAAAATGAATAAAAATTATACCATGAAAGACTTAGGTCAGAAACTATTTTCTGACTACAAGCATTGTTAAATCAATATCCAGGTATACTTAGGAAGAGAATTATCTTTGCCAAAAGTCTTTAATAGTAGAGTGCATTTATTTCGTCTGTGATTGTTTAGGATATAGCACTTCCTGAAAGACTAAACCAAGATTTCTTCATTTTGTGGCTGTGCACACTTAGATGAACATGTAATAAATCCAAGCCTTATTTTAAAACCATTACAAAACAAGTGTGAATATCATTTCTCTGAAGAGTTAAAAATACAAATTTTATATTGTTTGTAGGAAACAGTATTACATATCACAAAATGTATGGGTTGGATAAAAGATAGTTTTTTAAAGCTTTAGTAAAATTTGCTCATCTGTTTTGTATATAATTATAATTGAGTGAATTAGATACTTTTCAATCCATTGAAATCCCCCTTTACAAATCATGAGTTTTGATGAGCTAAGATTCTATTTCTACGTTGGACTTTTCATTTTAGGAGATCATTTCTTGGTCACTATGTTACCAAAGCATTGGCTTATTTTATGGTAAAATGTGTGCTTTGAGGTTTCCCATCACCTTTTGGGAAATTGTAGAGTAGGGAAGGGATAAGGATTCTGATTTGTTTTCATTTCTTTCACGATATCATCTAACCACCATCTGGAGTAATGGCGTAGTGGTACATAATTATATACATTATGTGTTTATGCTGTCCTGTGAGGCATCCAGAGTTGGTCGCTGTCAGAGGCAGGATATCAGACTAGATAGGTTATTGAACTGTGCTTGGTTGTGCCATTCCTAGTTATATAAATTTATGCAAAAAATGATCACAGTATTTGAGATTTCATAGCATAAAAGTCAAAGAATTTTTTCACTTTTGGCTTAGCTCTAACCCTTTTCTTGTATTTATAATACTCTCTTTCAGAATGAGATCATATAATAGAGTGTGCAGTCACACAGAATGTTATATATGTAAAATGAAGAGATTATAGATGAACATTTTCCTGAATATTATTTCATATGATCATGTAATGAAAGAGCTTATAATTTGTGTTTCTAAATTGATGTTACATTTGTATGGTAATATGCATTCATTTTCTTTTTTGGGCATAAAATTACATTAAAAAGTAAAGACTTCACCTACTGGTTAAAGGCAAAGAGAAAGTAACATGATGGGAAGACATTTGAAACTGTACTATTCCAATTATCTACACAAGTCATCTTCTGCCTAAATGTGCAATTTAAAATTCATCATTGTGTCCTATTCTTTGCAACTTTAATAGAAAGCATATGTTGAAGATAAATAGGTGTAGGCCCTGAATATATTGGCAGCAGTAGCCAGCTTTTAGCCAAAGTTCAGTAGAAGGATAGAAAATTTCAACACAGGGTATGTTTGTTTGCACGTGTGTGCGCATGCACAGGCATGTGTGAATTTGTTCCATAGTAAGACCTTATGATTAGAAAGATATAAAATCATTTGCTTTTTATTAAAATACTAGAGGCCCGGTGCACAAAAATTTGTGCACTCGCGGGGTGGGGGAGTTCCCTCAGCCCGGCCTGTGCCCTCTTGCAGTCTGGGACCCCTCGGGGGATGACCACCTCCTGGCTTAGGCCTGCTCCCCGGGGGATTGGGCCTAAGCTGGCAATCAGACATCTCTCTGGCAGCCCGGCAGCCCTCGGGGGATGTCCACTTGCCAGTGGGGAACAGACCTAAGCTGCAGTTGGATATCCTTAGCGCTGCTGAGGAGGCAGGAGAGGCTCCCATCACCACCGCTGTACTGGCATCCATCAGCCTGGCTTGTGGCTGAGCAGAGCTCCCCCTGTGGGAGCGCATTGACCACCAGAGGGCAGCTCCTGCATTGAGCATCTGCCCCCTGTTAGTCAGTGTGTGTCATAGTGACCAGTCATTCCCAGTCTTTCTGCTGTTAGGGTCAGTTTGCATATTACCCTTTTACTATATAGGATAGAGGCCTGGTGCACGGGTGGGGGCAGGCTGGTTTGCCCTGAAGGGTGTCCCGGATCAGAGTGGGGGTCCCCACTGGGTGCCTGGCCAGCCTGTGTGAGGGGCTGATGGCTGTTTGCAGCTAATCACACCCCCTTTAGGGTGGGGGTCCCCACTGGGGTGCCTGGCCAGCCTGGGTGGGGGCTGATGGCTATTTGCAGCTAGTCACACCCCCTTCAGGGTGGGGGTCCCCACTGGGGTGCCTGGCCAGTCTGGGTGAGGGGCTGAGGGAGGTTTTCAGGCTGGCCGGCGACTGAAGCTCCAGCCTCTGCTGGGGTCCAACCCCAATGGGTCCAGGGGTTCCCCAAAGGTGTGGACGGAGTCGGCAAAGAAGGAATGACACGGAGACAGCATTCAGTTGATCAGCAGCCTTGCCAGGATCTCTAGCCAGGATCTCCAGCGAAGTTCTGGTTAGGATCTCCAGCCAGGTTCTGTGTCCATGTTCTCTTGCTAGGTTCTCCAGCCAGGTTCTGTAGCCATGTTCCCTCTCTAGGTTCTCCAGCCAGGTTCTGTCCAGGTTCTCCAGCCAGGTTCTCCAGCCAGGTTCTGTAGCCATGTTCCCTCTCTAGGTTCTCCAGCCAGGTTCTGTCCAGGTTCTCCAGCCAGGTTCAGTCACCAGGTTCTAGTCAAGTTCTCTTGCCATGTTCTATCCAGGTTCTGTAGCCAGGTTCTGTCTCTAGGTTCTTCAGCCAGGTTCTTTCGCTAGGTTCTGTCTCTAGGTTCTGTTGCCAGTTTCTGCCCAGGATCTTTTGCCATGTTCTCTCCAGCGAAGTTCTTCTGTGTCTAGGTTCTGTGTAGGTTCTGTCTTCTGAGTTCTGTCTTGTTACATCTGTATTTATACCAGTTGATTCCAATCCTATCAATCTCTATTCCAAAGGTTAGGGCGTTTCTTATCTCCATTCCAGGGAGTAAAGATTATGTAGCTTAAGCATGATTGTTCATAGTTAAAGTGATTAATTACCCGCCTGGCACTTAGTTAAGAGGTTTTATTCCCTCCCTAACTTCAGGGGAAAATCCCTACCTGGGGAAACAACCTTTTTCAGAGACCTTGGTTAAAACACGTAGTGCCAAGAAGGTGAGCAAACATATTAAGAACAGTATGCCATATATGCCAGGTCCCTTGAAACAGCAAGCATGGACCGGCTCCCGGCAAGCCTCTCCTTTTTTTCTTTCTTTTTTTATTCTGGGATTTATTTCCTTCTATAATTGAAACTTTGTTGCTTTCGGAGCTGTTGCTTTCAGAGCTCAGAGCCGGGCCGCGGCAGGCGGGGAACCTTGGCTTCCTCCATCACGGAGCAAGCAAGCCTCCTGCTCGCTTCAGCTGTGTGGCTGCCGGCTGCCATCTTTGTTGGCGGTTAATTTGCATATCGCCCTGATTAGCCAATGGAAAGCATAGCGAATGTACGGTAAATTACCCTTTTTGTCTTTTATTAGATAGGATAGTAAACTCAGGAATTTGGGCTGAGGATTGAAGATAGTCTTACGTAAGGGTGAATTATGGGTTTATTTTTGTAAAAAATTGAGTTTTATTATGTTTAAATATAAAGAGTAACTAGAGTAGGTTAATAAAGTAGCCAGCAGAGGAAGGGACTTGCTTTAATGACATAGACAGAATTGGTAATTAGTAAGTTATTTCAGTATATGATACTTAAAAGTATATAATGTTTAAAGAAAATTTATTGAATTTATTTCATTCTATATTCTGAAAAGCTTTAAGAGATTAGTGTTCTTCATACTAATTAAGATTTTAAGTGAAGTATTGAGTGTGGTTGAGATCACAGGAATTTGATTTTGACAGATTTTGTTTTCAAGCCCAATTTCTTCCCTTTACAGCACTGTGACAATCAGAGAAGCTACTTTATATTTCTAAGCCTCCATTTCCTCTGGTCTTTGCCTGGCTGGCTCCATTTGATCATTTGGATCTCATTTTAAATGTCTTCTCTTCAGAGTTGCCTTCCTCACCCACTCAATCTAAAGGAGCCATCTAGTCCCTTTCTGTCAGGACATTCTGATTGTGTTATCTGTGTAGTCTCATTGCCATCTGATACTGTTTCTTGTTTGTTTCTTGTCTCTTTCCCCACTAAAATCTAAGCTCTGTGAGAGCTAAGGACCTCATCACTTAGAACAGTGCCTGAATGAATGAATAAAAGCCTTTTCATGAAGACTGTTCAAATTCGAAGTGTTTATGGCCTGGGATGTGTTAATCAGGGAAAATGGTTTTCTTAATGAGGAAAAATACGTATATAGATACAGGGAATCTGTTAGATGGTCTTCAGAACCAATTGGGCTACTGAATTCTGTCCTGGTGCATAATGTCAGAGAAAGTTTCTTTGGAAATGCATCGAAGTTATACAATACTGGACCATGTTTGAGATAATGTCATAGGTTTTATGTCATGATTTTAGGGTAAATAAACATAAAAGAATTAAGAATTTTGCTTCTTTTTCCTAACATGTGACTTTTACATAATGGTAGGACCCTACATTTTTGCCTTTTTATTTATAAATTTTTTATTTTTGCATTTATTTAAAAGATCATAATCTGTATTAACATACAGTTTTAATCCCATCCCTCCTCCCAGTGTTTCAGGAAAGTTTTCAAATTGAAATGAAATGAACATTTAGGAATTTTTTTAAAGAATAATTTTAATTTTAACCCATGTTTTATAATCCCATGACTCTTTAATTTGTCATTTCGTTATTTTCTATCTTTAAGCTGTTATGTTTTTCTACTATCTGATCCATCAGCTAGTTTCTCCCCTGACTAGCTAACATTCTCAGTTGGATAGATTGTAAACAGAAATTAACAGGGGTTGCATAGGAGCTGCCCTCTTCCTGATTTATAGGTTCTTAGTTAGTGGAGGGGTGGTGGTTATCCGTAGCTTGTATTGGGGATAGGAATTATCATGCTCAAGGACAGAGTGGATGGATGAATGATTTCTACTCTTAAAGATATTAACCAGATCCTTTCCCAAATAAAGACTAATAACTCAGATTTTTAAACAATCTTCATGACAGATGAGGGCATAGAGAAGAGTGCATCAACACTAATTAACAATGTTGAGTGTATATTCTTCTTAACAGTGATTGATTGTTCTTGGAGTACTATCTCTGCTCAGGAAGTGATGTTTTACACTGCCAGGTTCAAAGGTTACATTTTAATGTACCCTGTAAGTTGTGTTCTCTGAACTCAGTGGAAATGTATTAGTAAAACAAGTAAATTTCAAGTTGAAAATTTTACTTATGCACTCAATAAAATTATCACGAAGCTTTTAAAAAGGCTGTTCTTTTTGTCCATAGTAGAGGAGTATAAGAGGTGGGCATACATCCATTTTGAAAAACTTAATGGGAATTTACATGAAAGTCCTTGCCTATACTGTGACTCTTTTGAGTCTTCAAAATTCTTATTTTATATGGAGAGTAGAAATGTGAAACTTGGATTTTTATTTTGAAGGATTCAAATTAACTTCTACAATATTATAACAAAGTGAATGAGTGAGTCATTATCAGTTTACTTAAGAGAATTTAAAATTTATAAGGCATAAACAAAAACTTTCGAGGATTTGAAAAGTTCATTTTGTTTATACATTCTAAATTAAAACATTCTGCTCCTTGTCCATTTGTTTTAATACTTTGGTTCTTTTTCCTGGGAATAGTATCCCAAAGTATCATATCCAAGTGTCTTTTTCAGATGGACCTAACATTTTGGTTTTGATTGCTTTCTTATTTTTGCTTTTTAATTTCTTTACATGTAAATTTGACAAATACAGCTATGTTAATTTACTTACTGGAAGATGCTGATATTCTTATACTAAAAGCATCAGTATTCTGTACACTGAGTGAGAGAGTATTTTAATGTATGCACTCAAAGCTGTTCTCTTGTATCTTACCTCAACTCCTACTGTACTTTTAGAGCATTTTGATATAATTCCAAGCTTAATTGGTTTAGTAGTTTTCTCAAATTAAAATTAGATATAAAGAGGGACAGACCTAGGAAGAAGATGGATCAGGAAGAGCTTTGTAGGCCATTGTAAGGGCTTTGACGTTTACTCTGTGTGATGGAAAGCCACTGAGGGCCTTGATCAGAGTGAAGTGGTTTAGCTTGAAAGGATCACTGCAATTTTGTTTTTTGAGAATATACCATAGTGGGTAATTCAGGTGAGAAATAATGGGGGCATGGAGCAGGGTGATAGCAGTGGAAATAGTGAGAAGAGGTTGGCTTCTGGATATATTTTGAAGGCAGGGGTGATGCATTTTTTCATAGAATAGTTGTAGAGTAGAGGAGAGAAGATAAAGCCAAGATTTTTTGAATAAGCATCTTGAATGTTGAAGTCCAATTTACTGAGATGAAGAAGAATGTGGAATTAAAAGTTTGATTTTGAGAGAGAGAGAAAGCAAGAGAGGAAGTAGATAGAGATAGATATTCAATTTGTTGTTCCAATTATTGATGCATTCATTGGTTGATTCTTGTATGTGCCCTGACCAGGGATTGAACCTAAAACCTGAGCATATCCGGACAACCCTCTAATCAACTGAGCTACCTGACCAGGGCTGTTGTTGCATTTTAATATCTTTTATATAGAGTAACAGTATGAGCACAGACTTCTGAGTAAGACTACTTAGGTTCAGATATGGGCTCACTGATAAGATACTTGTCCCCTTTATAACTCAGTTTTCTCATCTATAAAGTAGGAATAATAATAGCTCCTAACTTACAGGAAGGTTGTTGTAAGAATTAAATAGATATAAAGCTCCTAGAACCATGTCAAGTATATATAATAGGTGCTATATGTGTTAGTTGTAATTGTGTTCCTCATTCTGTCTTCAAATCCTGTGTTCTAGTTATGGGTAATCAGAGGAGGTACTGTTAAATCAGCCAATCTATTTTTAATTAAAAGATTTAAAACTAAAAAAACATTGACAATGTTTTGAAATGTCTTTGAAATACATAAATATTGATTAAAATGGTTATAATTAATGTTTGGAAGCCAACCTTCACTTCACTTGTAATTTAGAAGTATATTTTTCTGAAAAGTTATTTAAATTTAATTGATGGAGTTGATATAGTTTTAATATTCAATCTGAATGGTGAAAGCTGGTATACAGTTGCCATGAATTTTTATCTCAAGTTTATTTTGCTCTGTAGACATGTGCCTAATAAAAAAAAGATGCTGCATAAACCATCGTTTGAGTTTGAATGTGCTTCTGTTTTTGGTTGAGGTATAAATGTTATTTCTGGCTGTGTCCTTCATACTTAGCTCTTCTTACAACAAATGGAAAGGCCTTAATTGTACCTAAGGGAATAGTTAATTCACAGTGGACATACATATGGTGGACAAAAGCCGAGTCTAGTAAATGAAATAAAATTATAAATGATAAACATATGAATGCTTACAAAGTCTGTCTGGCAGCTATGAAAGATAGAGTATTGTTTGAGATTAGCAAATTTTGTGTGTAGCATAATAGTAATAATTCTTTTCTTGGCATGTTTGTTACGTATATATAAATTTGATTACAAGACAAACTCTCAACTTATGTAAAGCATATTTGTCTTCTTTTATTGTTCACTAAGCTTTGTGATGTGGCTTTGATGTCAACAATAGAGGCTGATGATCTCACATTTTTGGAAAGTTACTGCTCTTTTGATTGGGAGCAGTTAATTAGCATTAACCCAGAACAGCTCTTGGGCTTTATGGATATGTGGTTACACTGCTCCAGCAAAAGGTTAAGTATTAATGGAAAATGGTCACAGCCCTTTTACTTAAAGAAAACATGTTACTTGTAAGTTTTCTTTTGATTTTACTTTTACAGTTACATTGAATGTCTTCATTCATTTAGCTATCCATAAAGCAAATATTGTTGCACATGCAGTGGATAATACGTCTTTTTAGGACTACTTGTGTGGTATGTCACAGATCATTAACTGCAAGTAACCACCTGACTTGAGGGAAGCCTGGAAGCATCATTATAGTGAACTAAGCTTTTATTTAGGTATCACTGCAGCACATTGATTTATTGAAATGTCACCAATTGCTACTATGAAAATATATTCTCATTATCATTCAAGGAATGGGAGAGATTAACTGTTGTATACAGTAAAAGAGATAAATATTGTTAATAATGGGAAAACATAATAAATGTTATGGTTTGTATTTTATCTAACAATTACTTTTAAAGAATTGACTTGGTGATTAATTAACCTTAATTAGGTGATTCTTTAGGATGTTTTCAAATTTACCTGTGATTCTGTATGTGTTAAAGGTATGTTCAGAATTCTCCCTAATTTGAAATACCTTAAAATTAAGCAGCATAGAAAGGCAATAGTAAACTTAATATAATTATTTAATCCATAAAGTAATACATTCTTTCTGTTAGCACATGGCTACATGCTAGGTACATATATTATGAACCCAGCCTTGAGGAAATGTGTTGTTTTGTTGTGGAAGTAAGATTAACATAGTGGACAAAAAGTACAGAAGAAAGTCAATATGTAATTTAGTTATATCAGTGGGAGGGGAAATTGTCAGTTGAGGATTAAGAAGAATGTGGAACTCAAATTTAGTATTTGAAAGTAAGGTTTGGATATATAATAGAAGGACTGAATTTCTGGTAAAATGTAACATATTAAGATAAAATGTATTTTGAGACATTGACAAAAATCTTGAATCTTTAAGTATTTGATTCATTAAATAGAGTCTATGCCAAGTATTTACTATATTTTCAAAGCCAAAGGAAGGGTGAAAGTGAGTTGACTTACAGAAATACAGTATTACAAATGACTTTTGGGAGCACACCTAACAAAATGAATTCTCTTTTTTTTTACTGAGTGTGGTAGGTTTAATTCCAAAAGCTTATTTTACCTCTTTTTGAACTAATTGACTTTTTTTCTATTGAATTTTCTTAAATTTAGTAAATATGTACATATGGAACTATCAACTTTAAATTATTTTTGGAAAATGATGAGTGCTGGGGTCCAACCCCAGCAGGTTCAGGGGTCCCCAGAGGTGTGGACGGAGTCAGCGAAGAAGGAATGACACAGAGACAGCGTTCAGTTGATCAGCAGCCTAGCCAGGATCTCTAGCCAAGTTCTGGTCAGGATCAGCAGCGAAGTTCTGGTTAGGATCTCCAACCGGGTTCTGTGTCCATGTTCTCTTGCTAGGTTCTCCAGCCAGGTTCTGTCCAGGTTCTCCAGCCAGGTTCAGTCACCAGGTTCTAGTCAGGTTCTCTTGCCAATTTCTGTAGTCAGGTTCAGTCCAGGATCTTTTGCCATGTTCTCTCGCTAGGTTCTGTCTCTAGGTTCTGTCTCTAGGTTCTGAGTAGGTTCTGTCTTCTAAGTTCTGTCTTGTTACATCTGTATTTATACCAGTTGATTCCAATCCTATCAATCTCTATTCCAAAGGTTAGGGCGTTTCTTATCTCCATTCCAGGGAGTAAAGATTATGTAGCTTAAGCATGATTGTTCATAGTTAAAGTGATTAATTACCCGCCTGGCACTTAGTTAAGAGGTTTTATTCCCTCCCTAACTTCAGGGGAAAATCCCTACCTGGGGAAACAACCTTTTTCAGAGACCTTGGTTAAAACACATAGTGCCAAGAAGGTGAGCAAACATATTAAGAACAGTATGCCATATATGCCAGGTCCCTTGAAACAGCAAGCATGGACCGGCTCCCGGCAGATGAGGTACAAATGAACTACCTGATAATCTATTGGACACATATAAAAAGTAACTTTTTTTTGGGGGGGGGGGGTTATTCTACAGTTAAATTTTATTTTATTTTATTTTTAATAAGGGGCTTTACTTAGTATTGTTATAACCCATCAGTCTCTGTATCATCAAGGATTTTATATTGATATCTTTTTTTCAAGAGGAATGTCAAAAAAGTTTCAGGTCCAATATAGTAGTCATGTCGCACTTGATGTGATTAGTTGGTCTCTGTATTACAAATAATTTAATAATAATAAAGTAAATATATGATAAATATGTACTTTAATGTGAGTTATATATCTATATATCTATATATATATATAGCCATATATACAAGGGTGGGCAAAAGTAGGTTTAAAGTTGTATGTGTAACAGTTTGTTCTTGTATTATTTATTAATCATTGTATTATTTATTTGTATTAAAACTGTAAACCTACTTTTGGTTATATATATATATATATATATACACATTACTTTGTATTTTGATATGCTTTCTAAAGAGGGAGAGAAATTGATAGAGATACAGTTATATAGTCAGTGCTTGGGGAATTGTACATATATAATTGTGTTTGAGGCCATTATTTATTGTGTGTTGTATTGCAGAAAAATTTATTCTAGTGTTGGGAAGATATAAAAATTTTGTATGCATGATGTAAAGTTTTGTTGTCCATGAATTAATTTAGATTGGTAAGATAGTAATCAGAATATTTCCTATCATCACAAGAGACTTACCACTTTTAAAATTTTATGATATTACTAGTAGCTCAGTGCACAAAATTCATGCACATTAAAAAGGGAATTAATTGCCCTAACTGGTTTGTCTCTGGATAGAGCATTGGCCTGCGGACTCAAGGGTCCCAGGTTCGATTCCGGTCAAGGGCATGTACCTTGGTTGCGGGCACATCCCCAGTGGGGAGTGTGCAGGAGGCAGCTGATTGATGTTTCTAACTCTCTATCCCTCTCCCTTCCTCTCTGTAAAAAAATCAATAAAATATATATATTTTTAAAAGTGGAATTAATTAGCAAACTGGCCACCTGTCGATTCCATGAGGAAAGGGTCTCCCTCCTCCCCCCTGTCAGGGTCCGGGGTACAGGAGAATGGGGTTCCTGGCTGGTAGGCCACTGACAGCAAGCTATCCAACAGTGGATTCTGTGAGGAATGGGGCTCCCTCCTTTCTACTGTCAGGGTCTGGTTTGAAGTTCGGCCATGCCCCCTGTTGGGCCAGACCCAGAGTTCTACCATGCCGTGGCCTCCACCTCAGCAACCCAGGACTGACTGCTGCTGGGTGCTCCTGGTGCTCTGAGGGTGGGTTCTTCCCTCAGGCCAAACGGGAAACAGTTGGGGAGGACGCAGCCCTTGGCAAAACGACTCAGGATTCAGTGGGTCCACGCGCCAAGGGCAGGTTCCTGCCTTAAACCCCGCTCTCACCGGAAATAGTTCCAGGAGACAGTTTGGGGGAGGGCGCAGCCGTTGCCAAGACAGCCCCTGCAGAACTGATTACCTTCAGCTTGGTCATGCTTCTAGCTTGATGTTACACCCAAACAGCTCCGGGAAACAGCTCAGGGAGGGTGCAGCCCTTGGCAAAGCGACCCAGGATTCAATGGGTCCATGCTCTGAGGGCAGGTTTCTGCCTCAAACCCCGCCCCCACCAGAAACAGCTCTGGGAAACAGCTTGGGGGAGGGCACAGCCGTTGCCAAGACAGCCCCTGCAGGACTGACTTCCTTCCGCTTGGTTGCGGTGGTTCAGGTCGTGATGAACACCACTCATGGTTTTTATATAAGTAGATAGTTATGGGATCTTTTTATCAGGATATACTTTACATAGCATAAAATTCACCATTTTAAAGTATACCCACTAGGTTGTGTAACTGTCTAATTCTAGAACA
The DNA here is from genome assembly GCF_964212035.1 of Myotis nattereri. Taxonomy (NCBI): domain Eukaryota; kingdom Metazoa; phylum Chordata; class Mammalia; order Chiroptera; family Vespertilionidae; genus Myotis; species Myotis nattereri. The sequence goes on from NC_138075.1 coordinate 224,985,224, forward strand.
TTTTCATTACCCCCCCAAAAACCCTATACCCATTAGCAGTCATTACCCCTTTCCCTTCTTTCTCCTCCTCCATAGCCCCTGGTAAGTACTAAACTACTTTCTGTCTCTATGGGTCTGCTTATTGACATTTCATATAAATGGAATAAAGAAATATATGGTCTTTTGTTTCTGTCTTCTTTCACTTATGTTTTCAAGGTTCATTCTTGCTATAACAGGTATCAGTACTTCATTTATTTTTATGGCTAAATAATATTCCATTGTATGGATATGTCATCACATTCTGTTTATTCATCAGTTGATGGATATTTGGGTTGTTTTCAATTTTTGGCTATTATGAATAGTGCTGTTATAAACATTTGTGTACAAGTTTTTACTTGGACACAGGTTTATTTATTTTGGGAAGATAACTAGGAATGGAATTGCTGGGTCATAAGGTAATCCTGAGTTGTCCAGACTATTGTCCAGAGCAGCTACACAAACCCAACATTTCTATCAGCAATGTGTGAGGGCTGCAATTTCTCTACATTCCCCCCAGCCATTGTTTTACTTTTTAAAAATTATATCCATCCTAGTGTGTGTGAAGTGATGTCTTATTGTGGTTTTGATTTGCATTTCCCTAACAGTTAATGATGTTGAGTATCTTTTTATGTACTTAATGCCTATTGTATATTTTCTTTGTAGAAGTGAACATTCAAATCATTTGTCCATTTTTAAATTGGATTGTCTTTTTATTGTTGAGTTGTAAGTGTTCTTTTTTAAAAAAACATCTATTTTTATTTCAGAGAGGAAGAGAGAGGGAGAGAGAGATTGAAATAGCAATGATGAGAGAGAATCATTGATCGGCTGCCTCCTGCATGCCTCCCACTGGGGATCAAACCCGCAGCCTGGGCATGTGCCCTGAGTGGAATTGAAACCGGGACCCTTCAGTCCGCAGGCCGATGCTCTATCCACTGAGCCAAACTGGCTAGGGCTGTAAGTGTTCTTGTTTATCAGATAGATGATTTGTAAACGTTTTCTTTGATTCTGCAGGTTGCCTTTTCATTTTCTTGGTAGTAATGTCATTTGATACATAAAAGTTTTTAACTTTGATAAAATCCAATTTATCTATTTTTTTCTTTGTTTTGCTTATGCTTTTGGTATTGTATCTAAGAAATTGTTGCTTATCCAAGGTCATGAAGATTTATAACTATGTTTCAAGAGTTTTATGGTTTTAACTCTTAGGTTTAGGTCTTCAATTCATATTGAGTAAATTTTTTATATGGTGTCATTAAGAGTCAAAATTCATTCTTTTCATGTGGATATCCTGTTGTCCTAGCACAATTTGTTGAGAGACTATTCTTTTCCCATTGAACGGTCTTGTCATTCTTGTCAGAAATCAGTTAGCTATAGATGTATAGGTTTATTTTTGGACTCTTCACTTATATTTCATTGATCTGCATAACTATCCAGTACCACACTGTCTTATTAATGTAGCTTTGTAGTAAGTTTTGAAATAAGGAATTGTGATTCCTCCTGCCTTATTCTTTTCCTAGATTGTTTTGACTATTCTGTATTCCTTTCATTTCCACATGAAATTTAGGATTAGCTTATCCTTCTGAAAACAAGTTAGCTTGGAATTTGATGGGCACTGTGTTGAATCTGTAGATCAATCTGTGGAACATTGCCATCTTATAATATTGAGTCTTTCAATCCATGAACATGGGGAGTCTTTCCATTTAATTCATTTTACTTTATTTCAACAAAGTAGGTTATAGTGGTATGTTGTTTTAATTTCCATTTCCTTGCTAACATGTTTGGAACATCTTTTCACATATGTATATCTTGCCATCTGTATATCTTCTTTGGTGAGGTGTCTGCTAAGGACTTTGACCCATTTTTCAACTGGGTTGTTTATTTTCTCAATGTTCAGTTTTAAGAGTTTTTATATATATATTTTGGATGACACTACTTTATCAGATGTGTCTTTTGCAGATATTTTTGGCCAGTCTGGGTCTTGTCTTCTCATTTTCCTGACATTGTTTTTAGCAGAGCAGTGTTTAATTTTAATGTCCAGCCAGAGCGGGAAGAGGTTGGAGACAAGGCGATGGGGTGCTTGCCTTTGTTTTCTTTGTCCTTCATTTCATTATTGACTATTTTCTTGAGGGTCAACAGGTCTGTAGCCTTACATTCATGTTTCTGATTCTTTAAGATTTAAAGACTCTTGCTTATTCCTATTTAAATATTAAGATAGGATTGAATAGTATTGGTAGCTGACCTGGTTTTTAAAATTTAGGATGAAGGTCATTATTCGATTTTCTTAGTAGTTTTTACCTTGAATGTGTGCACAAACTTCAGGAATTGCAATATATTTCACCCCAGCCATAGAGTATTGATGGCGTGTTGATAGGCTTCTAATATGGGTACATATATAGACAGTAACTGAGATCCCCTATCCATTGTAGAAGTTTGGAAGGGTTACTTTGGAGTGATGTTGAGAATTTGATCACTCTGTACAGCTATCCTTCCTTTCTTTATACCTTTGGCACAGTTTGAGGTTATGTGGAGGCACTGACCTGTTTCTGTGGAGGCATTGTGCTATGTCAACTTGGCTAAAGTGGAAATATGTTTCCTAAAAATTCCTTCCCTATTGTTCTCGTTAACAGTGGTCACAGGAGATGTTTTGACTATGTTTTAAGGAGGAAATGAAGTGTCAGGCATGCATTTTGACTCGAGGGTCAGTGCTGAGTCAGGCACCGTGACAGCTCTTACACTGTGCCATTGGTTTGCTCCTCACCTTCTAGGTGTGCTTCTAGGATAGCTCCTGCCACATTTCCCCCTTCACCTCCTCTGAATTTTTCCGTGTATGTACAGCTCCCTAGTGAGGGGTGCAAGTTTCTCTCATAGGTCACCCTTGGCATTGTGTTTGGAGTTGGTGAGAGAGAGATGTTCCAGTCGAACTCCTGAGGGGAACACTGCATATTAGCCTTTTATATATAGAGGTGATTTCTTTGTGATTATTTCTGACTTTAAAAATACATGATTTTACAGTGTATTATAAAGAGGGAAAAATGAACCAGGAGTCAAACTTAAATGAATAATAGATCCCAGTAAGTTGAGAAAGTAATAGATTTGCCAGATAAAAGCAAGAGTGGAAAATTCTTATTAGTGTCTAACCTGAAAAGCTATAATGCTTATTCATTCTAAATTTTCATGGTGTAGTCTTCATCTGTTCTTCAAATAGTGAGTATTCTAGAAGAAGGCCAATCAGAGTTTAGGAATTTCCCTTTTCATTGTTTTCCCATAATTACAATATTTATTAAGAAATCTCAGAATTTTATTCATAAATGCTAATTGTATTTTTGACATGGGAAGGAACAGTGTCAGTTTTTCTGATTAAAATTTTTTTCTTGGAGTATTCAATAAAATAAGTATTTTTGGCAATCTCAGAATCAGGTGATTCATTAACATAACAGTTATCTATCTATGAATTGTAGTCTTCAAGTGGATTTTCTGTAGTCTCTTGAAATATATGAAATATATTGTCATATAGACTGACAGCTTTCTTCTGCCTCTTTTGGGTATAAACTCATGTGTTTATTGTTTTAGCTTTACAGAACATATTGCACCCATCAGATATACTTCCGAGGTTTAATTTTGAATTAGGAGCACCATGTGCAGTATTTGAGTGCACTTTAAAGTGTATCATCTAGTAACACCCCCCCCCCCCTATAAAAGACCACTAGTTGTAAGTAAAATATTCTTAGATTTGGGATTTTGGCTATGTGCATTTGTTTTCTCCTAAGCTAGAAAATTTTCAGTTTATCTTCTGATACCAGCTATTTACTTTTCAGATGTATGGTTTTACATGTTCATTAAGAAACAGATTTTTTATACAAGAAAGATGAATCTTTTGAAAATGAAAGCCTCATTTTGGAGTTTTAAAAATCTTGTCAAGAGTGGTTATTAAATCCCATTTTAGAATTTTCTGTAGTTTGGGATTAGCCAAAAAGTACAGAGTGGTCAGTTCAGTTTAACAAAAACAAAACAAAATGTCAGGTATCTGAAAACAAACAAAAAACTAGTTAGTGTTAAAACTTATCAGCTGAATTTTGTTTATTTTAGTTTCTGTAAAGAAGCATTTTTTGGTTTAAAACTGGACACCAAAGATGGTTGTATAATTTTGTTTCCTTCTTTATCCCAGCTCTTTTCCCAACACTGCCATTTATATCCATAGAGTTATAATTTGATATGCTAATATATTGAGACCGAACTAAATTCTTTGTGAGTGGACATAAATGTTTTCTAGGCCTATTCAGGATCTCATCTTTTTTAGGTATGAAAGACTACTGATCACTATTCTGTATTTTAATATAAATTGATAAAATTGATTAAATTTTACATTTAAGTCTTGGAATGAAGTTTTCCTCTCAAAAGTTGTCTATTAGGAATCATCTGTACTTATGCCTTTAAATTGATCCATTATTATTCTTTTTTAGAGGAAGCATTTTTTTTGACAGTTGTCTTACTATTTATTTCTTGGCTTATTGACACATTGGGCTAACACCATCTTCGCAGAGTTTGTTACATCAAAGTTTACTATCAAAGTCTAAGGGACATTTTATAATTAAGAAAATGCTTTCTGTTTTATGAGAAATGTTTTACTTTTCTAAAATCAGTTTGGTTAAAATGCATATTGATGGCCATATAAACATAACTACATGTGAGAATTTACTGTTATTAATATTCTTGTGAACATTTGCCCACATTCAGTTTTCTCTTATGTTTTAAAGTATTCATTCATTCATTCATTCATTCGTTCATTTATTCATTCATCATTCATGCCTTTGTTGTACCAAGCACAATGATAGGAGGGACAGGACAGTATGATAGTATTATTCTAGCAGAAGTAAATGCTTAAACAGAATCTTAAGGGGTATGCGGGAATGTGCCATACAGAGAAGGGCAAGAAAGAGTAGACCAGGAAGAAGTAAAAGAATGAATAAATCCACATAAGTTAGGAGATAGTCTGAAATAAAGGGAAATTTAAAACATTTTGTCACAGTTGGAGTATAGGCATACTCCATCATTGTGATTTGAGCAGTAGTGTAGAGCAAGGGTCAGCAAACTAGGCCCATGGCCTCTTTTTGTATGTCTTGCTATCTAAGAATGGTTTTAACATTTTTAAATTGTTGGAAGGAAATCAGTTGTCCCCCACTTCACCCCCCGCCCCCAGCCCTCCTCCCTTTTGTTATTATAATCATGTTCTGTCATTCCCCTCTCCCAATATATCTAATTTATGGTTATTGTGGGCAATTGGAAAATAGAGGAAAGTATAAAGAAGAATTAAATAGCCAGAATAAAATTGCCACTTGAAGCAGTTCTTACTATGGCTTCTGTTCATTGCCAAATCCCAGGATATGCTGGTGTCTAGGCAAGACAAATACTTTTTTTCATGCAAGTCTATGTTTGAAAGGCATGAGTCAACTTGAACCTTATTATATTTGTCACGCAGAACGTTGCAAATAAACCTATATAGGACTATACCAATATAAAATTCTTAATAAGAAAGCCCAAAACATGATATAAAGTAAGGAAGGCAGTTTATTAATTTTCCAGTTTCTTTATGCTTTTGGCATGTGGGAAAATGCTAATCTTTATGATTTATGCACAAATGTTATAGGAAGCAATAGAGTTTGCAGATAGTCACAAATGTAGAAAGATTTACTTACTCTCTAGTCCTCATTTAAACCAATTATTTCATTTTAGCCTGAAGTTAGAGGACAAGTAATTATCTATTAACCATGACCAGAGGAAATTTACATAATCTAATTAATTATAACTAAATAAATCAAAGAAATAATATGATTCTTACATACTGCCCTCCCTGTCCTTTTGATACTGACTATTGTTTGTGTCTAGTGACTCTACAGAGTTAACAATATTTATCATTATTGCTTCAGAATCCTTACAGGTCATTTTGTGGATATATATGACTGAATAGAAATACAGTGCAAAGTGATTAGGCAAATCTTGTAGCGTTGAGAATCTATGAAATTGTTGGAAAATTACCAAAAACAAAGTAGCAAATGAGGATCTGGCAGTCAGGTGATAAATAATTGAAGTGAAAATCCACAAGGTTCATTACATATACAAATAGGTCAAAAGAGTATGATTTGATAAGATCTCACTCATTTGTGGAATATAATGAACAATATAAACTGATGAACAAAAACGGATCCAGAGACAGAGAAGCATTGATCAGATCGTCAAACCTCAGAGGGAAGGCAGAAGAGGGTGGGGGTAGGGAGAGAGATCAACCAAAGGACTTGTATGCATGCATATAAGCATAATCAATGGACACAGGCACTATGGGTGTGAGGGCATGAGCGGGGGTGCAGGTAAGGGGACAATGGGGGGATAAAGACACATGTAATACCTTAATAAATAAAAAAAAAATATGTGTAGAGCGGTAAGAAATAAAAAGTATACCCAGTGTAAAAAAAAAAGAATAGAGATCCTTGGGAAAAATTACAAAAACCATGAATATTTTTCCAACTGTGACCCTTCTTTATGATGATATGAAAAATATTAGGTTTGAAGAGAAGACTGTCAAGTTATTATAATAATTTTAATAGGAATTTTTAATACAGTGAGATATATACAGAAGACTATGTAAAATATATGTGTAATTTAAAGGATATTCCTTGGTCAGGAAGTAGAGCATTGTCAAGCACCCAGAGGCCTTCTACCTGGTGCTTTTATCAATCCTTTCTCTTTAGAGGTAACTTATCTTGTGTCCTGATCTTTTCCTCACAGTTTTTTTAGTTTCATCATCTCTGTATGCTTCACTAAGTAATTTATAATTAGTCATTTTTAATTTGCAAGCATTCCTTTGTGTCTTGCTGCTATTATTTAATACATGTTTGTGATACTCTCATTGTGGTGTGAGACTCTAGTTCAGTGATGGCGAACCTATGACACGCGTGTCAGAGGTGACACGAGAATTCATTTTTTGGGTTGATTTTTCTTTGTTAAATGGCATTTAAATATAGAAAATAAATATCAAAAATATAAGTCTTTGTTTTACTATGGTTTCAAATATCAAAAAATTTCTGTATGTGACACGGCACCAGAGTTAAGTTAGGGTTTTTCAAAATGCTGACACGCCAAGCTCAAAAGGTTCGCCATCACTGCTCTAGTTCATTAATTTCAGTCCTGTGTTGTATTCCTGAGAAATGAAGGAGTATATATTATTTTTGACACAGTTGATATTTTGTATTTTTTCCAAAAGCCTAAAAATATTTTTCTTTATCCAGCAAACTAGAGGTCTGGTGCACAAAATTCGTGCACAGGCAGGGGGGCGGGGGTCCCCTCAGCCCAGCCTGCACCCTCTCCAATCTGGGACCCCTTGGGGGATGTCCGACTGCTCTGGGATCGGGCCTAAACCAGCAGCTGGAAATCCCTCTCATAATCCTAGACCGCTGGCTCCTAATCGCTCACCTGCCTGCCTGCCTGGTGGCCCCTAACTGCCCCCCCCCCCCAGCCTGATCACCCCTCACTGTCTCTGTATGCTGGCCTGATCGCCCCTAACTGCCCCCCGCTGCCGGCTAGGTCAGTCCCAACTGCCCCCTCCCTGCTGGCCTGGTCTCTCCTAACTGTCCCGCCCTGCAAACCTAGTCACCCCTTACTGCTCCCCCCCACCCTCCCATACCAGCCTGGTCACTCCCAACTGCCTCCGCCCCCCCGCCGGCCTGGTCGCCTCTTACTGCCCCCCCTCTGCTGGCCTGGTTGCCCCTAACTGCCCTCCCTGCTGGCCAGGTCGCTCCCAACTGCCCCTTCCCTGCTGGCCTGGTTGCTTCTAACTGCCCCACCCTGCCGACCTGGTCACCCCTTACTGCCCCCACCCACACCAGCCTGGTTGCTCCCAACTGCCCCCCCCCCCCCGCCAGCCTGGTTGCTCCCAACTGCCCCCCCCCCGCCACTGGCCTGGTTGCCCCTAACTGCCCCCCCCCCATGGCCTGGTCGCCTCTTACTGCCCCCCATGCCGGCCTGGTCGCCCCCATCTTCCCCCATCTGCCAGCCTGGTTGCCCCACGCTGCCTGCTTGTTCATTCATTTGGTTGTCCCTCATTAACCCCCCTGCCAGCCTGGTCATAGGTAGCCATTTTTTGAGGGTGAGGGCGTAGGGTTAATTTGCATATTACCTCCTTATTGTAAGTGGCTATTGTTCTATGTGCTTTTTTTCCTTTTTTTTTTCTTCAGCTGCATGTGACAAAAGAACCAAATAAGCAAAGCTTAAACCAGCGGTTCTCAACCTGTGGGTCGCAACCCCTTTGGCGGTCGAACAACCCTTTCACAAGGGTCGCCTAAGACCATCCTGCATATCAGATATTTACATTACGATTCATAACAGTAGCAACATTACAGTGATGAAGTAGCAACAAAAATAATTTTATGGTTGGGTCACAACATGAGGAACTGTATTTAAAGGGCCAGAAGGTTGAGAACCACTGGCTTAAACGATAACGAACTTAGTATCTTAGTGATTTCATTTCATACAATCTTAATTTCTGTCTCTTACATATAATGAAACTTAAAAGGAAAATTCTAACCAGAGGGGAAGATTCAGAACAAATATGGCAAATGTCCTTACCTCTACACATGATAACATAAACACTTAAAACAGTATAAAATGGTAAAAGATAGGAAGAGACATTTCACAGAGAAATAGAAAAACTAGTATGCAGGAAAAATGTTACATTGCATAGAGATTTTCACATTTGCACTAGAATTAAAGTCGTTTCTTTTATGACACCTTTTTTTTTTAAATCTCTTTGTGGAACCCAGTAATTTCCAAGCAGTTATTTTTTAAGAAGGTTGGTTCAAAAATCTACAAAGTCGAAGTCAAGTTCTGGTAATTTTTAATTTTCTTGCATTAGCAATTCTTCTAGTACAGTATGATTTACTATGTCATCATACAAAGACAGCATTAGAGAGTGTACATGGCAGGGTAAAATTAAACACATGCTCACAATCAAATTAATGTATTTCATCTGTCTTCAACTAATAACAATCTGTCATGTTATCTATCTGAGTAGGGGCATAAACAGTTTATTTTGTGTTTGGAGTAACTTCCTGGAGGTAGTTAATGTGACAAGTAGTTTGTTTGAATTGAGTATAACCAGATCAACACTCTAGATGTTTCCTTGATAACCTAAAAATTACTGTGAAAATCTGTGCAAGTGCTATATTTGTATTTTGTTTTTACTTTTTTAAGTTAGACAGTGACATATTTTATAATCATTTCACTGAGAATATTCTGTTTCTGACATCATACGTGGACTGAGGAGCACAAATAGTTACTTATCATGTTTTTTTTCCATTGACAGAATAGACAGTGAAATAATTAATTAGCACCATGTAACACTTTCCATTTTTTTAAAAAAAGTGTGAAGTAATACAATCTGGTGTGAATAAAAAACTCATATTCATTATAGAATATGTTCTTATAGCATGTTGAAAATTAATATTTAGGAAGATAGGAATGTTATAAAGTTCAGGCCAATATAAAAATTAGTATCAGCCCTAACCGGTTTGGCTCAGTGGATAGAGCGTTGGCCTGCAGACTGGAAGGTCCCAGGTTCGATTCCGGTCAAGGGCATGTGCCTTGGTTGCGGGCACATCCCCAATAGGTGGTGTGCAGGAGGCAGCTGATCGATGTTTCTCTCCCATCCCCTAACTCTCTATCCCTCTCCCTTCCTCTCTTTAAAAAATCAATAAAATATATATTAAAAAAGTAATATCAATATTATTGTGAAGTTTTTAAGAATTTTAAATTTTACATCAGTCTGATAAGTAGCCCTGATTATTGTATACTTGATATATCTAGTTTTTAAGCTATTTGTTACAGTTGGTACTGTAGTTTTAAAGACTATTCTGTTCACTATATCTAGGGGTGGGGAATCTTTTTTCTGCCTAGGTTCATTTGGATATTTATAACATTACTTGTGGGCCATAAAGAATTATCAACTTAAAAATTAGCCTGCTATATTTGGTCAGTCATTTAATTAACTCTCCCCTTATGCTTTGGCAGGGCCAGACCAAATGATTTCAAGGGCCTTATCCAGCCCACCTGCTGTACATTCCCCACCCTTGCTATGGATAGATGCAATGAAGATGCCTGAATGCCAGTAAACAAATAGGCCTTAAAAAGAGAAGCTTTCATAGGAAACCATCAACAAAAGAAAAAGACAACTTACTGAATGGGAGAAGATATTTGTCATGATACATTGATAAAAGGGGTTATATCCAAAATTTATAAAGAGCTCAGACAGCTTAACACCAAATAAACCAAACAAAAAATGGGCCAATAACCTGAATAGACACTTCTCCAAAAAGGACATGCAGATGGCCAATAGACATATGAAAAGATGCTCAATGTCACTAATCATCAGAGAAATGCAAATTAAAACCACAATGAGATACCATCTCACAGCTGCCAGAATGGCTATCACCAATAAATCAACAAACAACAAATGTTGATTTGGAGAAAAGGGAATCCTTGTGCACTCTTGGTGGGAATGCAGACTAGTGCAGCCACTATGGAAACTGGATATTCCTCAAAAAAAAAAAAAAATAGAACCGACTTATGATCTAGTGATTCCACTTCTGGTATATTTCTAAAGAAACCCAAAACACTAATTTGAAAGAATATATACACTTCTATGTTCACTGCAGTATCCTATATAATAAAGAGCTTCTATGCTAATTAGACTGAACAGCAGAATGACCTTCCGAAAGCCGGGGCTGCGAGGGGTTGTGAGGGCTGGCCGAGGCAGCTGGGGCTGCAAGGGCTGAGCCCCTTGCACGAATTTCATCGGTCTCTATTCCTATATAATAAAAGCCTAATATGCTAAGTGTCCGTTCAGCCAATCAAAGTGTAATATGCTAATGATATGCTAAGGCTGCTCAACCGCTCGCTATGACATGCACTGACCACCAGGGGGCAGACAGTCGACTGGTCAACCAGTCGCTATGACGTGCACTGACCACCAGGGAGCAGTTGCTCTGACTGATAGGTTAGCTTGCTGCTGGGGTCTGGCCGATCAGACTGAGCGAGATGGGCCAGACACACCCTGGAGCCCTCCTGCAGTCCCTCCCCAGCTGGCTAACCTGCGTCCCTCCCTGGCCCCAATCGTGCACCGGTGGCCTGTGCCCTCTTGCAATCCAGGACTCCTCAAGGGATGTCGGAGAGCTGGTTTCAGCCTGATCCTGCAGGCCAGGCCTAGGGACCCCACTGGTGCATGAATTTGTTATTTATAATAGCCAAGATATGGAGACAACCCAAGTGCCCATCAGTAGACAAACGGATAAAAAATAGTGGTACATTATACAATGGAATATTACTTGGCCATAAAAAGAATGAAATCTTACTATTTGAGACAGTATGGATGGATCTAGAAGGTATTTTGCTAAGTTAAATAAGCCAGACAAAGACAAATATATGATTTCACTTACGTGTGGAATCTAAAGAACAAGATGAACGAACAAAACAAACAGACTCATAGACAGGAAGAACAGACTGATGGTTACCAGAAGGGAGAAGAATGGGGGTTGGGTGAAGAAGTACCATTGGTAGTTACAAAATAGTCATAGGGATGTAAAATAAAGTGCAGGGAATACAGTCTAACTGTGTATACAGTGCCAGGCAGGTACCTGAAATATTGGGAGGGACACTTTGTAAAGTATATGATTGCCTAATTGCTGTGCTGTACACCTGCATCAAATACAAAATAATGTTGAATGCAAACTGTAATTGAAAAATAAAAAAAAGTTGTCATAGACTTGCAGGATTAGCATGTGTGTGTGTTTTAGAAGTGAAAATATATACATAATTTTAACACGTAAATTAAATTTAATAAATTATTAAAGTTATTAAGCTCATTATTGATATTTCTATCTCTCCCTCTCCCTTCCTTTCTCTGAAATTAATAAAAAGAAAAAAAAGATTCAAATAATCTGTGAGTGGGGATATGGATGAAATAAGATTGGTCATGTTTGGATAATTGTTCAGGCATCTTTCCTTGTATTTTCCAACAAAATGTTTTGACAAGGGAAAATGTATTTCAGTTTTCAGACTGTTTTCTATGTATTACTTGAGCCTTTTAATGGCAGAAAAAATATTTCTACATTGTAAATTTAAAACATTTTTCCTAGTAAGTAAAACTACAAAATATTCTTCTCAGTTTATAATTAAGTTTAATGTAATTTTGTGACTATTAGATTGAGTATTGCATAACCCAAATTACAGAGACAACTATACTATAATGCTTAGGTTTTTATTACCTTTCTAATTATAATTTAAAGTTATCATTAGTGAATAATTCAAGACTTGGTATATAAGAGGAAGAGATTCATTTTTTAACAAGTAGATGTAGATCTGTATTTTAAATTGTTTTTCTATTAGTTAAGGTAATGCTAGATGCTAGACAAACAGTCCCTAAAATTTCAATATCTTAGTGCCTAGTAGTGATGCACGTTAGTTCTTCATTGCATTGGTCAGAAGTTTGTCTCATGGTCACACCTAATTGCAAACTAATCTGGGAAGTGTAGTGTTGCTAACCAATCTGCCCATCTTATCATTATATGTCTACTAGAGGCCCGGTGCATGAATTCGTGCATAGGTGGAGTCCCTCCTGGCTGATCAGGACTGTCTTGCTCAGTCCCGATTGGGGCCGATTGGGGCTGGGGGGAGGGACTGTGGGAAGTTGGCCGGCTGGGGGAGAGACCGCAGGAGGTTGGCCAGCTGTGGGAGGTTGGCTGTGGGAGCTCACTGACCACCAGGGGACAGCTTCTGCATTGAGTGTCTGCCCCCTGGTGGTTAGTGCACATCATAGCTACCGGCTAGTTGTCTAGTTGTCTGGTCATCAGGTCATAACGGTCACTTAGGCTCTTATATATATAGATTTTTCTCTTTTTGTTAAGAACAGCAAAGGATCTTAGGTTTCACCCTGCTTGAAGATAACAAATTAGCTTACTACCTCCATGGGTACTGGCAGAATGTATGAGACTCCTGGGTCAGAGATGAAAGACTTTATTACTCATAGCAAGCAGGATGAGTTCCATATTTGCATTGGTTCTCTTTGCACCCCACGTTTCACCTGGGCAATGTGACCTCCATAGATGATGTGCATGCAGTGATCTGTATTACAGCTGAGGAACCCAGAGTTAAGGGAACCTAAATCTTTTATAATAGGTCAGAAGTCAACCTCTGACCTTTGCTCTCAAGGGAGATATTATTATTATTATTTAATGATCTTAAATATAATATTGCATCCAACCTGGGAGATACTATTTTTATTATACCAGTCAATAAAGAGACTTGCAGTTTGTGTCTGAGGGAGACATTAGCTGTATGTATGCTGCTTGCCATGCAAACATCTTTGAAAGGATAGTTTAAAATTCTAGTATATTTTTTTCTGTCATTTACACATATATATGCATATATAATATGCTTACAAAGTAAGAATTTTACCATATGCATAATTGTGTACATTTTAACATCCTAAAGTATTGTGTATTTTTTTATTTTTATTTTATTTTATTTTATTTTATTTTATTTTATTTTATTTTATTATTTTATTTTATTTTATTTTATTTATTATTTTATTTTATTTTATTTATTTTATTTTATTTTATTTTATTTTATTTTATTTTATTTTATTTTATTTTATTTTAATTGCTTAAAGTATTACAAAGGGAAGTATTGTGTATTTTACCTAGTATTCTTTTTCCAGTTTTGTTATGTACTAGAGGCCCAATGCATGAAATCTGTGCAAGGGCCTTGGCCCTGGCCCCCACCCGCTATGGCTTTGTCCGGAAGGATGGATGTCCAGAAGAATGTCTGATCTAATTAGCATATTATGCTTTTATTATTATAGATAATATAATTGACATATAACATTGTGTAAGTTTAAGGTACACAGTGTGTTGATTTGATACGCTTATGTACTGCAAAATGATTACTCCAAATGGTTAGCTAACATCTGTACCATATCACAGAATTGCCAGGACTCAACTTTCTTCTTAATCAACTTAGATTCCTTTCTTCATAAATGTAATTACTACATTGCGTTTACTGTCTTCAGCTTCCCTGTCCTTTTCATTTATTTTAAGTGGTTGAGAAAACCTTAGTTATACTTTAATGCAAATCTCTATCCACCCATGCAGCTAAATGAATGTGGCTGCAAAAAATCCACCAATACACTGTGTCTCATTTTAAATCTAGGGGTAACTATTTTCAAATGACTTTTCGGTATTTTTCAAATCTCATATTAAATCCATTAGCGTATTCTATTTACTTTTTATCCTGAACATATTTTGAGAGTCTGCCCCACTTTTTACTATCTCTGTTGCTACCACTCTTGTCCTAAGTAACATTCTCTCTCACTTAGATTATAGCCCCCTCAGTGGCTTCTCTGCTTTACATTTGACCCTCTGTAGTTTATTCCAAAAGAAAGAGCCCAGAATCTTTTAAAATGTGAGTCAGATTATAACTTTTTCCCCTCACAACCCTCCAGTAACTTCCCATCTCTCTTAGAGTGGCCGACACACACTGCACAATATGGCCCTGGCTTTTTGAACCTCATTTCACGCTATTTCCCTTTCTTGCCAACTGATCTTAGCCACTCTGGCCTCTTGGCTTTTCCTTGAGTATGCTAAGAATAATCTTCATTAGGACCTTTGCACTTCATTTTCCTCTGCTTGGAAGACTTTCTCCCAGATATTCTTGGTCCTTAGCCTTCTTAAGATTTTTTACCTAGCTGTTTAAAATACCCCTACCCCTTATGTACCCTTTATCTTTCTTCATAAAAATCTATCATCATTTGTCATACTATAGAATATACTTGTTGGTCCTTTCCCCTTCATTAAAATGTAAGCTCATTGTTAAATCTGCAGCATCCAGGACAGTGCCTGACACTCATATTTGTTGAATGAATGAATGAATCATCAGTAAAGTTATACATTGAAATTGTTAAGCAGGATGTAATATGGTTGAGGTAAAAGAAATGGCATATACACTGAGTGGCCAGATTATTATGACCACCTGACGTTTGTAGACAAATTAGCTATAATTTCGTGCTGAAGTTGCCAGAGGACCAGACCATTATAAATAGGGAAGCAGGTTGTTTATGACGACAGTAGAAGTGATTTTTTTCTGAAGATATGGGTAAACAATGTAATTTAACAGCCTTTGAATGTGGGATGGATATGTATATATATATAATTACAACCTGCTTCCCTATTTATAATGGTCTGGCCCTCTAGCAACTTCAGCGCGAAATTACAGCTAATTTGTCTACAAACGTCAGGTGGTCATAATAATCTGGCCACTCAGTGTATACAATATTAATGCCATTGTCCTTCATATTGTTTAGATGTTGGAAGGATATATGCCAAAATGTTAATAGTAGTTGTCTTTAGTTAATGGCATTTTAAATTTCATTTTCATAATTGTTTTTCTGAATATTTGGGAAATGAACATGTATTACTGTTATTAGGGTGGCTTGGTTGGTTGGAGTGTCATCCTGTACACCAAAAGATTGTGGGTTTGATTCCTGGTCTGGGCTCCTGCAAGAGGCAACCTATCAATATTTCTTTCTTTCTTTCCTCCCCCTCCTCCCCCTCCTCCCCCTCCTCCCCCTCCTCCTCCTCCTCCCCCTCCTTCTCCTCCTCCTCCTCCTCCTCCTCCTCCTCCTCCTCCTCCTCTCTCCCTCCCTCCCTCTCCAGTCCCTTCCTTTCTCTCTAAAATCAATAAAAAAACCAACATATCCTCAGGTGAGGATAAAAAAATATATATATGTATATACACATATTAACACCTTGAAAAATGATGTGCTTTACTGAAGGACATAAAGGAAATTAAATCATGTAGCAGTAAGTGTTATCACATGTATGATAGGTAGATACTGGATAATAATTTTAAGAATATTCTTAAAAATAGAAGAAAAGAAAGATTTTATTAGTACTCTAGTAAATGAACCCTCTTAATGTTAAATTCTAAGACAACAAAAGGAAACTTTGTAGTGAAGTTGTGTGTTTTTTTAATCTCTGCTGTCTCATTTGTCAGAATCTCAGTCATTTAAAATAACTTTGATATCCTTAATGGTCTTTTATATTCATATGCTGGGGATGACTTTTTGAGAAATGATTGTATCTTTTTCATCTGTGGGTTCTTACTACCTAGTACAGTACTTGGTATATAATAGGTACTCAATAAATGCTCCCCCACACCCCCCCCCACAATTGATCAGTGACATACTGGTCTTTTATTGCTATCTTCATGAGGAAAACTTTGGCTTGGATAGTAAATTACCCAATGCTATAGATAACTTATGTGATAGTTGGGGAGTTGTAGGGAAGGGTGGAGGGAGAGAAAAAAAGAAAGAAAAACGTTGAACAGTGATAGATGGTTCCATTTGAAAAAATAAGTAACACACACACAAAATGACAAACTTGCTTTTTAAAAAAATTGGTAGTTACTCATGGGGGATTTTTCCTAATGTCGGGATTTGTTCTTACTCTAGTTGAATTAGGAAAGTATTTTAGCTTTAATATTATGATAACCTAGATATATAAATGTCAGTGCTAATAGCTTAGTATTTTAGTCTTGTATAAATCGATGCCTGTGGTATCTGTACATTTTTTGGCCTTTTCTTGTAAATAAGGTCTTAGTGATGTTTAAGGAATAGCAACTTGTGGTTATAAAAGAAAAACTCCACATTATTCAAGCTAAGCAATATAAATGGGACTCAGAATCCCTGACTAAATAAAAAATCTCCTAGAGAAAAATCTCTTGAGCCTACAAACTAAAGACCTTCAATATAATTTTAAATAAAACCTTTTATGTAAAATGAGAGCACTTTTTAGTTGATAATCAATTGACACTATTATGTAGGCTCACTAGATTTGCAAATTTACAAGTTTTTACAAGTCAGTTGGGTCCCTTCCTCAGGAAATCAGTTTAACTTTTTCCCTCCTATATTGACTCAAAGAACCCAGTTGTCCTTAAATCCTGTGAATATATTTGCCTTATAATTTGACAGCATTGAGTCAACACCCTTATAGGGTTTCTAGTGTTGTAAAGAGAGAAACTGTTCAATAAAGGGTCACATTTGAAAAAATAGACTGTGCCAGATGAAACCAGTATTGGATATGAATACTGTGCTTTGCTTTAAAGAACCTACAAGTATTCAAGGAAATAAATGCTTACCCCTTACTTTCGAAATGCATACTTTAGGTTTGGAAAGTAGCTGAGCTGTCTCCTTGTAAAATTAAACCATGGCTTTAAATAAATTAAATACACTATGAAATATTGATATCTTTTAGCAAAAAATTAATTACATATTTATTGAATGTTAATATTTATAAAACTTGCAGAACTATTCTAATTATTAAAGTAATTAAACTGTTTCAATTAAATATGAATCTTTCAATTAATCTCTGTTTAAAAATATTATATGAAGGAAATCTTTTTTGAGCATCATCAATGTTCCAGAAGCTATATAGATAATAAGAATGATAGCTTTCATTTTTTGAGCACTTATCAGGTACTGGACATTTGCACTATACATGGATTAATTCTCAAACACTCCATATAAGGTAGGTATATGTGTTATTCGTAGTTTTTAGGTTTAGAGACCGAGGCATAAAAAAGTTAAGGAAATTGCCTAAGATTACGCAGTTAGTGCCTAAGCTGGGATATAGTACTGGGAGATAAGTCAAACTTAAACATGTTAAAGTATATTGATTGACTCTAATATTTTTTCTCTGTTTCTGTTCACCTTTCTAGTTGATTTGGAGCATATGCGGACAGTAAAACCTGAAAAACACTTGAGGTTTTGCCAGGAAAATGGTTTTAGTAGCCACTTTGTCTCAGCAAAGACAGGAGACTCTGTAAGTAACAATGAAAATGGATCTTATGAGTGAGGTTTTACGTTTATTTATTAATATTCATAGGAAGTGATTTCCATTATTTTTTGCAACAAATTAATGCTTATTGAAGATATAAAATAGACTAGATTAGATGTAACATGTTTATTCTGTTTATATTACTTTTGTAATTCATTTAACATAAGTTTATGGTTGTTTAAGAGTTTAAAAAGAATATAAATCCCCATAATTTCAGCATTCAGAGATGACTGCTAATCTCATATGATGATTCATTCCTTCTAGTCTTCTTTTTCTGATCCTCACAAATATTAGTGCTCCTGCCAGCAGTTTGCATTTGCTGAGTGCCCACTTTGTGTATTTCTTTTTCTAAACTTATTTCCTTCGTGACCTCATCTAGCCTCGTGGCTTTGATCAGACTCAGTGTTCAACTGTCCACCTAAGACCTCTGCTGAGATGTCTGATAGGCAGTCCAAGTTTAATTCAGGTCCATTCTGAGCTGTTGGTATTCCTTCTTCAAATCTCTCACAGTCTTCCCACTT
Source organism: Myotis nattereri (assembly GCF_964212035.1). Taxonomy (NCBI): domain Eukaryota; kingdom Metazoa; phylum Chordata; class Mammalia; order Chiroptera; family Vespertilionidae; genus Myotis; species Myotis nattereri. Next base: position 225,003,693 of record NC_138075.1, read on the forward strand.
CAGTAAATGGCAGTTCTATCAATTACTAAATCCAAAATTATATTGGAGTTATCCTTGAACCCTCCTTTCTTTACACCTCAAGTCCTCTTGGCTCTACTTTCAAAATATGTCCAGAACCCGGTGGTTATTTCTTATATTTGCACTGCACGGCTTTGTTTCAAGCCCTCATCATCTCTGACATTATTATCTTCGCTGGTTTCTTTTTTGTACCCTTGATCTTCTCTAGTGAGTACTTAGTACAGCAGCCGGGTTGAACCTATCAAAATAGAAATTACAACAAGCCACTGTCCCAGGGTTTCCATTTTACTCAGAGTAAAAGCCACAGCCCTTCTAATAGCCTCCCAGATCTTACATGATTTGTAATCTCTGCTTATTTTCTTGTACAATCCATCTCTTCCTCTCCATTCTACCACACTAACGTTCCTGTTTTTCCTTAAATATTGGCTATCAGTGAACTATAATATATATTACTTTTTGAGGTGCAAATGACATAAGCCTTTCGGAGTATGTATCTATTTTTGATTAGAAATCAAAATTAGATTAATAAAATTGTGACAAATATTCAGTAAGTAATCATGAGGTAAGTAGGGATAAGAAAATGATAGTACACTTATGAAGCAAAGACAAGTTATACCTTACAGGTGAACTCTGGATTGGAGTGCTAGAAATCATAACATAAGCTAACAGTGTATGAAAAGTCTGTTTATAGAGAAGTGTTTGTAGACTTTTGCGTATTGATAATGGAGTATACTGCTCCTTCACTCTGAATTGATAAAATACAGTAGGGATTTCTAAGTTGTTCTGCTCAAAAGATGTGGAGAGTTTATTGACTTGAGAGCAGCAAAGATTTTTAAGGTATAGACTAAAGCCAGGTCAAAAGACCAATTTAAAGTTGGCAGTGAAAAACCCAGGTAGCATACTATATTCTCATTTTCTTCAGCACCTGTAGGTGTTTGTTTTGCTAGTATTTTTTGAATGTGGTCACTGTAATCGTCTTATGTTAAAATCTTTAAAATGTAAGTTTTTAGGGATTTATGTTTAGATCAATTTACTGAATTTTATGAATTTGTTCAGTTTATGGGTTTAATGACTTAAAAGTTTATTACATTTGTTGTCTCTGACAAATAAAGCTATTTTTGGAATAACCTGGTGCATCATATTTTGTAATTCTTGCTATTTATTATTGTTTAGAAAGTTCAGTTTATTTGAAGGTAACTTAAGCATGCCTGTTTTAAATCATTTAAACCTATTTTTGGTATGTAGGTATTCCTGTGTTTTCAGAAAGTTGCTGCTGAAATCCTTGGAATCAAATTAAACAAAGCAGAAATAGAACAGTCACAGGTGATTACATTGAACTTTATATTTAAAGAGTAATTTATTTCTTTTTAGTAGTTGGAATAATTAAGTTCTAGTCTCTTCGTGGGTTTGATGATTATTCACTGTACTGCACATTATATCTCTGGCTTTACTACTTTAGTGTAAGTTTGTACCCTTAACCATATCTACCCTGTCCTCCCGCCCCTCATTCCCAGGTAACACCATTTTATTCTCTGTTTTTACAAGTTTGGCTTTTTAAAGTTTCACATGTAAGTGATATCCTGTGGTATTTATCTTTCTCTGTGTGACTTACTTCACTTAGCATAATATACTTAAGTTCATTCATGCTGTTGCAAGTGGCTAAATGTCCTCCTTTCTCACGGCTGAATAATATTCCTCTCTGTGTGTGTGTGTGTGTGTGTGTGTGTGCACACCACATTTTATTTATCCATTTATTTGTTGTGGGATAGTTAGGTTGTTTCCATATCTTGGCTGTTGTAAAAAACACTGTGATGAACATTGTGGTACATATATCTTTTTGAATTAGTGTTTTCTTTTTTTTTGGACAAATATCCAGGAATGGAACTGTTGGATCATATGATAGTTCAATTTTTAGAGGAACCTCCATAGTGTTTTTTATAGTGCTGTACCATTTACATTCTTACCAACAGTGCACAAGGGTTCTCTTTTCTGCACATCCTCGCCAGGACATCTCTTGAGTTCCTGATGATAGCCATTGTGTGAAGTGATAGCTCATTGTGGTGTCAATTTACATTTCCCTGGTGATTAGTGATGTTGAACATCTTTTTCATGTGTTTGTTGGCCATTTGGATGTAAAGAACTAGGGGGGAAAAAGACAAAGAAGTTCAGGTTTTATATTTTTTGTTTATGTATACAAGGTGTATATTAAAACCAAAAATATATATGGAAAAAGAGGAAGGAAGGAAGGGAGGGAGGGAGGGAGGGAAGGAGAGAGGGAGGAAGGAAAAGGAGGAGAGAGAAAGAGGGAGAGAATGGAGGGAGGGTGGGCAGGGAGGGGGAGAGAGAGAGAAAAGGAGAGAGAGAGAGGGAGATGTGAATGGTTTCTGTGGGTTTTATGCCATTTAAAAGATACCTGAGGGGATTTGGTGTAATGTTTGAAAGTGTTTTTATTCATTTTATAGGAGATGGTAGACTCACCAAGTCACGTGGAAATTGATGCTACAGTAATTTAGTTTGTGACAAATATTTGTAATAAGGCTGTAGTCTTAATTCCATTCACTGATTTTTTGAAAGAGATTCTGTTATTTTACTTCTAACCGAGATCATTACTGTTTGGGAGTCATAAAATGACTTAGCACATTGTGCAAGTTCTATCTTGAATAGATATGGATAAGATAGAAATGGAATGTAGTTTCTGAATACAGCCAACATGTTTTGAGGGTCTACTTTGTGCCAGGGACCACAGAGATGAATAAGTCCTTGTCCTCAAGGAACTCCCAGCACAAATGGGCAGGCAGGTATTTAAACAATTAAGTACACTCTAGTTGCATTTCTCACAATTCCCAATTTAGTTGATAGTTTCATTTTCATTGTTTATTTGTTCTCTTTTCTCCCCTGCCCCAACCATTCTCCTCTAAGATAGTATAAAAGTTGGGAAGGGTTGTTAACAAATGTCCTAGTTTCTGAGATTGTTCAGAATTTTTTGTTTACAAAGTAGTCAAACCTTTACGAGAAAAAATAAATTTACTACTGCTGTTCTCTCGGAAGTTTAAAATTTAGCTCCTTAATAATGCATTAGGTAGTCTGAAACGAAAATGTACTATCTTGTATGTTATCTCTGTCTGTCTGAATTGCAAGGATGTTTTGCCTTCTATACTTGGTGTTCAAAGTTCTTAATACATTCTTAATACATTTTAAATCATGACAGTTTCACTTGCCAGTTAATAAACTATGAATTTCTGTTTGATTTAAATTAAGTATGCATTAGTTTTTTCTAAACAAAAATTTCATATGAGATACTCACTAAACTTGCTAAAAATATATATTCTTTATGTGACCTCTGAATATTTTCATACTCTATATAAAAGTTTCTAGCATAGGGCATATAGTAGGCATGTTTAAGATTTTAATTCTGTTTTACTTAGTGTATAACTATAAACACAAACGCCTTTAACCCCTGATACTTCTCTTTTCTGTTTTATCTGAATACTGACCTTCCTTAAGGAGCCATAAGGAACTTAGATTCTTGTTACCTAGATGTTAATATTTTTGTATCATTTTGTCAAATAAGTTTACAAAGACTGCACTAGTGTTTATTTTTTTATCCTAAACATCACCTGTCTTCCTTATAAGAACATATTTACCCACTTTGTTCATACTAATCTAAACCTCAGATATTGAACATTGCTTAATGAATTTCTATATCATATCTTTCTCTAATCACCTTTAAATTTATTTTTTCATATAGTTTCAAAACTAGATGGGACCTTAGAGACCATGTAGATAAATCTTTTTTTTTTTAAATATATTTTATTGATTTTTTACAGAGAGAAAGGGGAAGAGATAGAGAGTCAGAAACATCGATGAGAGAGAAACATCGATCAGCTGCCTCCTGCACATCTCCTACTGGGGATGTGCCCGCAACCCAGGTACATGCCCTTGACCGGAATCGAACCTGGGACCCCCCAGTCCGCAGGCTGACGCTCTATCCACTGAGCCAAACCGGTTTTGGCAAATCTTTTTTTTTTTAATAGCGTAGTCCATCATGAAGAACAAAGAGGTGAGTAACTTGCCTAAAGTGATGAATGTTAGTGGCAGCGCATTTTGTGGAAGAACAGGAAGAGTAGCTGTCTTTAAGTTCCTACAGTGTACAGAGTACCATAGTTTTAAATTGATATCCATGCTTTAAATGGCAATCTATAATCTTGTTATACTTTATATGATGGATGTATAGCAGACATATATTCTTTAATAGTTTACACATCTGTTTTCCATGTTGGACTCTTACGTGTCTCAAAAACAGAGATCGTGTATTATATTATTTATCTGAATGTCTTCAGTACCGAGAATAGTGATTGTCTTTGAATGAATGATAGTGACCAGTGTTTTTAGCCTTCAAGGTATGTTTACTCTATATCCTGAGCGTGACAAACTATGACTTTTCAGTGATAAACATGTAACTACTATCTGTATTAAGACACAGTTGCAGAGTAGACCAAATTTATTTTTTGTGTCTTCCCAAGAGTCCATCTCTACTCCTTATACCTTACTTCCCCAGCTCCAGGGTTGCTTTCTTGCTTTCCGTCTAGATAGCTACCACTTCCACCTCCAGGACCCACCGCAGTTATTCTCTACATAATAAGGGCTAAGCTGGTGTTCAAATAAAAGTTGATGTTTTGTAGGTAACATTTTCTCTGAAAACAAACATAATGACTTGTAAACGGACTGACTCCTGTGAAATCACGTACCATGAAGTTTATGGCCTGGATATTCTGTTTTGCTACTCCTAAAAAGCAAAGCCTTGGTTCTGGCTGCTAGTTCAGAAACTTTGTACAAAGCTTTATGTCAAACAACGAAGGCCCCAAAGAAAGAAAGATGTTGCCTTTTTAGTTCTTCATTAATTGGATGAAAATTAATGCTGAATATCCAAGCCATTTATATTAGTCAGTACATTGACCAAATATTTTGACCGTAGGTCAGTAACCTGGTTGTGTTTATAGGATAGGGTTTAAACCAACATTTTGGAGGATTGATGAGTTGCTTACTGATTATGAAAATCCCTTTTCTTTATTGTAACCCACAGTTTGTCATGAAACAATTAGGTTCGGTGGAGGGCAGATAATGGTGTTCAGTGTTTTACTGACATACTCCTCTTGCAGCACCTCACATTGCGGTTAGCAATGCTTCTGCCCAGTAAATCGCAGTCTTGTCCAGCAGTTAAGCTGCTGCTGGGAATTGGGGCAGAGCCTGCTTAGGCCAATATACTGTACCACCCTACTCATTTACTCCTAGTTCATTCAGTCTTTATACGTGCCATTGCAACCAGCAGCCTTATTAACATGGTTTTCTATATTTGTTAATTATTAAATGCTGTTGTGAAATAAGAGTTTTCTGAAATAAGATATTTGAAATTATGAAAGAAAAAAAAAGCCAGGATAATTTAAAGTTGAACAATTTAGAGAGCATGTTATCTCTGTCATACTTGTCACATATAGTCTTTTTAAGGGTTATTGCAAACAAAAACCTAACACAGTAGTTTTGATTCTTTAGTTTAGCAAAACTCTTAGTTGACAAAATAGCTGTTTGCTTAAATACTGTATGTCATTTTTTTAAATGACAGAAAAGTGCATTTTGAACTTGTTTTAATTTTATATGAAATACTAGAGGCCCGGTACACAAAATTCATGCACTGGGATGGGGGGGGGGGCGTGTCCCTCAGCCTAGCCTGCACCCTCTCCAATCTGGGACCCCTCGGGGGATGTCTGACTGCTGGGGATCAGGCCAAAACCGGCAGTCGGACATCCCTCTCACAATCTTGGACTACTGGCTCCCAACCGCTCGCCTGCCCGCCTGCCCGATTGCCCCGAACTGCCCTCCCCTGCAGGCCCGGTCACCCCCAACTGCCCTCCCCTGCTGGCGCAGTCACCCCAACTGCCCTCCCCTGCTGGCCTGGCCACCCCTAACTGCCCTCCCCTGCTGGCCTGATTGCCCACAACTGCCCTCCCCTGCTAGCCATCTTGTGGTGGCCATCTTGTGACTGCATGGTGGCAGCCATCTTGTGCGAGTGTGTGACAGTCAATTTGCATATTACCTTTTTATTATATAGGATGGGATGACCATGGACAATAGGGTTGTGAGGATTGGGGCAATTAGCATCAAAAGAATATCTTTGAGCCATAACCGGTTTGACTCAGTGGATAGAGCGTCGGCCTGCGGACTGAAGGGTCCCAGGTTTGATTCCGGTCAAGGGCATGTACCTTGGTTGCATGCACATCCCCAGTGGGAGGTGTGCAGGAGGCAGCTGATCGATGTTTCTCTCTCATCGATGTCGGACATCTCTCATCGACTATCTCTCTCCCTCCCTCTCTGTAAAAAAAAATATATATATATATTTTAAAAGAGAATATTTTTGACAAATAGTAAATGTTATTAAATATAAAATTTGTAAATCCTACATGTCTTCCTCTGATATATATATGCATTCTCTTTCCTACCTTCAAAGAAAATTAATTACTCCTTCCTCTCTATTTCCATAGCATATAGGTCTACTAGTACAGCACTTATTCTTGTATGACAATTATCCGTGAATGTATTTCTCTTCCCATGGGTCCCCAGCAACTTGTGAACAAATGCTGTGTAACTTAGCTGTGCATTCCCATTACAGAGTGACTTGCACAGGGTAGATCCTCAGTAATGTTTGTGGAAGGAAATGGAATTAATACTTATACTGCATGTTAGCATAGAAAAGCACCATAATTCTTGGTTGTTCTCTGAATACTGGGAATTATATATATTATGTGTAATTGTGATATCAAAACTAGAACTCACAACTTGTCTGGGAGGAGCAGACAAGTCTATTTTAACAATTAAGTGGAATTATAAAGAATGATGTTTCTTGGATCTTTGCTTGCTTTCCTTCCTTTTATATGTCTATATTCTGCTGTTTTCTTTTGAGACATGTTTAAATTTATGTGTATATTCCTTTTTCTCCTTTGGTGTTCCCTTCTGTTTTCAGTCATTGAACATGCTTTCCATTTTTTCTTTCTTTCTTCTTCATCTCATTTATGTTGTACGGAATTGACAGCGTATTGTCAGGGCAGACATAGTGAAGTACCTGGAAGAAGATAATCAACATTTCACCTCTGCTCAGACTAGACTCTGTTCAGTACAGTAGTGCAGGTATAACGGATAAATTACTGCAATTTGGGGGAGGAGGGTGGTGAGAACTAGTGAATGCTATCTTCTTCTTTTCCCCTTATGAATAGAGAAGTTAAAATGATTATTGTACATTATTGGAATTAATATTGCATACATCCTGTTTTAGAACTTTGAAATATTGATCCTTTGCCAAGAGACTTACGAATGAAATAAGGAATTGAGAACAAATTAAAATAACATTTCAGTTACTTTCACACGTATTTGTCTTTATGGTTGTGTTTATTACATGTGCAGTGAAGTGGAGAATTGAGGCAGTTATTTCATTATTCATTCCTTACCATTTTTCCTGAAATAGCCTGGTAATTGAAAGAGTACTTTTAAAATTTGTCTTGAATTACTCTTCTTTGTCTGCTTGTGTGTGCAGACTTAGTAAAAGAGTTGAAAACAGTAAAGGATTTGTTTTAATGTAAATTATTACTTAGAGATGAATATTAGGGCATATTGCTAAATTTATCATTATCCTTGAATGTGGCTCAGAAAGAAGGGAGGAAGAATTAAAACTATCTTTCAGTTTAAATTATTTTAAAAATATGAGTATGCAGTAATTTTCTAAATTCTCATTCTGTATTTTGTTAGTCATTATTTATAACCCATTAGTGAGCAATTTGGAAGTAAGTTAGGGTTTTGGGAGGAACGTTTTAAAAATTGGCAACATTTTAAATATTGAGTTGCTTAAAACATTTCTCCTTTTCTATGGGACTTTTAACATTCACACCTCTTCTCACTAACTCACTAATTACTATAAACATTCTTAAAAAAGCTATGGCTGGGGATAGTGGTTTATGGAAGTATTAATAAATAATGACTTTTTTACTTTGAAATAACAAAATCTTGTCTATCAGTTAAACTATGTAAATGATTAATTTTAAACCTTTGCTTTAAGTTTTAACCAGGGTTTAATATTTTATATTAATTTGTCAGGTTTTTATTAGACTTGTGATAACTTCAAGCTTATGTCATAAAACCAGGAAAGACTCAATTAAGGACTTGCAATTAGATACTTAAAACAAAACAAAACCCAACAACAACAAGAAAGCCCCCTTGCCCGCCAATCCCAGCTCTGCTCTAGTTTGTTCTGGTTGGTTCTTTTAATATCAGCTGCTGCTGCATTTATGGTGTCTATCATCAAGGGTTCGCCAAAGTTCAGAAAATGAAAATATACTGTAAGGAGCCCTTTCTGAATGTGCTGATGCCCTGATAATGACTCTGTTTTCTTTTATGACAGAGGGTGGTGAAGGCAGATATTGTAAACTACCACCAGGAACCCATGTCAAGACCTGTGAACACTCCTCGGAGCTCTATGTGTGCAGTTCAGTGAGCGCGTGGTCCTGTGTTAGTGTGTTGGCTGCCCTGCCTCTGTGTGGGCTGAGGACCTGGAGGAGCTGATTTATCAGGGGCCATCTCTGTCGCTCAGTTAACCCTTCCCTCCCCGCTGGCTTTCCCTGCGCGTGCTGCTCCCGGCCACAGGCAGCTCCCGGACTGGAGAGAATTCCACTTTGGGACCACACACTTGGAATTCAGATGGAAAGCCCATTCTCTGGAGTTAGACTGCCTCATTGAAAGAGAGTATGTCGGTTCTCTTTCATGTCTTCACTTCTTTTTTCCCAGATGGCAGTTTTTTAAAACAAGTATGGAAGCTATCCAAGTCCTGATCCTCAGCCAGGATTTTGCCACAGCACAGTTTCATTCTCTTATCTGAACTCATACATGGCAAACATGCTTCAGAGTACAGACGGTTAACAAGTAATATATTTTATCTACAGATGCTAAAGAAGGCGACCTTTTGCTGTCTATCGTGAGAGAAAATATATAAAGCTGTATCTAACTGAAAATGCTGGAAATAAAGCTGTAATAGAAATATTTTTTCCATTTTTTTTTAACAAAGGACCTAAACTGTTTATAGTGTAACTGTAGCTTACAGAGTGGTGAGTATTGCTGTTGTACTTTATCACTGTGTCATGGTCATGTGCATTGTGGAATACTCAGGTCCGATGCTGAATGGACTTGGATGGATGCATCCGAGTACCCCAGGACAAGTTAGGCCTGTTGTTGGATCATTGTGGATCAGACCTGTACCTGATGTTCAGATATTTTTCTCCTGCAAATAAATTTATTTAAATTACTTTTTGGGGGCGAGTTTTCTTTTAGCTATCTTCCTTTTAGTATAGAACCAATGTGTATTTGGCTGTAACATCAGTGATCATGTACTGATTCAAGCCCAGACTCTGCAGCCTGACATTCCAGAGGCTCCACGGCAATGTGCGCCTCTCTCCCTTTCTCAACCTCTGTGCAGAGAGCCCTAGCCTCCCTCCTGTGAGCTGTGTGATGCTCTGCCCTCCTGTCTCTCTGCACAGGCTCCCCCCATCATCCGGAACCCCTCCATCCCTCCCTCCAGGTGTCTGCTTCTGCCATCCAGCCTGTGGTCACCACGAGGGAGGCTCTGCCGGGCACGCTTGTCTCGTGTTTTCTGAGCTAAGGCGCAGTGCCGGGCCTGGTGGGTGCTTAGTACTTGCCACATTGAAACGAGTGAATGCCGCCCCTCCACAGTCTCCTCCTCTCCGCCGCCACAAGTTCCCCACGAGCACCTCTCGATGGCCATTGCCCCGCCTGCCTGAGTCACAGTCATCCGTGTCCTTGCGGTTCACTGTCTCGTAGGGCACGAGCTTGCGCAGGGCGGAAAGGGTCTCAGGAGTGCCCGGGCAGGGAGCCTTTCACAGGGAGGTTTGCTAAAGTGTATGCAGAGATTTTGGACACCCTCACTTTACAGCTGTAAGAAATTTTAGAAAACTTGTTATTTCATATCCTGTGTGACTAAGAACACTGAAGTTTAGAGAGAAAAAAGAACTCGCCGGAGGCCATGGAGTCACAGAGCCAGACCCCACGGAAATCTCCGGTCTCTGGACCAGGGTGGCACTTGTCAGGAGTGATTTGAACTTAAGCAAGTTTAGAAATTGTGACTGCTCTACTCATTAGGCAGTGGGTCCAATCCTATTCTACTTTGGTTTTTATATTTTTCAATGTATAGCAATTAGGCATCCCTTTCATATGCCTTTCAAGGCTATAATCCCTTCAAGGTGGTTCAGTTTATCCTACTCGTCAACATCTCCCCAACGCTGGCTGGTCAGTTTCCAGGGAGAACATATATTTCCTCTATCCTTCAGGAGAATACAAAGTTGGATGAAAGAGATCTCTACCCTCAAGGATCTTACAGTCCAGTAGGAGAGGTGTCTGTTTGTGTGGTTGCTGCAAAGGCTGTGCTCAGTTGAAGTCTACTGTTAAACTAAACTGCCCAGGGCCTTCCATTCAGGAAGAGGCAAGCCGTGCTCTTCTGCTCATTTGTGTTGTTTTGCATCCATGTGAAGACTTGAGGATTTTCCTCTTTCTTCAGTCCAGTCATTGCAGCATTCACAGGTTCGACTTGCTGCGCATCCCTGTGACTGCAGGTGAGTGCTGCAGGGATGCTGGGGAGGCAGAGAGAACTTGCACAAGGCCTTCGGTAGGACCAGGTGCTTCCGTGGTGTGTTTATACAGCCAGAGCCCCGAATGGAACTGGCCAGGGACGGGGGCCTGTGTGGAATCGCTCTGTCCTGGGAATTTCTAGGCATTGGACACATGAACTATGTGTTTTCTCCTTCAAACCTATGACAGGGGTATCCTTGTCCTCATTTCACACACGAACACCAAATCTGAGAGTCTGTGGTACCACCAGGTGCTTCCTGGAGTCAGAGGTAGAGCCGGGATCCACACAAACCAGTTCTGAGATAGGACGGAGGAGCCTGGGTGCCGATCAGGCTGCCTTCCTTTGGCGAAGATCACACAACCAGCCTCCTTCCTGGGACTCCACCAGTCCTGGGTGTTAAGTTGTTCTTTTGGGAAGTGGTGATGGCTCTGCTGAACCACCCACCGTCTCCCACCACTGACCACCTAGACCAGCATTGGGTGTCCAGAGTCTGGTGGGGGGAAGTTTGCCCTCTGCTCACTGAGGTGAGGATGGAAATGGCCGCCTCCCCCCGTCGCCTTTGGCCTCATTGGTTTTATGTCTCTCCCAGCTATACTTGCCTGGGCATTGAGACCTTCTGGCTCGAGGACAGCAGGCAGAGAGAACATGCAATATAGCATATGGCCAGAGCAGACTATTCCATATTACAATTTTCCCCATACCTCGGGTTTTATTTTGAAACAAAAACGTGGGATCATGCTTATTTTACTTTGTTACCTCTCCTGTCTACAGTTTTTAATTTAAAAAATTACACGTCTTTCCAGCTAGTTTTAGGTACTTTGTCTCCTGAAGCATGCTATAGAGTTTCAAGCTCATTGTGGTCACTTCTGCTGCTTATTGAACTTTTGAAACACACAAAAGTTTTCAGCCAGAACTGGTCATTGGATGTTGCCTTTCAAGTGCACCCTCTATTATGTGTGGCGAACCGCTGCGGAGTGGTTTTTGGAGTGGCCCAAAGAACTCCTGTGACTGCTTTATTATTCCAGGAGGAGGTAAGCCAGGGCCCTTTAAAGTCGATCACTGAAACAATGTAAGGGAGCATAATAATTTGTGTGTCATGTAAAAATAGAAACCTTTGCTGGCCATACCCATGCTGGTGATTGCTGTGATGTTGGACAGCCTGAAAAACAGTTGCAAGATTCAAAGGAAATGGAAATGCAGACCCGTGGAGCATTGTGGTCGCATCTGTCCGCTGCCTCCCCAGAACCCAGGTCGCCACTGCTCCCAACAGTGCCCGTCTTCCTGCTGGAGCCCTCCATGCTCAGCCACTCCTGGCCTCAGGGATGGGCTCAGAACCGAGGGAATAAGTCCATGAGAGCTAGTGTAACCAGAGGGGACATTTGCTGATGGTTCTGAAATAGGAAAGAGAAGAGAGGAAGAACAATAGCTTCTCTTCCCTGAAGTCCAGATGAGTGACTATTGGGCTTGAATGAGAAAGACTGGCCCTGGGCAACGTTGGCAGCCACCTTGGGGACACAGGAGGGCGGGCCCAAGCCCAGAGCTGAGCCAGGGAGGCAGAGGGGAGAGGTGGAGGGAATCCGGCCCCTGACTCAGCCCCAGAGCCCACCATGCCGCTGGACCTGTTTAACAGCGTAAGTCGGTTGTTTTTTAATCCTTTCGACCAGGGTTGGTTTATTTATTTTTTGTTACTTCTTATGTAAGACCATTATGTATCAGGGTTTGCTTGGCACCAAAGACAGGTGATCATGATCTGTGTTTTGTCCCCAAGATCTTAGTCTAGGCACATGTCTAACCCAGCGACAGGTAATCAGACGTTGTTGCCTCAGTGAAGCTATACTGTAGGAAAGGTGTGGCTTAGCAGTGAGTGTGAAAACATGGGTTTCAGAGAACTGGAGTGGGGGGTCACCAGTCAACATAATTGCCTCAGAAGCTCATGTAATCTTAACCAGGTAATGCAAACAAGAGTCTGTTCCCTGAGTTGGTTTGTGCATGTGAATCACCAGGACAATCTTGATTCATTAGATCCCAGGTCGGATTTGAGATTCTGCATTTATAAAAAGTTCTCACGGGCTTTTGCTGAAATTAAGAGAAAATGATTTGACCAACTTTTTCAGACAGCAGAATCCTAGTGTTCAAGCAAGGCCCTGGGGACACGCACTGCCTACGGACAGTGTCTGCCCACATGTTAGTGGGGTATCATGGCATCCTAGGCTGCAAGAGAGAGTCCATCCTGCAGACAATGTACGGGCGCTGAGGGCAGGTCAGTCCTGCCCAGACAGGGCAGAGGGATTGTCAGCACAGATTTGACTGGGCGTGAGGCTGGACTGACATCCTTGAGTGAGACCAGCCTCCCTCCTGACGCCCGGCCTGGGAAGAGAGGCTTTCAGCAGAGCAGGGCCTAGGGCTGTGCTCAGAACTGCATGCATTCCACCCGGGCTGGCCCTTCTCAGCTTCAGCTTTCCACACGGTAGAGCTGGGAATGAGGAGAAGCAGACCATTTGTTTTAAAGTTCTGCTTCCAAGTCATGCCGCATGTTCTCAGGCCTCCCACACCATACACTGAAGTCGGCTCAGGGCTGGAGGTCAGGCCGAGGGAGGCAGATGCATTGCACTGCACAGATACCAGCTCGGCCAGCCACTCTGGCCTGAGTGTGCTGGCCGGGCCTCCTAAGCCTTCACTCATCTGCATCCCCGGACTGCTCCTGGGTGGGCTCTCGGCCACGGTGTCTCCGTCTCCTCTCCACATGGCTGCCCTCTCCCCCTGCTGTGCAGATCGCTCCAACTGCCTGCCTTCTGAGACACCTCCACATTCAGCTGCACACACAGCCCTGAGAATGAACTGGACCTGAGGGTTTGAGTTAAGTCACGCTTGTTCCAAACCCCCAGTGGCTCCTCATGTCCTTTTCCAGCAAGGAAATGACTTCCTCAGCCTGAAGTGTAGGATCCTCCTGCTGCTTCCCCATCCCTCCTTCTGAGATGTCTGAGTGTCTTCAGTGCTGGTGACTTCTTTGTTCTGGCAAGCGGTTCCTCACCTCTGTGACTCTGTGGGACCTCCTCCAGGGAAAGAGGGGCCTTGAGGAGGCAAATTTAGGAAACCTGCCTCTCCTGGGCTCAGAAACCCATTGGCTGGATGACTAGTCCCACTGCTTACTGTCCCTGGGCTGTGTCCTGGGGCCTGGTGCTGGGGAGTGGTCACATTTCCTTTCTCAGCCCCGCGCTGATGGGAGCAGGGCAGGGATACCAAGCTCTTCCTAAACATCTCACATCCCACATCTGATGCACACGGTAGGCAGCCTGGGATCCTCGCCCGTGGTGTTCACACCCAGCACTGTCCCCTCTTACATCGAATCAGGGCGAACTACGTGACCCACAGAATCTGCAGACAAGATGGGAGGCATTTCCAGGTGAGGTCATTAGAGGCGTTGCAGCCTCCACGTGAGTCCCTCAAATTCCTCCTGGGGGAAGCAGGCCCCCCGCCACGGGGACAGTTCATTCAGTAGCCACGTGGAGAGAGCCACCTGAAGAACACATCCCGCCAGCACCCAGCACCCCATGCCAACCCTCCTCTGTGGCAGCGTGGACGCGAATCCCCTGGCTTTTCATTGGACTGCAGCCTCACCAGAGGCCTCGAGCTAGGAGCACTCAGCCTAAGGGCCCCCAATTCCCATTCACAGAAACCATGGGAGAGAAGCCATGGCTGCTGTTTAAGCCACTCAATCTCAGGATCATTTGCTTCCTGGCGATTAATACTATCAGCCTTTGTATTCTCTCTGACAGATGGGGGAACAGAGGCTCAGGGCAGTTGAATAACCTGCCCATGTTTTTTTTGTTTTTGTTTTTTTTAAATAAGATGGCTCAGAAATTTTATCTTCCTCCCCCAAATGGAGAAAGCCAACTTTATTTTTTAAAAATATTTTTATTTCAAAGAGGATGGGAGAGGGAGAGATAGAAACATCAACGATGAGAGAGAATCATTGATCAGCTGCCTCCTACACACCATCCACTGGGGATCGAGCCCACAACCCAGACATGTGCCCTTGACCAGAATTGAAACTGGGACCCTTTAGTCTGCAGACTGACACTCTATCCACTGAGCCAAACCAGCTAGAGCCTGCCCATGGTTTAACAATCAGGGTGTGATGGGACAGGGGCCCAAACATAGGTCTGTCTGGCACAGCAGTGGGGTCATGGACCTGCTAGTCCCCCTCAAGGCAGTGATGGGCACGGACTCTCGTCAGATCTGACCTCTGTGGTCACAGAGACTGGAACTCACAGGGATGTTTCTTTGATGCCTCTATTTTGGTCTTAACATATTTTAGTAACGTCACATTGTTTCTTATACACCCAGGAAATAACCTTAGAAACCTTTCATTCAACACTGTTTATTCTAACTTGAGTTGTATACAGTCACAGCAAGCAAGTGGCTCATTAAAACAAAAGTAACCCGCCTTCCATATAAGGAGCCTTTGTTTTTCTCTCCTCAGAAGCCCCAGTTCCTCCCCACCAGCCAGCACCCCCTCCCTTTCAGGTGGAGCTTATCAAGCCCTTTTGTGCCCTCCAGCTTTCCACCTGACCACACCTCACTGGAGACCCAGGGCTGGAAGCACTCAGCTGCAGGAGCCCCACGGTGCCACCCTGCAGCCCTCAGCCCTCACCCCCTGAGACCATGAACTCTCTAAGGCCCAGAACCCTGTTGTTTTTATCTGTCTCGCTGGCGCCTGGCACCAAAGAGGCACCCAATAAAGGTTTATTGAACGAATGGAGCCTATCTGTGTTGTAGGTCGTCATGGCTAACTGTAAACAGCCTGTGGGTGAGCAGGGACATACTCGTCCTGGAGACTGTCAAGCAAGGCACTGACCTTGTCTTAGCTGCTAACCAGTGATGTGACCTTAGGCAGACTCCTCCACCTCCACCTCGGCTCTGCTTCCTTATCTGCAGTGAGTTCACCAGGTGCTGTGTCAGTGGTCCCCACACCTGGCTGATCAACTGGACAAACTCAACTCTGTGTGTCTACCTCTCCCTTATGTGACCAAACACATATTGCCAGCGATGAAACCTCAGTTTGCAAATCTGTAAATGGGGGTCATAACCATGGTGACTGCCCTGAAAACTTCCTGGGACTAAGATGAGACTCTAATCATGAGGACAAGGACCTCAGGCACTTCTAAGAATTCCAAACAAGTCTGCGAACCATTGGTCTTTTTATCTGCTTTTCTGAGTGTGACTTGGAGCTCAGTTTTGGCTACCCAACCCCAGTAGAGTGATAATGGTGCCCTCCCCCCGCCCTGTTTTGGGTAGGAAAGCCCTGCCCAGGCCTGCCTTTGGCTTCTCCCACCAGCAGCCCAGAGCCCCTGGAAACCCCTTCACTTGTATCTAACTCGGGGGCGGGCATTGTCTCTTTCCAACTTCCCCCAACACCCTTGGCTCTTGAGTCAACTTAACCATTTCTTCTCATCCCACCTCCACCCCCTGCTCTGTCCCTTCTCCCAGTCCTCTGACACGTTCTCAAATTTGTCTTCTACATTGGCAGGTGGCCCACTAACAGATTGGCCAGCGGCCCTGTGTTAGGGTCAGAGTGGAGAGATGATGCTGTAAAGAGCTGACAGAAAGCTGAGTGAACCAAGATGTGCGTGCTGTCTCATCCCTCCGTCCACAGCCCTGTGCAGAGGGGACAGGCCTGGTTTGCTTTCGGTGCTCTCTTTGAGGCCCGCTGCTGAAGATGGCTGGTGACGAGGACCAGGGGAGGGAAGACAGAGGGAAGGGGTCAATCATTTATTGAGCAGCAACTCTGCTCCAGGTAGGCACTTGGTACCTGCTTCTCATGACAGTCCAGCTTCATAGCACCTCTACTTTGCTGTGCAGGTTTCATAGGCCATCTACGTTATTCTCATCCCGGCCTCAGTGGGAATGGTGGCTCTCAGCTTCCACATCAGGAAGCTGGGCCCTGGGGAAGTACAATGTCTTGTCCAGTATCCCAGTCAGCAAGACACAGGACTAGGATTTGAACCCTGCTCTTTGTGACTCCAGAGTTTGTCCTTCCAAATGGAAATGGTGTTTATTATTGCCCCATGGCGAGCATTTAAATTTCCAGCGAGATGTCTGAACCTAGGAGGAGGTTTCTTTTAAGTTTTTGGAGCCAAAATTATTTAAATTTTATGGCTAGGAAAAATGTAAACTTACATGTTCAGCAGACCAGAGATGATAAAGTATGCATTTGTCAAATAAAATTCTTTGCTGTGATAAAGTAAATCATTCCTTGGCCTTGTAAAAAATTAGGCCTCACTTGAACTGTTTTCACTTCAGCCTTTGCTAATATTTCTGTTATCTCCATTAGGGATTACAATGATGAATGCCTTTTACTCGCATCGTTAAGCACTTCAGCGAGTATGTGAACACGTGGAGCATCATAAGTCATGGGGAAATGAAACCGCGCGGTCTCCTGGAAAGAAGAAAAATCTCGAGTGTCTGACAGGTTAGCATCCTGTCTCAGCCACACTCGCTCTGCAAACTTGCTCAAATTCCTTCGCTTCTCTGAGCCTCACCTTCCCAGTGTGTAAAACACGGATGATAATCCTTATCTCTCTGCGTCATTTTCAGGATGAAATGAGATGATGTACTTGTAGCACTTTGCACTGTTCCTGCCATGAAGTAAGTGCATAATAAATATCACAGTTATTATTGGAAGAGTTCTCATGGTAACTAGTCATTTTATGACATGCCCGGGGCTCACTTTAGTTAGGAACCCCTTGGGCAGCAAGACGGAATGTAGGCCTTCCTGTCAGGTGGGCCTCACCCGCTGGTGTGCCTCTTCCCCTGTTAGGAATAGGCCTGGCAGGACACAGGTGGAGCTCATTCGTGGGTGTCCCTGTTGGCTGCACAGAATATCTCACTTAAAGTGTCGTAAACAATTAAGAATACTGATCACCTCTTCCAAGTATTCTCATGGCAAGATGATTCCAGGTTGGTTTCAGTTGCTCAGGGATGCCATCAAGTTTCCAGATTCTATCTTCTGTCACCTGTAGCCTGTTGGCTGTGAGGTTGTCGTCCTCAGAGTCCCAAGATGGCCACAATACCTCCAGGCATCACGTCTGTGTACCACAGACTGCAAAGGTCAGAAAGAGGAAAGAAGACCCACCCGTCCTCATGGCTCCTTTAAAGAAAGCAGAACTTCCCCAAAGTTCCCCTCCCATGATGACTTTTCAGCCCTTTTATTGGCCAGAACTTTATGAAATGCTGGTCCCGGGCCAGTGGTAAGGGACGTGGTTAGGTAGGGCCAGGGATTCTCAGCTCTGGCTGAGAATGAATTAGGGAGACTTTAAAATACAGATGTCTAGGTGCAGATTGATATCGTTGGGATCAGTTGGGGCCTTTTGCGTGTGTGTGTGTGTGTGTGTGTGTGTGTGTGTACACATGTGTGTACACATGTGTGTACATACTCCAAGAAGCTCTGGTAAGCATCTAGGGCTGCGGAGCATTGGTTTAGACTCTCCAAGTCTCACCCCCGGGGATGGGGACCGTCTTAGTGTTCACGGAAGCACGTGACCAAAGGCTATCTGAGCCAGTGAAGTTCTGGACAGTGGAGTGTGGCTACTGGGTAGACATCCCAAAAGGGACTCTGTAAAAATTTGACCAAACCAAGTGAGAACTCCAGGTCTATCACCTGTAAATTGCATACATTTTTGTTAAGTCAATCTCTCTGAGCTTCAGTTTCCTTATCCAAGCAATAAAGAAAGCACTGCCTACCTCTTGGAGTAGTTTTAAGGCAGGGGTCCTCAAACTTTTTAAACAGGGGGCCTGTTCACTGTCCCTCAGACCGTTGGAGGGCTGGACTATAGTTTTTAAAAAAAAACTATGAACAATTTCCTATGCACACTGCACATATCTTATTTTGAAGTAAAAAAACAAAACGGGAACAAATACCATATTTGTATTTGCATGTGGCCTGTGGGCCGTAGTTTGAGGACCCCTGTTTTAAGGTTAAATGAGAACAAGGAAGTGGGAACAGGTGACACAACTTAGGGCTCAGTACACGTTAGTCAATGTCCCTGGAGGTCAGATATTCCTATTCCACATCAGAAAATAGAATTGGACCTGCCTGGGTCCTTTTGGCCTTTCTGAGGTGGCAGTGACCAGAATCATTGACAAGAGCAGCAGCGGCAGAGTTCCTTGTGTTGCTTGGACGGGAGCCTCGCACAGACTTGCCCAGAAGGAAGCCCCAGGCAGGGTTGGTGGAAGGTTTTTGACGACTGTGAAGGAAAGAGTGAGGCGTGATTCTGGCTGGATTCTAGGGTCTATCAGAGCCTGCAGAGCCCATGCTTAACTGCTTAATGGAAGCCCTGGGCATGGCCAGCCTCCTCCCTGTCAACCCCGTGGCCTCTTTATCTGCCTACTGTCCAGGAAAAGAGTTAAGTGTAAACTAACAGTTCAGGGAAATGGGTTGTCAGGTCACTGAACCAACATGTTACAGTTAATCTGTTAAAAACGGCATGGCTCCCACTTGTAAACACCTCCTTGATAAGCTCTTTATAGCGTATACAACCCAGGAAAACGAATGGCATCCTACCAGCTGCCTGGACTCACTGGCCCCTGCTCTTGTCCAGATGACCTCCCAGTTCAGCTTGGTTCAGCTCACCCAGTCCAACCCACCTGGGCCCACTTTGCGCTGCTTCTGGACCGGGACCCAGGACTTCCAAGATGAAGCAGGTGGACTCCGTTCCATCTCATCCCAAAGCCCCTGTCTCAATTACATTTTAAGAATCAGGCGAGACCTTAGGCAAAGTATCCGATGGAACCTATGCTGACTGCAGGGCTGGCTCGCACCTCGGCCACCTGCCCTGTGGTGAGGACAGAAGCTGCCCTGTGGGTTGGAAGCAGTTCTTTGGACATGCCAGCTGAAAGCCTGTATGCATGCCAGTGGCGGCCTGCAGATTCCTCAGGGGAAGGGCTGTGAGGGAAAAGGTGAGGAGTAAATTATGAGGCAGGAATGGTCCCACCATGTGTAACTCACAGGATGAGAAATTCTGTCCAGAGCTGTAATTCTTGGATAACTTAACATAGAAGAATGAGAATTATTGTCTAAGGAAAAATTTGGCTATCATCAAATAAGTTCCACTTTAAAGACAAAGTTCTAGGCAGCACCCACAAAATCTTCATACCTTCACACAAGCATAGTTAGTGTTAAGGTCCTAGACATTATTCTGAAGTTTCTCTTAAAAAGAATGTCACTCTTTAATTGGGAATCAACCATATTTTTCATTTAGCATCATTTTAACTCTTTTTTTTTTTCATGTGGCTACATAGTTTTATATTATTATCTTTTACTAGAGGCCCGATGCACGAAATTCCTGCAAGGGGCTCGGCCCTTGCAGCCTCAGATTAGTCTGGAAGGTCGTCCAGAAGGACATCCGGAAGGTCATTTGGCTGTCTTGGTCTAATTAGCATATTATGCTTTTATTATTGTAGATGAGGGCAAAATATTTCCTTGGGTAGATGTAATTATATAACCATTTACCTGTTTGTGGATACAGAGGGTTTGACAGCCTTTCTCTGTAGTAAATGATTCACTGTCCCATCTCTGCACTGACAAGGGATTCTCTGTGCCCAGCCTGCATCTCCTCAAGTCTCAGAGTAAAGCCCCTTACCCATTCCCCCCACTCCTCACCCTCTCATAGTGAAGCCCCTCACCCATTCCCCCCACTCCTCACCCTCACAGAGTGAAGCCCCTCACCCATTCTCCCCACTCCTCACCCTCACAGAGTGAAGCCCCTCACCCATTCCCCCCACTCCTCACCCTCTCAGAGTGAAGCCCTCACCCATTCTCCCCACTCCTCACCCTCAGAGTGAAGTCCATCACCTATTCCCCCCACTCCTCCCCTCTCAGAGTGAAGCCCATCACCCATTCCCCCCACTCCTCACCCTCTAAGAGTGAAGCCCATCACCCATTCCCCCCACTCCTCACCCTCTCAGAGTGAAGCCCATCACCCATTCTCCACCCTCCTTACCCTCAGAGTGAAACCCCTTACCCATTCTCTCCACTCCTCACCCTCTCATAGTGAAGCCCCTCACCCATTCCCCCCACTCCTCACCCTCACAGAGTGAAGCCCCTCACCCATTCTCCCCACTCCTCACCCTCACAGAGTGAAGCCCCTCACCCATTCCCCCCACTCCTCACCCTCTCAGAGTGAAGCCCTCACCCATTCTCCCCACTCCTCACCCTCAGAGTGAAGTCCATCACCTATTCCCCCCACTCCTCCCCTCTCAGAGTGAAGCCCATCACCCATTCCCCCCACTCCTCACCCTCTAAGAGTGAAGCCCATCACCCATTCCCCCCACTCCTCACCCTCTCAGAGTGAAGCCCCATCACCCATTCCCCCGACTCCTCACCCTCTCAGAGTGAAGCCCATCACCCATTCTCCACCCTCCTTACCCTCAGAGTGAAACCCCTTACCCATTCTCTCCACTCCTCACCGTCTCAGAGTGAAGCCCCATCACTCCCTCTTCCAATTCCATTGCCAGTCCCCTGCCTGAGCACCTCCTGTGCGATCCTATAGAGTAGATGATCACATCTCTCTCTTATATTTTCAACTCTTTAACAGCCATGTGTAAGGTCCTCCTGTTCTAAAACATTGCCCCTGTGCCTGGAGTCCCTAGTTATCCTATCCAGTGTCCCTCTCTTCACCACATGTTATAGCTCAGGGTATTCTGGCATCTGCCTCTTCCATTCCACTAGACTTGCCCTTGCAAAGACCCCCCGGTGGTTCCCGCACGCCTTTCCCAGGGTGTATCTTTAGGGCTTGCTTCTCCACCGGACTCCCTTGGCTTTTGTGCTATCCCTGTCTCAGTCTTTAAAGAATCTCTGTTCTCTCCACCTCTATCTCCCTGCACTGCTCTGTCTCTCCCATTCCTTTCAGGTGGGTGCTCCTGAGGATCTCATTCTTGACCTTCTTGTCATTGTAGAGACTCTCTTTCTCTGGAATCTCATTCATTCTCAATTTTAACAACTTTCAGGAAGTTGTTAAAATTCTTTAAGATGGTTGACCTACAAGCAGTTCAGTGTTACAAAGCATCAAGTGTAAGGCACAGAATGGCAGAAAAATAGTTGGAGGATAAGCAAGGGCCAGGCCACATAGGGAGTTGAGTGCCTGGAAGTTGTCCCATAGGCAATGGGAGGGCCACCAGAAGTTTTAACTACAGGGTGATATCCCATGACAAGGATCTTAGGGACTTTCAGATGGTTCCTAAATACCATCCAAACCCCTATTTCTACCTCAAACTCTTCTCCTAAATTTATTCAGGCTTCCAATTCACAGATACTTGTCAAGAGCTTTTAGTGCACCGGGATTTGTTCTAGATTAGATTTAAGGATGGACAAAGTATGGTCTCTGAAGTCCTATGTCCATTTTCTCTTGGCAATCTCCACTTGGATGACACACAACTTACACTTAACCCATCCTGAGGCTCCTCTCCCTTCCAGCCCGGCTCCTGTGCCTGTGCCTGGTCATCACCATCCAGCCAGTCGCCCAAGCCAGACACTTGGGTGTTATCCCAGACCAGCTGCAACCTCACCCCCATGTCCTATGACTCCCTTAAGGAATATTTTGAATCTGTATGCTAACCCTCTCCCTTCCCACCACAGCTCCATCCTTGGCCCCCATATCCTACCTTTTGCAATAACCACAGTTCTATCCTTGGCTCTCATCTCCTAACTATTCTTTTGCGATAACTTTTCCATGGATCTCAGGGACTTTCAGATGGTTCCTAAACACAAACATGGCGACGTCACCCTGTAGTTAAAATTTCTGGTGGCCTCTTAATACCTATGGGACAACCTCTAGGTACTTGACTCCCTAAGCTGCCTGGCCCTTCCTTACCATCCTGTGCCTTATGCTCAATGCTTTGTAGCACTGAACTGCTTGTAGGTCAACCATCTTAAAGGCTTAATAGGTGCATTGTTCCCTTGCCTGTCATTCCCTACCCTAATTTCTCACTTATTCACTTCAAGTTTTGTTTTCTTTAAACCTAAGCATCATCATTTCAGGAAAGATCTCTCCCTCCCCAAATCCCTGGGCTTAGTCCTCCTAGGTTCTGTGCAACTCTAGCAGCTTATACTTGTTTTTTTTCACTGTGTAGTGAAACATCACATTGGTTTATCTGTTTACATGTCCATCTTCCTTAGGAATTAAATACTGAACAAATAAATGTTAAAAATTCCATGTATGTTCCTAGTCATTCTGTTAGTTACTGATTGCTCTAGTTCAGAATAATTTGTGGGGTTTCTCCTCATAACCCCAGGGGAGAAATGTGTCCACAGGATTGTCCGAAGTTTCCCAACTGGGCCAAGAATTAGGATTTCACCTCTGACCTCCTGACTTGCCCATCCCAGGCACTGACTTTGAGACCACAGCAAAGCTCCCAGAATTTCAAGGCACCGGACAAACTCTCTGGCCCACAGATTAATTTTAGAGTCATTGAAATTCTGCCAGCTCTGGGGGAAGTGATTGGGAGCCAGGCTGACAACCAGCAAAGGAGGAAATTACTCTGTGTCTATTTCAAGATGAGAGAGTGGTAACCACGGTCCTTCCCCCAGTGATGCTATTCGAAAAAACATAAATTTAATACTTGCATGAAACTCAATCTCCTGACCATAAGTGTTTCAGGGCTCTCTTTGATGTTCAGGAGAGAGCGCCTGGTGCCAACGTCTTCTGCATATCTGGTGTGAAAGCTGCCTTACACAGGAGTCCAGCATCCTGGGTCCCCAACTGTCTTGAAGGAAGAGTTCAGATTTGTTGCAACAACTCAAGAAATATTTATGTAGTTCCCACTATGTGCAAAACACATTGTGTTGCTAGAGAATGAGCACAGACTTCTGGGTCAGATGGAAGGGTGTCCCAGGCCTGTATGGGCCGCTAACTGGTCTCAGATCACAGACAAACTGTACTTCCCCTGAGCTTTGGTTTTCTCATGTATGTAATGGGGTGATCATATTTACCTTTCAGGGATGCAGGATGGATTGTGTGAGGCAGAATAAGAAAGAGACTGCCTAGCACAGTGCCTGGTACCTAAATCTTTACTGAAAAAAAAATAATTCAGTTTTCGAATAATATAATTTGAGTTGATGATTGTGGCTCTTATCTTACTACAAGCCACATTAAAAACCATTAGGGATGCATTAGTTAGGAATGTATTTGGCTGCAAAAACACAAAGCAAGTGGCAGGTCAGTACATGATGAACAGCTGACTCCTTGGGATCTGATTTGTAGTGTTTGCCAATTTCCATGGTGTAAATACTCCTTCCATGGCTGATCTCAAGCTCCTGTGTGATGGGACTGGATGTGGGCTGGGAAGATGTGTAGCATCTTCCATGGTATAGCCTGTGTGTACAGCACGGCGTTGGGAGATGCATGGCATTGCCACCTTCAGACACAGGTGTTTCGTACAGCCTGGAGAGCATGGTCAGATTCATAAAATATTTAGGAATTGATGAGTTCTGAGTATTTATTACCTTATTTTTAACACAATTTATTCTTTGTGAGATTATAGAACTTAATTTTTTAGAACATTTTTATTGATTTCAGAGAAGAAGGGAGAGGGAGAGATAGAAACATCAATGATGAGAGAGAATCACTGATTGGCAGCCTCCTGTATGCTCCTCACTGGGGATCATACCCACAACCCAGGCATGTGCTCTTGACCGGAATTGAACCTGAGACCCTTCAGTCCGCAGGCCGACGCTCTATCCACTGAGCCAAACCGGTTTCGGCTAGAACTTAATTTTTTAATAATGCTTAACAGCTGGACCCCAGAGTTCCTAAAAGTTGAACCATTTTCTCAGAGTAGCTAGTTGGGTCAGTGCCAGCACACCATGGCCCAAAGTTCTACTACAGGGGCTTCCACACATCGTGTTTCACTCATCTCCTGTGACGAGAGGCCAGGGCTGGTGCCTGGGTAGAGCCCTCAGGGGCCTAGCGCTGTTCGGCGTGCAAATCCTTCATCTTCAGGATACTGTTGTATGGTTACAAGACAGCTGAGTCCCTCCAGAGTCAGGGGTCCTCAAACTTTTTAAACAGGGGGACAGTTCACTGTCCCTCGGACCGTTGGAGGACCGGACTATAGTATTAAAAAAAAAACTATGAACAAATTCCCATGCACACTGCACATATCTTATTTTGAAGTAAAAAAACAAAACGGGAACAAATATAATATTTGTATTTGGATGTGGCCCGCAGGCCGTAGTTTGAGGACCCCTGCTCCAGACTCTGTATCTGAATCCCAAGAGCAAGGAGGAGGAAGGAGACAAAGGATGACGTGTGCTTATTTGGGGAGAGAGGCTGTATTAGTTCCCCATGGCTGCTGTAACAGATTACCACAAATGTAACACAGAAACACCTGTGGCTAAAACCACACAGGTTTATTACCTTATGGTTCTGGAGGTTGGGAATCTGAATGATTCTCACCGGGCGAAGTTCGAGGTGTTAGCAAGGCTGTGCTGCCTTGCACCGGCTCTGGGGGAGCATGCTTTTCCTCGCCTCTTTCTGCTTCTAGGCACCCACATTCCGCTGTGCAGCCTTCTCCCTTCAGAGCCAGGACGGAGGTGGAGATTAGAGTCTCCTCACGTGACTCCAACAGCACATTCTCTGACGCATCCGCTTATGAGGAGCCCTGTGGCCAGCCTGGCTAATCCAGAACAATCTCCCTGGTTTAGGGTCCTTACCTTGATCCCATCTGCAGAGGCCCTTTTGCCAGAGAAGGAAAGATCACCAATTCCAGCGATGAGGACATGCACAGCTTTGGGAACC
Organism: Myotis nattereri; assembly: GCF_964212035.1. Lineage (NCBI taxonomy): Eukaryota > Metazoa > Chordata > Mammalia > Chiroptera > Vespertilionidae > Myotis > Myotis nattereri. The sequence goes on from NC_138075.1 coordinate 225,029,184, forward strand.
GTGACTCTGCCTACACAGTCACCTTCCTCAGGGGCTGTGTCCTGCTTCCCACGGGCTGGGCCACAGCTGGACATCTCCTGGTGCCAGGGCTGCGAGGGACGGGGGCTCCCCGTGAGCCCGGCCACAGAAGCTGCACAGGCTGTTACCAAGTAAGTCCTTCCTTCCCTTTCTTCCTCAGTGCCGGCTGTTTCCATTTTGCTAACCTTTCTGGAGATAAGTGCTATACCCATCTTGTGGGCAAATTAGGTGAAGCAGCAATACATGTGTAAAAGGAAAGACTGGGCAAAGCAAGGGGACAGCTGGGACATGAGCTCTGGGAGCCCCAGGTCTGGGCAGAGAAGCCGCTTGCAGGAGGAGGCCCAGCCCCAGCCCCAGGGGCAGGAGCCTCTGGGTAAACACTTGCCGTCTCTATATAGTGCTGAGGCCCGAGGAGGCCCGGAGGGATTCCAGGGCAGGGATATTCTAGGCCGAGGACTTCCTTTCTGAGCCTCTCTAAACAAGGCTCACAGATGGCTGGGCGAGTGGTGTGGTTTCTGCTGCTGCCGCTCCTCTCCGTGACCGCCCTGTGCATAAGGGAGGCTGGCTTCTTGGGGGGCTGGGAGTCGGCACGGTCCCCGAAGGCTCCCTCCCGTGGGGACACAGGGCCCTGTCACGGGACACAGGGTCCTGCCATGGGGACACTGGCGGTCTGTGTTTCTCTGTCTCTTCCTGTTGCCTGCCACACGGGGGTACCCTGGGGGCCACAGAATCCCGTGGACCCACTTAGCTGCGACTGCAGTGTAAACTGTGTTCATTGGGGTGGTGTTGGCCATGTCCTGTGACAGGGCCTTCCTCTTTTTAAAAAAATATATTTTTATTGATTTCAGTGAGGGAGAGAGAGAAACATCAATGATGAGAGAGAATCATTGATCGGCTGTCTTATTCACACCCGCTACTGGGGATTAAGCCCACAACCCAGGCATGTGCCCTGACCAGAATCAAACCTGGAACCCTTCAGTCCACAGGCTGACACTTTATCCATTAAGTCAAACTAGTTAGGACAGATCTTAACTTTGATGATCTTTAGATTCTTGCCATTTATCTTGATTATTTCTGTACATGCTTCCTCTAGAGCAGTGGTTCTCAACCTTCCGGCCCTTTAAATACAGTTCCTCATGCTGTGACCCAACCATAAAATTATTTTCGTTGCTACTTCATAACTGTAATGTTGCTACTGTTATGAATTGTAATGTAAATATCTGATATGCAGGATGGTCTTAGGCGACCCCTGTGAAAGGGTTGTTCGACTGCCAAAGGGGTCGCGACCCACAGGTTGAGAATTGCTGCTCTAGAATCAGCCTTTTACTTCCTTTATAAATCTTTGCATTAGTTTATTAAATTATTTTCTAAGTTATGCACTAAAAATAGGTGTGCATATCTACTTTAGTGGCAGGAGTTATGCTGGGCACTACGGGAGGTGCAGTGATGAAATAGACTTGGATTCTTCATTTAAGGAATGAGAGTCTGGAGGGGAGACCAGGTGAGACCTGAGTCTAAATAACATCACCAGATCGGCACGGTTGCCACTGCTGCTAGCCCTGAATGAGAGCTTATTTTGTGCCGGGCTTTGGCAGAGAGCTTTGCATTGCATTGGCATTGTACATTAATACATATATGAATAATGAGTTTAATGCATACAGTAATGCAACCAGGGGAATAGTGTTCTTATCTTTATTTTATAGAGAAGAAACTGAGCACAGACAGGCTAAATGAATTGCTCAAAGTCAGATAGCTAGTCAGCAGTAGAGAGATTTCTAGCTGGGATCCAGAGCCTGAATATTTACTACTTATCTCAGTTAGTTTGGGATGCTGTAACGGAATACCATAGACTGGGTGGCTTAAATGGTAAACGTTTATTTCTCACAGTTCTGGAAGCTGGAAGGTCCAAGATCAAAGTGTCTGGTGGGGGTTCACTTCTTGCAGGTGGCTGCCTTGTGTCCTTACATAGTTGAAGGGGCAGGGAGCTTTTGGGGGGCCTCTTTATAAGGGCACTGATCCCATTCATGAAGGCCCCATTCTCATGACTAAATCACCTTATTTGGGGTTGGGATTTCAACTTATGAATTATTTTTTTGCGGGGGACACACAAACATTTAAGTCTGTAGCCACTACCAGGAGAAGAAGAAATGAGAGACTCTGGAATTTCACCAAGTGGCTATCTGACTTTCATAGAAAAGACGGTGGCATTTCTGATTGTGAACTGAAAGAATGAGCAGGCTTGGAGAAATAGAAATGGGAGAAAGGAGACTTTAGGCAAGCACCACCCAGTAAAAACTCCTGCATGTTAGAAATGTTGTGTATCTGTGCCATTCAATGTGGATAACTGGCCACATTTGCCCATGGAACACTTGATCTTGGGCCAGTGTGACTGAGGGAATGAACTTCTAATTTGGTTTAATTTTTTTATTGTCTTTTTTAAAAAAATCTTTATTGTTGAGATTATTACAGATATCCCTTTTCCCTCTCCCCCTATTGCCCCTTCCACCTGGTTCCTGCTCTGCCCCAGGACTTTGCTACCCTATTGTCTGTGTCCATAGGCAATACATACATGCATATAAGATTTTTGTTTAATCTCTTCCCTCCTCCTCAACCTCCTCCCTCTGAGAATCATCAGTTTGTTCCATTTCTATGCCTCTGATTCTATTTTATTCACCAGTTTATTCTGTTCATTAGATTCCTTATTCGTTTATTTTGATTTTTATATTTAATTGTTGCTAGGTATGTATTTTTTTTTTTTTTTTTTTTTATTGCTTTAAGTATTACAAAGGGTATTACATATGTGTCCATTTTATCACCCCGCCCTAGACAGTCCCCTAGCCTCCCCTATCCCCCAGTGTCTTATGTCCATTGGTTATGCTTATATGCACGCATACAAGTCCTTTAGTTGATCTCTTACCCCCCTCCCTCCTGCCCCCCAACCCTCCCCGGCCTTCCCGCTGCAGTTTGATAATCTGTTTGAGGCAGCTCTGCCTCTGTATCTATTATTGTTCAAAAGTTTATAATGGTCTCTATTATCCATGAATGAGTGAGATCATGTGGTATTTTTCCTTCATTGACTGGCTTATTTCACTTAGCATAATGCTCTCCAGTTCCATCCATGACGTTGCAAATGGTAAGAGTTCCTTTCTTTTTACAGCAGCATAGTATTCCATCGTGTAGATGTACCACAGTTTTCTAATCCATTCATCTACTGATGGGCACTTAGGCTGTTTCCAGATCTTAGCTATGGTGAATTGTGCTGCTATGAACATAGGGGTGCATATATCCTTTCTGATTCGTGTTTCTGGTTTCTTGGGATATAATCCTAGAAGTGGGATCACAGGGTCAAATGGGAGTTCCATTTTCAGTTTTTTAAGGAAACTCCATACTGTCTTCCATAGTGGCTGCACCAGTCTGCATTCCCACCAGCAGTGCACAAGTGATCCTTTTTCTCCACATCCTCTCCAGCACTTGTCGTTTGTTGATTTGTTGATGATAGCCAGTCTGACAGGTGTGAGATGATACCTCATTGTTGTTTTGATTTGCATCTCTCGGATGATTAGTGACTTTGAGCATGTTTTCATATGTCTCTTGGCTTTCTGAATGTCCTCTTTTGAAAGGTGTCTATTTAGGTCCTTTGCCCACTTTTTGATTGGATTGTTTATCTTCCTTTTGTTGAGTTGTATGAGTTCCCTATAAATTTTGGAGATTAGGCCCTTATCAGATATGACATTGGCAAATATGTTTTCCCACACAGTGGGTTTTCTTGTTGTTTTGTTGATGGTTTCTTTTGCTGTGCAGAAGCTTTTTATTTTGATGAAGTCCCATTTGTTTATTTTCTCTTTAGTTTCAAGTGCCCTAGGAGCTGTGTCAGTGAAGAAATTGCTTCGGCATATGTCTGAGATTTTGTTGCCTTTGGATTCTTCTAGAATTTTTATGGTTTCCTGTCGTACATTTAAGTCCTTTATCCATTTTGAGTTTATCTTTGTGTATGGTGTAAGTTGGTGGTCTAGTTTCATTTTCTTGCATATATCTGTCCAATTTTCCCAACACCATTTATTGAAGAGACTATCTTGGCTCCATTGTATGTTCTTGCCTCCTTTGTCAAATATTAATTGAGCAAATTGGTTCGGGCCGATTTCTGGGCTCTCTATTCTATTCCATTGATCTATATGCCTATTCTTGTGCCAGTACCAGGCAGTTTTGAGAACAGTGGCTTTGTAATACAACTTGATATCTGGTATTGAGATCCCACCTACTTTGTTCTTTTTCAGGATTGCTGCAGCTATTCGGGGTCTTTTTTTATTCCAGATGAATTTTTGGAGAGTTCGTTCTAGATCTCTGAAGTATGCCGTTGGTATTTTAATGGGAAGTGCGTTGAATTTATAGATTGCTTTGGGTAGTATGGACATTTTAATGATGTTGATTCTACCAATCCAGGAACACGGTATGTTCTTCCATCTGTTTATGTCTTCCTCTATATCTTTTTTCAACGTCCTGTAGTTTTCTGAGTAGAGGTCTTTTACCTCTTTAGTTAAGTTGATTCCTAGGTAGCTTAATTTTTTTGGTGCAATGGTAAACGGGATTGCTTTTATAATCTCTCTTTCTGAAAGTTCACTACTGGTGTATAGAAATGCCTCCGATTTCTTGGGGTTAATTTTGTATCCTGCTACATTGCCAAATTCATGTATTAAGTCTAGTAGCTTTTGGATGGAGTCTCCGGGGTTTTGTATGTATAATATCATGTCGTCTGCAAATAAGGACAGTTTTACTTCCTCTTTTCCAATTTGGATGCCTTTTATTTCTTCTTCTTGCCGAATTGCAATGGCTAACACTTCCAGTACTATGTTGAACAGGAGTGGTGAGAGGGGGCATCCCTGTCTTGTTCCTGTTCTTAGGGGAAATGGTGTTAGTTTTTGCCCATTGAGTATGATGTTGGCTGTGGGCCTGTCATATATGGCTTTTATTATGTTGAGGTATGATCCTTCTACTCCCACCTTGCTGAGAGTTTTTATCAAAAATGGGTGTTGAATTTTGTCAAATGCTTTTTCTGCATCAATTGATATGACCATGTGGTTTTTTTCTTTCAGTTTGTTTATGTGATGTATCACGTTGATTGATTTGCGGATATTGTACCATCCTTGCATCCCTGGGATAAATCCTACTTGGTCATGGTGTATGATCTTTCTGATGTACTGCTGGATCCGATTTGCTAAGATTTTGTTGAGGATTTTGGCATCTATGTTCATGAGGGATATTGGCCTGTAGTTCTCTTTCATTGTGTTGTCTTTACCTGGTTTTGGTATTAGGGTGATGCTGGCTTCATAGAATGAGCTTGGAAGTGTTCCTTCCTCTTGAATTTTTTGTAGTAGTCTGAGGAGGATAGGTTTTAGTTCTTCCTTGAATGTTTGGTAAAACTCCCCTGTGAAGCCGTCTGGTCCTGGGCTTTTGTTTGCTGGAAGCTTTTTGATGACTGCTTCAATTTCTTCCATAGTTATTGGCCTGTTGAGATTTTTAGATTCTTCCTGATTGAGTTTTGGAATGTTGTATTTTTCTAGGAATTTGTCCATTTCCTCCAGGTTGTCTAGTTTGTTGGAGTAGAGCTGTCCATAGTAGTTTTTAATGATCATTTGTATTTCTGTGGGGTCTGTTGTTATTTCGCCTCTATCGTTTCTGATTTTGTTTATTTGGGTCCTCTCTCTTTGCTTCTTGGTGAGTCTGGCTAGAGGTTTGTCAATCTTGTTTATCCTTTCAAAGAACCAGCTCTTGGTTTCATTGATTTTCTGTATTGTTTTTTTGGTCTCTATGTCATTTATTTCTGCTCTAATCTTTATTATTTCCTTCCTTCTGCTCACTCTGGGGTTTTGTTGTTGCTCTCTTTCTAATTCTTTGAGTTGTAGAGTTAGATGATTTACTACCATGTTTTCTTGTTTTTTGAGATAGGCCTGTAGAGCTATAAACTTCCCTCTCAAGACTGCTTTCATTGTGTCCCATAGGTTTTGGATTGTTGTGTTTTCATTGTCATTAGTTTCCAGGATGTTTTTAATTTCTTCTTTGATCTCATTGGTAACCCAATCAATATTTAATAGCATGCTATTCAGCTTCCAGGTGTTTGAGTATTTTTGGTTGTTTTTATTGTAGTTTATTTCTAATATTATGCCATCGTGGTCTGTGAAGATGCTTTTTATGATTTCAATCTTCTTGAATTTGGGGATACTTTGCTTGTGACCCAATATATGGTCTATTTTTGAATATGTCTTATGAGCATTTGAGTAGAATGTATATTCCCTGGCTTTGGGGTGGAGTGCTCTGAAGATGTCTATTAAGTCCATCTGATCTAGTGAGTCATTTAGGATTGCTGTATCTTTGCTGATTGTTTGTCTAGAGGGCTTATCCAGTGCTGTCAGTGGTGTATTAAAGTCCCCTACTATGATTGTATTGTTGTCGATCTCTCCTTTGATATCTTCCAGGAGTTTTTTTATGAATTTGGGTGCTCCTGCATTGGGTGCATATATGTTTACCAGAGTTATATCTTCTTGTTGTATTGATCCCTTTAGTATTATGAAATGGCCTTCCTTATCTCTTGTTATGGCCTTCACTTTGAGGTCTATTTTGTCCGATATAAGTATTGCTACCCCAGCTTTCTTTTCCTTTCCATTTGCCTGAAAGATATTTTTCCATCCTTTCACTTTCAGTCTGTGTGAGTCCCTTCTAATGAGGTGGGTTTCTTGTAGACAGCAGATGTATGGGTCATGTTTTTTTATCCATTCAGCCACTCGATGTCTTTTGTTTGGAGCATTTAGTCCGTTTACGTTTAAAGTTATTATTGAAAGGTACTTGTTTGTAGCCATTTCTGTTTTTGTGTGTGTGGCTGTTTTCTTTCTGAGCTTTTTATTATTTTTATACCAGTCCCTTTAGCATTCCTTGCATTGCTGGCTTGGTGGTGATAAACTCCCTTAGCCTTTTCTTGTCTGTGAAGCTTCTTATTTCCCCTTCAAGTTTGAATGATAGCCTTGCTGGATAGAGTATTCTTGGATTCAGTCCTTTGCTTTGCATCACTTTGTAAATTTCTGTCCATTCTTTTCTGGCCTGATGTGTTTCTGTTGAGAAATCATTTGACAATCTAATGGGCGATCCCTTGTATGTAACTTTCCGTCTCTCTCTTGCAGCCTGTAAGATTCTCTCTTTGTCCTGAACATTTGCCATGGTAATTATGATGTGTCTTGGTGTGGGTCTTTTCGGGTTCACCTTGTTTGGGACTCTCTGGGCTTGTGTGACTTTTTTCTTCCCCACCTCAGGGAAGTTTTCTGATATTATTTCTTCTAATAGGTTTTCTAATCCTTGTTCATCCTTCTGTTGTTCTGGTACCCCTATTATTCGTATGTTGTTTCGTTTCATGTTGTCCCAAAGCTCCCTTAGGCTCTCCTCCTGTGTTTTAATTTTTTTCTCCAATTGCATTACATTTTGGGTGTGTTTTGCTTCCTTGTCTTCTAATTCACTAATTCGGTCCTCCGCTTCTCCTAGTCTACTGTTGATACTTTCAATGGAGTTTTTCATTGCAGCTATATCACTCTTCATTTCTTCTTGGGTCTTACTTAAGTTGTTGATTTTTTCATCTGTTTCTTCTAGCTTCTTCCATATGTTATCGATTTTTTCATCTGTTTCTTCTTGCTTCTTGCAGAGGATGTCGATTTTTTCCTCCATCCGGTTTATGCACTCTAGGACCCTTATTCTGAATTCTTTGTCTGTCATGTTGCATGCCTCTGTATTACTTAGCTGCTTTTCTGGAGAGCCCTCCTTCTCTTTCCTTTGGGGGTTTCTTTGTCTACCCATGTTTGATCTCACTGACATATCTAGACGTTGAGTCGTTCAGTGGTTGCTCCCTTGGTGGCAGTGACTCCTTGGTCTGTGGTTGCTCTTCGGGCGGTTGCGGTAGCAGCTGCTCTTCAGTTGGCAGCAGCTCCTCTGGTGTGTGCTGTTCACAGCTGAGGTGGCTCTTCTGGCTGGTGGGGCGAGGCTTCACATACAGCTGCTGTTCCTCAGCAGAGGGTGTGGTGCTCTGGAGGTTGCTGTAGCTTCGATCTGCTGCGTTGATTTAAAGGCACAAAATACAACACAACAAGGCACCACGTACCCGGCAGTATACACAAATATATTCACGATATTAATAACCCCAAATAAAGGTGACCACCCGAATTAAGAGAATTAGGGGATAAGGAGGATGGAAGGGAAAAAGATAAAAGAGAAAAAAGAAAAGAAAAGTAGGGACCAAAAAAAAAAAGAGTGCAAAAATGAAATTGGGAAAAAGGAGGGGGGAAAAAAGCAAGAAAAGAAAAGACAAGAAAAAAGAAAGAAAAAAAAAAGGAGAAAAAAGAAAAAAAAAGAAAATAAAAGAGCGAAAAGAGAGAATGAAGTGGAAGAGGGGAAGAGACTTTTAATATGAGGAGAATACTCCTATAGAACCGCCATTAATCCCAACAGATTCCAGCAACAGCTCCCTGGAGATGAATGCAAACTAGAAACAACCAATAATATAACGATGAAAATAGAATGGAGAACACTAATCCCAAAATAAAATAAAGAGACAATAAAATGACACTTTAAAAAATGGTAAAATGGTAGCAGTAATAATACTGGTTAAAAATAAGAAGGTAGTAGTTAAAAGGGTAAAATGAGGTGATGGAAAAGAAGAAAAAAAAAAAAGAAAGAAAAGAAAAAAGAAGAAGAAAAAAATTGGTTTCTTAGTTAAAAGGTGAAAAAAGGAAAAAAGGAAAAAAAAAAAAAAAAAAGACTTGCAGTAGTGAAGGTCCCTCGGTTCTTCTATTCTTCAGTGTGGCTCGCCTTAGACCTGCCAGGTATTCAGGAGAGTGTTGAGTTCCCCTGCGATACACTGTTCCTCTGTGTTGTAAACCACAGTCCTTATTTTAAAGCAGGCCGCATTTCTTTCCCAGACTGCCTTATTTTGTGTTTAGCAAAGAGTCAGTTTGTGGGTCAGCCTCTGGGTGGCAGTGTTCTGGGGTTGGCCTCTGAGGCTATAGGGCCTCTCTGTCCAGTGGAAGTTCACTGCCCAGAGCTGGCTGCGTAATAGTTAGTTACCGGCGCTGTGTTGTTGCTGGGATTGAAAATCCCTCTATAGGCCAGACCCTGTTAACTCCCAGGGATTGATCAGATTATTTTAATCCTTGATCTCCTATAGGGTGGAATCTGGGTGTGGCTGTGCTCCTTGCCTGGGGGCTGGGGGGAGGAGTCTCACTCTCCGGAGAGAATGTCTGCCCCAGACCTGGGCTCGGGGGTGTCTCAGCACTCAATTCGCTGCCACCTCTCCCGGCTCCCCCTCTCTCCTCAGTCTCTCCCCAGATTCCACTCCTCCGCACACTCTCCCTCTCTTCAGCACAGGTGAGTGTCTGTATCCGAAATGTCCCATGAACAGGATTCAGTGAAAACAATCAAACAAATGCCGGCCGTGGAAACGGGGAAGGCTTGGTTTCTGTAAGCTTCTTCTCTTACCGGCACTGCATGGTCTGGTCAGCTCTTCAGGCTGACCGCTTTAGGCTCAGTCCTCTGTGATCACAGCACTGAGCTCTCAATTCCCCCGGCGGCGCCAGGAATCCCGCGGTTCTCCTTTCCCCCGTCAGGGGCTGTGCCTGTCCCAAGGGACGCGGCTGCCGCGCGGTCTCCCTCCGACTCTCTGGGTTCAGAGGTCTGGCAAACTTTCCTGCCCAAATCCCTGGTTTTTTTACCTTTCCTGGGGAGTTCTGCTCTTCACGGCTGCAAACCGTCTCACCAGCTGAGCAATTTCGCCAATTCGGTGTGGGTGTTACTAGTTTCAGCTGCTGACTCCATTTGCTCCGGGACACGACCTGGGACGCGTCTGCCTATATCGCCGCCATCTTCCCCCCGGATTTTCAAAGGCCAAGGATAGAGGATGGTGACTCAGATTGGAGTGCTAGGTATGTATTTGTTGCTATTTTGTTGTTCATATTTTTGATCTTTCTCTTCTTCTTCTTCCTCTTCTTAAAGAATACCCTTCAACATTTCATATAATACTGGTTTGGTGGTGATGAACTCCTTTAGCTTTTTATTATCTGTGAAGCTCTTTATCTGACCTTCAGTTCTAAATGATAGCTTTGCTGGGTATAGTAATCTTGGTTGTAGGTCCTTGCTACTCATCACTTTGAATATTTCTTGCCACTCGCTTCTGGCCTGCATAGTTTCTGTTGAGAAATTAGCTGACAGTTGTATGGGTGTTCCCTTGTAGGTAACTAACTGCTTTTCTCTGGTTGCTTTTAAGATTCTCTCTTTGTCTTTAGCCCTTGGCATTTTAATTATGATGTTTCTTGGTGTGGTTCTCTTTGGGTTCCTGTTGTTTGGGACTCTCTGTGCTTCCTGGACTTGTAAGTCTATTTCTTTCATCAGGTAGGGCAAGTTTTCTGTCATTATTTCAAGTAGATTTTAAATATCTTGCTCTCTTTCTTCTTCTGGCACCCCCATAATTCAGATGTTGGTATGCTTAAAGTTGTCCCAGAGGCTCCTTACACTATCTTCATATTTTTGGATTCTTTTTTCTTTTTGCTTTTCCAGTTGGGTGTTTTTGGCTTCCTCATATTTCAAATTGTTGATTTTATTCTTGGGATCCTCTAGTCTACTGTTGAATCCCTGTATATTCTTTTTTTTTTATTGATTAAGATATTACATATGTGTACCCTCTACCCCCCCCCCCCCCCCCGCTCATCCCCTCACCCCCCCGTTGTCCGTGTCCATTGGTTAGGCCTATATGCTTGCATATAAGTCCTTTGGTTGATCTTTCCCCCTTGCCCCCACCCTCCCCTACCTTCCCTCCAAGGCCCGACAGTCCAATCAAAGCCTCTCCGTCTCTGGATCAGTCCTTGTTCATCAGTTTATGTTGTTCATTATATTCCACAAATGAGTGAGATCCTGTGGTATTTATCCGCTCTCCAGTTCCATCGATGCTGTGGCAAATGGTAAGAGTTCCTTTTTCTTCTTCCTCTTCTTAAAGAATACCTTTCAGCATTTCATATAATGCTGGTTTGGTGGTGATGAACTCCTTTAGCTTTTTCTTATCCGTGAAGCTCTTTATCTGACCTTCCATTCTGAATGATAGCTTTGCTGGATAAAGTAATCTTGGTTGCAGGTTCTTGCTATTCATCTCTTTGAATATTTCTTGCCACTCGCTTCTGGCCTGCATGGTTTCTGTTGAGAAATCAGCTGACAGTCGAATGGGTACTCCCTTGTAGGTAACTGACTGTCTTTCTCTTGCTGCTTTTAAGATTCTCTCTTTGTCTTTTGCTCTTGGCATTTTAATTATGATGTGTCTTGGTGTGGTCCTCTTTGGATTCCTTTTGTTTGGGGTTCTCTGCGCTTCCTGGACTTGTAAGTCCATTTCTTTCACCAGGTGGGGGAAGTTTTCTGTCATTATTTCTTCAAAAAGGTTTTCAATATCTTGCTCTCTCTCTCCTTCTGGTACCCCTATAATTCTGATGTTGGTACGCTTGAAGTTGTCCCAGAGGTTCCTTACACTATCTTCATATTTTTTGAATCTCTTTTCTTTTTTCTTTTTCGGTTGAGTATGTTTTGTTTCTTTGTATTTCAAATCTTTGACTTGATCCTTGGGATCCTCTTGTCTGCTGTTGGATCTCTGTAAATTATTCTTTATTTCAGTCAGTGTATGCTTAATTTCTAGTTGGTCCTTTTTCATGTCCTCCATGGTCTCACTGTACTCCTTGAGGGATTCATTAAATTTATCGGCGGTTTCCATAAAATTCTTGAAAAACCTTATAAACGTGGCCTTGAACTCTATATCCAGTCGTTTGCTTTCCTCCGTTTCTGCCATTTGTGACCTGTTTCTTTGTCTCCGCATTTTGGCTGCTTCCCTGTGTTGATAGAGTGGCCCTGCGCTCCAGGTGTCCTGTAGGGCCCAGTGGCTCAGCCTCCCCAGTTACCTGGGGTGGACACTCTTGGTGCACTCTTGGTGCCTTGGTTGTTGTAGGATCACTGGGAGGAATTGACCTCCAGGCCAGTTGGCTGTGAGAATCAGCTGTGTCTGAAGTGGGAGAATGGTCCCCCTCTGACCACTGGGCACAGTGGCTCCTGGATCTAAGGAGGTGCTAATTCAGCCCTTGCCTGAGGCCACACAGCAGGAGCTACGAAGAGGCTCAGCTGTGAAGCAATGCAAGCCGATGCGGGGCCTTGGGCCTTCTCTTGGAAGTTCCGGGTCTGCCTGGCTGGGCTGTAGTTAGGTACATTGACATGCAAAAGCCTCTGCTGCAGCCTGGGTGGGGCAGGATCTCAGGGAGTCAAAAGGGCGGAGAAAGAAGCTATGGCTGATTCTCCGCCTGGAGTCGCGCGTCTCAGCGTCCCGGCAACTGCCGCAATCACCTCCGAGGGAAAGCCTCCCCCAAGTTCGCCTGCCGCCGCCTGACAGAGCAGCCTCTCCCCGTATGAGTCCTGAGTCCCCAGAGACCCGCTGGAACCGGAGATCAGAGCAGTCGGGAGCTTGCGATCCAAAAAGACAGCCGCGTCCTCAGGTGCCACCCCCTTTCCGCGCGTGCGAGCCGCTGCCGCCGTACCTCTGCACTCAGCCTCCGCAGCTCCTCTGGCTCTCAGCGTGCTTTTCTTTTCTTCTAGTTGTAGAAATTACACTCAGCCAGCCTTCCTGTTGTTCTGGACGATGTTTGCTCTGACCTTTGCCGTATTTTTCAATTGTTGTGGGAGGCCACAATTTCCCGGTGTTTATCTATGCCGCCATCTTAGTTTTTTTCTATTATTCTTTATTTCAGTCAGTGTATGCTTAATTTCTGACTGGTCCTTTTCCTTTTTTTTTTTTTTTTTTTTTTTTTTGGCATTCTCACTAAGATCCTTGAAAGTCTCACTAAGTCCCTTGGAGATTTCTAGAAAATTCTTGAGTAACCTTATAACCATGGTTTTGAACTCTATATCCAGTAGTTTGCTTTCTTTCATTTGTGACATGTTTCTTTGTCTCTGCATTTTGGCTGCTTCCCTGTGTTTGTTTCTATGTAGTGGGTAGAGGTGCTATGTCTCCTGGAATTGGTAGAGTGGCCTTATCAGTCACCTGAGTTTGGAGCTCTAGGTGCACACCTTTATGGGCTGCGAGCACAGTCTTATTGTATTTGAGACTTGATTGCTGTTGATGTCACTGGGAGGAATTGACCTCTAGGCCCCCACACGTCCTACCAGTCTCAGTGTGATTTCTTCTTTATTTCTCTAGTTGTAGGACTTCCATTCAGCCAGCTTTCCAGCAGATTAGATGATTTTATATATTTCAGCTGTAATTTTGATGTTGTTGTGGGAGGCAGTGAGTATAGGCGTTTACCTACTCTGCCATCTTGGTTCCCTAAATGGTTTAATTTGAATGATCTGAAATTTAAGTGGCCACCTGTGATTAGTGCAACCATATCAGTCAGTGTAGCTCCAGGGAGCTCCTGAATTGTGGTCACGGTTAAGAGCATCATGGTTGTGAGGCCTTCATTTTCCAGGGGAAAGTGGACCAAGCAAAAGGGGGTAAAAGACGTAAGAGAGGAGGGTGGATGGTTGTCAGATGATGGGTTTCACAGAGAAACTGAGCTTTTTTTCCCAGTCATTGAAGAACTGGCCAAATTCTGGATCTGAGAAATAACTAGAAAAATGGGAAGACACAGAGGACAGGATGAACTGGAGAAGGGGCAGTTGGGAGCCTGCGAGGCCAGTTACACTAAGCTATTGCAGTCAGAATTTCTTAAGAAGAATTTTAGGACTATTTTTAGGACTATTATACAAATCAGGAAAAAATAACTTGTCAATAAATTAACTAGGGTCCTCTTTTTAATCATATGGGACAGTGTCGCCTCATTTGCTCAGCTGTAATTAGAACCTTTAATTCTGTGTGTTGCAAGTAACCAGTTTGAGCAGAAATGAGTCATTATAAGAAAGATACTTGGGCGGCTCATGTTGTCCAAGAGCAAGAGGCCTTTGCAGGGAGGGGAGATGTAACCAAGAACTGGAAAAAGGGCAGAAACCCAGGCAGTCCTCTCTCTCCTCATCTCTGCTTCTTTGTACATGTTTCTCTCTGCTGACGTCCTGCTCCCACGATGGGCATTAGATAACTCCCTTTAAGGTCTTAAGCGTGTATCTCCTCAGTTGCCACCACATGCAAAGATTCATTGACGTCCCAGGAATCCAGCTCATAAACAGGGAGCTTGGATCAGGTGTCCTCTTCCATTCAAGTGGCCACAGCCAGAGATGTAGGGTCAAATGGGTAAACATGTGGTCAGGGGAAGTGGGTGGGGAGGGAAATTCCCAGAGATGGAAGGTCCCTGTGACCTGGACAGGCCATAAAGGGTGGTAGTCACAGGGAACTCTTGCTGCTGCCATGTGAAATGCGGACGGAACCTGGGTCCCAAGTGAGAAATGCAGCAATGACAGGCATTAATGCTATAGCAAACACAGGCAGGAGTTCAAACGGTGATTAGAGATGACAGAATGTAAACAGAACCCTGCCCGGTCAACTTTTCTAATTGTTCTTTCCTGTGTAGCTCAGCAGCTTCTTTTAGGCGCATCTTCTGTAGCATGTGCTCTGCACTGAGAATCAGAAGTACTCCCTCTGCCCCTCTGCGCCCCCTTTCCTGGAGGACAAAGGCTGCTCTCTTCATTATGTAAGGCTGAGGAAACATCCCGGGCCCTTAGTGGTAGAATGCACTGGGACCTGAGATGATTGATTCTTTTTTGCAGCACAATGGAAGAAGTGTAAAAATGAATTCCACATGTTGATAATCACTCCTCATATTCTTGACCACTTTTTTTAAAAGGTGCTGAAAATCAATGATATAGTAATAGTAGTAAATGCAACAAGAGCTTTTCAAATCACAGTTTGGCAAGAGTGAAGGCCATGCCAGTGTCAACAGAGAGTCATACCTCAACCCTCAACCTCATGTTCTTTTGCGGGGGGGGGGGGGGGGGGGGGTGAAACAGTCACTCTGTCATTTAAGAGGGGCCCTGAATCCTTGTGGGTACCAGGTGGTAGAGGGGCTACATTTACCACCCATATAGTTAGTGATTTTTTTTTAGAATCAGAGAATGTAGAGTTTGAAGATTTTGAAGATGTAGGATCTGTAAGAGTGAGGTCAAAATAGGAAGGGAAAAGGATCGAGGAGTGAATGCCAAGGCCAAAGGACCAGCATAGCTCTCTCTGCTATCCTATCTAATAATAGACAAACATGGTAATTAACCGTACCTCCGAC
Source organism: Myotis nattereri (assembly GCF_964212035.1). Taxonomy (NCBI): domain Eukaryota; kingdom Metazoa; phylum Chordata; class Mammalia; order Chiroptera; family Vespertilionidae; genus Myotis; species Myotis nattereri. Next base: position 225,044,456 of record NC_138075.1, read on the forward strand.
ACACTTCCCATTGGATAATCAGGGCAATATGCAAATTAACTGCCAACCAAGATGGCGGCCAGCAACCAGGCAGCTGAAGCGAACAGGAGGCTTGCTTACTCCAGTGAAGGAGGAAGCCAAGGTTCCCCGCCTGCCGCTGCTGGGCTCTGAGCTTGCACTCTAAGAAACAATGTTGCAATTATAGAAGCTAAACAAACCCCATACTTTCAGCCAGCTGGCCTGAGCTGGAGTTGCAACAATGTTTCAATTATAGAAGCCAAACAAACCGAGGTCTCAGAGCTGGAGCCGAGCCTGAGAGCTAAAGCCGGTTCTCAGCTCCAGTGACAGCCATAGAAGGTAAAGAAATCCCAGAATAAAAAAAAAAAAGAAAAAAAGGAGGGGTTGGGAGCTTCAGTCACCCGCCAGCCTGAAAACAGCCCTCAGCCCCTCACCCATACTGGCCAGGCACCCAAGCGGGACCCCCACCCTGATCCAGGACACCCTTCAGGACAAACCAGCCGGCCCCCACCCATGCACCAGGCCTCTATCCTATATAGTAAAAAGGTAACATGCCTCCCAGCACCGGGATCAGCGGAGCCGCGAGGCCTCCCAAACCCGGGATCAGCAGAGCCACGAGGCCTCCTGGCACCGGGATCAGCAGAGCCTCCCAGCACCAGGATCAGTGGAGCAGCGAGGCCTCCCAGCACTGGGATCAGCAGAACCGCGAGGCCTCCTGGCCCCTGGAGCAGCTTGACAGGGGGCAGCGCCCAAACCCCCTGATCGCCCTGTGGCTCTGTGTGTGACAGGGGGTGAGGCCACAACCTCCCTATCCACCCTGCTCTGTTCATGACAGGGGAAGGCGCCCCAACCCCCTGATCGGCCCTGTTCTGTGCCTGATAGGGGGGAGCTCCCCAACTCCCTGAAAGGCCTTGCTCTGTGTGTGACAGGGTGCGGCGCCCCAACCCCCCCCATGGGCCCTGCTCTGTGTGTGACGGGGTGGAGCCGCAACCTCCCCATCGGCCCTGCCCTGAGTGTGACAGGCGGGAGTGCCCCAACCCCCTGATTGGCCCTGCTCTGTGTGTGACAGGGGGCGGTGCCCCAACTCCCCTATTGGCCCTACTCTATGCATGACAGGGGGAGCTCCCCAACCCTCTGATTGGCCCTGCTCTGTGCATGACTGGGGGGAGCTCCCCAACTCCCTGATCGACCCTGTGAGTGTGACAGGGGGCGGTGCCCCAACCCCCCAATTGGCCCTACCCTGAGCGTGACTGGGGGTGGCATTGCAACCTCCTGATCCACCCTGCTCTGTGCATGACAGGGGGCGGCGCCCCAAATCCCCAATTGGCCCTGCTCTGAGCCTGACCAGGGGCTGCACCTAGGGATTGGGCCTGCCCTCTGCCACCCGGGAGCAGGCCTAAGCCAGCAGGTCATTATCTCGCGAGGGGTCCCAGACTGTGAGAGGGCACAAGTGGGGCTGAGGGACACCACCCCCCCACCCCGCCAGTGCATAAATTTTTGTGTATTTTGTGTATTTACATAAAGGTTATTGTAGTTACAATATTTATCTATTTCTGATTTACTTGGTATTCGGCAAGTATTTCTTGAGCACCTACTGTGTGTTATTTGCACATCTAAGCCATTGTGACCTATCGGTGAGTAACACATTAAGATGCTTACTTACCTCCTTTCTGTTTTCATGGCAGTGTGTGTTGGCCCAGTGGGAGGAAACAGACAATAAGCATTATAAATACGTCAGTTGTCTGGCATAACAGGTGATGCTGTTGGCAAAGAAAAAAGTACGGCAGGTGAAGGATCAGGTCCTTGGCTACTTTGCATGTGTACCTCTTGGAGTCTGAGGCTGGTGGCTTCTCCAGCAGCCTGTCTGCAGTTTCTGAGGCAAAGAGAAACAACCTCACTGCCCTGTTGTTTTTCTGGGGCCTGAGGTCTCACCAATCCACCTTCTCCTTTACATCTCTCGGGTCTTCTTATGTTGTTTTATGTGTTATGTCCAGTGTCCAGGGCTTATAGCTGCACTGAGAGGGGGGAATGGGGAAAAGTACATAAGCTACATCTTAAGAAAGAGAATGCATTTAACATACACATTTCATGTCATACAATTCTCTGTGATGATTGCTTTAGCTGAATCCTAAAAATGTTGATGTGTTGTGTTTTTCATTATCACTCAGATGGAACTATTACCTCCTCTTATTTTGATTTCTTGTTAAACCTGTGCATTATCTAGAGATAATCAACAAAGATTTGGTGGGCGGTGGATTTTCTAGATTTCCTTTGTTATTTATTCTAATTTAGTTCCAATCTAGTCAGAGTACATACTCTGATTCATGCTTTTATTTCTTTGGAATTTTTGAGTCTTGTTTTATGGCCCAGCAAGTAATCTATTTTAGTTAATGCCCCCTTTGTACTTGAAAAGGACGTATATTCTGAAGTTACTGGGTGTAGAAAACACAAATTGTGTCATATCAGTTAACTGCCTTGTTCAACATATTGACTATGTAGATTGAAATTCAAATAAGGGTGATGAGATGTTGGTTTTTGGCGAATTGGGTTACATGGACTCTGAGCAGTTTGGTTAGTGCTCGAGGGGTTCCAGGTCTCAGTCATCACTGCCCATCTGAAGTACAGTTTCCAGGAAGCTCTCTCTATGAGGGTCCGCCACTTATCACTCTTCATTACATTACATGCCTCCCACATGGCCAGCTTACCTGTGTCTCTCCAACCCCCATCAGTTGCACTGTCCTGCTCTTTTAAATGACTCACAGGTCTCTGCACTTCTGTGGCTCCTTCCCCCAGGTCTTTGCTCAGGCTATTTTGTCTGCCTGGAGGGACTTCCTCACTAGAGAACACCTCATCTTGCAAAAGCCTGCTTAGCAGAGACCTCTGCGATGCCCCATTGCAGGATGCATCTCTGTCTTGATGATATCCCTGTACTTTGTTAATATCCCCATTACAGAACCTCAGCAGATAAGCCAATAAAGTCTCCAATGTGTGTGGGGCAGAGTGCCAGGTGCTATGACAGGTGAATAATATTCAGTTTCCTCTCTCAAAAGTTCGCAGCCTGTACTGGAACTTTTAGTTCACGTTCTGTTTCCTGCTAGACTGTCTCCTGCTTGATTGTCTCCTGCTAGACCTCCTGAGGACAGATATATGCCTTCTCCTGTTTATGTTCCACATGGACCTAGCGTCAGACGTGACACATAACAGGGGCTCAAACACTTGAAAAATCAAGCCATACTAAGAATAGGTCTTTCACTCTTAGAGCCAATTACCATCAGCAGAGCTTTTGGGATTCCATGGATACCAAAGAGAGGACTCATCACCATGGATGGATGAGATCCCAGCCGCAATGCCGTGCCCTCAAGAATTCAAAGCAGCTCCTCTGTGTCCTGGAGTTCCACTCAGAATCATACACTGTAGGGACTTATCTCAGGATCCGTTCATGAATCCAGCATCTCCCCAACGGTGCATATGTTTGACTGATGGAACACAAGATGTCTTTTAGTGGTAGATGGGTGAATTTTTCAATAGCTATGTATTTTGAATGTACATTAGAAAAGTATACACAGCACACCCATGCTACTATTGTTTCACTAGAGAGTAAGGATAAAGGCACATTTTGGATACTCATGTTTGAAAGGACAGGATAGGTGATATGAAGAAGTGGCAACACCATGAACGTGGTACATGAATGGGAACAGTTTGCTTATTTCACAGACGACTAAACCAAGGTGAGGAGGAGTTTCGCTCAAGGTCCCACAGCTTGTGCGTGGCCGGGCAGGAATGAAGACTCCAACCACCTTGGTATCCATTTGGGGAAATTTCTAGGTAGTGTTCCTAGCTCCAGGTGTCTGTACAGAAGCACAGGAATTTGGGCCTGGGACCAGGTGGCCCTTTTGGAGCTGTAGAAGAGTGTGGGAAGAAGGAGGAAACCAAAGGGAACAGAGAGGACTGGAGGCTGATAATAAGCCTTCAGTTCAGTCTGGGCTGCTGCTGCCGGTGGGTGGCCTCGCCCTGGTTACTGCTCCTCTTTGCGGGGGGCAGGGGGGCAGCCTCACTTCAAGAGAGGCTGCTGCCTTTAGCTGCGTGTTGATGCCAGTGGACCCTGGGACCAGAAAAGGGCCAAGTCAGGACATTTTTCAAATTCATCTGCAGACAGTGTCTCTTTTTTATTTGGTTATGCCATGGAGTACTCAGGGTGCTTTGGGGCTGGAGGTATGTTTTCATCCCACTGGGAGAACTTTCCTTTGGGAACTGGATTGGAAGGGATGGGAGAAGAGAATCCTACTGTCCTTGTATGTGTTTCTTCCCATCCACCCCTGCCAAGCAGCACAGCAAAGAACAAGCTGGACTCTACCCCGAATCCGAGAGAACTCTGACCTTGTGCAGGGCAACCTGAGAGCTCTCTGTGTGCTGACGCCTTATCTTTGTGAATGGAGGACTTTCCAAGGCAGGATTCAATGCAAGAAAGCCTGACCTCTGGACTCTTATTAGAGAGCCCTCGTTTTTTCCATTTGCTCTACAGATACATGTTGGGCACCTACTATGTGTCAGATGCTGTCTTGGGCCCTAGGGGTGTGACGGAGGAAAACTAGGTAAGATCCCTGCCTTCCTGCCTCCTGTAGAAAACAGCAATACTGAGCACAGATGGGGGTGAAGTCTGTGCAGGTTGTGATCAGCACCATGGAGCAGACGGGGGGGTGGGGGGTGGGGGGGGGGGGAGCTGGAGAGTGACAGAAGAGGCCAGTGTAGAGGGGTGGGCAGGGTAGACCCATGGGAGGAAGTGAGTGTAAGTTGAGACCAGAAGATGAAGGAGGCAGCCACCATGTGAAAAGCTGGGGGTGGAGCCTTCTGGACAGTGAGCAAGCGGAAGGGGTTGGAGGTGGAAGAGAGGTTGGCGCCTTTCCCAAGGGCCATTGTGGTGGAGTGTGGTGGTGCCGAGTGGGTGTGAAGAAGCCCGGGGAGTGGGCAGGAGCCCGATCTGCTGGCCTCTGGGGCCATGTAAGAAGGTTGGACTTTCTCGGAAGAGCAGTGGGAAGCCACTGAAAGCCCAGCAGTGGGGCCAGCATTTGCACTCACAGTGAGGAGGTGGTCAGGCAGCCCGCTAGCCATCCCAAGGCCAGGCATCAGGAAGTGCACCCAGGCTCTGTCCGCCTCTCTGTGCTGCTGGGTTTTGAGTAATGCTTTTATCCTGTGTAGAGGGACTCCAAGTAAGCACCTTGTAGACCTCATCACAGGTAACGAATCCTGTTCACGATAGAAAGCTCTATTTGAAATAACTCCAATGAGAAATTCCTTTATAGTCCAACGTGGGGGCACTATCTTCCAAGGCTCAGTGTGGGTTTTTTCTTTATCTCGGACAGAAGGAAGAAAAGGACCGCTTCACGTTTCCCTTCCCCTCTGGTTGCCAGGACACTTGGGGTAAATCCATGGCCCTCAGATATATGGATGTCGCCTTCATGACCTGAATATTCTGATTTTACATCCCATGCCTGGTCTTGACTTTCCTTTGAAAAAATTCTGCCTTCCAGGTCCTGACATTTTAGTAGCAAAGCAGGCATAACTGAAAGAACACTTGCTTCCTCCAATGGCCCTCTAACCCCGTGGTCCTGCTGGGCCCAGGCCAGTGCCCCTCCTGTTCTCTGGCCCCACATTCTCACCCTCGAGGCCCAGAGTAGAGCTCTGTCTCCCAGGAGCTCCTCCAGCCATGACTCTGCTGGAAACCTCGGCCGCTCTTCCGGGGAGGACCACGCTGTTTAGTCTGAAGGTCTGACTCACATGTTTCTGGTATGTTAGTCTCCTTCCTCTACTTAGATTATACTTTTAAATCCACGTTTAAAACCAGAATTTAGTAGAAGTACCATTGGTTGAGTGCCTCTCCAGAGATAACTCTTTTTTAAAAAAAATATTTTTTATTGATTTTCTACAGAGAGGAAGGGAGTGAGATAGAGAGTTAGAAACATCGATGAGAGAGAAACATCGATCAGCCGCCTCCTGCACATCTCCCACTGGGGATGTGCCCGCAACCCAGGTACATGCCCTTGACCGGAATCGAACCTGGGACCTTTCAGTCCGCAAGCCGATGCTCTATCCACTGAGCCAAACTGGTTTCGGCCAGAGATAACTCTTTACAAAAATTGGCCTCTTAATGCTCCCAAGGAACCTACGGGGATGACTGTTCCCATGTTATAGACAAGAAAACGGAGGCTTAAAAGTTGAGGGTAAATGTGACCAGAGGGCAAGTGGGTAGAGCCAGGGTTCACACCCTGTCAAGCTCCAAAGCCGGTTTCCTTGGGGCCACACAACTCATTATGTTTCTGGGCTCCCAGTGGGCTCCCCTCAGGGCAGCTTCTCACATAACCCCGAGGCCATGCCCACTGCTCCGAGGCTCAACATTCTTCCAACCAGAATAGGATTCCATTTAGGGTAAGAAACCAGATTTTAGTGCAAATGACGTTCCTCAGATCACATTCAGCACATTGGCATAGAGTTGTCAGGCACAGCATGGGGCCCCTCTCAGATGCCAATGAGGATGGGGGGGGGGGGGGGCGGTCTGACCCATGTCTCTGACCCCTGAGCGCCTATGGTCAAGGACTCAGAAAAGATCCTTTTGGGTGCATCTGCTTTGCTGTAGGGTCAGTGCTTGTTAAAGAGGCAGACAGGGAGGGAGAGAAGATGCTGTTGAAGGACTGGCTATTCTTTGACTTAGTCATTCAAGAGAGGTTTTGTTGAGTTCCTGGCACTGGGGAATGTGTTCCCAGCAGCTGGGAATCAGGGGAGGGGCTCAGGCTGGAGGCAGGATCCATGTTAGGGTCTAAGCACTAGCATTTGGAGATTCATGTCACCACTCTGAGCCTTACTCTCCTCCTCTGGAGGATGGGCATGATCGCGTCCTGAATGGTAGAGGAAATCAGAGGACAGAGGGATAAATGGATGTGAAAGCACTCACAAGGGGATGAGCATTGTACAGATGCCAATGTTTGTTGTATTTCCTCAACTGGCCATTTGCCAGTGAAGGCGCATGGGGCAGTTTAAGGCTGTGCCCTTCAGTGCATCCCAGGTTCTTTCTCCATTTGAATCATCTACTGTAAGAAATGAAGATTCTCGGCCCATTGTAGACCTACAGAATTAGAGTTTCTGAAGATATGACTCAGGAATTCCTTTTTTTTTTTTTTTTTTTTTTTTACCTCTCCCAGCCAATTTCTGTGTACCTAAAAGCTTGAGAATTAGAGGTGTAAGGGGAAACACCTCCACCAAGATAGGCATATCTTAGGTCATCAAAAGTTTACATTATCTCAGAATCTGAGTGGGTACCAGTCAGGGGTCAGCCCGAGTGATCAGGAGTAGGTAGACATAGGTGGAACATACCATGACCATGCTAAGTCATTAAACCCACATTGAATTCAAAAGTGAACATGAGGCTGGAAATTGCAGGGGCAGGTATTGGGGTGGAGCAAGAAGGCAAAGCCAGGAGCAAAGTGGGTGGGTCTAGATGAGCCCAGAGACTGGGTCAGGAGGGAGAACAGCTGGTGGCGCTGTGTTGGCCTCCATGGACAAGATGCATGCAGCGGGCAGGGCTGGTTAACGATTGGAACATAAGACTGAGGGCCAGGTTCTGTCTGTAGGGGATCATCCCAGTGTTATCTGGCTATTAGTACAAGTTTGATCCATATCATACCTGTCAAGCCCAACCAGGGAGGGACACCCAGTGGCTGGGGCCTCCCTCTGCAAGATCCTTTGTTCTCACCAGCCCCTGACCTCTTGCTTCTGAGTCCTCCTCACCACCACGTAGGTGGCAATTGATCCATAATGGACATGTTTTTATTAGAGTAATGGTACCACTTTTTGCAGAAAAGAGCAATGCAATTTTGTTAATGAAAGTCATGTGTCGAGACAGGGGTGGATGGGAACTTCTGGGTCTGGTTTGGCCCTGGCTCAAAACCTTCCGGGAAAACACAAACTTTCAGGGCCACGCCCAGAAAGTCCCATTTACCTCTGTCAGGCCCATCTGCTTTGCATTAGAGAAATAATAACAGCCCTCTCCCCGTGCCCTTTCATAAATATAAAATGTGTAATAAAATGGTTATTAGAAGGTAATCAATGGTGCTTATGTTTTCTTTTGTGAGAACGTTGTTGGTGAATTTGCACATAATCCCATGACTGATCCTTTCTGTGTGACCGGCCAAAGCCCATTTTGTTCTGTGGCCCTTGGTAGGTCAGGGGGCAGGACCCCTGAGATTCTCTCCTCTTCCAGGGCAGCATTTCTGTGAATCCTCCCACTGGAGAGGAGAAAGAAGACTGACTCTGGGATTGGCCCAGGGTAAGGCCACACCTGCTTCATAACTTTAAGGCTAGTATTAAATGCACCAATGTTGATAAAGGGCTCCACATGGCCCGGGTTTATGCCCCTTTCCTTCACCTCCCCATAATGCCTTGTTTGAATATTTCAGGGCAACTTGTAAAATAGGAAGAAAATTAAGAGCGTTATTCAAGAAAGTCAAAGCCTTTCTCATCAAGGAAGCCCACGTGATTTTCCTTTCTCTCCTCAAGCGTTCATTGCGATCCCTCACAATTTAGAATTCAATCAAATAAGATCAGCTAGGAATGTTAGAAGGGCCTGACCTGTATGTTACTTTATAAACCTGTGTTGGATTTATTTTCAATGTATTAACGTAAAAAATAACTATCTTTATCTTTATCATCAGATTGCAAAAATCTTCGGAAATAAGAACCATGTATTTTTTCCACTTCTGTCTTTTTCAGTATCCAGCAGAGTATCAGGTGCTTATTAGAGGTTAATACATGTTTGTTGATTAGTCAGTGATTGCAGCTTTGATATTTAGTTGCTAATTTATTCTTTCGTCTTTTATTCAGCGAACCTTCACTGGCAGGTACTGTGCTGGTACAGGACAAGCTAATATAGCAAAAGTAGCTAACTTCTTTTGAGAACCCACTCTATGCTAGAACCATTCTAAGTACTTCATGCTTATCAACCCTTTAATGCTCACAATAGTTCTGTGAACATCTCAGATATATAGGCCTGATGAGTAAATGAGGCCTGGTCCCTACTCTCAAAGGGCTTCCCATCAAAGGCAGGTAAGGGCTGAGAGTAGAACAGATGAGTGGTAGCTATGTGCCTCTAGAATGAGGGCCAGATGCTGAGGGCCCAGAATACCTAGGGAAAGGTTGGGTCAGCTGGTGTAGAAGTTCCTTAGGATGAGGGCTCCCCACCCCCTCCCTGCTCCCCCAGAGATCTTATCTTTGTCTGCTCAGGATGGGCTCCATTCCTCCCTTCTGGAGTCAGCAGGCACAGGTGAGGGAGGTACATGGGTGCCATGTTCGAATCAGACTGTCTGAGCTGTACACCTTTGAGGTGTGTTTAGGCTCCCACCCAATGCCCCAGCCCTGGGAGAATGTCATCCATCTCTGCTTACATTCTCCCAGTGCTGAAGACCTCACTACTTTACCAGGAGGCCCATTCCATCATTGGACAGCTCCAGTGTTGAACTGAAATAACCTCCCTCCAACAATCAACACAATGATGTACTGCATTTTCCCACAGGTTAGCCCTTTTTGGGTTCCCTTAGTCGTCTTCTCCAAGACAACACTGCCAGATACTTCAGTTATTTCCCAAAGGACATGGTTTCGAGATTTCATTTATTCAAATACTGGGCTAGCTCTGGAGATGCAAAGATGATTTGAACCTTGGCCTGCCCTCAAAGAGTTCACAGTATTGAGGAAGCAAAGATTCTCTAGGCGGTGTGGTAGGAGCTATGATAGCTGCCCGTGCCAAGGTCCTAGAGCAAACATGTCAAATTCAAAGGCTAACATGGGCCAAATAAACAAGGTGTAAGTTTATGGGGCTGCAAAAGAACCAAAAGCTTCAATTTTCATAGAAACGTAGGTTTATTTTGATAGAGACATGCTAAATACAAAGGGCTGAAATAAATGAGTCATCGTTAACATAAAATAATAGAACATTTTAATAAAAATTAATATTTTTTCTTGAACATTAACTTACCAGACACTGAATATCTGCACACATTAATAAGCATAATGCAAATAAACTTATTTTTTTTGTTCTCCGAAAGTGAAATATTTTCAGTTGCACACACCAAACAAGTCAGTCCAAGACTAATGACGTGGCAATTGGCTGCTGTCGTGTAAGACTCCTTCCACGTTCTGCGTGGAGTAGGGTTCGGTATCTGAAAGAGGAGCCGCACAACAAATGAGAGAAAAAGACACGAGATAATTTTGCAATATTGGGGGACCAAGCGGCAAGTCCCAAAGGACTTCCTCCGTGCTCAGGCCTCACCAAGCTTTTATTGATCTGGGATGCACCCATAGCATAGCCCTTAGGCAGGTGACCCCCTAGTAACAAGCAGACTAGCCCATCAGCAAGGATTTACATAATAATAAATGGGGGAGTAGTTTCAGCTATCACTGTCTGGACAAACAGAGGTGGCGCCTAGCTCCGACCTTTGCTAGGGCTTCAAAGGCACCCAGCCTTGGGGGGGGGGGGGTGCGGGCCGGGGGTTCTCTGTCTATGTGTCTATGCTTATCAGATAGTGAAGGCAATAAACTGTTTCCCACAGGCTGCTGAAATATTCACTGCTAGTATTAGTGGAGAGAAATGGTGCGCCTATGTGCAAGGCGTATAAGGAAAATGAATGCAACACAGTTATAGTAATCAGTCATTAGCGAATGTTGTAGTTTGTTATTAATAATTATGTATCACAGGATATTGTAAAAATTAAGTTACTAAATTTTTATTAAAATGTTTCTTACATACCGTTATATTGGTTGGGCTACAAAAATATTCATTGTGGACCCCATGCAGCCTGTGGGCTGCGAGTTTGACATGCTTGTCCTAGAGAGGGTCACAGAGGAGATAACCCATCTTCCAGAGGTGTCAGCTTCTGGGCCTCTCTCATGAGTGTTCCCTGTCATCTGTCCCTCACCACTCCTCCATTCTTCTCTCTGCATCTTCTCCCTGGGTGACACCATATACACCAATGGCTTCAAACACACACACACACACACACACACACACCCCTGAAATTTAACTCCAAAATCCCTCTTTCGAGCTCACATCCCTTCCCAGAACTCCACACTTGGTTGTTCATGTGCCTCTTGGACCCCACCTTTGGGAATCCCAAAGTCACTTCCAACTCAACACATTATCAACCAAATTCATGGTCTTTCTCCTGTGACAGTCTTAGAAAGGTTAAGGCAACTTACCAGTTATCACACAGCAAACAAGTGACAGTGACCAGATTCACACAGTCTATCCCTCTGGTTTTATGTCTGTCCTCTGTGGTGCCCTCTTCTGGGTGCCACTGGTATTTTGGTGCTTCCTTCTAGAAGGCTCTCACTCAGTAGTCAATGCTGATGGCTTCCTCTTCCTTGAGGCTTTCACATGTTAAGCTCCAGCTTTGCCGTGTGACCTGTCATGGCAGAGCAGAGCTGGCGCTGACCCTCACTATAGACTCAGTTGTATCATGTGATTCTAGTGCCTTATCACCAGAGACACCATCAGTTTAAAACCTTTTTAAAAAATGTATTTTTAGAGAGGAAAGAAGGGAGTGGGAGAGAGAAACATTGATGTGAAAGTGGAACATAGATTGGCTGCCTCCTGCACACCCCCTACTGGGGATAGAGCCTGAAACCAGGGCATATGCCCTGACCAGGAATCCCTAACCCTAACTGGAGACCTCTTGGGCATGGGACGATGCTCAACCAACTGAGCCACACCTGCCAGGACAAGACAGGATCAGTTTCATTCTCTAGCGAATCTCCAGGTCTTTGAGTAGTGCTTGGCTTAGCGCTGATGCTCAACATCTGCTTACTGACTGAATGGATGCTGCCTCTATCCCAGGCCAGCATATAGTTCTTGAAATTGTGTACATTTAAAAGTTAGCTAAATAGATCCAGAGACATACAAGCATGGAATAGACTGTTGAATCACAGAGGGAAGGCTGGGGAGGGTGGGTGGGTGGGAAGGGATCAACTGAAAAACTTGTATGCATATATGCATAACCCGTGAACACAGACAATAGGGCAGTGAAGGCCTGGGGTGGGGGTGGGGGCAGGCTAGAAGAAGTCAATGGAGGACAATAGGGGACATATATAATACTTTCAACCAGGGGTCCTCAAACTTTTTAAACAGGGGGCCAGTTCACTGTCCCTCAGACTGTTGGAGGGCCGGACTATAGTTTAAAAAAAAAACAAAACTATGACCAAATTCTTATGCACACTGCACATATCTTATTTTGAAGTAAAAAAACAAAACGGGAACAAATACAGTATTTGTATTTGCATGTGGCCCGCAGGCGTAGTTTGAGGACCCCTGCTTTCAACAATAAAGATTAAAAAAAAAAATACCACCTCTGAAAAAAAAATAAAATAAAAATTAGCTGAGTTTGAAAGGAAGTGCAGTTGTTCAGAATGAAATTCAATTCAGCATCCATTTACTGAGCATCGATACTCTACCAGGCCTTGTGCTGGGCACTGGGCTCTGAGTGAGGAATAAGACAGAGCCACTGGCCTCAGGCAGCTCAGACAATGGATGGAAGGTCGGAGGCAGGAGTGGCGAGAATGCTGGGAAGCAGTGCAATAGCTGTGTGGCAGTGCGATTGGTACAAGGCAGGGGCACTGACATGGGGCAGAGGAGGGAGCAACTAAACCCGTGGGTATGAGAGGGGATGGGAGTAGGGTGACCAAGGTCAGCCACCCTGAGGTCCTCATCAAATTTCTAAAAACTGAGGATGCCTTTCTTGATCTCTCTTGTGTGGAAGCACAACTTCTACTATCACCTTAAAGAGAAATAGGCCCTAGCCGGTTTGGCTCAGTGGCTAGAGCATCGGCCAGTAAACCATAGGGTCCCAAGTTCGATTCCAGTCAAGGGCACGTACCTCAGTTCCAGGCTTCTCCCTGGCCTGGGCTCTGGTCAGAGTGAGTGTAGGAAGCAATCAATCGATGTGTTTCTCTCACATTGATATTTCTCTCTGTCTTTCCCTCTCTCTCCCACTCTCTCTAAAAATCAATGGAAAAATATCCTCGGGTGAGGATTTAAAAAAAAGAGAGAGAAATAAACCTAGAACTGCAATATCTCAGAGCTGAAAGAGGTATTAGCAGCATCTAGCCCAGTGGATTTCCAACTTCCTTTTAGTAGCAGAAACTTCAACCTAAATCTTACCAGGACACCCACTCTGTAACACCATCCAAATGGAGTCTCTCTGAGAGCTTGGAAACCAGAATCTAGGCCAAGACTCACTTTTCAGGTGAGGAAACCTAGGATCCACATCCCAGAGCACCCTGGTGGCAGAGCCCACTGCTGCTGCCCCCAGGTGTCTGCCCTGCGCCGCGGGGGTGGGTGGTTTGGTGGTGGACTGTCGGACAGGACAGCCGGCCTGAGATTAACCATCAGGCGCAAGAAACAATTACATTCTGCACAGGCGAGATCCGCTCGTCCCATTCTCCCTCCCCGCAGGCTATGTCAAAACATGCGGCGGGATCCTGCTTCTTCTCACATTTTAAAAACATACAGAGGACTGGTGTTTACAGTACTGCGAGGGGATGTGACGCGGGCAGGGGAGCGCCGAGCCCCTGGAAGAGCGCGCTGTCTTCTCCTTCGCTTGCTCCATCCCAGACCACAAGCGCCTGAAACCTGTCCTCTGGGCCCCGGTTCAGAGAGCCTTGCCAAGGGATGTCTCTGCGCTTTAGGTCTTAAACAATGTTCTGCATTGTGCAAACAAACAGCACCCACAATGATCTGACCCCGGGATCCCAGCCACGGCTGTCTGGGCCACTCCGCCTGGGATTCTCGCAGTGGGTGTGTGTGGAGAGAAAATATTTTCACCAGATCTTCAGATCCAGATCCCGGTTTGCTGCTTCTGTGGGACCACAGGTGGGCCTTCAAGCTCCGTTGGCTTCAGTGATCCCATCTGAAAAATGGCAAATAGCTTTGAGCTCATTCCCGGGTTTTCATAGTTCTCTGTGTGTTTGTGTGTGTTATAGTGAAAAAATGTTTAGTGTGAAAAATTTTTAGTTAAAAAAATTTTTGTGTGAAATTTCTTGTTTTAAAAAATATGTTTTTATTGATTTCAGAGAGGAAGGGAGACAGAGAGAGATAGAAACATCAATGATGAGAGAGAATCATTGATAGGCTGCCCCCTCTGGGGATCCAGCCCGCAACTCCGGCATATGCCCTAGACCAGTGGTTCTCAACCTTCTGGCCCTTTAAATACAGTTCCTCATGTTGTGACCCAACCATAAAATTATTTTCGTTGCTACTTCATAACCGTAATGTTGCTACTGTTATGAATCGTAATGTAAATATCTGATCTGCAGGATGGTCTTAGGTGACCCCTGTGAAAGGGTCGTTCGACCGCCAAAGGGGTCGCGACCCACAGGTTGAGAACCACTGCCATAGACCCTAATCAAACCAGGGACCCTTCAGTCCGCAGGCCGACCCTATGTCCACTGAGCCAAACCACCTAGGGCACGTGAAATTTCTTTTTAACATGGAATCTTAAAGGGAAATAAAAAATATAAAACCATAACCCTGAAAGCCAAGCCCTTCTGTTCAGGCAGGAAGAAAGGTCTCAGTTACCCCCGTCGCCTCTGCAGAGCACCCTTGAGATGTCTCTGTGGATTTGGAGGGGCCTGATGATATGGTTCCATACCAACCGGCTATCTGACTTCTCAGGTCCGTTCATGCTCCAACACGCTATGATCCCCCAATATAATTGCAAACGCTAAGTCACAGTTGTGGCTGCAAAGATGTGTGTGTGTGTGTGTGTGTGTGTGTGTGTACAAGAGCGTGTAGGTACTGTCATTTTATTTTTCCAAGACATTCTGTTTTTCTAAAATTAAGACTTTATTTTTTAGAGCAGTTTAAGATTCACAGAAAAATAGAAGGAAAGGTACAGAAATCTTCTAGAATTGCCCCCTCACATATAACCTCCCCCATGATCAACTTTCCCCACCCCAGTGGTACATTTGTTGAAATTGAGGAGCCTTCCTTGGCAAATCATATTCACCCCAAATCCACATACTACATTACAGTTGGTGCATTCTATGGGTTTGGACCACTGTGCAATGACATGTACCCACTGTTATGGAATTTCAGAGGATTGTCACTAGAAATCCTCTGTGCTCTGCCTATTTGTTCCTCCCTTCCCCTCTAAGATACTATATTTTCAACTTATTTTTTTTTCTTGCTTCCAAAAGTGAAATATACTCAGTTTTAGAAATGATACCACTATATCATAAAAAATGATATGAAATTCTGCCCCTCTGAATTATACTTAAGTGACTATGTCGTTTAAGAACTTTCCAGGTAGAATGAGCACAAGACAAAAAGCAAGTGAGTGAAGTTACTTGGCTTTACAGGTTGGCAGATGATCGAGGTCTCTCTAGGGCAGCTGTTCTCAACCTGTGGGTCAAGACCCCTTCGGGGGTCGAAGGACCTTTTCACAGGGGTTGCCTAAGACCATCGGAAAACACATATATAATTACATATTGTTTTTGTGATGAATCACTATGTTTTAATTATGTTCAATTTGTAACAATGAAATTGGGGGTCACCACCACATGAGGAACTGTATTAAAGGGTCGTGGCATTAGGAAGGTTGAGAACCACTGCTCTAGTGTGTGCATCCCTCAACAGTGACTTCACATCGATGTGCTGTGACCCACTGGGTCCTCAAACTGTTGGGAAAAGAAAGTGATTAAGAGAGTGTTTCTTAGTGAAGGAGGGAATATGTCTAAGGTGGCGTGGTGAGGACAGGAGGAACTGGGAGTAGAGCCCACAAGGCTGCTTTAATCTGAGAAAATGAACTCATCACTCAGTGCTACTTTTGATTTTTTTTCTTTATATCTCTTGCTGCAACATCAGGCAGGAGCTTTGTGTCCTCACTCTGGCCTCTGTTCACCACTCCATACCCCAAATCCATCTCTGTAGCAATTCCTTCTCCTGTTTTACCCAGCCGACACCTCAGACCCCAGAGTCCAGGAGGAGAGTGACTCTGGTAACCTAATTCACCATAGGGTATATGATGAATATGGTAATTAACACTCAGCATCAATCCCACCCTCCTCTGGTGTGCTGTCCTGTATTGCAGAGGACGTAAAGCTAAGAGAACCATGTTCCCCAGACTCTCTTGCAGCTAGAGTTCTAGGTCCAGTTTAGGTTCAGCTAATGCATTTGCTTGAGATTGGGAAGGTGAAAGTGAAGCAACAGCTCCCTGTAGTTGATGGCAAATTAAATAAATAACAACAATGAACCTTTTTATAGCCCTTTAAGGTTTATGAACAAATTCCTTGAGGTCCTTTTCTTGAGTAGCCATCCTCTGTCATACACATAATCAGAATTTCCTCAGTTTCCTTTAGTTTCCAAGCTGTAAAGTGGAAGTAAGATGAATACCTACTTCCCAGGGTTTTGAAGATTAAATGGGATGATGTATGGGAAGTACTCAGCACATGCTGGGCATAGTACAGGGATGGATGGACTTCATTCCTTTTCCATTTCTTACACTGCATGAGGCCTTGGTGTATGTTACCTGCAATGGGTCAGAGTATCTGCCTTGAAAGCCAACCACAGGACAGTGTTTCCCAAAAGGTTCCACAGAACACCCACAACAATCTT
The DNA here is from genome assembly GCF_964212035.1 of Myotis nattereri. Taxonomy (NCBI): domain Eukaryota; kingdom Metazoa; phylum Chordata; class Mammalia; order Chiroptera; family Vespertilionidae; genus Myotis; species Myotis nattereri. The sequence continues at coordinate 225,061,101 of NC_138075.1, forward strand.
CTCAGTTACTGGGGTTCTAGGCACACATTTGAGAGACACTGCCCTAGAATATTATTCCTGGGAAGAATCTTAGAGATATCTGAGTTCACACTCTCCCCATTGTAGGAAGAGGGATGCCCCAAAAGTGCAAAAATGACCTTCCTAGGGTTATATGGCAAGTGACTTGCAGAAATCCTGGTTTCCTATTTTAGTGTCAGGAAGAAAAGTCACTAAATCTCTCTGAGCTTTAATTTCCTGTCTATACAATGGGTTTAGTAAAGCCTGTCTTCCTACCTCACATGGGACAATGACAGGGAAGCATTACTTACACTGGCTCTGGTTGACCAGAAGGAAGCCAGGGGGGAACTGGGAGCAGAGCATCCCATGTGCCAGGGGGCTGGGGCCTTAGGTGAGGGCTGAGGTCCTAAAGGGCCAGCTCACATCACTGCGGGGCCATGTAGCCCAGAACAAGCCGGGTGGAGAAAGGGAAAGAGATGGTAGTTTGGGGACCTGAGTTCTAATCCTGGCTATGCCACAAAGTAGCTGCGTCACCTTGAACATGCCAAAGCCTAGCCCTGGCCTCAGTTTCTTTAACTGTCTAATGGGAACATGAAGCCTGTCCTTACCCAGAAGTGTGTTATGATGGGGCATGGTTTAGGGTGTGGCCTGCCCTCAGATGTCCCCGTTTTGAAGTGCAGTGATAAACCCCAATTGTCCCAGGCCCTTCCTGGACTTGGGGCTGTGGGGACAAGGGGCCTGCAGACCATCTGCTTGCAGCCACAATGCAAGCCCCGTGCTGGCCCCACGGGCAACAGACGTAGGAGAGAGGGTCTGCTTTTCCTTCCGCGGACTCCAGCCTCCCAGCCTTTGGACTGAGTGCCAACAATAATTCATCAGGAACGCTTTACAACTCAGCATTGCAAAACCTGTTAGGAGACAGATCGCCCACAGGACAGGCTTGAGAAGGAAGCATGTTCAGGGCTGGTGACCTCAGGATGATTAATGATTTTTCACGGGGTGAACTCTGTCCCCCGCCTCCCATGTGCTCTGTACTCCCTCCCTCCCTCCCCAGCTTATTTGCAGGGGGTGGAGGGTAGAAGGGGGGTGTAAAGAGGGGGTGGGTGGGATGCTTCAAGTGGAAGCCTAGAGATCATGAAGAAAATGCAGGAACAAGAGCCCCGTGTTGGAAATACAGAAATGTCTTCTTGTGATTTTATTTTTTAAAAAAATTTATCTTTTCTTTTAAAAAAATATTTTTATTGATTTTAGAGAAGAAGGGAGAGGGAGAGATAGAAACATCAATGATGAGAGAGAATCATTGATCAGCTGCCTCCTACACATCCCCTGCTGGGGATCAAGCCTGCAACCCAGGCATGTGCCCTTGACCGGAATCGAACCTGGGACCCTTCAGTCCGCAGGCCGATGCTCCATCCACTGAGCCAAGCCGGCGAGGGCCAGATTCTCTATCTTGAAAGATGTACAATCTTCTCGACTCTAACAGGGCACATTCTGTTTGCGTTTGCACAGGGCCCTGTGCTTTCATCCTCTGCTCTAATGACTGTCACCCCTGCCACGTCCATGGACCCAAACCCCGACTTTATTGAATATGGGATGTAGCAGAAAAGGAAATCAGAATCTCATTTTTTTTTTGTTAGATTAAAACATATACAACTGTGCTGTATGCTATTTTAACAAACCAAACGTACAGAGTTCCTGAAACACACATGTCTGGTCTCGTCTTATTCTGTCCTGTAGCTGCTCAGCCCGGGACCACCCGTGTCATGGCAGTGCAGTCCTTGGAAGCAGCTTATTCATGTTGCACTGTTTGTAGTGAGCCATGTTTGCAAACACATTCCTGCAAGACATACAGGTTCCAACCTAAGTCGAGAATGATGGCGGGCCTTCCCGAGTGTGTAGGGAGAGCAAATTTATTCTGGTGAGGATGATCACTGGTATTTCCTGACTTCCTTAGCTTCAAGATACTCTCCCGTTGTAGTGTGGTACATGTGTTATTTAATCCTTGCAACAACTGAAGGAGGTACTTACTAATATGACCCCTTTCACAGATGAGGAAACTGAGCCGTGGGGTCCGGTTGGAAGTGGTGGAAGCAGGTTGGAGTTCAGATCTCATCCTAGCCCTGGGCTCCTCTGCATGAACTTTTCTCAATGCCAAGTCTTTCTCCCGTAGTAATTCCTAATGCCTACAGCCCAACTGGCTTCCCTGAGTGTCTGATTGCAAGTCCCTACAGCAGGGGTGGGGAACCATTTTTCTGCCAAGGGCATTTGGATATTTATAACATCATTCTCAGGCCAAACAAAAGTATCAACTTAAAAATTAGCCTGCTCTATTTGGTCAAACAATTAATTAACACCCTAATGCCTTGGCAGAGCCAGACCAAATAATTTTGTGGGCCTTATATGGCCCTTGGACTGGACTTTCCCCACCCTTGCCTTACAGGCAACAATATCAATGAGAAGGTAGGAGTGACTAACGAAGGACGAGAGCCTCTGACTTATATGTGAGAAACAATCAGAGATGCACCAAGGTCTCAGCTGTGAAGTTGTGATGTTGAAGGAAAAGGAGATGGTGGGTGGGAGTTGTCAGGCAGGGTCTGGAAGAGTTAGTTCTAGAGATGGGTTTCAGGAAAGCTCCAGCGCTCTGGGAAGGGAGATGGCATTTGCTCCTTAAAATGTCCGGGTTGCAGGGACAGCAGCCAGCCCATCCACTCCTCTCTCTGCATCATCTGGGTGCTGGCTGGAGAGTCAGAGCTCAATCTCCTGCTTGGCCCTGACCTAGAGACCCTCCCCTCCAGTTGGCAAGAGGTGGCAGCAAGGCTTGCATTTGTCTATGCAGAAAGTCTGGGTGCTCTCTTTAGGCATTCGTTTCCTTAGAAGACAGGACTTGCTCTAACTTTCACTTTCAGGACTAAGCCACCCGCTTCTCCCCAGACTAAGACACAGGGGCAAAGGTGTTCATGTTGTATGTGTTTCTAGCTGCCTTTCAGGACAGCTCATTCTTTTACGCAACTGATAATTGGATGTTTATCAAAGGCAACAATGCATGCATCCCTGAATGGAAACCATAACGCCACGATTCCCTGTCTCCTGGGCCTCCTTCCTGGGAGAGGATGGGATGATCTCACTCGGGGACCCTGGAGTCCTTGGACACGTCTGTCTTCTGTGTGCAGCCTGAGTGAGTTTTGCATTGACGTGTATGAAAAATGTTCCAAAAATCTGTCCGGAGGCGTCCCACTGACTTTGCTAACACAGGTGTTACATCTTCTGGCCTGGGCCAAATTCACCCGTTTACATTCTTATTTCTCAGTCATTCACTTTGATATATGCCTAAATATTCACCTGTCACAAGGGAGTTTTTAAAAATAAGCCCAGAAAAGAGGAGAGGGACATGCAGGCGAGAGCACTGTGTTAGGGCCTGAAGACCTGAGAGCTGGATTTAGAACCTCCATGGCCACATCTGTAAAATATGGGTAATAATAATCCCGCTATTGACCTTGCAGGCTCAACACGAGGATCACATGTGCCCACGGACTTGAAAGTGCCTTGACAATGGCCGTTTACTGAGCAGTCTACTTTGTGCCAGGCGTGGGGGAAACACTTTACAGAGATTATGTAATTGAATCTCCACAACCACTGGATGGGGCAGATACTATTAGTCCTATTTTACAGGTGACACAATTAAGGCTTCCTGAGATTAACTAAATTAACCAAGATTACACATTTTAAGAAAATGCAAGCCTTCTGATTCCTTAGCACAAGGGTGTTTTACTCTTGTTTTTCTTCTTTTCCTCCTCTAGTCCTCTGCTTCGTCCTCCTTCTCTTCTTATAGACTGTGTAGGGAAGTATGGCAGTCAGGGTTGTCCACTAAACCCTTCTTCACATGGTAAATGTGTACTTCTCTGCCCTTCTGGAAATCAGCTACTGCTACATAACTGGCTTTTGACCAATGGCATTTGAACAAAAATGACATGTGTCTCTTGTGGGCAGAAACTAAAAAAAATCATGCATGATTTTCCACATTCCCTCCCCACTTTTGGAAACACGTTTCTAAAGTGTCCGTCAACCTGGACCACTGAGTGATTAGGATTAACAGAGACATGCCACGTGCCACCCCCAACATCTAACTGAACTAGAAATACACACACACATAAAATCTTTGTGTGCTTGTGTGTTCAAACCTATGAGATTTAGGCATTGTTTATTACAGCAGCATAACTGAGCCCATCCTGACTGATATGCGAAGCAAGGCTTTATGGGGAAAAGAGCAGATTGAAACAGGAACATCATTAATGAGTGGGAGTCCCCAAATTTGGATATTGCTGTCAACTTCAATGGTGAACTTAGTTTATTATGTTGGAAAACAAGGAAGGTGGAGACATATTTTTCATCATGCTTAGGAGACAGAGCTTGTGGAAGTCATAGTATTTCTAGCAGGATCCAGGGAATACAGATTTACCCAGCAAAACAGTGTTTATTATGCTCTGCTAAGTCTCATACCATCTAAACTGAAATAAAGATAAGAAGCAGTATCCTAAATATTTGAGAAGAATGGTTTTTAGAATAACTTAAATGATTTTCATGTACTTATTTAACTTCCCTTCATCAAACCACACTAGGTATGAAATGGGAAGATTTGCTGGTCATTGGATTGTTTTGCTGGAACACTTTGTCTAGTCACAAGATGCCTGCATCCTGTGGGTACAGCTTCAAGACTCATTAGACTGAATAAATGACTCCTTGTTTCTCATCTGCTATAATGCCCTTGAATTCTGTGAGCTTCAAACTTTTCCTAAAGTTCTTTTCATCAAAAATGCCACTTGTGGCTAGTGAGGTGACAGGTGCTAGGATAATTAACTCTGAAAGCTTGGAAAGAAAGGCAAAGAAGCAGGTTTGGAAATGGGAAGGGAAGCCTGTGTGCTTTAGACAGACTGGATGAGGAGACCTGAGCAAAATAAGCTGGAGAGTGGGCCCGCTGGGTCTAGGTCTCCTCCATGTCTCTAACCGTCCACTTCTGTCCATTACCATGGCTACCATCAGCTCTTTTTTGAACTGTCTCAATCTCCCAAAGGGTATCCCTGCTTCCCAGGGCTGGGGCTGGGGTGAGGTGTGGGAGGCACCTAGAATATCACATTTAAGGAGGTACTGCTCTCACATGTTGAATCCACTTTTGCATGGTCATGAGAATGAGGGCCTCCTTAAATGTTCTGCATGAGCTACCTCCCTTGTCTCACCCTTATCTGGCCCTGCTTCAGCCAGGCTTATCCACTTCCATGGTGGTCCACAATGTAGCCAGAGCTCTCTACCTCCAGAATGCAATTACACATTCTTGTTTATTCATCAATTCATTGAGTTTTGATTGATTGATTGATTGTTTGATTGATTTAACACTTACAGAGCTAGGCACTGTACTGGAAGTTAGAATTAGAATGATGAGTATTCCTGTCCCCCTGCTGCTGATATTTGAGTGAGAAAGACAGACAAGACACTGCGAACAGACAGGAATAGAGACAGTAAACTCTGAAAAGTGTTGTGAAGGAAACAGACAAGGAGGTGTCGGATGGGCAAGGGCAGGGCCTCCATTGGATGGAGTGGGCAATGAAGACCTCCCCAAGGAGGTGACAGACAGACTGGAGGGTGGAGAAGCCAGCTCTGCGACCATGAGAGAGATGACTTCCAGGCAGAGGAAAGGGCATGTGGGAAGACCATGGGGCAGGAGTGGGTGTGGCAGCCAGAGCAGTTAGTGAGCAGAAGGAAAGGTGGAGAGGGAGCTCGCAGGATGGAACAGGGCCTTGGAGGCCATGGGAAGGGCCTCAAATTTCACTCAAAGTGAAGTGAAAGGACATCAGAGAATCCATGCAGAAAGGTAACACGGCTAGATGAATGTTTTGAAAATATCACTTCATCCGCTGTGTAGTAGAACATAGTGTGCAAGAAACACGACTGAACAGAGGAGGCTAGTGTGGAGGCCACAGCATCGTTCTAGGCAAAAGATATTGCTGGCTGTCAGGGTGCAGACAATGGGGACAGAAGAGGACCATGCAGTGCAGTATGAAGTTTGTGAATGATGGACAGACATTGTTCATTGTTCCAAGTGCATGTGTGTAGAGTAGGAAGAGATGGGTGAGCGAAAGAGGAGGGTCAGGAGCTCCTCGCATGAATGAGATGGAGCAGAAGAGCAGAGTTGGGCAGGAGAAGGAGGAACAGGTGCCTCCTCAATGGCACCTAAGTAAACATCTGAAGGAAGATGCCAAGGAGGCAGCTGGAGGGTGCTCAAGAGGCAGGGGTGGGAAGTGTGAATTGGGAATCAAGGGCTTATAGACAGATGGTATTTGCAGTCAGAGGAGCAATTTCTGTTTTTGGTCAAGATGGAGTCAGGAACCAGATTGACCCTCACCTCTGAGAAAACAAAAGCTGGATAGGACATACCATAGAAAGGCAATTCTTATACATCAAGCACTAGGTGGTGAGGACAGTGGTCCCAGAGATGGGGAGACACATGAGGTGAGTCATGACTTTCCCAGATCCCTGCCTGGTGACTTCCTAGGAAGCTGTGCAGTAATGGGAAGCCGGGCACCACGTGGTGGTGTCCCTGAGCTGAGATGGCAGAGCTGGGAGCCCCGGAGGCGAGGGTGGATAGACTGTGCTGGAGAGGAGAGCTGGGCACATGGTCTGCAGTGGGCCCAGTGGCCTCGTGGCTGCCCCTGCTCCCAGCTGATCCAGACAGCAGGTTGCTATCTGTTACAGCCCGGGGAGCCATGCGCTTTCCTCGGCCTCTGTTCGTGGGTGAAGATGCCTGCTCCGCTCCAGGTTTCATGTGCCCAACCTAACGCTGGCCCCGTCACACTGTGTGGGCCCCTCCCTCTCCATCTCCTTGTGGACTCCTGGCTGCCCTTGCTGGCCTCACTTCCCTTCCCACTTGTTGCTGTGTTTCTCTTCCATGTGTTGTTTTGGAATATGGTTACTTTTCTATTAAGTCTTTTATATTATACCTCTTACTGCTATTTTTCTTTTTTTAGAGAAGAGTGAGGATTTAGAGCAAGCGCAGTCTCTCTCTTCCTGGATCTCACAGCAGCATCTGGTTGTCTTCCTTGACATGCGATCTTCCTTTGGCTTTCCTGACACTGCTTCTTCCAGTTTCCACCCGCTGCCTGGCCCTTCTCAGGCTCTCTGTGGCCTGCTCCAGGGATCCACCCCTGGCAGCAGCTGCTCGTTCAATTCCACTGCCACAGGTGCCCCATCACTGCCATGGACTCCAGGCCATCAGGTACTCCCAACTCTACGTGTTCAAGATCAAAACCTACAACTTTCACCCCAAACTCTACATGTTCAAGATCAAAACCTACAACTTTCATATTCCCTGGTGTGATAAATGGCACCCCATAAAACAAGACATTCAAATTGGCAGCCTGAGTGCTATCACAGACTTCTTTTCCCCTTAAATCTGACACATCGAATGAACTGACTTCTCATGAGTCTTGCACCTGTAATCCACATATATCTTGGCCTGTTGGCTTTGCCTTGAACTTAGCCTTGGCTTACTTCATGAAAAAATGCCCAACAGCCTGGAGAACAAAACAAAAACTTAAAATGATTTTAACCTTTACTGAACCCTGTACAGAACTAAAGAGAGTTCTCTTTCATAATACACAGCAACCCTGGAAATCTGCTTTTTGCATTTTGTCTCTCTTTGTCTCTATCTTTATCTATAGCTACACCTATCTCTTTACTTACTTTCCATTCTATCTGTCTATTTATCTATCAATCTATCTATCATCTATTATTTTTCTATCTATCATTTTTCTATCTATCTGTCTATCTATCTATTGGTTTTTCTTCTTTCTTTCTTTCATCTACCTACCTACCTACCTACCTATCTATGGATCATCTACCTAGCCATCTATCTTAACTGTACCTGAGCAGTTGACTTCTTGTGTTTCTTTTTTTCCCTGAAGAGCTCCCAAACTCTTCCAATCCAGCCTGCTACGATCTCCAACCTCAAGGATCTTTTATTTCTCTTCCTCTCTGTTGTTTCATGGTCTAATCTGGACCCTTTCTGATGTAGATCAGCCCCATAGTCATCTGCGCTCTCAGACTTTTCTCTAATCCATACCTCCTTTAGCACCACAAAAGACTAAGAATTGAGTGTATTCACAGACATGTCCTTGGGAAAGGAGGAAGGGTACTGAAGAGGGAGAATGCATTTATTTCAAATTTAACACTTTCTCTTCTCTCTCTGCCAAAATAACTTAAATTTATTTCACATCTATTCCTTCCTCACCATTCCTGCTGTAACAATTATATCTCAGTGTTAGGAACTGTGAAGGGCAGAAGATTGTTCCCTCATTAAAGTGAGCACTCGAGTCTGCCACAGTTTCATGGATGCTGGTAGAAGACACACATTGCAGGGGTCAGAGACAAAGGTTGAGTTATTACTCATGGTAGCCAGAGTGTCAGCAAAATAATGCAATGAGAATCAAATGACACCTGCCCATAGAGTGAGTTGTATTCCAGGAGAGGAACCCTGAGTTTAAGGAACCCAAACCTTTAACATAGGCAGTAAGCATGCCTGCTCTTTGCTCTAGGAGGGTGTGGGAGAAACTATGTCTATTTTGTAGCTGTAAGCAAACTTTCCCTTTGCTCTGCATGGAGACACTATCTCTTCCAAGGCTGTTGAAGAGACAGCCTGGAACAGAAGGTGGTCAGTGCCTCACTCACAAGACACACAGAGATGTAGAAAGCTCATGGAGAATTGTCTCCTCTCACCTCCTCTGGACAATAATCACTTATTTTTAGAATATTACAATGTCAGCCTAACTGGCCAAGCTTCACCTAGTCTCAGTGTCGTCCCACCATCCTCCCTCTGTTGCAAGGACAGTCTTCTGTAATGCAGGCAGGGTCCTGCAGCTACCGGGCTTCCAGTGATTCAATGGCTGCTTACTTCCTGCAGGACAATTTTCTTATGTGGTGCAAAGCACGCCTCCTCAGACTTCTCTCCCATTCTATGCTGAGCATGGTTGGCATTTACATCTTGCATTTAATCCTATATAATAAAAGGGTAATATGCAAATAGACCAAACAGTGGAACAACCTGAACAACTGAACAACTGAACAACTGGTCGCTATGATGTGTGCTGACCACCAGGGGGCATGTGCTTCCACGGCTTTGGCCGCAGTGAGATGGTGGAACAGGTGGGCGGGAGTGCCAGACCAAGGTGGGGCACCAGTTGCTGTCATCAGGGCAAGCCTCCAGTGGTTACTGAAAATTCTTTGCTCCTATGTGCCGTGGTCCTGCCCAGCACTTGTGCCTGTTGCCGGCACCAGCCCCGCTTGCACCCACTGCCAGTGCTGGCCCTACTTGCACCTGCAGCCGGCACCGGAGCTGCCACTTGCACCCACTGCTGGTGCCCGGCGCTGGTCCTGATCACTTGGCACCATCAGCAGGTGTGAGCATCGGCTGCCAGCCCTAATCACCTCTGAGGGCTTCTCCACCTCCCCCTGCTCCTGAGGGGCAATTGGGGCAGCAGCCGCAATTGCTCTGCACTATTAGTGGCTGAAAGTGGCGGTGGTGGAAGTGGAGCTGCCAGCAGACAGGGGACCCAGGGGGCCGTGGTGGGAGGGGCTGGGCAGGGGTGCGGAGGATGGGCCAAGACCCACCCCTATGCCTACCGCAGCTTTGCAGCCCACGGTTCCTTTCAAGGTGCATGAATTCGTGCTCTGGGCCCCTAGTATTTTAATAATAATGCTTGGAGCTACCTCTACATGAAAAGCAATGGACAGGTAAATGGGCTTGAGAAAGCCTTGCAAACGACCTTATAGACTTATAGCCTACTCTTGATGAAGTGCATCTCAAATTCTGTCTGCCATGGTGTGTGTGTGAGCGCGTGTGTGTTAATGACAGACAAAGGAAATTTAAAGAGAGTCCTTCTGTAAGTCTAACATCTTGAAGTGCATGTTCTATTTATTTATATTTTTCTGCAAGGACCTGGGCCTTGTGCAGATCAACTGCAGTTGAACTCGTCTCCTGTCTGGTTCTCACAATGACCTCTTGCTCTGATTTGCACCTGGGGTTTAAAACCCGCTGGCTCCCATTCACACAACCGTCCCTTCAGGGGCTTTGCATTTTCTCCGGTCTGAGCTCTGTTAGACAAATGTCAGGTTTCCTTGTCATTAGCCTTGTGAGAATTTCTGGAAATAAATAAACAGCTCGGAGAAGGAGACCCACTCTGGGAGTGGGGCCCATGAGTCAGGGCCGTGCTGGGAGGAGGGTGTGGAGACAGTGGGCTTTTGGCTTATTTCTCGGGCTCTTGCACGGAGACTGGAAGCTGGGAGAGGCCTGGGAACGCTGCTTTCTGGCGTCCACCCTGGACTAGAAGTCTGTGCCAGGAAAGGGATGAGAAAGTGAGGTTTATGAGGACAATTTATGATATATTGAAAAGTAGAGGTGATTTTTACAATGACTTGAAAATTTTCAAATTTATAAAGGATTGTTGTGTTTCATAACGATTGCCTCAGGAGAAACTCAGGCCTCCTCTAAGGCAGTCCTGACCTAGGCTGCCGCCTTAGCTCCCATCACAGCCCAGCAAGGGTTTAGCCTTCCTGCTACTCGCTGACGGAGTGAGCCTGGGCCAGTCGCTGCCTGCGCCTCAGCTTTCTGTCTGTAAACTGGGAGCAGCGCCATCGGATTACTGAGAACACTGAAATCAAATAAACAGTGTTATATGGAAGAGGTCTTTAAGTGGTAAAACTTTATTTAAAAGCTAGGAATTTGTGTTTCTTGTTCCTTTAAGGCCGAACTGGCTTGCTTTGTCCACAGCCCCCAGCAGATTAATGTACACAGAGCAAAAATTTTGAAAATTTACCTGAAAGTTTTATTTTTCATCAGTTACAAATGGAAATATTTAAAAATACAATGAAAAAATTTGTATTTTAAAAATTACAGGCAAGTGTCTGGCCAGTGTTGCACAGTAATTGAGCATCGACCTATGAACCAGGAGGTCATGGTTCGTTTCCTAGTCAGGACACATGCCCAAGTTTCCGGCTCAGTGCCCAGTGTGGGGTGTGCAGGGGGCAGCTGATCAGTGATTCTCTCTCATCATTGATCTCTCTCTCTCCATCTATGAAATCAATGAAAATATATTAAAAAATATATAGGCAAGTAATTAAAAAACAACCTGTGCAGTATGAAATCTAGTCCTTTCCCTGGAGGGGTGTGAACTTGGCAGTCCCTGCCCACACTTGCCTCTTCACACCCCTCTGCTGGCCCGGGAGTCCTCAGGACACCTTCCCAAGTTCAGTACATCGTGTGGGTGGGTGGACAGGCAGTAAATGTCTGTTGAACAATGAGTGGGCCTTGTTTTCTTTAGAGAACGAGAGTGGGATTGTCAGGGTTCTTTTAAGCAAGGCTGGTGACTCACTGCTGGATTTTTAAAGGGATTTCATGGCCACAATGAACGTTTGAAAATGCGGCAGAAGGGAAGAGAGTAAAGACAGAGTAGACTGCGCAGAGCAAGGCAGATGCTGTGTTGTAAAACTGGTTCAGTTGTGTATGTGTGTATATATGTGTGCGTGCGTGCATGCGTGTGTGTGAGTGCCTGTGTGTGTATGTGTGTATATATGTGTGCATGCATGTGTGTGAGTGCCTGTGTGCGTATGTGTGCGTGCGTGCATGCATGTGTGTGAGTGCAGGTGTGTATGTGTGCGTGAGTGTGTGTGTGTGTGTGTGAGTGCATGCATGTGTGTGTGAGTGCATGTGTGTATGTTTGCGTGAGTGTGTGTGTGAGTGTGTGTGTGTGTGAGTGAGTGCATGTGTGTGTGTGTGTTCTGGGTCTGGATGACAACTCTGTTTCTCACTGTTCACTGTAGCTAAAGATGCGTAGATAGCACTGGCTAGTTCTCTTATCTCTAATGTCGCATTTCTGCTGTCACCGTCATCATACTCCCTTACATTTGATTAATACATTACATTCTACAGAGAATTTTTACACTCACTCCATATGGTTGTCCTCAAACCCTGCATAGGGAGGGACACGGTACTCTTCCCATTTTTCTTGTAGAAAAAGAGAGACTTGTCTCCTCCATCCTCCCTTCCAGAAGGAACTGTCTGGTTTTGGAGGAACATCTAAATAAGGCCTGGGGAAGATGGCTGGGCCAGAGATGCTCTCTGGAAGAAAGGAGGAGGTCTCTGGCTCTTGTGGTGCCAGAGGCCTGAGGGTTTGCATGGGGGAGGGGAAACACTGAGAGAGAATCCTGGATGGGACCTTTGGAGAATATGGGCTCCTTAATGGAATGCTGCTGTGCAGAGAACGGTCGGAGCCTCTTCCCAGGGCTCCCCTGATCACTAAAAGTCATGAGTTCTCGCTGTGATTGGATTTGTTATGGAATCTGGCATGGAAGTCAATGTCTACATCAAATTGTAGCCAAAGTCAAAGCAGAAACAGCAAAGCCTGGAGGAGGAGACAGCAAGCATCTGGGTTCCATACAGATGAGGAGACTGAGGGTCAGAGAGGCTTTATGACAGAGGCTCAGTGACTGACTGGAGGCTCTCTGAGCTTGGAGCTAGAGGAGATAGAAGGATGAGACCCAGTTCTGTTCCTCTTTTTAACTGATGTGGCTCTATGTGTTCTGGCAAGACACAGTATTATCTGGAGGGTCAAATATGGTATTTGCTGTGGGAGGTGCCCACACATGAGTGATCTGGAAATGGTCAGCAAGAAAGAGAGCCAAAGGCTGCTTCAGACAGAACCTCTCCCTCTCCCCCTCCCTCTCCCTCCCCACTCCCTCTCCCCCTCCCTCTCCCTCCCCCTTCCTCTCCCCCCTCCCTCTCCCTCCCCCCTCCCTCTCCCCCTCCCTCTCCCTCCCCCTCCCCTCCCTCTCCTTCTGCTTCCTCTCCCCCTCCCCCTCCCTCTCCTTCTGCTTCCTCTCCCCTCCCCTCCCCTCCCCCTCCCTCTCCCTCTTCTCCCCCTCTCCCTCCCCTCCCTCTTCCTCTCCCCCTCCCTCTCCCTCCCCCCTCTCCCTCCCCCTCCCTTTCCCCCTCTCCATCCCCTCCCCCGCTCCTCCCCTCCCTCTCCCTTTCCCCCTCCCTCTCCCTCTCTTTCCAGTGCAGGAAATAACACAGTGTTGATGTATGCACAGTGTGGGGGAATTTTGTACTAGTGCTGAAAATCAGAGCTCTCCATGCTATGCCTCTCACCCCTGCAGCACGGTGACGGGGGGGGCGGGGGGGGGAGAGAACGAGGGGGGGGCAGGAAGAAGCACTCTTGGGTCACAGACATGGGCAGCCGCACCCCTGCAGGTTGTCTGTAGGAAGATAATGGGTGCCTTCAGTTTTGGCTACAAAGAGCTGCACTCTAGCTATAAGGAGAGCAGCAGTGAGAACAATAACAATACAGGCAAAACCAAAATGGAATTATAGATAAGAAGCTGATAACTCTTATCAATTAGACCTTTCAGTCCCAGAGTAACTATGCAGACTGGGTTAAACTCAGATTGTCCTGGACAGTGGGAGGGCTACAGATGGCATATCAGGGAGGCAAAAATGGTCCAGGCACTGAACAAGATCCGATCAGAGAGAAGGAGCTCATAAGATTCTCCATTTGGCAGGATAAGTGTCAGGAGACTTTATTATATACCTTCTCCCCCCGCCCCTCTCCCAGACAGATTTTAATGAACATTTGTTCCCCTGTGATATCACCTCTTCTCCTCTTTCTTCACATATCTCAACCAGTAACCAGTTGAAAATCACTATATGCAAAAGAGACAGTAGTTCCCCCCTTATCCAGGGGGTGTACATTTCAAGACCCCCAGTGGATTCCTGGACCAGAGAATAGTCCAGACCCCTCTACGTACCATGATGTTTCCTGTTCATACACTCACTTATGGCTTCTCTTTGGCATATTGAACATCACTACTCTTGCGCGTGGGGCAATGATTAAGTAAAATAAGGTTTGCTAGAACGCAAGCCTTTTGATACAGGGATAGTTGATTTGACAACAGACGGCTGCTAAGTGACTGATGGACAGGGAGAGTAGACAGTGTGGATGCTGAATAAAAGGATGATTCACGTCCTGGGCAGGATGTCATGAGAATTCATCATGCTGCTCAGAAAGGTGTACAATTTAAAAGGTATGAATTGCTTATTTCTGGAATTGCCCATTGCATATTTTCAGACTGTGGTTGACCACAGGCACTGTGGAAGGTGAAACTGTGGATAAGGGGGGACTCCCGTATTAGCAATAGGCATAATTTGGTTGTCTGAGAGAGTCTGAGGCCTCAGCGTCAGTCTATAGCCCATGTGTAGAGTCTGAATTTAGTTCTTCTGTCAGTGTCTGGATTCTGTTATTCTCAGTGTATTCCCGAATTCCAGAAGGTATAAAGACCCTACAGGAATATTGGAGTAAAGTGTCCACCTCCAGGTGGGCAAACAGGGCCAGCAGCTTCTGCCCACAGACATCACACCTGAGTAAGGCTAACTGGGGGAGGCACTCTGTATGTTACAAAAATGCCTTTGTAAACGACAGAATGCTCTTCAGATGTAAGTGGAAATGATTTCTGCTCTAACAGTCTCCTACACTCAATCCGTCACTGTGCTCACAGTGGCCTCTTTATGAAACTCTCCATCCTACATTCATGAGTCAGTAACTCGATACAGCTTTTTGGTGCCTTCTTTGTCAGTAGATAAATAGCTGTGGGGAAAGTGACGGATCTCCCTTCTCTCCCCAAGAAGACTCTCCGACCTGTGAGCACTGGAGTGGAGCTTTCACATCTTTCATTTCAGAACTTCTCAATGACCCAGTGTGAGAGGTAGGATAATGCCCATTGTACAGGCAAAGAAACTGAGGCTCGGAAAGCCCATGCCGCCTAAGGGCTTCCACCTGAGGCCCACTGAGCCCAGAAGCCCTCTAACCATTAGACTATGGAGATACTGACCAAGGGAGAGGCTAACCTGCTAACATCTATATATATAAAAGCCTAAGTGACTGAATGACCAGTCGACTGGTCGCTATGATGCGTATTGACCACCAGGGGGCAGATGCTCAATGCAGGAGCTGCCCCCTGGTGGTCAGTGTGTTCCCACAGCCAACCTCCCATGGCCAGCTGGCCCTGATAAGCCCTGATTGGGACTGGGTGAGACGGCCCTGGCCAGGCCGAGGGACCCCACCTGTGCACGAATTCATGCACTGGGCTTCTAGTAGGATCATAATCTCTTCCATAAAACTTATGCTTGCCCAGTGGCTTATGGTTTCAAATTACTTTTACATACAACTCTAGTTTTGAAACAACATTCCATGAGAGAGGTAAAGTAAGTCTTTGTCCTCCAGTGTTATAGGGCAAGAAATTGAAGTGCAGAGAAATTAAAAGGCTTGAGGATAAAGCAACAGACCTGGGATTTCCAGGTCTTTTCTCTGCGTCACATGAACACAAGTTACTAGGTACCTGGGCTGTGTGTAGGCTGCACTCAGCCCTGTGGATGGAGAGGTTATATATAGATCTGGTCCTGACTCCTGCCCTGAGACCCAGTCTGTGAATAAAGGCAACAGAGAATATTTACAGTGGTCCCCTCCCCCCATCCCCCTCTCAGGTCCCTTTCTCAGTGCACCCACCACAATTCACCCACTTAACCAAACCCACATTCTATAGTCTTGGTTTTGCTCTTTACCACTCCTACCTCCCATCTCATCATTTCCAAAATATCTTATCAGTGTGTCCAGTTCTGTCCATGTCTGCCATGATCTTCATCATCTAATCACTTTTTTTGGGGACCACTCCGATACCTTCAAAGAGATGTCCTGTTCCTGTCCTTGCTCCCAAGGAGCAGACTGAGTAAGCAGTGAAACAACATAAGTCATGGCACTTTTCTGGCTAGCATCCTCTAATGGGCTCAAATCCCCTTAGAACAGAACACTGCGTTTTCCCCTGGCCTGCAAGGACCTGCACAATCTGATTCCTTTCTTCCTCACACTCACCTCTATTCGACCCCTCCTCACTCAGACTCCAGCCACACTCCCCTGCCAGCCACCCTGGTGCTCTTTCTATTCCATGGAACCCCAAGCTGATTTCTGTTTTAGGGTCTTTGCTCTTCATCTTGATTTTCTCATGGGCAAGCCCTTCTATTCAGCAAATTCTCAGCTTAATGGTTACATCTTCAGGGAGGCTTATTGGATCAACCTATCTAATACACCACACTGTTTTCCATATTACACCCATCTCTACCTGATATTGTTTCTTGTTTATTTGCTTGTCTACCTATTGTTTGTGTTCCTCCATAGAAGGCAAGCCCCAGAAGAACAAAAATCTTGTCCATCACCTTTATTTCTATATCCTCCATGCCCAGAATGATAGCTGGCACATAGTAAGTGCTCAGTAAACATATTTTTTTTTTGAGTGAAGGAATGGAAGAAGTCAGGGCTGTTGCTTTCCAACTTTGAAAAACCATTACCAGCTTTTTGCTCAAAGTAGTTGGTTGTAGAATATGACCAGGTAGGGGCCCATGGGTATAAATCTCTGGACCTGGGAAAAAGCAAGGTCTAAGTGCCAATTCTCCAAGGAAGTCATGTATGAACCCCACGATTACTCTCCCAGCAAAACTTGTCTTTCAGAGGCTCTTAGACGATACATATTCAATGGAGACTCACTTCAGGCTCAGTGTTTTCAGTTCGCTATCTTACCTCCAGGCAATAAAAAACCCTGTGACATGAAACTTAACCACTTTGTGGTCCAGGTGGGAAAGTGATGCTTGGAGAGATGAGGTAATCTGTTCAAGGTCACATGGCTAAGGAGAATCAGAGCTGCCGTTTAAACCCAGGGCTGGTGGACTTCTGAGTCATCTTCTTCCTGCTTCACTGCCCTGACAGCCAAAGGCACACTTGAGAACAGGCCTTTGAACTGTAAAGAAAGAAATATGCAGGTGACTGGGAAAGCCAGACACCCCGAGCGGCTGATGTGCGGACTCCTGGTGAGTGCAGACACGGTCTGAGACAACCCTCCATTCGAGAGTTGTTTTCCTTTCAAAAGAGCAATTTCACGACGGGGTTTGGAAGGCCCTTCCTCGGAGAGAGCCCAGTTACAGGGGCACCACCTTCAAAATGCAAGAATGCCTGATTTGTGTCGTTTTAAACAGTAAAAAGAGCTCTGAAACATATTAACTTTTTATGAGGTGTGTTGCTGACTAAAATTTTTTTGAGCAAATAATCATACAAAAAGAGTAAACCACATACTTAAAATTAAAACCTCCAAATAAGAAAAATATTTATTAAATAAACTTGCACCAAGCCACAGCGACCTTCCTAATGGGCCTTCTCCCTGAAATATTGAGCCGATTCAATTCTGGGAATAGTTTTAATTAACAAATTGATGGGTCATTCTGAGAGAAAGGCAGCATGTGAGCTGTGGACTGTCACAGAGAGAGAGAATCCTGGGAGAGGCGACAAGATCTGGTGATCTAGTCTCATTATTAACTGTGTGATGTTGGGAAGCCAGATACATTCCGGGACAGGGCATCCTTGTCTTTAACACAGAGTTAGTGGTATATCCCCTCATTGTCTTAAAGCGGTCATGAAAATCAAATGACTAATGATTCGAAAACATTGGACGTGCAGTGAAGGCGAAAAGCACTTACTGGAGACATTAACAGCACTGGTTACCTCAGCACTAATACCAGGTAGACTCATTTGCCCCAGAGAGGGAGGCTTTGACCTTAGCCTTCTGCTCTCGTCCTTCTCATGTAGCCCATTTCCAAGAGCTTTCTAAGTCTTTTACCCTTGAATATGCCATATTTGTGATTTTTATGGCTCTGCTACAAATCTGTCTATTTCCTCAGGTCTAACCATTCAAGAGACTTCTAAAAATTCTTTTGCCCTGGTTCCATTGTCCTCCAGGCCATCTGATTATCTTGATGTCATTCATCAGAGCAAAAATATCCCATGACACCCCCCCCCCACCACCATCAAAAGCAACCCTCCGACTATATGAACTTACCTTAGCCTGAGGTCCCCATCATTTAGTCTGAGTTGGTTTCAGCTCGGTGGACATCTTCCTCATCCTCTGAATGCCCATATATTCCCCACCTTCCCCTCTCTGCATCCGCTGCTCCTCTTCCTGAGAATGCTCTCCCCTCTCCCCAGTATCCAACTCAGGCGGCATGGCTCACCCGGGTTGCATTCTCACTGCAGTTCTTCCCTTCCTTTACTTCTTACATGAACCTTATCACCTTTGATCTGGCCCATTTTCCTAGTTGGAGCTCATTTATTTCATCTATTGAGAGGCTGGCCAATCAGACTCTTCCTCAGTATCTCCCAAATATATTACTTATGCAGCATCTTTCAAGTCTTTGACACAGTTCACAGCACACACACACACACACACACACACACACACACACACACACGTGTGCAATAAAAATTCAAGAAACAATAGTTACCCTTGGATATGTAATACACTGTAGTGTTTTATTTTACTCTATTCTCTCACTTATAAAAATGTAGTTGCAATCTTACTACATAGATTTCACAATCTACTAATGGATTGCAGCCTGCAGTTTGAAAACACTGGCTTGTAGTATTCATTTATGTATAAAATCCCATGAGATATCCCTTTGATATTCTGAGCTAAACTTTTGGAACTAAAATAAACCTTTTCTCTGTCAAGTTTTTTTTTTAATTTTCTTTATTGATTAAGGTATTACATATGTGTCCTTATCCCTCCATTGTCTCTGTCAAGTTTTGATCCTGCATTCACAAGCCTTGGCTTCCAAGTCCTTTTTCTATAGTATGAATTAATAGAATTTTATTTAGAAATTCTATTCACTGTAAATCACCTCCTGTAGTAATGTACGCCTGCTTACTCACTGCCTGATCCAGGAGAGTAAAGCCTTAGTTATTGCATCAGAATCTTATCTTGTCACATACTCATCATGGGTGCTGGGGTTTGAGAAGGGCCAACAAACAACATCTTTTCTCCCTGACCGAATTATAAACAAATTGAGAGGTAGAGGCAAGAATCAGGAAAGATGTCCAAATATAATTTCCATTCCTGATAAACTTGTCGGGGACATGGCTTGGGTGTGACAGCCATATGAATTTGCTAAATTTCCCACTCTGAATGGGACTTAATTCCCCAGGCATGGACAGCACAGGGATCCCCAGTCTCACCTGCTCCCCAAACCAGGTTCTTGCTCCAGTAAAACTTAATATTTTTAATTGTCTGAGTGCCAACTCTTGAGTGCCCCTGGGCTTTCTTCATGTGAGATTATAACAAGTATTCCTGATTTAAGCAAGTGGAATTGGTGTTTTTTGTTACTTGCAGCCCAAAGTATCATAACAGGACATGCTCATTAGGGCTGAGAAACCAGTGTGGGCAACTTTTGGGTATTACTTAATGTTATCTTACATGGAAAATAAAGGACTTTTTTTTTCTTGATTAATCCAATATAACTTATGTCTGCTTCTATGAGTTCTGAATGATTTACTCACTGCTTTATTTTTAAAAAATATTTGTTACTTAATAGGGAGCATGGGAAAGAGAAGGGAATCTTCCTTGATCCTTGGATAAGAATTCCCCTAAAACGACTATGAGAGGATGATTCTCATACGGAAAACCCTCTCTTGACTTTTAGTACCCATGGTTAGAGCCTAACTTCCCGTACTCTTCATGGACAGATCTCAAAAATGTTTTATTCTTCTGCTTTCTTTGTCTCTTTATATCTCTTTTATTTCTCAATTCATATGTCAAGCAAACGTGACCAATGTTTTTCTGATTTTGAATCCAATGGGCTCTTTCAAAGTCTCAATATATTGAACGATTCCCTGTCATTCAGTACAATTATTAATGACTTCTTTCTCATCTCTAATTTCTGTGGCACCATGCCAACCTGTTCTCCATTTTACCTCTTGGGCCATGCCTCTCACATTCTTTTGTAGTTCCCCTTTTTCTGCTTGATGTTAAATGTTGGCACTCCCTTAGAGTTCTGCCCTTTGCCCCATTTTCTCATCCCATTTTCTATATTCTCTCTATTCCTAAAACTCTGTAGGCTGATGACTGTTAAGTCTTCATCTCTGGCCACAACCTCAATACACATTCATTGAATAAGTGTAGTGAGTGAACTAATTTCTCTTCTAAGTCAAGAATCAAGCATCAACGTACTTGGATTTTACTTTGATGTCTCACAGCATCTCAAATACAACATGTCTCAATAGTTATCCTTTCTTCTCTCTAGATGCTGCTCTTCTTTCTGTGCTTTGTCTCAGTCAGTGATTTGCATAAGACTAGAAATGATCATTTCCCTCACCTCTTATTTAATGGTTCGCCACCCTGTCAAATTCTATCAGCCAAAATTTCCCCCCTTTACCATATCTACTTTTTAAATAGGTTTTTATTGATTTTAGAGAGAAAGGGAGAGACAGAAACATCAATAAAACAGAAACATTGATTGGCTGCCTCCTTCACGCCCCCTACTGGGGATCAAGCCCACAACCTGGGCATGTGCCCTGACTGGGAATTGAACCAGCAACCTCTTGTTGCATGGATGGATGCTCAACCACTGAGCCACACCAGCAGGGCATACGATATCTATTGCTACTCTCCTAGTTCAGAGCCTTATTATTTTGCCCAGAATTATCAATAGCCTCTCAACTGACTTGCCAATCTCTAATATGGTCCTTTTTCCTTTGAATCCCCCATGATCAAAGTGCTAATTTGCACGTTACATTATGTCACTATAGTAAAAATTCTATAAATAGCCTGTAAGTACTTTGAATATGACCTAGCAAATTTATTTTCAGAATTTAAAACATTTTTGTAATTATAAAGGAATCTTGTACCTTATAATTTTTTTATTTTATATATACAGGAAAAACTTTTTAAAAATCCAAATTTGTAACCAGTTGCATTATTGAACTACTAGAGGCCTGGTGCATGAAATTCATGCACTCAGGGAAGGGTCCTTTAACCCGGCCTGCACCCTTTTGCAGTTGGGGAGTCCTTGGGGGATGTCCGACTGATGGCTTAGGTCCGGTCCCTCTGGAGGTGGGAGAGGCTCCCACCACCATTGCTGCGCTTGCCAGCCATGAGCCCGGCTTCTGGCTGAGCGGTGCTCCCCCTGTGGGAGCACACTGACCACCAGGGGGCAGCTCCTGCATTGAGCATCTGCCCCCTGGGTGGTCAGTGCATGTCATACAACCAGTCATTCCGCTGTTTGGTCGATTTGCATATTAGCCTTTTATTATATAGGATCTTAGTGGTTAGAAGGCTTTTCATTAATTCTTTTGGTATGTCTAATATACCTTCCAAATAAATAAAGATTTTATTTATAAGACACATAAGACATTTATCTTATTTTTTTGTATTTTATCTTGTTGTATTATCCAAAAGTTATTCAAGAATGTAAATAAAGTAGGAGTTCCTGTTGTTCTTGCCTTATCTTGACTTTCATAGGAAGTCCTCTGATATACCATAGTTAGGGATGATTTTGTCAATTAATTTTAAGATCAATGTTCTTTGTCAGGTTAAAGAAATAGTCTTCTATTCACTTTAACTAAGATTTAAAATAAATAATAATGGCTTTTGAATTTTATTATTTTTATATGATGAATTCTATTAATAACATTCTATTGGAAGTCATGTGTGCATCTAGGGTGATATTATGGCAATCGGTCAGAGAAACCAGGAATAACTGAATCCTATCTCAAGTTCTTGTCACGCCTCCTAATGAATTTTCAAAAGGGGAAATATGCACAAGGAATAAGTACAAAGAAGGTCACATTCCAATTTAAAGAACTCTAAAAGACAACTCTGGACCACATAGAATATCAACCTTTCCTAAGTTAGTTTGGCTTCAGGATAAAGTAGGCAAAGACAATTATTATTTCTATTTCACTGCTGGGGTCCAACCCCAGTGGGTCCAGGGGTCCCCAAAGGTGTGGACGGAGTTAGTGAAGAAGGAATGACACAGAGGCAGCGTTCAGGTGATCCTCATAGTCGGGTTCTCTTGTCAGGGTCTCCAGCCAGGTTCTGTAGCCAGTTCTCCAGCCAAGTTCTGTCTAGGATCTCCAGCCAGGTTCTGTAGCCATGTTCTCTCGCTAGGTTCTGTCTCTAGGTTCTGTGGCCAGTTTCTGTCCAGGATCTTTTGCCATGTTCTCTCCAGCGAAGTTCTTCTGTGTCTAGGTTCTGTGTAGGTTCAGTGTCTAGGTTCTGTGTAGGTTCTGTCTCCTTAGTTCTGTCTGTAGGTTCTGTCTTCTAAGTTCTGTCTGCTGTTGTCTTGTTACATCTGTATTTATACCAGTTGATTCCAATCCTATCAATCTCTATTCCAAAGGTTAGGGCATTTCTTATCTCCATTCCAGGGAGTAAAGATTATGTAGCTTAAGCATGATTGTTCATAGTTAAAGTGATTAATTACCTGCCTGGCACTTAGTTAAGAGGTTTTATTCCCTCCCTAACTTCAGGGGAAAATCCCTACCTGGGGAAACAACCTTTCTCAGAGACCTTGGTTAAAACACATAGTGCCAAGAAGGTGAGCAAACATATTAAGAACAGTATGCCATATATGCCAGGTTCCTTGAAACAGCAAGCATGGACCGGTTCCCGGCATTTCACTACTGGTATATCTAAACCCAACCAAAGTCTCGGATCTTTACATTCTGGTCCCATGAAAAGAAATTATAGAAGAGGCCTGACTGGCATGGCTCAGTGGTTGAGCATCAACCTATGAACCAGGAGGTCATGGTTCGATTCCTGGTCAGGGCACATGTCTGGGTTGTGGGCTGAAGCCCCAGTGTCAGGCATGCAGGCAACAGCCAATCAATGATTCTTTCTCATTGTTGATGTATCTCTCTCTCTCCCTTCCTCTGTGAAATCTGTATCTATATCTGTATATCTATCTGTATATCTATCTATCTATCCACACCATATATATATATATATATATATATATATATATATATATATATATATATATAGAGAGAGAGAGAGAGAGAGAGAGAGAGAGAGAGAGAGAGAGTATGGTTGGTCTTGTTTGGAGAAAGGTCTGAGTTAGCTTAGGACATCTGTGGTATGAAACAAAAGGAATAACACAGAAGCCAAGTCTATTTGAAAGATTTCCTAATATAAAGATAATCATTCTTTCTGGAATAAACCCATTAACAAATCCAGTTGTTCTTCCAAAATACATTCAGAATCTGATATATTCTCACCACCTTCACCGCTACGCCATGGTCCTGATCATCAAGAACCCCTGCCTGAATGATAAGAATAGCCTCCAGGTGCTCCATTGCCTTTGCCCTTGCTTCTAAAATCTATTCCCCACTAAGTTCCAGGGTGATTCTTTTAAACTAAAACATAAGGCAAATTATGCCACCTCTCTGTTCAAAACTCTCCCATGCCCTCCATCTCACGCAGAGCAAAACCCAAAGTCCTTCCAGTGGTTCACGAGCTCCTATCTGAGCGGCCCTCACCCCATTACCTCTCGGATTTTCTCTCTTACTTTCCTCTCCTGGACCATTTTAGCCACATTAGGCTTCTTGCTGTACCCAAACACTGGGGGCACTTCCACCACAAGTTGTTCTTTTCCCAGCCTTGTGTAGTTTCCTAACAGGCATATGCTGATCGGTACTCTGCCAAATACTTGAAATGGACCCTTTTAAGGTCTCCAGAGTTTCCTCTCTGAATAATTCTGTCCTCTCTAGTACTCCTTCCTAAAAACTCTAGCTGCCTTGGTCTCCCTAGACTCCCAGCTCCAGCTTCTCAAGTCAGGGAATGACATAGGGTCCTACCTGTGTTCCTCCTCCCTGCACTGCAGCTGAGGAAACCTCTACAGGCAGTAAGCTCACATTTTTTGTTTATTTTTTTTTCTTGTCTGTTGTCTGTCATTCATCATCTGATATCCAAAGACTTGCAAACCACTTTTTATACATTTTGTCCAGATTTTCCAGTTGTTTTAAGTGGAAGGGTAAATCTGGTTCCTGTTAGTCCATCTTGGCTAGAAACAGAACCTCTCAGCATTTCTTAATTCCTGTTCCTGCTTTAGTTTGCCTCTACAGCCCTTACAAACATTGGACACACTCTATGTGTTACCTACTTATTTACTTATCGTCTGACTTTTTTCACATCTATAATAATAAAAGCTTAATATGCTAATTAGACTGGATGACCTTCAGGATGACCTCCTGAATGAAGCCGAGGCTGTGAGGGAAGCCTGGGTCCCTGGTGCCTGCCAGCGGCCAGAGGGAAGCCAGTGCTGGCAGCCAGGGGAAAGAAGGCCTACTCTTGCACGAATTTGATACATCGGGCCTCTAGTTAGAATATAATTCTATAAGCTGTCTTTATTTGTTCACTCATGTATCTTTTGACCTGAAGAAGGGGTTAGCACATTTAGGCACTCAATAGTTATTAATTAAACACAAGAATGCAGAGAGTGCTAGCTAGCATTGGGAAGAATTTGTCAGGACCATCAGGCTGTGGTTCTACTTCTACAAGAAATCCTCAGTCTCAGGGTCTGTGCTTGTGAGCTGGATACTCAGTGCAAGGGTCTATCACCTCCTCAGTCAACACCCCTCATTCCCTATTTGTGGAACACTTTCTCATTCCTCTTGCCATTTCCCTTAAAGGACTTTGCTTACCCAACACTCCTTAACTGGATCACAATTCTGAGAAGCATGGATGGAGGGTTTTAAGTTTCTTTTAAAAATACAGTCATTTTACAACCAAGCATATATGCGTTTCTTCTCTACATCCAGCCCTAAGCAGCTGCTACTTAATCCTCATCTCTTTCTTTGTATAAAACATGAATGTTAAAGGCCCTTTTAGCTCATACGGTGGAAGTTCAGGTGGGAATGAATCCAAGGGAAACTTTGGACTCACTCAGCAGGGGTGGGCCAGCTAAATAACACCAGCTTTTCCCACAGACTTCCCCTTGTCATAGCTCTGTGCAAGGATTTCCCATCTGTCAGCTGGTCCATTCAGCAGTTACTCACTTGAGGAACCTAAGTTAAGTGTGCGCATGTGTGTGTGTGTGTTCATTGGAATGTGTGGAGGTTTCTGGGACAATTTTTCTCTATTTTAATTTTTATCTGAGGTTTATTTTGGTTTCAAGGCTTTTGTACAGAGAGTCTCTTTCCTCTCATGCCTTATTGGCTCCTTGTCATCCTTTAGGTATCAGCTCAAATATTTCTTTTTTAGAGAGAACTTTTCAAAGTGATTATTGAAAGTGTGTTTTTTTTTCTGTTATTGTCACCCAATTTAATCTCCTTACTGAAGTTTCAGCATTCTGTAATTATCCAGTTTGTTTATTAATTTACTTGATAATAGTTTCTTGCTCTGATGTGATATCCACAGGGATAGGAACTTTGCCTGTCTGGTTCACTCCCTGTCCCCCCATGCCTTTTATAGAGCTTGACACATAGTAGGTGTTTAGAAAATACGTATTGAATGGATAAATGCATGAATTTGTTAGGAAAACAAGGGGCAAAATACTAAGAAGAGAGTGCAGAATTTATATGCAATTTCATATTTATAGATGACTGGGTAAGAACTGCAAGACAGAGTGGAAATTCAGGGTCAAATCAAGAGGGCCTTGTATGCCTTGACGTGATAATGACTGGACTTTATTCTTGAGGTAATGTGGATCTTTGGAAGAGCTTAAGCAGTAGAAGACACAGTCAGATTTATGTTTTAAAATGACCAATCTAACTGTGGGGTTGTGAATGTATTGGAAGAGAGTAAGACGTGCTGTAAGGGACCAATTTGGACACTGTTGTAATAATTTCAGTGAGAGAGGATAAAACCCCTAAGTAAATCCAATGACAGTGGAAGTGAAGGAATAGTTTAAAGACCATAAAAAATGTTTTGCTTGAAAGTGGGGAATGAGGAAACTGGAATGGAAAGGAGCAAAAACAAAGCAGCCAGAAACTTAAATGGGTCAAGCAGAGCAAAGAAACATTGATTTAAAATGAGTCTGGGTTGGACCTCAGTGAGAATGATGGAATTAGAACTGCTGAAGAGTCTTTCCCCCATAAACACAATGAGACCATTTACAAAAATTGTCAGAATCAACTCTTTCAAAAGCTTGAAGCAATCCAGGGAGCATTTATTTAAGAAAGACAGCTGAATATTAGTATGAAAAGTTGATATGAACACTGGAGGTTTAATTTTCCTAATATCCATCTCCTTATTTCTAGCTCCATGGTAGCCTTGAAAACTAACAGCCTAAGGTCACAGTGAAAACTATCAGCCTGCCATCTACCAGAGAGAAAAGAACAGGACTGGAACTCTTTCAAAGCCCTCTTTTGGTAGAATTGCCATTACCTGATCTCTCTGGTAGTCCTAGAAGACCTCATTCTTAAGGCTGTCCTTATTTAACTGATTATAAATTTAATGAGAAAAGTTTTTGTTCTTGAAAACAATGAATGTCAATTGCTGAATATCATGGCTACCTGAAAGAGTGCATAACAACTGGGACAAATAATAGTCTAACCAAAAAACCTAAAAAAAGCTTGGGAATAATATCTCCTTTATGGGGCTATGAAGAACTTTGACATATACTGAGAACTTAATAGTCCACATATCAGTAGGCCTGTGTGAATGCTCAGGAAGGAACTAAGAAGGCTCTAAGCTCTCATCTGTGGCTGACTTTGAGACTCTCCTCAGGGGGAACGAAAGCTAAGACAGAGTTGTTATCTGCATAGCTCAGTGTTGGAGGCATGGTCAGCATTCAAACAGAACTCCTTGGCAAAGACTGGCAGACTTGTTGGTTCCAAGAATTTAAGGAAATCTCTTCCTAATCATTAGCTGACCACTGAACTAACAAAGCAGACTTCAGTGTTGCACATGCCAAATAATAAAGAGTTTAGAGAATTAGTTCAGTAAAATTGGTAAACAAACAATAGCAACAACAACAAATAGCAATAACAACAACAACCTCTTGTTGGAGGGTGGGGGTAGAATCTGAATTTCAGAATTGCCACATTATTTAAAATCTCAGTTTTGACAAACATGTTTGAGTATATGCAAATAAATAAGAAAGTATGTCCCTAACACAGGAAAGAAAAGCAGTTGCTAAAAACTAAGGAAGCCTACATGTTAGACTTACTAGACAAAGACTTTATATCAGCTATTTTAAATGTTTGAAAAGCTGAAGGAAAACATGTCTAAATAACTAAAAGAAAGCATAATCATTATTTGATTGGTCTGGTAGTTTCCTAGAAGACCTAATTTTTTAAGGCTGTCCTTATTTAACTGATTCAATTTGTTGGGTTTTGTACATTCTACTGTCGTCTCCATTCTTGCCAAAAGATGAACCTGCCAAAGTGTTGAGACTTTGGAAGACTAAAGCCAAATGGTATAGAGGTAGAACAGATTAAAGGTCAACTCTGAAGAGGATGGTGTTTGAACTGTCAGTCAGGAAAGAGTGCCTTCTAAGAAAGTGGTCTTGTCTTTAAAGCACAGGTTCCCTAATCAATGCAGCACAGAGGGACAGCACTGTCCATTACTGCAGGTGCTGAGCATTTGGTGCAATGACTAAATGCTCAGCTTTGGCTGTAGCCTGAAATGGACCTCAATCTGCCACTTAACGTGTGTGTAATGTTGCACAACTTAATCTCTTTAAGGCTTAGCATCTTCATTTGTAATATAGTAATAATAACACTATTAGTCTCATAGGGTTGTTGTGAGAATTCAATGAAATAATAGTATTGTCTTTAGCTCAGTGTCTTGCAAGTCCACCACTTAACGGAGTATGTGTTTTTCAAAGGGACTGAATCTCATTGGGCTGAGGTTTAAAGCCCCGTAGAATCATTCCTCCCCGCTAATGTAGTCCATGAAGAAGCGGCATGACATGGTGAATCAGGAAAACCCCTGACCTTCCTCAGTTATGGAGAATGTCTATTGATATTCCCCAAAAATATCAAGTCACCCTGCTTCCAGCCAAGGGAGCAAATCCACTTGTACATTGGACCCCACCCCTGCACCCCATTGAACCTTTTGGTAAAAGGTTGTCAAGTATGACACTGGCCTCTTATTGCCACAGCAAAGAAGCTTAGAGAAAAGCAGGAGCTGGAGCTGAAAATATGACCTTGACTCGGGAAAGCAAGTGGTGATCTCAGTCAAAGAGAACCCTGTGGGGCTCTAAGAGGGTTAACGTGGCCTGGAAGAAGGCGGAGAGTCCAGAGCAGACAGGAGCAGGAAGTCTTTCCTGACTCTGCAGCGCACGACTCGTTTGTTTCTCAGCAACGAGGATCTAGAAGCTGATTATTTTTGTGTGAGTACAAGCTTAATTTATTACTCAAGAAAAATATAACTAGTTTTCAATTTACAGCATGGGGCCAGTGCTTTTGAGTTAACTCTGTTGTCAGGTCCTGTGTTAAAGACTCCTACAGGCATGCCCTGGTCAGTGTGTTCAATGGTTAGAACACCGGCCTGTACACTGAAGGGTCTCGGGTTTGATTCCCAGTTCAGAGCATCTGCCTGGGTTGTGGGTTTGATTCCCTGGCTGGGGCACATTTGGGAAGGCAACCATCAATGTGTCTCTCTTGCATCAATGTTTCTCTCTCTTTCATTCTTTCTCCCTCCCTCCCTTCCACTCTTTCTAAAAATCAATGGAGAAAAGTTATCCTCAGATGAGGATTGACAAAAACCAAACCAAACAAAACAAATAAACAAAAGACTCCCACAGGCATTATTCTATAGAGATGCCCACGCTGTGGAAATAGAATTGTCTGTTTCAGTCAAGATTCTGGTGCCCAGAGTGAGCAGCCAGGTGGGTAGCAGGTTTCAGAATGCGTCTTTAGTCAGTTTACTTCTGCTTGTGACAGAAAAGCACTCATTCCCCTAGAGCCCCCCTGCTTCCTCTGTTGTAAAATGAGAAACTAGGAGAGATGATTTTTTAACAGACCCCTAGTTCCAGGAGCCCCTGACTCTGCCATAACACTCACATAAACCCCCAGTCCCCACCGTAATGAATCTGAGTAGCAGGAACTGAGACGTGAAGTGTGTTCCTTAGTCCTGGGGGAAGGGAACTCTACCAATTTCCTAGTGACCTCATGCAGCCCAGCCGCGCAGAGAAAGCATAAGGAATAAAAGGTGATAGGAGTAAGATTTATGTTGATATATTAGGTGAGGGTTACTGGCCACGGCCCACCCTTTCAGCGGGGTTAGAAGCTGCTAGAAGGTATTTTACCAGCTACAGCGATATATGTGAGAAGGAGTCTCCCATTGGGAACTTTTCCAAAGTCTAATAAAGCCGTGCTTTGCTCCCTCTGACCTTGGCCCAGCGACAGGTAAGTCCCACAACCTCTACCACCTTATAAACACTGAGATGGGCTATAAGAAAGGACTATAGAGCCTCTATTTAGAGGCTTAGCTCAGCAAGTAGGCAGAAAAATGTCAAAACCACTAATCTAATTTATTGATGGCTTTAATGGGAGTATGTAGGAAAAAATTCTGCCTTGCACTGCAAATATTGCTCCAACCCCTTCACCTGGAGTACCCTAACGTTAGGAAATGGCCCAGTGAGTACGCAGTAGAAGTGCTCACCATAAGATGCAGGTAGAGGGTGGAAATGAAGGTAAGAAAGTATAGGTGAGCTTGGGTTAGGGGTGTCTCTGCTCTTTCTTTCTTCCTTTCTTTCTTTCTTTCTTTCTTTCTTTCTTTCTTCCTTCCTTCCTTCCTTCCTTCCTTTCTTTCTTTCTTTCTTTCTTTCTTTCTTTCTTTCTTTCTTTCTTTCTTTCTTTCTTTCTTCCTTTCTTGGTATAATTTGAGTGTTTACTATATGCCATGACACTATGTTAGGAATTAGAAATAGAGATATTTAAAATGCAGATCTTGCCATTGATTTATTCAACTCATTGTACAAGAATCTAAGTAATGAATGATGAATAATTCCTAGTTTGAATCCATAAGGACCTCTCTGTTTAGTTTAGCAAACAATTTACAATGTGAAAGCAACTGGGTCAAATATAAAAGTAGAGGGAGTTCCCATTTACTTTCTTAGGTCAATAGTTAACTGATGTGGTGACAATTGAATTGGGTTAAGGTGACTTTGAGATTTCCAGGTGGAGGTGCGAGGGAAAGGCTTTCTGGGTGTGCGAAATGGTAGTGGTTGTGGAGAAGAGTGTGGCATTTAGTCTCTCTGGATCCTTGGGCTGGCGAGGGTCATGGAGATTGCTGGACAATGAAGCTGAAAAGATCATTTGGTGCCAGATCAAGGAAGGTCTTGCTAATTAAGTTCTTCAGAATTATTTCAAGTTACAGAAAGCCATGAGGAGTTAAGCAGGGTGGGTGGGATATAGATCTTGATTAAATTTGCATTTTATAAAGATCACCCAATGACAGTGGTGGATGGAAGCTAAGAGATTGACTGAAGGCTGTTGCAATTGTGTGTGAGGAGAGGAGTTGAGAATGTGAGTCAAGATAATGGTAAGGGCTAGCACTTCAGGTCCAGGGGGGAAATAGCTGTAGACATGATGGACTGTGATCTATTTAGAGAAGCCACGTAGAATTAAAATGAAGGAAAGAGGCACAGGCATCCCTAAATTGAGGTACTTTTCAAGCCATGCCTAGTGGGCAGACGCCAATAAGTCTTAGGCACATCTCCACATCGTAGATGCCCTGAAGTTTCTGGAGACTTTTAAGTTACTTGGAATAGCAACCAGTTTAATAACAAGGATCTCTTTACTGGTATGAATGGAGTTGCTGTGGCAGCAACAACAGATGGCACAAAACAAAATTTATGTTTTCTCCTTGGTCTTGGGGACTATTGGCAACTTCTAAGAAGCTAGAAAGCTGGTGTGCCTCATCTGGCATCTTCAGCCTACTGTGCTTGTAAGTCTCAGGCCTCAGTTTCCCCAAGGATGTGAGTGGTCAGTCATGCTAGGTTCTAGTCTAGGCTATACTACTGCAGTCATTGTGTGGCTGTGGGTGCTACCTCCCTTCTCCAGTTCTGACATTCATTTTTTTAAAATTTGAGTATAGTTGGTATACAGTATTATATTACTTATATTAGTTTCAGGCATATAATATAGTGATTCAACATTTTTATACCTTACAGGTGATCACCGCACTAATTCTAGTAATCATCACTGTGCAAATTTATCACAATATCATTGATATTTCCCCCTTTACCTATCTTTCCCCTCCCCTCCCCCTTCCTATCTGGTTGCCATTCCCTCCGTCTCTGTTTCCATGAGTCTGTTTTTGTTTTGTTTTGTTTGTTCATTTGTTTTGTTTTTGTAGATGTTACATGTAATTAAAACCAAGCAGTATTTGTCTTTCTCTGTCTGACTTATGTCACTTAGCATGATGCCCTCTAGGTCCATCCATGTCGAAAATGGCATGATTTTATTCCTTTTTATGACCAAGTAATATTCCACTATATATATGCCTGGTGCATGAAATTCATGCACGGTTAGGGTCCCTAGCCCTGGCTGGTGATCAGGGTCTATCAGGGTCTTCTGGCTGCTGGCTGGGGCCTCCTTTTCCCCAGCTGCTGGTTGCCAGCCAGGGCCTTCCTTCATTCTGTGCTGCCCCCTGGTGATCAGTGCACATCATAGTGAGCAATGGAACTCCGGAGGGGACACTTTGCATATTAGCCATATATATATATATGCATACCACAGCTGATGGACACCTACGTTGCTTCCATATCTTGGCTCTTGTATATAATGCTGCAATGAGCAGAGGAGTACATATATGTTTTGTTTTGTTTTTTTAAAAAATATATTTTATTGATTTTTTACAGAGAGAAAGGGAGAGGGATAGAGAATTAGAAACATCAATGAGAGAGAAACATCGATCAGCTGCCTCCTGCACACTCCCTACTGGGGGTGTGCCCAGAACCAAGGTACATGCCCTTGACCGGACTCGAACCTGGGACCCTTTAGTCTGAAGGCCGACGCTCTATCCACTGAGCCAAATCGGATAGGGTCATATTTTTGAACTATTTGAATTATTCAAATAATTGAATTATTTCTTTGGGTAAATACCCAGAAGTGGGGTTGCTAGGTCGTGTGGTAGATATATTTTTAGTTTTCTGAGGCATCTCCATAGTGTTTTTCAGGCTGACTACACAAATTCGCAGTCCCACTAACCGCACATAAGGGCTCCCTTTCCTACATCCTCTGAAATGTGTCCTGTTTGCCACCCTGGGCCTAGCATAGCATGCATTGAGCCCTAAAGGTTTATAAACCATGAATGAATGGAGCAGGGCGTCTTGGAAGGATCACATGAAAAGCACGACAAAGCTCTGGGACAGCCCCTGATTTCAGAGTGGATTCTTCTCTTGGGGAGAGAGAGAGGGAGGAAGGGGGAGAGCTCAGTCCCACTCATGGAAAATGAACGCTGACATCACATCTCCTCCTCTGGTGCGGATCTGCTCCCGGGCGTCAGCCTGGAGAGCTGGGTCACGGACCAGCAGCCAGGCCGATGCTGCACAGCTTGTATTTTTTCCTGCAACATTTGGTAGAACATTTCAGGCAGGGGTGGGGGGAGGAGGGGCGGCTTATCGGAACCAGATGTTTGGGGGCCATCTCTCTGACACAAGCGAGTAATTAGTCTTAAGTGATTATCCATGTGACCGGTCTGGGGTCTGGGAGACTCCCCTCTCCGGGCTGGCGAGCAGGCTGGCTGGCTGAGCCCGCCTGGAGAAGTGAGGCGCGGAGGGCTGTGTACACCTGCGCATCTGCGCTGGTGCGAGAGCATTTTCCAGGGGATGTTTCCTGGGCCAAGTGCCAGTGGCTGCCTGGGGTACCTGGGCCCATGGGACTGGGACGCTCTGACGGTCCCAGAGCCGGCACCGTGGAGAAATCTCAAAATACTTCTGTGGACGCAGAACAGCACAGACTTAGAGGAAAGTCGCTCTCACAGCAGAGCAGGGACGGGTCCAGGAGTGTCCTGCAGGGACCAACTGCAGGGCCATGCTGGATGCTGGGGTGTCGCTAGTTGTAGATCAGTCACCTGGCCATCCTCCCTGGCCTGTGTGCCTTCCAATAGTCTTGGCTTTATGTTGATCTCAGTTGTGCCTGAGAAGCCAGGCAGAGAGGGTGGGAAATACTACATTGACTGACAGGAGCTCACGGTGGAAATGGGGGCTCAGATAGAAATACATTGAGTTCTAGAAGAAAAAGGCGGGTTTCTCACACACGTGTGTGTGTCTAGGACCCTCAGGAGATTTGTACCCGCAACAACAATAAGTATCATGAAGGGACAGAATGACTGGTAGTCCCTGTGGGGTCCAGCAGGGAGCAAAAGAGGGAGGGGCAGTGCCCGCTGGGAGGCAGGAAAGGCCTTGTAGACAAGATCTAAAGACCTTGAGTCCAGCAGATAACAAAAGGCCAGTAACATTTGCTCCTTTCCACATTATTTTCAACCACAAAAGTCTACAGAGAGGATTCCTTTAAGCCTCAGTGGCCTTTCTGGGTTCCATGGGAGGGAACATGCAGGTGGATTCCAAGGTCTTCACTCCCGGTGTCCTCTTTGGCCTGTGCTCCCCCAGATGCCCCTGTTCCTTGCGTCCCATGGGCGGAAGTGTGGGCATTCTGAATGAGACAGACAGGTCATCACAGGGCTCACCCTGAGCTGTCCATGCTGGGCCTCTGTGGGTTTGGTGGCCATCCCTCCTTCTGAAAGCACCTGAAATGCAAGGAGCAGGGTGGAGAGGGGCGGGGCTGGACACTCCTTCTTCCACCCAGAGGAGGCAAGACTACTGTTTGCCCATATGGCCACCTTTGTTCCAAGACCAAAGGCATTCTGAGCCTTCTCTATGTGTAGAACACTGTACTTAATTCTTAATAGGGGTTCATGTTTCATCCTCACAACTTCGCACCGGAGATACAAGTACTACTCGATTCTAACAGGTGAGGAAACTGAGGCACAGAAAATTTCATGGTGCATGTATGTAGCACTGCTCTGCACCAGGCCCTCATGACAATATTTGGAAAAGAACACTTGCTTGGCACACTGTAGGCACTCCATCACTGGTGATGGGGATGAGAGCTACCTTTCTTATCTCTGCACTCCTCATCCCTAATCTTAGAGTTTCCAGTGCTTCCCAGACTCTAGCATGCCAGGAATCGCCTCTTAAAATGCAGTCCCTGCTTCAGCAGGTCTTAGGCTGGGACCAAGGGTCAGCCCCCAGAGGAATCCAGAAGCTTCAAGTTGCTAATGAACCTGTAAGAATTCAAAAAATGAAGCGTCACCTTACTTGCAAATCCCACTGCTCTCTGTTCCTTTACTGGGGAAGATGAAAATATCATACTTGGGATGGAAACCCTAACTGAACTATGATTTCATTGTTTACTTAAACTAAGCTAAAAAATTAAGAAGTGGGTCTAGCTGGTTTGGCTCAGTGGATAAAGCATTGGCCTATGGACTGAAGGGTCCCAGGTTCGATTTCAGTCAAGGGCCCTTGCCTGGGTTGCAGACTCGATCCCCAGTAGGAGGTGTGCAGGAGGCAGCTGATCAAGAATTCTCTCTCATCATTGATGTTTCTATCTCTCTCTCCCTCTCCCTTCCTCTCTGACATCAATAAAAAAATTAAGAAAGGTAAGGGCCAATGTTCTCTCCTGTCTGCCTGGCTAAATCTTTGGCACTTGGCTGTTGGAAACCTTACCACACTGTGGGCATATCAAAACCATGTTTCTTCTCACGCCCTTGTCAGCCATCTCCCCACAACCTTTAATGTCTTGAGGTCAGTGGTTTCTGACAGATGCGTCTTAGATTAACTCAGGACCAATAGGCCACATTTCCCACACCTGGCTGGTGCCCATTTTCAAACTAAATATATACCATTTTATTTTTGGTAAAAATGCTTTTCAGATGAAAATGAAAATTACAATGGGAAATTGTGGCCAGCAAGGGAAAAGAGCCATTTTGGGTAATATCTCTTATAATTGGGGTAATTTTGACAAACTCAGACACTGTAGAATTCCCATACATCCTCCTCACCACCAGCCAGTCAGGGAAGAACACTTTTTGCCAGGGAAAAGTGGGAGTATTCTCCCCTCACAGCCCATAGAAATGGCGGTGCGTTTTATAGAAATGATGGTGAGCCTCAGATAGATGGAGGTGAGCTTCAAGCAGCCAAGCCCACTGCTCTCCAGAACTGTTTTATTCCACCCTTGCTGAGCAATTATAAGTTTTATGGCTGAAGCCAGGACCAGGGTAGATCTGGGGCTGGGGAGTTGGCCAGGGTATTTCATCCTAACTTTGGTTTTGGTTTTTACATTGATGAAAAATATGCACTGTTTTCTCTGTCATGGAACAAATTGATCAATAATTTAGGTTGAAAATAGATGTAGCAGATTTCGTGTGCTCACATGTTTCATATTGGGGACCTTGCAAAGTGGTTTTTCCTTTTAGGATATTGGGTTACCCTGTGATTACATGATTGTGGGATGGTTCTGTTACAGTGGGGGAGTGCTGGTGTGTGTGTGTGTGTGTGTGTGTGTGTGCGTGCGCGCGCGCGCGTGTGTGTGTACCTGCTATATCTCCATGTGATTCTAATGGGTTCCTGTAGCTGAAGCCACCCTTTAGTGATCTGTGATCTCATCTCTCAGGGATATTGTTATGGAGACTTTTGGAACAAACTGTTATGGGTAGAGTTGCTTGTGTCTGCATCAGGATGGTTGATAGGATGAGTTCTTTGGATCTAGATGGACCTGCGTTTGAATCCCAGGTGTGCTACTGCTATGCTGTGTATGACATGGCTAAGGTGGGACAAAGGAGGCTCTTAGGATGGAAATTTAAGATGGCACCCGCACTCAGGTGATGGCCCTGCACTTGTACAGCCCTGAGAATGAGTTCTTACTTAAATTTTATACTTGGGTGCCTCTATTCCCTTACCCTAGTCTGGCCCCAGTGTATCACTCACTTCTCAGGGTCTGTTGCATCTGTAAATTGGAGGAAATAAGAAGTATCTCATGGCATTGCCATAAAGATTTAAAAAAAGGATGTTTATAAACTTATTGACATAGCTCCTGGGACTGAGAACAATAAATGGTAGCTATGTTTAGTTTTAATTCACCCATTAATTGGCCATTTTGACTAAACTCCCTTTTAGGGTAGCTAGAGTTAATCCTTCTCTCCTTTGAAGGAAAAAAGACTCAAGGCATATTTAGAAGTGCCTTTATTTATGACATTGTTTCTTTTGAGTTATTCTTTAGGAAAAAAATTATCTACACTAATAAAAGAGAAAAATGGTAATTGGCGTACGGCGATACCCTTTTCATTGGCTAATCAGGGCTATATGCAAATTAACTGCCAACTAAGATTGGCAGTTAACTGCCAACTAAGATTGGCAGTTAACTGCCAACAAGATGGTGGCTAATTTGCATATGTAGGCACAATGCAGGGAGGCGAAAGGGAAAGCAGGAAGAAGCCCCCTGCCACTGACAGTGATCGGAAACCCAGGGGGGAGCATAGAGCTGGGGGGCAGGGCAAAGGTGGCCCTGGGGCTGCCTTTGCCCTGCCCCCCAGCCATGATCAGAGAATCAGGTGCCTTTTCCGCCCTGGCCAGTGATAGCAGGAAGTAGGGGTGGAGCCAGCAATGGGAGCTGGGCAGGGTCGAAGCTGGCAGTCCCAGGAGCTAGGGGTCCCTTGCCTGGGCCTAAAGCGAAGCCCACGATTGTGGGGCCGCTGCAGCTGCGGGTCCCCGCTGCCCGGGCCGGACGCCTAGGCCAGAGGCGTCAGGCCTGGGCAAGGGGCCGATCCTGAGATTGGAGGGTGATGGGGGTCAATGCCTGAGGGCTCCCAGTATGTGAGAGGGGGCAGGCTGGGCTGAGGGACACTCCCCCCACACACACCCAGTGCACGAATTTCGTGCACCGGGCCCCTAGTCCTATATAATAAAAGCCTAATATGCTAAGTGTCCGGTCATCCATTCAACCAATCAAAGCATAACATGCTAATAATATGCTAAGGCCACTCAACCACTCGCTATGATGTGCACTGACCACCAGGGGGCAGATACTCTGACTGGTAGCTTAGCTTGCTCCTGGGGTCCGGCCAATTGGGACTGAGTGAGATGGGCCAGACATGCCCTGGAGCCCTCCCACGGTCCCTCCCCAGCTGGCCAACTTCCCACATTCCTCCCCATCCCTGATCATGCACCAGTGGAGTTCATCGGCCTGGCCTGCACCCTCTCACAATCTGGGACCCCTCAAGTGATGTCTGAGACCTGGTTTGGGCCCAATCCCACAGGCCAGGCCGAGGGACCCCACTAGTGCATGACTTCATGCACTGGGCCTCTAGTTTTAAATATATTTTTATGTAATTTGATTTTTCACAGTTAAAAGTATAAAGTGTTACACCAGCAAAACTGCGAACTGAAATCTGAGTGTATCTAGTTACATGCAGGTCAGAGCCGGGGGCTCTCCTGAGTGCGAGCACTTCATTTTGGGGAGACAGAATGTCTCACCCCAAGACCGAAGCTC
Organism: Myotis nattereri; assembly: GCF_964212035.1. NCBI lineage: Eukaryota > Metazoa > Chordata > Mammalia > Chiroptera > Vespertilionidae > Myotis > Myotis nattereri. The sequence continues at coordinate 225,098,507 of NC_138075.1, forward strand.
CCCGTGATTTGGTGATTTGGGCTGGATGTGTGAAGTGCCTGCTGGTTGCGAGGTCCAGGACGGAGCCACGAGGCATCACAGGCTCCAGTGGATCCTGGAGCTCGGTCCCTGGGATCACTCATTTCTCAGGCACTCAGAGTGGCTCAAATGCCTCCTTGCAGGAGCACATACTGTTTCTGTTCTTTTCTCCCTGAATTTTTTTTGTTTTGTTTTGTTTTTTTCCTGGTGGGAGGCGGACTAAGGTACTCATGGCCAGGATCACGCGGGGAGTCTGTTAGGACATTGGCGTGGTATCATGAGGAACTCTGAGGGGCTTGCTTCTTCCAACTGATATTCTTGCCATGTTACTCTGAAGAAAAAAAAAAGCTCCTCATAATTTTTTAAACTCTTCAATTGTTTCACAGTTAACTAGATAAAGACCAGGTACTACTGATTCTACAGGAACACCCCTCCCTACTTTTGAATATTGCTTGTGACTTGGTTGCTAAGGGAGAATGACAATCATTGCCATTGGTTGGGTTATATTCTTTCAAAAATTTTTTAAAAATATTTTTTGTTGGGTTCAGAGAGGAAGGGAGAGGTAGAGAGAGATAGAAATATCAATATTGAGAGAGAATCATTGATTGGCTGCCTCCTGCATGCCTCACACTGGGGTGCAAGTCTACAACCCAGGCATGTGTCCTGATGGGGAATTGAACCATGTCCTCCTGGTTCATAGGTCAATGCTCAATCACTGAGCCATGCCAGATGGGCAAGTTATATTCTTGATTTCTGGGTCCATCTGAATGTCTTTTGCCATCTACTTAAGAGTTCTCTATTTCAGTTTCTTAATCTGTGAACTAGGAGATTTAATTTCTGGACCATCCTTTTGTAGGATGGACTGGTTCCGAGGCCTGTGTGTGTGTGTGTGTGTGTGTGTGTGTGTGTAGTGGCTGTTTCCTAAACTTGGAGGCTATTGTAAATCTTATTGTTTGATTCACAAGCTCTGTATTCGGTCCTAGGCTAAACACCACTTAGGGAGAGTCAGGACCCATACAGGATTGGGCAAAAGTAGGTTAACAGTTGTTCAGATGGAAAATAATATCATAATTAATAAATAACAATACAAGAATAAACTCTATTTTGCATACTCACAACTGTAAACCTACTTTTCCCCCATCCTATATAAACTACATTTTCCTGCTAAGCTGGATTCTTTTACCTTGGGAAACTGTCTACTTACTGTTTACTAGTTTATTATAAAGCAATATGATAAAGGAGACCGATCAACACCCTGATGGAAGAGATGCGTAGGACAAAGTGTGTGGGAAGGAGCAGAGCATTCACGCCCTCTCCAGGTGCCATTAACCCAGAACCCCCATGTGTTCACCAACCCAGAAGCTCTCCAGATCCATACATTGGGGATTTTATGGAGGCTTCCTCACCTAGGCATGATCCAGCATCCACTCCATTTCCAGCCCTTCTCCCTTCTCTGCAGAATGGGGAATGGGAAAATTCCAAGCTTCTAATCTTGTAACCAGCCCCCACCCAGGAGCCCACCCAGAGGCCCTCATTAGAGCAGAGGACACTCCTCTCCCCAGGTCAGAATTGACTTCCATTTAGCACTGCTACTGGGTAGGTAGGGGCTGACCCTCCTATTGTATAATCCCTCTGCACTTGGGTGGTAGGTGCCTCTCCTAAGGAGCCTTGTGGAAAATGGAAAGACAGCTGCCTTTGGTGAGAGGTGCAGTGTGGACTCATTCATTTTCTTGTCATGCTTTACTGGTATGTAGATTGGGAATCAAAAGACCTGCTTGTAGTTCTTTGAGGCAGGGACTAAGTCTGAGAAGAAGTCTAAAATGTTTATGAGCTAAAGCTTTATAATCCAAGGTTTCTCTTTTCTACATTCTGTCTCCCTCTGGCTGAGGATTTGCCCCCATTGGCAGCTTTTATTTCAGAATTTGGCATTTTTGAGCCTTGAGAAATGGGGCTTTTCTATGAAAGAGCAGAATATGCCCAATGCGGCTCAGGCCAATGCTTCAGACTTTCCCTTAGGAGCTGGGTTGTAATTGGGGATGTAGATTAATTGTAACAGGTGTCAGGAAATATTTCATAAATAAATATGACAAACTTAACACACTGAATTTATAGAAAGTTTAAAACAGGTCTCTGAGACAACGTGGATACTTCCACACTCTACCTGAAAGCTAGACTCATGAAGAGTTTTGCATGAAGGCAGTCCCAAATGTCAGGGACTTGAAACACAACTGCATGTGCCCTCCTAACCAAGAAACACAACAGACCACTTATTAGGGCCATTTGAAAAGAGAATGTGTATTAATTTTTTAAAATATATTTTATTGATTTTTTACAGAGAGGAAGAGAGAGGGACAGAGAGTAAGAAACATCAATGAGAGAGAAACATCGATCAGCTGCCTCCTGCACACCTCCTACTGGGGATGTGCCCGCAACCCAGGTACATGCCCTTGACCTGAATCAAACCTGGGACCCTTCAGTCCATAGGCCAATGCTCTAACCACTGAGAAAAACTGGTTAGGGAAAGAATGTGTATTAATTTTCTGATCTCTCTGATACATATTTCTATAGGTAACATGAGGGACAAGTGAAATGGTTTTATGGGTCATAAGGAATCAACTCCATGAAACATGAGTTGCAGACTGGGCTGGCCTATACATGTTTGAATCCCCATAGAACCTTTAAAAACACTTAAGCTTCCCCAGAAATATCAGAGGCCTCTTATCTGCTCTGTGGTCTATTCCTTTTCCTTTCTCCATCTACTCACAGAAGACAAAGATGATCAAACAACATTGAACCCATTCAACATCTGCTACATATAGTTCTCTTCTCTGATGAAACATATCTTGCAGAGTATTCCCTCTCCTCCTTGGGTTTGGCCAGGGTGGATTGAAAATGAAAACGCCAACTCATTTTAAAGGGAAAGTAGGACTGTAAGTGGTAGTGTGTGTTGTGGGAACAATAAGAATGGCTGTGTATTTGTGCCTGGTTTAAAATATTGCTTCTCATTGTGGGACCTTCAGCATGCTACAAGATATCTCCATGCTGTCATTTCTACATCTGCTAAATGGGAAGGATAAGAACTAGTTGGTGAGGTTGTTGTGAGAATCAAAGGATATCATGAATCATATAGCACGAATTATTTCTCCCAGTTGCCCTATCTGAAAGTTTTGAGGGTTATCTACAATAAAAATGGCAGCAAGAGGCAGAAATGCTTGAAAATGGGCACAAGGAAGGATTAGGCTTCCTGGCCCCTTTGTGAATGGTGTGACCTCAGTGGAAAAGACATGTATCCCCTCTAGGATGGCATATTCAGTTGCTCTGGAAGATTCTCCTGAGCTCTCTTACTTGGAACTGGCTACCTTTGGGGTAGTGGCTGCTCCATCAGCCTCATCCCCAGAGTGACTCTGATGAACATAGCCCTTTGCTGATTCTTGATGAGCATGCAGTGTAATCAAACAATGTACTTCTGTGGCTTTAAACCACTGAGATTTTGATGTTGGTTGTTATCACAGCAAAACCTAGATTATCCTGACTTAAACCATTCATCTTGAGATTTCTAAATTTACCTTTTGTCAAATTCACACATTTTCAACAGTAAGACCACATTCATCATTTTTTAAGTTTCTGCTTAAAAGTTCTACCATTCCTATTTGAAACAGTAGTACCTGATTTGGCAGTGCTATGCCCAAGGAACTCTTTTCAAAGGTAACGTTTCTTTCATTATTTGATCTAAGCAATGTTAACTTTTTGGTCAGGAACAGTGCCAAGAAGGCCACTCAACTCAGAACAGACACTGGATTCTGACATCATGTGTTAGTGACTCTGAGCTTTGTGTCTTTGGTCTGAATCCCTCTCCTGAACTATACATTTAGTATCCAACTGTGGCTGGGTGACGTCTCTGGTGGCATGTTTTATAGGCATCTCAAACTTAGGTTGGCTAAAGTGCTATTGATAGTTTTCTAAATTGTGCCCCACCTACTCTGCACTTGTTTGCTGAAATTCAAATGAAACTTCAGTTCTTTTCCCTGGCCCACCTGACTATGCCTGCCTCTCTGATTCCTTCATCCTTGAGTTTGCCTTTTGTAAATTCAGGCTTGGTCACCCTGACTTTGTTTTGGATTCTTAAACATAGCCATTTCTTTTCAGCCCTGGCTCTCTGCACTTGCTGGTCCCTCAGCTTGGATCCTCGGATTTTCCTGTGGCAATCTCCTTTTCATTACCCAGGGACACCTAAGGCAGCCCTTCTAGATGGCCCAAGTAAACACACTGCCTCCTTTCCATCCCAGAGTTGTGCTCCCTACTGCACTATCCCATGCACTAGCTTTTTCACAGCACTAGCACTTGTCAATGCTAAGATGGGAAATTATCTAACATATTTGACTAAGAGTTAACTCTCTGCCTCTTCATCCTCCCTTAGAATGTAAGCTCACCGGGGGCAGGGACTCTCTGTCTACTTCACTATCCCCTTGGCCTGAAACGATGCTTTCTTAGAACACAGAAGGCACTAAACAAAAATTGATGCTATAGGCTTGGGGAAGCAGGGGAAGGAGCTAGCCTAAAATTATGTAAGTTTATGTCTCTTGCCTCCATGAACTCTTAGAGGCAGGAGCTGTCTTTTATGTGAAGTCTAGCAAGACTTCAGTGAATTCAATCAACAGTGTTAATTACAGAAATGCCTGTAGGCACTGAGCTAAGGATTGGGCATAATGTAAGTGTCATCCCCTTCCCTCCCTCCCTGTGCTCCCTATCTCCCTCCCTCCCTTCCTCCCCTTCTGGCTGCTGGCCAAGCAGACACCATTCCACTGACTGGGAGGGGGTATTGCGCTGTATCCTCCCATGACCTCACAAGGGCTAACATCCATCATGACATACTTTGCCTTTACATTGCATTTTCAATTTAATTTGATAGTTTGAATATAGTCATGTCATGACGAAAAATCACCCCAATGCTTTCTCCTGGGTTCTCAGATGGCGTGTAATAGATTAAACATTCACGTAAGCCTTGTTGACACAAAGGGGAAGTCTCTGACTCAAAAGACCCCAAACTGAGAAAATGAGACTGAAGATGAAGGGGCATCTCCCTCCCTGTTGTCCCAGGCAGGGCCTCCTGTGGCTATTTGTAGCTGATGGATGAAAACAGCCATCCTTCAGGCTGGTCACCATTGTCCACCAACCGAGAAGTCCATCCATAACATGCATAATTCAGATGTTTCCTGTGTAGAATATTTATCTTCTTAATACTTGACCTACAGCACACGCGTGGGAGGACTCTCATCTATAACGTGTTCTAGTTCCATGTACTTTTCTTTGCTTCAGTGGAAACTATTTAAATAGATTTTCTTAGGACTCATGAAATTACTCAGAGTTTCAAGGAGCATCTCTGAAGTGTCCATCTCCTTACATTTTCCATGCTGCAGGAAATTGGATTTTGTACATCTTCCAGTTTCTTTAGCTGTGGCTGGATAAATATTTATTGACTACCTTCCAGGTGTGAGCCCTGGACTTGGGAGAGAGGAGGGGTGGTGGGAAGGACCTGGCATTTGTAGTTCACAGATTAGGGTTAAGATTCAGATTTCAAAGTCACCTCCCTTTGACACTCTCTAGCTTCAGGTGTCCAGTAGGCTGCTAATCCTAATCCCAATCCTAATAAAGCCAATACTAATACTGAAACAATGCCCTGCTAATCCTGTACTGATACTGTTGCTGCTACTGCTAGTGACAGCAGTTGCAATAACAATACCCTTTCTAATACTCCATGATAGTCAGGCTCTGCAGAGAAGTAGGACCAGTGGGGTGTGAATACGTAGAGAAATGATTTATTTTAAGGAATTGGCTCACATAATCATGGACACTGGGAAGTCCAAAATCTGTAGGGTGGGCCGCAGGCTGGAGTCACAGGGAGGGGCTGATAGTGCAGTTCAAGTCTGAAGGTCATCTGCTGGCAGAACTCCCTCTTGCTCAGGGAAGTCAGTCTTTTTTTTTTTTTTAATTTCCTCACCCGAGGAGATGGTTATGTTTTTACTGATTTTAGAGAAAGAGGAAGGAGAAGGAGAGAGAAACATCCATCTGAGAGATAAACATTAATCAGTTGCCTCCTGTATGCACCCCGGTAGAGGATTGAACCCCAAACTTGGGTATATGCCCTGACTTGGAATCAAACCCACGACCCTGAGCCACATGGGCAGGGCAGGAGGTCAGTCTTGATTCCAGTCAGGCCATCAACTGATTGGGTGGGGACACCCAACATAATGAGGGGCAATCTGCATTAACCAACGTCCACCAATTTAAATGTTAATCCCACAGAAACATCCAGAATAATCTTTGACCAAATATGTGGGCACTGTGGCTTAGCCAAGTTGACACATAAAATTAACTACCGCATCTCTGATATTACATAAATATCCTAATGGTGATATTAAACATACCAGCATGGTATCAGTCAGGGTTCCACCAGAGGAATGTAACCAGTAGGATATGTACAGTAAGCCCTCACTTAAACACCTATCACTTGTTCATGGTTTCTGTGACTTTAAGTGAAAGGACATATAACAAAACTGATTTTGCCATTGACTAATTGATATAAACACAAGAGTGAAGTTCCTATAACACCTCATTAAAGTTAAAACAAAATGATGTGGAATGAAAAGACATTATTCAAGAACCGGCTGTGTGTGTGTGTGTGTGTGCGCGCACACACACACACACACAATAAAGACTTGACTTATATTATTCTTTGGGGCTGCCTAGCAAGTCTGAATTTGTAGGGTAGGCCATCAGAGAGGACACACCCCTCAAGCAAAAGCTGATACTGCATTCCACAGTTCCACAGGCACCATTTCTTCTCCCAGGGAATCTCAGTTCTGCTCTTAAGATCTTTCAACGGACTGAACCAGGCCCACCCAGATTATTTAGGCTAATCACCTTTACTTAAAGGCAACTGATTATAGTCACAACTGTAAAATTCCTTATCAGCAACACAGCGCTTAGTGTGTGGTGGTCCATTTGGGGACTACAGCCCAGCCGAGTTGACACATAACACTGACCATCACAAATGTCTGAGCAACAGGTGCATGACTTGGCACATATGTGTTCAGTCATTTCTGGCTGGGGTGTTGGGAGAAACAAAGGCAGACGGTATATTCATCCTGACATCCAGAAGCTTGTGCTATATTAGAAAAATACAGGTAGACTCAAGCATTTATGTGATAAGGTCATACACCAACAACTTACATTTCCTAGATCATTAGAATGTTCTGGTCACTGCATTAGGGGCTTTGCATATGTTTTTACAGTTCATTTTCATACAACTCTAGGAGGGAAATATTATTATGCATATTTTGCAGCAGACAAAACTAAATCTCAGGAAGTTTAAGTTATTTGCCTAAGATCACACAGCTAATGAGCCCCAGAGTGAGGATGCTTATCTGGGGGGAGTCAACAGTGTTGCCAAGAGAGAAAGAAGGCAGTTTGGTGGCAGGGAAGCTGAGGAAGTGATCAGTGGAGTCAGCGATGGGGGGCAATGGAGGGGGCGTCCTGAGGGGTGGCAGGGAGAGGATGTTGGTGGGCAGAAATGAGAATGAGGGGCTGAAGAAGACCAGAGTGTGCAACAAGGAGAAGCAAAGACCTGGAGAGAGGACACCTATATGGGGTGCTGGGAGCCCCAGTGGTAGTGCCCTGCACCACAGGGGTGTGAGAGCAGAGACAGGATGTGCAGACACAGCAAACCGGTCAAATCTCTCCAACTCCAGACATTTTTGGGGTGAGCAGATTTCTCAGGAGAACCAGGGGAGGCGCTCAGTTAGGTCTCTAGATGAACAACGGGGCCCCTGGAGCACCATGCGTACAACCAGGAGCCCAGGAGGCAGAACTCATTGATGATCTGGTCAATGAATGTCAATGGAACTGGGAGAAGAGGAAGAAGGGGAGAGAGAAGAGAAGGTGAGGGAGGAGGAGCAAGAATTCCGAGAAGGTCATTTTCTTCTCAGGGCCTGTGATGCGTGTGGCTCACTCATAGGGAAGTGAGCTACGTGCCGTGGTCATGTAACTTTCTGGGACACGATCTCATTGTTTTCTTAAGTCCCTAAGCCACGGGGAAAATTGTGGAAAAAAAATCATGGATATCTGAACGCTGCGAGTCCAACTTGGCCAAGGCATCCTTTTGGGTGCAGAATTTATAAAATGCCTTGGAAGTATTTTCCACGGTGCATTCAGTGACTTCACTCAGCCCTGCTTAAATGGTCTATTTTGGTTTGGAGTTCATAAAGCCCCCCTCTCTCCCCCTTTTCTCCCTGCTCAGGTTCGCATCCAGATAAAACAGTGAAGTCAAATACGGTGTAAAAATACAAGCCCCTTTTAGCCTGGCTTTTCATGCTGCGCCCCAAAGTGCGCCCGAGTGTTGAAAGTGCAAAGGGGTGGGCCAGGGGAGGGAGGGTGTGCAGCCCACGCTACGAGGGGCCCTTTCTGGAGCCTGTAGCCAGCACACTTGCACCCTCGCTGCAGTGGAAACCATTCAGGATCCCTCGCGCTCAGTGGTCGGTCCAGAGTAGGGGAAACCTGCCAAAGTCAGCAGCAGGAGTAAGTAGAGTAAATCACGTTAAGAGGGAATGGGACAAGATGTTGGAAAAGGAAAGAATACATGGGTCAAACTCTTAACCAGACCTGCAGGGTGAGGATGATGAGATATAAATTGACTGGTATTTCCTGGCTTTGGGAAAGGAAGCCTGGATGGGGTTTATATCTGGTCCCCTGGCCTTCTGCTTGCTGGTCCCTCCCTTTCCCGCCACCGCCTGCCCAGCGGGCCTCAGGCACTGGGCATTTGGAGCAGGTTGAGGAGCAAGCCAGAAGGCTCTAGGCTCTGCAGTTATAAATACATTTATCCAGCCTATCATCCTCAATGGGGCTCCCCAAACTGGTTCACAGCCTGACCATGGCCTTGCTGCTGTTGGGACCATGACAGTGAGAAATAATGGCCACGTGGGACGTGGTAAAAAGGGACTGTGCCTCTAGGCAAGTCTGGAGGTTGGCTTGCTCACGGGGATCCTCACAGAGGGTCCTCCTCCCCCAACTGGACTTGCTGACTCATGTTGATGGAGGAGCTGGGTCCCAGTCTGTGTTGTCTCTAATGGTGGCATAGCACTCCTATAGCAGTTTGTGGTATTTTTTTCTCAACCGTCCAATCATCCTGTTAGAGGTATAGTGGTTATGTGTTCCATCTTACAGATGAGGAAACTGAGGGTCAGAGTGCTTCAGGGGCTCAGCCACGGCCGCACAGGCTATGCACAGCAGAGGCAGGACTATGAGGTTGATGCAATTATTCCCATTTTATAGATGAAGAAACTGAGGCTCATAGGCGAACAAAGTGATACAAAGATACTCCGCGTGTGCGGGTCAGAGCTAGGACTTAAATACAGGTCTGTCTGACTCTTCTGCATCACTGAAACCTATCAGCTCTGAAGTACCCTTGCTGCCATCCCTAGAAAGACCCTAGAAAATGCTGCCTCCCACCCCCAGCATTGCTCTGGCCTTTACTTCTCACTGTCATTCTATTTATTCATCCATCTGCTTCCATCCACTCAAATACAGTAGGTCCTCGGGTTATGTGGGAGATCCATTCCTATAGCACGATGTAATGCGATTTTCTCCATAAGTGGGAACCCACCTACATAAGCACCTATGTCAGTCACATGGAGCACATACACAGCAGTAATGAAGTGAAACAGTAAAAAAAAAAATTAAAAGAAAGATAACAATTTCTGACCTTTACTTGTGGTAAATAAATAATAAAAAGCATAAAGCATGTATGTATATACGTCAAAATGATGGAACTTTTTTTTAATAAACAATGGGAGATGGCGACATAACCATGAAATGATATACGTGGAGTCCTACGTAACTCAAAGACTGTCTGTAAGCAAGTGCTTGTCATATCGAGACCTGAGCTGGGTGAATAGTTCCACACTTGGGAGTCATCCTTGGCTCCTGTTTTCTCCTCACTCTCAATATCTCCACATCTCAGTCCATTGCTAATCCTGGCAACCCCACGTCTGGCCTGGAACCCAATTCTCTTCTCTCCTCTCTGTGGCTCTGTCCTATCCCAAGACGCCAGCAGCTCAGCAGTAGCCTCCTACCTGGTCTTTTCCTGGGCCCTCTAGTCCAGCGGTCAGCAACCTTTCAGACCTCATGGACCACCAGTTGGCAACCGCTGCTCCAAAGGTTTTCTTAAACCTGTGGTCACCAACCTTTCAGACCTCACGGACCACTAGTGGTCCATGGACCACCAGTTGGCGACCACTGCTCTAGTCCATTCCCACATGGCAGGCCACGTGGACTTTTCAAAGCTGGATTATATCCCTTTACTCCGCAACTTCAATTCTCCCAGGGGCTTTTAATTGCACTTAGAAAAAAGACAAACTCCTTATCATGGTGGGTAAGACTGAGAGAAGTTGACATGCAGGCAGACAGGGCAGGGGTCTAGTGGTAAACAAAGGCAGGTGGAACATAGGCAGGGGCAGACACAGCAGTTTGAGCCAATCTAAGGATAGAAACCAACCATGCTGAAGTAATAGAATGCTTTTGGACACAGAGCAGGAGTCATGTGAAACCAAGGGAAGGCCTGTAACAACAAGGTGTACTGACGCATAGGAACAGAGAAAGTTCAGGTTTGTTGCTGGGCAAGAACAATAGGGCATCAATCGGGTGGTGACACAGGTAGATATATAGCAGGCTTGTAGCACATATATACCCTAGGCCAGAGTTTCTCAACCTGTGGGTTGCGACCCCTTTGGGGGTCGAACAACCCTTTCACAGGGGTCGCCTAAGACCATCGGAAAACACACATATAATTACATATTGTTTTTGTGATTAATCACTATGCTTTAATTATGTTCAATTTGTAACAATGAAATTGGGGGTCACCACGACATGAGGAACTGTATTAAAGGGTTGCGGCATTAGGAAGGTTGAGAACCACTGCCCTAGACTGACTAGCTTCTCTGGCAACCCATTATTGGATCCCCTTCCTGTGTGGGGAGTCTGAATCTGCTTGTAATAAATTTTCCATGCTTTTGCTTAAATCTTCTGGTCCATGGAGCTCATTCTTCAGTGTCCTGAGACACGACCCCAGGGGAAAAAAACCTCAGCTCACCATTCCGGTTATTAAGACCTTTCATAATCTGGTCCCCCCATAAGTCTCCGATCTTACCTCCTGCCTTTACCTCTCATCCTCTCCCTCCTTGCGCTGCAGCCACACCAGCTTTCCTTCTGTTCTTCTCATGCCCCAAGGCCATTCTTCCTCAGAGCTGTAGCCCAGCTCTCCCCCTACTGAAAGGCAAGGTCCTGGCTGCTCCTTCCTATCACTCCTGTCTCAGGTCTGGTGTCGACTCATAGAAGCCTCCAGGCATACTTTCTCCATCTCTTCCTCTATTTCTATTCTCTGGTATCACTGATCACTCTTTACTATCATTTGAAATTTGTTTATTTTCTTTCTCTGCTCATTAGAATGCAGTATCATGAGTCCAGGGCCAAGTCTCTCTTCTTCACTGCTGTGTTATCAACTTAAAATAGAGCTTGCCTGGCCCAGCTGGCATGGCTCAGTGGTTGAGTGTCGACCTATGATCCAGGAGGTCATGGTTCAGCTCCAGATTAGGGCACGTGCTCGGTTTGTGGGCTCGAGCCCCAGTGTGGGGTGTGCAGGAGGCAGCCAATCAATGATTCTCTCTCATCATTGATGTTTCTCTCTCTCTCTCTTTCTCCCTTCCTCTCTGAAATCAATAAAAATATATTTAAAAAATAAATAAAACAGTGCTTGCCTGAGGTGGGCACTCAGTAAACATTTGATGAGCAAATAAGATGGCTAGATATGGTCTCTGCCTTAATAGAGCTGACACCTAGTTGGGGACAGTAAATGTTTTGAGTATTTATTAACATTACCAGATGTCTAATGGCCCATGAGATTTCGGACTTGCTCCCGAATTCTGACCCCTGTTTTCAGTGTTGCCCTTTGACTCCATGGAACGTGCTGGCTGCAGCTGCCCTTTCAGGGGAGAGAGTCCAGAGCACAGCTTTTGATTGGTCAGTCTCTGGGAAAGACTTCTAGGGGTGATAAAAATGTGAACGGAGGACTTCGTTAACCCTGCTCTGCAGGAAGTTAAAGACCTGAAGCTTGGCATCTTTTGTGTTTGAACCTAAGAGTCCTAGTTCTGCCCTCTGGAGTCTTACAGGTTATGCTTGATGTCTTTCCCCCTTTTGAACTAAAATATGTTTAATTCCAAAATTTTATAATATACAGCCAAGTAGAGAAGAATATCAAATTAGATGAAGTCCTACCCATCAGAGATGAAGGCTATTGACACACCAGTAGTTTTTCTTCCTGTATTTTTGGTATGCAATATGTAATTCCATCATCTCTGCCTGTCTGTGCAGTTATTTCACAAACTTGGTGTCATGGAGTCTGTACAAAGTGACATGTTTCAGGATAGGAAGAACCAGTGAGGACAGCCTGGGTGAGGGCTGTGAGTGGGCAGGGCCAGTTCTCATGCTTGCCCTGTAAACCACCAAAAGAAGGATAGCTGTTTTTGCTAAAGGCAATGGGAAGACATTGGAGATTTAAAAAAAAAAATCTTTATTGTTGAAAGTATTAGATTTGTACTCTTCCCCGCACCCCCCCCCCCCATTGACCCCATCTAGCCTGCCCCTACTGTCCGCTCCAGGCTGGACATTATTTGGGGGAAAATTACGCTTTTATTGGTTGTTTAGAGAGAGAAGAAGGGAAAGAGAAAGATAGAAACATTGATGAGAGAGAAACATCGATCATCTGCTTTCTGCATGGGGATCAAGCCTGAAACCCTGGCATGTGCCATGACCGGGAATTGAACTGTGACCTCTTGATGCACAGGACAATGCTCAACCCATTGAGCAACACTGGCTGGGTGGCGTTGGACATTTTTAAGAAAGGGACTGCCCTGCTGTGACTCATGTTTTGGGCAGCCCCCTCCTGCACTCTTCTGCGGTGGAGGCAGGCAGGAAATTGGAGGCTATGGCAGTGACCCGGGTAAGAGATGGGAGGGAGCAGAGCAGGGGGTTGCACAAAAGTGGCCAAGTATAGAGGACTCGCTGTTGAACTTGGATGTGGAAGAGAAGGAGGGATTTGTTGGCACACAGGTTATCACATAGCGATTCTCTAGGTATCCTAACAATTTCCAGAACTGCATCAAAGACATTGGCAAGGGTTTACGAGCCTAACAGGAAAGCTAGGAACCATGCTGGGGTGGCAGGGCGGACCGCCATGGCTAATGCTTTCATTAGAAGAGATGACGACTCTCTGATCACTTCTCAGTAAGGAGGGAGGTACTTAGATGTCAGTGAGTTCCCTTCTGTCCAGACAAGAGTGATGAACTTCAATTATGGCTGCCTTGGAGAACTGTGCAGGTCTTTTAGTGCGTTGCAAAGTATTTAATTTAGACATTTTGGAAAAACATACATCTCCATTCATAGCGATGGTTGCTGTTCTGATTTATAAGTTCCACCCCACTGTAAATCATTCAAAATTCAAAAATTAAATTTTATGGCATAACACTTTGATGGCTCTATGCCTATGCAAAGGGCAGGAGGAATGCAATTTTTCTTACTGCCAATTACGATGGGACCTCTTTTCATTATGTCTTTTTTTTTTTTAATAGAGCAGATGGTTCAAGTCACGTATAAATATAAAGAAAGGCACACTAATACTCTGTTAAGAAAAACATTCAAAACCTGACTTTTTAAAAATGGTATGCTTTTCATCATTAGCTCAATCTGATTTAGTTTTAGAATTATGAGGCCTAAGCACTAAAATTTCAATATACATTCCCATGTCTAAGGCACAGATGGATGTCTGTGGGGCTTGGCCACTTAATTGCTTTGGGTGCAAACATGAATTATTCAGTGAAACCCACAGGGGCAGGAATGGGTTTTTATACCAACGGGCTTGCTCTTTCTGACATTGCTCGATTCTCTTTTCCTGTATTTTGGAAAGGAAGATGGGATTAGTTTGGTTTCCTCATTTCGGGGGAGGAAGGAAGCCACGTTGACTGAGTGGCTACTGTGTTGCGGGCCTCGGTTCTCCATACGCACTTTGACTGACCCTTCCCTGCAGTCCTGAGGGTAGGGCCTTCACAGGCCTGCTTTCACAGGCGATAACACCGAGTCACAGTGGTTCAGCGACGTAAGGGGAGGCATCACACAAATCCCGAGCCACAGAAGCAGGATTGGAACTCAGACCCGACGGTGCCACCCTATGCTGTTTCATCTTCATTGCCGTGAAGAATGAAATGTGATGCTTGTGGCCTTTGTTCTCACTCGGAGCTAAAGGCAACATGTGCTCCTGCTCATTGCCTGGCAACGTATTTGATGGTGCCTGCTTTCAAGAAGTTTTAGTGTTATTTGCTATCCAAGTTGTTATAAGAAAGAAAAGGAAAATTGAACCAAAAAAGGGTGATTTAATAAGGATTCACGGAGCAAGCTCTGGGCACCGCGTCACCATGCTAGGTGCTGGGGATGGGTCTCCGCGGGCAGGATGATGGGCGTTAAGCAGTGTCTGCTCTAAGAGCTGGTCAGGTGGGCATTGGTTGCCAGGGAAACACAGGGCTTCTGTGAGGGACGTTGGAGGAGGAGAGGATGGAGGCTCACAGAGGGCGTGACGTTGACTTTGAAGGTGAAGCATCGTCAGAGAGGCAGAGCAAGGACGGATTTCAGGCCTAGGGACCAGTGTGTGATACTTGCCTGGGAGTGGGTGGGGAATGTGCTCATCTGTTCCCCCCTCTCCTAACTCTTACCCTGGGAGAAGGTCCTGCCACACCTTTGTCTCAGAACAGAAGGCAGACCAGAGCCTGCAGCCTAGGCCTGGAATTCTGCTCTGAGAGGACTTAGGTGTCTAGAGAAGCAGGCTCCCCTGTGAGCGCTAGATCACCACAAGGAGAACTGAGCCCCAGCCAGGGGCTGAGCCCAACAGCCAGTGAGTGGTATCAGTTTACTGAGCCCTGAGTGTATGTGGATTATTTTATTGTAGCTTAGAACCACAGTAAGAGCTATGAAGATTCACATACCTCTCCGTTCCATGTTGATGCAAATAGAAACAGTTTGCCCTAAGATCACCATCAGCAGCAGTGAGCAGTGTGTTCCTTACGTCATAGAGCAGTGAGCAGTTTGCATGTTCTGACACGCTAGTCCTCTACAGTCAAGTGCGTGTTATGAAGGCCTCTCCGAGGCCAAGCACTCCCACAGTGCTTTATTTACAACCCTCTCTGCTCAGGAAAGGATTTAAAAAGACTAGATAGGATTACTAGAGGGAATAAACTTAAAAAGAATGCGGGAAATTAGCAGAAAGAAAACAAGAGTAGGAAAGGAAGATGGCAGCATGAATGGGTTTGGAACAAAAGAGACACGCTTTGCTTTTGTGACATAGAAAGTTACTAGTTTATTTCTAGATTTTTGGCAGCTCACAATACCATTGCCTTTGGTTGGTGATCATGCCACTGTCATTGAGAATGTTATTTTTCAAGTACATATCTCATCTCCCCTCCTTGACTAGGCCCCCCACCTTGGGGGCAGGGACCATGGTACATTCGCCTTGGTGCCCAGTGTCTTGTACATGAAAGTGGCAGAAAGAAATGGATGACTCAGTGAATGGAGAAGGGTTTGACAACACAGATAGTGTTGGTCCCATTTTACAGATGAGTAAGAGCAGGGGTTGGGTCCAGATTGGACACAATACCCTTTTATGTTCTTATTCAGCCTCTGCAAATTCTGCAAATGTTGAGGAACGAGGTGTTAGTCAGACAAGACCGAGCAGCCCTTTGCACATCTCTGCACTTGGCTGAAATGTGCGTCATGGGACACAGAGCCCTTTGATATTTTCATTTCCTTTTTGTTGTTTCTTTTCTTAGAACTGAGTAGTTGTTTTCTCTCAGCCTTTGTTCTTTTTCCATAATCACAGTATTGCCTAATAGCTTTCCGTTAATCACCTCGCACCAAATAGCAGGTATTAAATAGGAAATATCAATGGATCTGTGAATCATGTGGGATTTGGGCAGCCAGTCTTCTAAGAACGCATATCACAGAGTTCTGCAAACGATTAAGGCGCTCTGGTGTAGTTATTATCTTTTAAGTCAGTATTTGGAGCCTGCTCTTTCTTCAATGACCAGAAACGCCCTTACACAATAAGTACCTGGACCCAACAGCCTGGGCAGCTGAACTCTTGCAAACACTCTTGTCTCCGTGTTTCGTTCTTCCAGGGGAAATCTGGACTCTGGGCTGATGAGTCAAAGCTATTTTCCATGAGCAGAAAACACGGGGGAACTTTTAACCTTTGCTTTATACATTCCAAGTAAGGAGCACATCCATCTTTTTGTATTCTTAATGCAAAGAAAGTATTTATTTTATGGGGACTATTAAAGCAGGTTTCCTATGCTGTGTGCCTGCTAGAACACAGGCCACGTATGTTACATAAAACAGACATACTTCCATCCCAGGGGAGTCTCTGGTCTTCTCGCTCTTCTTCTCACCTCACTGAGCTTTGATCTTGACGAAGTGATGCTTTTGCCTCAAGCTGGAGGATCCATAAATCTAAGGGGAGGAAGAGCTTGACTTCTTGGCTCTTCGCTCTCTTAGATGCTCATGCTCAATTTATCAAAGGGCTCCTCTCTAAGAACACGCCTGTAACACCTCAACATTCTTGTGAGCTTTCTGTGAGCTCTTCCCCTCTGCCCTTTTGGTTTGTAAAGGCGGATGCAGCTTCTGGTATGTGGGGGGATTTATGAGGTTAATGGGATAGTTCTAGGAGATTTAACGTTTTGCCAGCGTTGAATGGCGAGGTGAGAGTGGATGCACTTTTGCTGCAAGGGGACACGTTAAGCCAAGATGGGGAGGGCTAAGGGCCTGTGTTTTCTGCATTAGGAGAGTCTCTTTTAGATGGTTGACCAGCAGTGTAGCCTGATGACAAGAAGCCCACAGACTGGAATTTTACCTTTGAGTTTAAAACAGTTAAAATCCACTGGAGTTCCGGGCCTGGGAATGGCTAATAAACTAGCTTTTTTTTGTTGAACTTCCAAGTTGAACTTTCATCTTTTTTCCAAGATGATCAGACATTGTGCAGAAACATTCCAATTTTTCTCCTCACCCTTATTTCACTGAACTGCCCCTTCTCCTAAGCCTTCAGGTTCATCTGCCCCATCTGTCTAGTTATTTTCTCCCCAAGTCCACACCAGGATGATTTGGGTGTTGTGGAGGCACGTACACAGCAGGAAGAGTTTTGAAGCCAGACAGTTTGGGTCCCAGTTCTGACAGTCATTTTATAACTCTATAGCCTTAAATTAGTTACTCAGTCCTCTAGTTTTCTTTTTTTAAAAAATATGTGTGTGTGTGTGTGTTTTTTTTTTAATTGATTTTAGAGAAAGAGGAAGGGAGAGGGATAGAGAGATAGAAACATTGATGAGAGAGAAACATCAACATGAATCAGCTGCCTCCTGCATGCCCCCTACTTGGGACTGAGCCCATAACCTGGGCATGTGCCCTGACCAGGAATAAAACTGGCAGCCTCTTGATTCACTGAGCCACACCAGCTGGGCAGTCCTCTAGTTTTCTTATCTGTAAAAGGGGTTAATAGCCCTAATTTTGCTGGGCCACACGGTGTGGATTAAATGCTATGGTATATGAAAGCATCAACACATAGTAGACATTCAAGGAATGCCACTTTTTTGGTTCTTATGACATTGAAGGAAGGGTTTGTATCAGAGGAAGGACATCGTCAGAGGGATGGTGTCTGGAACCATCTCTCTGGCTCTGCTGTTGACCATGCTTTGAAGGGGTGTATTAGTTATCTACTGCTGTGTAACAGGGGATCAGTTAGTGGTTTTAAAGCAACATACATTTATTACATCATAGTTTGTGTTTGACCATGCTTTGAAGGGGTGTATTAGTTATCTACTGCTGTGTAACAGGGGATCAGTTAGTGGTTTTAAAGCAACATACATTTATTACATCATAGTTTGTGTGGGTCAGAAATTCAGGCATGACCTAGTTGGGTCCTCAGGGTCTCTCATGGGGCTGCAGTTGAAGTGTTGGCCAGGACTGGGGTCTCATCTGAAAATCCAACTGGGTAAAATCCTACTTTCAAGCTCATGTGGTTGTTGGCAGGATTTGATTCTTTGCAGATCGTTGGACTTAAGACCTCAGTTCCCTGCTGGAAGCCACCTTCATTTCTTTGTCATATGGGTTTCTCTATAGGGCATCTCACACATGACAGCTTGCCTCATCACAATCAGTCAGAGGGACAGTCCACTAGCAAGACAGAAGTCAGAATCTTATGTAATTTGTTCATGGACGTGACATCTCATCCCATTTGCTGTGTTAGTGACAGTTCCAGTGCAGAACAGAACCAGCAGGAGGATTAGAGCAAGATATTGGTTGTAATCTTTTCTGTGATTGTGGCAGCTTCTAAGCAAGTCTGAAACCCAGGAGGTGACCCTGCAGTCCATAGGCAGAGTGCCTTGTCCTCAGAAAAGCCTCAGCTCTGCTCTTACAGCCTTTTAACTGATTTTCTAGGATAATTTCTCTTCCAAAAGTCAACTGATTATGCACTTTAATCACGTCTACAGAACACCTTTCCAGCAACACCAAGAATTAGAGTTGGTGGAATAACAGGACTGTAGCCTAGCCATGTGGACTCATCAGAGGACTCTCACATTGGGTCAGCTGGGGAGGCCTCTGGCTCCTTGTCTGTGAATTGGAATTAATAACTTCCCTACTCACTTCTCCCATCCCTTCTTGCTTTGCTTCAAGCTTTGCTGCTGAGACAAACTGGCCCATCTCTCATTTTACTGGAGTGTCTACTAAGTATCTGATGCTGGACTTCATATGATAACAAAGTTGTGGGATGCACATTTATGCTGAAAAGTCTGTTTGACAGTTCACTGACAGATACTGCCACTTGCATGTACATAGCTTATCTGTGGTTCAGGTGATTTGAGAAGACAGAGAGGGTGTTTCTGATTGCGGGAATCCCACACAGAGATGGGCCCAGGGTGAGGGGCTAGGGTGGAAGTGCTGGGAGACGGGGGGAGGCATGGCTTCCATAATTTCTGCAGGGTTTTACCAGGCTCTGGGGTCAGGGTGTGGGTGTGAGCTGTGGTGAGTCATTTTTTCCTGTTGATGGCAGTTTCCTCTTCCGCAAAATGAGAACATTGGCTGAGGTGACCACATACCCTGCTGTCCTCACTGGTGCAGTGTTAATGGTGAAAGAAATGATTATTCCAGGACAATGGCTCCATATCAACCCTGTCCAGGTTGGTGGGGTCACATTCTCACCTGGACACTGGGCAGGTTCTGTGAGTTCATGAATCTCTAGGAAAGGTGAATATTTACCCAGCACCTTCCATAGGCTACACCTCCTTCTGATCACGTAGGCTCTATACCACTATAAGGGGTAGACAAAAGGAGGTTAATAATAATGAATAATACAATAGTTAATAAATAAGTAATAATACAACATCAACTCTGTGTTTTGCATACTCACAACTGTAAACCTACTTTTGTCCACCCTGTGTATTGAAACTACCCCGTTGAGGGCTCTGCTTCTCCATGGTCTCTGCAACCTCAAGGTCCAGGCCTAGGATAGTTTTTCCATCGATGTGTGCCAACACCTGTTAATTCTCACATACGCCATAGGCTGGTAGGTGGCTCTATCTCCTCCCCGGAGATGAAGACAGAGAAGTGATCAGAAGTTCCTGCCCCAGACGCAGGCGTGCAGGTGGGTGGACCAGGCGTGCAGGGTGGTGTGCACGTGCATGTGCATGTCCTGGAGACCCCACACCCACTCCCCACATCTGGGCTTTCCCAGGCACATGTTCCTCTGATAGATATTAAAGGTCAAGCTGGACCTATATGGCCACGGGAAGTGGAGCTTATTTCTGGCCACGGGAGCTATTGTGGCGGCATCATGGGCTTTACAGGCCCAGGGAGCTGGGTCAGGGGCCTGTGAGCTAAGAGGGGCTGTTCACAGGCTCCAGAAGACCTGTAATGTTTATAAGAATCGCAGAGTTTCAGGGAACTCTCAAGTGTCTACAATTCAAGCTCTGTTTCTCAGCTGTTGTAAGATTCAGGCTGTCACAGTGAGTATCATGCTCTACTTTCTGGGAGAGGTCACAGAACTAAATAAAATCTCAATATGCAGCTTAAAACACAACTCCGGACTACTGTGAAATGTGAAAAATGCCCTTTTTCCTAAGGTTATCCTACCTTTCAAACAAAAATAGTTTTCGGCTGCTGCATAGAACTTGAGAAATTAGGGTAATTAAATTGTAGGACAAATAAAACATCACATTTTTAGTAGGAATCAGACTGGAATTGTGCAGCTAACTCTTAACTTTATGTTTATAATGGCTTAAACCTGTACATGTGTGAGAGTGTGCATTTATGTATACATGTGTGTGAGAGTGTGCATGTATGCATGTGAGTGTGCATTAGTGTGTGTGAGAATGTGCAGGTGTGAATATGTGTGTGAGTACATATGTGCATATCTGTGTGAGAGTGTATATATACATATACATATGTGAGTGTGAGAGTATACATATACATATGTGTATATGTATACATGTGAGAGTGTGCATGTATGCGTGTCCACATGTGGGAATGGCACATGTGTTTGCATGTGAGTGGGTGTATGTATATCTTTTGCGTGGTGTGTGTATGTGTGTGACAGGTATGGATGTGTTTGTGTGTCTACTTTCACTAGGGACATGGGGGAAACTACTCTGAGAAGCTGACACTTTAAAGGAAGAAGACAGCCATGCAAAGATAGATTATCAGGCTCAAAGTCTTGGAGTTGAAAGTGTAACATGTACAAGCGACATAATGTGGGCAGTGTGGTCAGTGTTCGGTATTCTGGGTGGAGAGGGGGAGGCAATATCAGAGGGGTAAGCAGGCTCAGGTCACATAGGGCCCCGCAGGCCACAATAAGGACTTCGATTTTGGACTAAGGTTTATAAGACATTGTTGGAGGATTTTCATCAGCAAAATAATCCTATCTTCTGATTTACACTTAAAAAATGTCCCTTTGGCTTTTGTAGGCAGGCCAGAGATCAGGCAAGAAGGCCAGCTGAAGACTGCTGTAAAGGTCAGTGAGAACTTGGATGGGATACGTGCTGACGGCAGAGGGTTGGGTCTGCTTTATACTTGGGAGGTCAGTGACTCTGCTAAGGAACTGAATGTGAGTGGTGAGGGAAAGACAATAATAAGAGGTCGGCCTAGGCTTTGGTCAGTGGAGCAAGGTAGTCAATGGCACCCTTGACAGATATGGAGAACACAGAGAAGAGCTGATCTGTGGCTAGAAAGTGGCAGAAATCCAGACTTCTTTAACCATGTTAACTTTGAAAAGTGTATTCTCCTTCCCTTCCCCTTGCTTCCCGTCCTTTCCCTTCCTCCCTTCCCTTTTCCTCCTTCTCTCCTTCCCTCCCTTCTCCACTCCCTCCCTCCGTCCCTTCTTCACTCCCTCTTCTGCTGCCTTTTTCTCTTTCCTTCCCTTCCCTGAAGGCCTAAGCATCATATTAGGTGCTGGTGATACAGAGATGGTGACAGAATTGTGGCTCTCAAGTAGCTCACATGTTAGTGGGAGTGGCTGTGGCATAAACAATTATGAGGGTTTTTTTTTTAATACTTGGGAGGTCGAATACTAGTAAAAGTTTGCCCAATTGCCATGGAAACAGAGAGGTGGAAGTATCTAGCTCTGGCGTTTTCCAGAAATCACACAGAAAAAGATATTTTTTGAATTATTTTTTCCCTAAATTCTTATTGTGTTCTCTGCCTCTTAGCTTTTAACCTGGCAGCTGGTCAATGATTTTTTGCTTATATGAACACTCTTATATTTCCTTCATTGAGATGCTGGCTTCCTTCCTGGCTACTGTCCTTTGACTTGGCACATTGATAGATTAGCCTCAGAATAACAGCTGGCTGAAACTGACCTCTGGTCCCAGTACATGCTTCTGTGGGTGGCAGCTAATTGGTCTTGACCTGATGGGCAGGGTGTGCATAGATTCTGCCTGGGTTGGGGGAAGGCTTTTTGAAGGAGATGAGTCTAGAAAAGAAGGAGGAATGAGCCAGGGAAACAAGGCAAAGTCCTCACCATTGCCTGGTTCATGGGTTTGGGAGTCAGACGTATCATGGTTCCTATTCCTGCTTTTTTATTTCTTATTTTACTTTTAGAAAATACGCTGTGTTTTCTAATCTTCACTTTGATCTGCAGCATGTGGATAATAACACTTTAATTCAGGCTTTGTTGGGAAAAGTGAGACTTAGAGATATTTAGTAAATACGGATTAAATTGGCCCAATAATGAAGAAATGTTTTAGACCAACATTTTGAATTGAAATGGTACTTTTTCAGGATTAATCTTGTTCAGGTTACCCTGCTTGTGGTAATACATCAAGCTAGGATGTTTAAATAATAGTTCAATTAAATAAGATAATGAATGTAAAGTACCTGGAATTATGCCTGTACACAATTAGAACTCATCAGATTCTCACTTTTATTACACAGTTATCCACAATTGCAGAAGAGTTTGCTTCTGGTATCATGGAAATTGTAAGATAGGTAAACTACCTCTTAAAGATGTTTCTCCTCCGAAACTATGCATTTCAGAAACTGGTGTAGTGCAACTATATATAGAGGCCTGATGCATGAAATTCGTGCAAGAGTAGGCCTTCCTTCCCCTGGCTGCCAGCACTGGCTTCCCTCTGGGACCCAGAAACCAGGCTTCCCTCCGGCCACCAGCAGGCACCTGGGACACGGGCTTCCCTCACAGTCCTGGCTTCATCCAGAAAGTCATCCAGAAGGACGTCCGGTCTAATTAGCGTATTTTATTATTATAGATATAATGTCAGCAAGGAAAGAGGAGAGCTGTATGTGATGGTTGGAATCATTTTTTGGCAATACTCACTCTTCTCCCCCTCCCACAGTCGACAGAGTATAATTCTTAGCCCCTTTGATTCTGAGTTTGGCCATGTGGCCTATGTTGGTCAGTGGAATGCTAGAGGATGGAACATAGTGGAGATATTAAACATGCTTATGCAGTTTGGCTTGGCTCTTGGCTCCAGTAATCACCGTGAGAAGAGCATGCCTCATGAGGTTGAAAGACAGGTGGGGTAGGCCTTAGTCTTACCTGTGGCCTGAAGGCAAGCCCAGCTTACCTCACAAAGTGGAGTTACCCAGCTAACCCGTGGACCCACAAGCATGAGAATACATGCTTATTGATGGTAGCCACTTACTTTTGGGCTGGCTTGTTATGCGTGTTAATGAGGAAATGGCTGACTAATACATTGTGTGTGTGCATCTTTCTTATCTAGTGGTCAGGACCCTGTAGCTCTGTGTCCCCATGTTCTCAGTCAACCCTATACCATGCCAGTCCTATTACTTGACTTTCATAGACAAACGTTTCTAAGTTTCACATTGATCTGAATGGATTGAGCTCTTTGGTTTTGTAGGCAGAAGGTAGTATAAAATCATTGAGCCCGGTCTCATTATTTTACAGATGAAGAAGTTAAGAGGGAACGCAATTTGGCTAAAATCTCACTGTTCTTTAGAAGAGCAGGGAGAATGCAGGCATCCTGACTTGCTCTTCCGTGCGTTTTGTCAAATGACTTAATTTTACAGATTGGACTGGAAAGCTACTGTAGCAGTGAATGGAGAAAGGGTTGATAAGCAGATATGGAGGGAGGTGCTGAGGAAAGGGGAAATTGGTGGGTTGGTCAGGCATTGGCCATGGCTGGAAATAAAGGCTGCTCTGAAGTGCGCAATCATTGGACTTGTTCAAAGACTTTCTCTGGGAAGAAAGGGATAAAATTAAGCCATGGAAAGTTTTGGCCAAGTCATGAAAAAACATTTTCCAAAAGAGCTGTTAATTTGAAGGTGGAATGAGTCACAGCCCATGGGCAGGGCTGAAAATCCCATCAGCCGAATTACTCAAAACTTAACTGGACAATAAAAAAACGTATGGTTAAGGCAAACATCCCCGCAGGGTTAGGCCAAAGAGACACTGTGTCCCTGTTTGAACTTTTCCTTTGTATTTCCAGGCCAAATCTACATGGAAAATTACCTGGTACCTCAAATCATGAGAATAGCGGGGCCAGATTATTTCAATATGGAAGACTTTCCCCATTTTACTTGTCTTCAGGGTGGAATTTGTTGAATGGTGACCAAACTTTCAATATTGTTATTGTGACAGGCCTGGCACTTACTAGTTGATAGCTGGAAAATAAAGTTTCTAGGTGAACTTAAACCTTGAATTTTCTAATTTATAGGAAAGTATGGTTCTGTTCAATGACAACAATATTACCATGGAGCTTAGTAACTAGAAGTGCACAGCAGGGTGGTTTAAAAATAGAAATCTGGTTTTGAAAACATTCTTTTTTAGACATAAGGCATCCTCCTATCATCCCCTCTGAAAGCTCTGCATCCAATTCTAATGTGTGTGTGGGCGTTTTCCCACTCACTACCCAAAAATTCTCTCACACAACTGGGCATTCTACAGTTCAACTCCACTCTGACGCTAGCTACCTGGAGATAGCCTCTGATTCCTCAGGCAAAGGACTCAGTCCCCCAAGACTGTCTCCCTTCAGATGTCAACTACAAGTCCAGGTTGTCACTTCTGTTTCTGACCGAGTGTCCATACATCAGAAGTTGTCATGGGCCCTTCCTTGGGCTCAATGAGGTCACTAGAGTGGCTCACAGAATTTAGGAAGACCATTTGCTCACCAGATTACTGATTTATTACAAAGGATATTAAAGGACACAAGTCAACAACCAGATGAAGAGATATACAAGGAGAGGTCCCGAATGAAGGAACCTCAATCCTGGTATCATATAGTTTGAGGACTGGCAAGGTGGCAGGTGCAAGAGTTCTGGGTCACCCTGGATGTTCTCCATACCTGTCATTTTGGGTTTTGTGGAAGCTTCATTCCTAGGCATGAATGATTGAATCCTTGGCCATTGGGGATTGATTTAACCTCCAACCTGTCTCTCTCTCTCCGCGCCCCCCCCCCCCACCAACTGCCCTCCCTCATAGGTCAGGGGAGTGGGTATAAAAATTCCAACCCTTTAATTACATGGTTAGTTCTCCTGGCAACCAGGGTCCACCCTTAGATGCTGCCCAAATGTCACCTCTCTAACCAAACAAAAGTCCCCCCCTTTTTTTTGTTCTCATCACTTAGGACATTTCCAGGGTTTTAGGAAATTAATGCCACAAATGGGGATGAAAACAATATATATACTTTTTAAAAAAAATTTTGTTTTGTTGCTTAAAGTATTACAAAGAGTATTATATATGTCTCCCTTTTTCCCCCCATTGACCTTCCCCCGGCCTCCCCTACCCCCCAGTGTCTTGTGTCCATTGGTTATGCTTATATGCATGCATACAAGTCCTTCGGTTCACAACATCACACTCTCTTTAAGTTTTGTTGTAAAAGAAAAAAAATGAGATGTGGTGCCCACATCATAGTAAACTGTAAAATGCCTGGTGAATGGTGGTACTTGATCACTCTGAGCTCAGGGAAGCCCTTCTAACACCTCGGTCTAGGACAGGTATAGTACTCCTCTTTTTCAGGGTATTGATTGATGTGCTTGTTTATTGACAGCTGCCTTCCTCATTAGCCTGTAAGCTCTTGCTTCACTTAGTGCAGTGGTCGGCAAACTGCGGCTCGCGAGCCACATGCAGCTCTTTGGCCCCTTGAGTGTGGCCACGAAGTTTCAATTGCACTGTACGTGCGCACCCGCACGTGGTATTTTGTGGAAGAGCCACACTCAAGGGGCTGCAGTTTGCTGACCACTGACTTAGTGTAGTGGTTCTCAACCTTGGCTGCACATTAGAATCACCTGGGAATCTTTTTAAAATCCTGATTTCTGGGCCTCATCCTCCAGAAACTCTGTTTCTTTGTTATGGGGTGAGGCCACAACATTAGTAACAAAGAAACAGAATTCCAGAGGATGAGGCTCAGAAATCAGGATTTTAAAAAAATTTCCCAGGTGATTCTAATGTGCAGCCAAGGTTGAGAACCACTGACTTAGTGCCTTTGATTCAGTGAGGGAACCACTGAGTGATCAGTTTGAGGATGGAACTCTCGGTTTCTATCTATTATTTCCTTTTTTCCCCAAGGCACCTGTTCGCAGCTCTTCCTGTGTCTCCTGTGTAAAGGTCTCCTCAGTGGCTTGTAGTTCTCTTCAGGTTAAGTTCAAACTCCCCCTTGTGGCCCTGAAGACTTCTCAGGACGTGGGCTTTTTCTGTTTATCTAGATGTTTCTTTTCCCTAATTCCTGCCTGGAACTCAACTTTCCAGCATTCAACTCACTACAGGTCTCGATATTTTGTTCTCTATAACGGCTAATTAACCTTTGTTATATTTGATAAAGAATGCTTTTGGCAAATGGCAATTTATCTCTTAATTCTCTTCTGTTGTATTGACGTGCAATCCTATGGAATCCACGAGTGATTGGGTTATTCCTGAGGTACACTACAATAGCCCCAAACTAATTTCAGTCCTTGTGAATTTCTCTAGAAGGAATTAAAGGAGACCCTCTACATAATTCTCAGCAATATGTTTCATATTACCTTTTTACAGCTTTCTGGTTTTTCCATATCTCAAACTCTTCAAAATGTCCCTTTCTCCAAAAACTTTCCTTTCCCTTCAAATCATCCTTTTTTAAAAATTTGAGGGAGGGAGGGAGGGGGAGAGAGAGAGAGAGAGAGAGAGAGAGTGAGAGAGAGAGAGAGAGAGAGAAGGGACAGAGAAAAGGAGAAAGAGGAAGAGGAACAACAATTTGTTGTTCCACACATTTATACATTCATTGGTTGATTCTTATATGTGCCCAGATTAGGGCTCAAAACCACAACCTTGGTGTATCGGGACAATGCTCCAAACAACTGAGCTACCCAATCAGGACAAAGAATCCTGTATCCATTTTAGAAATAATCAGGAACTTTGAATATGGGATTTATTTGATATAAAACTTGTTGATTTTATTAGGCTTCATAATATGGGGATTATGTTATATCCTTATCAGTAGAGATGGCACCTCATGTATTTATAAGTACAATGGCATGATATCCAAGGTTTGATTTTAAATGCTCCAGTCAAAACTAGGGTAGTGATGGGATTACATAAAATAAAATCCATAAAATGTGGATAATTATAGTTACATGCAGACCATTATACTCTTCTCTCTGCTTTTGAGTGTGTTTGAATATTCCCCCTTCCCCTACCAACCAGTTCCAGATTCTACTCTGAAGCTGGTCCTAACCTCTCCCTAAGTCCTCCTCATTCTCTGGGCTCATCCTGCTCCCTCCAGTCTCCCATTCTGCACCCTACAGCCTCGAAGTGCTCAAAGTGGGTGGGGTTGAGCCCACTCCTCTTTAGAAGGGCAGACAGGGCAACATCAGAACACAATGGCAGGCAAGAGGGAGCCTGTGAGCATTGTCATATTAATACACATTTATCTACAACCAAATGTTTCAGCTTCACCTGATCACTTCTGCATGTCTTGCCCTTTGGGTGTTCAGTGATTGCTTTAAAACTTAGCAAGTTGTGTTCTTCACAGTCTGATATTCAGTATTTTTTTTTTTTTGTATTTAGTGTAGATGATGTTCTCTTGCACTTATAAGTATTTTTATTTAAAATTTTAAAGCCATGCATTTACTGAACACAGGATTTGAGGGCCTACAGTGCCACAATGGGAACTGTGGATGTAAGAATAAAGTCACAGGCCAGCCACTCCAGGTGGTTAATCCAGAAGGGGAGAAAGACCCAACTTAAATAGGGAAAGTGGAGCATAGTAAGTGTATACATTTAAGTTTGTCTATACTTCCAAGTAGGAGGGAGGAGAAAAGGATTTATACTTTAAATTTTCAGTAGCTGATATTCGAGGCCCTGCTATGAGTTCTGTATATGCTTTTGATCTAATGCTCTTTCAAGATAGGTATTATGATCACCTTTCAAGATAGGTATTATTATCACCATTTTGCAGAGGTGGACAGCAAGGCTCAGGAAAGTTAAGGACCTTGTTCAAGGTCACTCAGCTATAATGTGGTAAACTAGAGATTTCTTTCCCACTTAAAAAATATTTGGGCTTTCAAATATTTTATTTAATGGATACTTACTTTAAAAAAATATTTTTATTGATTTCAGAGAGAAAGGGAGAGGGAGAGAGCCCACAACATGGGCATGTGCCTTGACCAGGAATCCAACCATGACCTCCTGGTTCATAGGTCGACATTCAACCATTGAGCCATGCCAAGTGGGTGATACTTTTTATGAAGTCATTTTAGTTCAATTTAATTCTAAATTGTTCTCTATAGAGCAGGCTTGCTGTGTATATAAGTTATGTAATTTTTATCTGTCAATGTTATTTTTAAATTGGATTTAAATCATTTTTGCAGCATTCCAGATTCAAAGAAATGGGTCTTTGAAACGGGCCTTAAAGACCAGGGAGACATGCTCCCTGGGATGAAAGAGGGGCCTTCCAGTACATTCCAGATGGAGTGTGTATTCATCAATTATGCAACCTTGGAAAATGGGAAGGGAATGTAGACCACTCTCTAATCTTCAGATGTATAATACTGTTCTGAGCATTGAAACAATGAAAGGAATTGCAAATGTAAAGAAATTTTGCTAACTTAACAACATACTTAAAATGTCTACATGTCCAAAAGGGGACATCTATAATACTTTCAATGATAAAGATACATATGCTACATCTAAATGCAAATAATGGAGTTTGAAAAATTTTCAAAAATGATTAAAAAATTTTGATGTCCTTAATAAACAAAGAATTAATATTGGCCTTTAACATGCCTCCCCCCATGGGAACTTGGAATCAACAAAGGATTCATTAAATAATCCCCAATCTTCATTAGATTCAAAAGGATAATAGAGGTGGGAAACTTTATTTTTACTTAAAAGGTGGTGACAGAATTCTTCTTGGGAAAAGAGTTGTCTTTTGTTTGGAAAAACTGTTTATAACTTACCTAGTTCTGGCTTTTTCTCTATATTTTTACATATCTGACATAATGGTAATATATATATTTTTAAACCAAAATAAATTAAATAAACAGTATTTTTAAAAAGATTCTCCCAGGACAGGATGCCACCCACCCACATGGATCTGCTCTTGTTTGTCTCTGTCTGGCTTTCTGTCTCCCTTGGTGTCTCCTTATCAAATTCTTCCAGGAGTGAGTCAGGCAGGTCTCTGTGAGAACAACTCCATCTTCATTTCTCACGATTCTGTGAACTAATCAGGTCCACCTGAGCAGTTCTTCTGTTTCACATGGTATTTCCCAGGATGGAGGGCCACTGGCTGGAGGCTTCCCTGGAGCTGTCGTTGGCAGTTGGGCCAGCTGTTGGCTGTGAGCTTACCAGGACCTCTTGGCAGGGGCCTCAGCTCTCCTCGATGGGGGCCTGTCCATGAAGCTGCTTTGGTTTCCTCATAGCATGGCAGCTGGGTAACAGAAGGAGCCCTCCAGATGCAGGAACAAAGATGCTTTAGGACTCTTAATCCTCTGTTTTGTGAGTTATTGTATTAGTCAGGGTTCTCCAGAGACAGAACCAATAGAATGTAGCTGTGTGTACAGCGGAACCTCATTTCTCGAACTTAATTTGTTCCGGAATCCCAAATGACTCCCTGTTTTAACCTCTCTTATATATAGCACATGTCTATTGTACTATTTAACCTACAAATGAACACTTTAAAAACAAAAAGAACATGAAATTAAAATTTAACAAAGAGGAAAGGGAATGTTTGGAAAAACTGTTTCTACCAATAATTAAACATTTAACAATAATTATAAGCATCAACAAAAGCAAAACAGCCACAAAAATATTCACAGCACAATATCCTGAGATTTTAACTGTGCTAAACTGACTCATATTAATGCATTCTGTCCTTTGTTTGTCACCTGAGAAATGTGTGATTGTTCATATAGGTATCAGCATAAAAGGATTGTCAAGTTGAGAAGTGAATTGTTCAAGATGGGAGATGTTCAAGAAACGAGATTCCACTGTATATATAAAGAGATTTATCATTAGGAAGTGGCCCATGTGATCATGGAGGTTGACAAGTCCCAAGATTGGCAGTTGGGCAGCTGGAGACCCAAGAGAGTTGATGGTATAGTTTTAATGAGAAGGCTGGTAGGCTCCAGACCCAGGGAGAGTCTACCTTTCAGTTCCAGTCAGAAGGCAAGAAAAAGCTATGTCTCAGCTTGAAGGCGGTCCAGCAGGAGGAATTCCTTCTTTCTGGAAGGGGAGAGTCAGCTTTAATGTTGTATTCAGGCCTTCAACTGATTGGATGAGGCCCACCCACACTAGGAAGGAGATCTGCTTTACACATTTTACAATTCAATGTTAATCTCATCCAGAAACCTCCAGGGCACACAGAATAAGTTTTGATCAAATATCTGGGCATCCTGAAGCCCAGTTAAGTTGACACATAAAATTAATCTTCACAGTTATGTTGAGTTACTTTTACTGTTTTTTATTGGTCAAAGTCCATTATCAGCCAAGGAGTGGAAAGAGACTCCACTTCTTTCAGAATTTCTGTGTTTTACTACAGAGAGGTGATGGCTGCTCTGAGGAATGTATATGACTGAGTCCTACCTCTTATCTATTGATTTAGAATCAAGAATGTGGGGCCCAGGAATATGCATTTTTACAAAACTTCCTCAAAGATCATGATTCCAATCATGGTTTAAGGACCCATGTCCAATGGGAAACAATCTGCTTATCAGTTTTGGATTCTTCTCCAACTCTGATTTATTCTTTAGAATTTAGACCTTTGTCTAAATTATCTCTGCCTTATCCTGGTTTTCTGCTTTTCCATCCTGTCTCAGTATATCATCTTGAAATGTGTCTCCCTCATTACACAAAAGAATGGCACTTTCAGTTTTTGTTTGGTCCTTTTCTTTTTAGCCTTGGGATGTGCTAATTTATTTTATGTTGAAGATATGCTTTTTAATTTTAAAATAATTTTACACTTATAGGAAAGTTGTAAAGACAGCACAGAGAGCTCCCATTTACTCCTTACTGATTTTTCCTGTCCCTAATGGGTGAGCATGATGCATTTGTCATGCCAGAACTGTTTTGGCTCAGTGGATAAAGTGTCGGCCTGCGGACTGAAAGGTCCCAGGTTCGATTCCTGTCAAGGGCATGTACCTTGGTTGCGGGCACATCCCCAGTAGGAGATGTGCAGGAGGTGGCTGATCAATGTTTCTCTCTCATCGATGTTTCTAGCTCTCTATCTCTCTCCCTTTCTCTCTGTAAAAAATCAATAATATATATATATATATATATATATATATATATATATATAGAGAGAGAGAGAGAGAGAGAGAGAGAGAGAGAGAGAAAACATTAAAAAAAACTGAGTAACTCACACTGCTATAATACTATTCACTCAACTGCACACTTTGTTTGGGATTTCCTAGCTTTCATATGTCTTTTTTTCATATTACAGGGTGGAATCCAGAAAATCGATTTCATTTTGTCACTATGTCTTCTTAGTCTCCTCTGATCCGTGATAGTCTCTTACTTACCTTGTTTTCTATGATCTTGACAGCTTTGAAGATTACTGGTCAAGTGTTTTGTAGAATGTCCCTCGATTGGGGTTTGTCTGCTTTTCCCTCCCCACCCCTTGATTATATTGGGATTTTGTTTTGGGGAAGAATTCTACAGAGGTGAAGTATCCTTCTAATTATGTCATGTCAGGGAGAAGGTGAGGTCAACAGGACTTATCATTGGGGATGTTAACCTTCATCCTTTGGTCAAGGTAGTGTCTACCAGGCTTCTTCACTACAAGTTGTCCTTCATCTCTCCACACCCTGTTCTCTGGGAGTAAGTCATTAAGTCCAGCCATTCTCAAGGGAATGGGAGTTAAGTTTCACATTCTGGGGATGGAGTATTGACACATATTATTGGGTAATTGTCTTTAAGGAAGGTTCTAAATAGTTCGTTTGGTCTTTTAAATCCAGAACTTCTCAAACCCGGGACACTGGATAAAATGGATCATTATAACAGTGTTGCTCAGACAGAGTGAGCACAATTCATTCATCTTCCCTTCTCCTGGGCCTCCAGCAGGGGCACTGTCTTTAAGATCCAGCTCCATGTCCTGTGCTGCCCTAGTAAAGATGATCTCCTGAATTTTGAGGGTCACTAAGTCAGCTGCCTAAACCAGACTTTGGAAAACCAAGTGAAAAAGACCATGCCATGAAAAGTACAATTGCCAGTGTTCCCATGGAAACCAGAGTACAAAGGGGCTGTTTGCCTGGAGAGGTCTGCTTATTTTATTTTTTTAAAACTATCAAGAATAACCCTTTGAGATGTGACATTCTGTTTTCACAAGCGCACTCAAGGTGTCAGACAGAGCCCGATTTTATATTCCTTGAAAATAGAGTGTGCTGTAGTGTTTGCCGGACTTTTCAACATGTCACTTTCAACCAATTTTATGTACAAATGGGTTACAGTCCCATGAAAATATTCGGAAAAAGAGGAAACTGTTTCAAAAAGGAGTATTAAGTATTATTACATTGAAAGCCATGCCGAGTGGAAAACCTTTCCACCCAACCTCCAGTCTTTCAGGGGAGCAAGGGACCAGCGTGTTTGTATAAAATAGGAGAGTCCCATCTCTACCAACCAGAGGTCCAAGAGGAGCTCGGTCAAACTGGCCATTCATCTTCTCTCCTCTGAAATCTTGCCTGGATTGGTGACGGGATCTTGGAGTCACTTTCAAAGACGCCCTTGGTCCCCTGTTCTCTGTGGCACTTGTTTCAGTTCCCCTTCCAATAGGATTGCAGGACACACTTACCCCAACCCAAGACCAGGTCTTCATACCTGCGGAGAATGTATTCCGTGAGGTTGATTGAGAGTGTTGGCTCACAGGGTATTCCAGAAGTAATTTTCCTCCTTTAAAATAATATATTCACTTAGGATGCTGAGGGCTTTCTTCTTAGATCTCTCATTTTAAAATATGCCCCTCTCATCCCAGTGTGGTCCTGATGCCACCGTGTCTCAGCAGCAACCTTTTGAGGTTGTGTGGAGACGAGAAGTGGGAATAATTTACGGTGACAGGGCCAATTTTAAAACAGAGGCCCCGTGTTCCTGATTGTGGGGACTGGGCTCAGAATGAGCTACTTCGTGGCATCTGGCACTTTTTAGAGAGAGTTTCGAGTTTCAAATTTTACTCTCTACTCCCAGGAAAATGAGGCTTTCCACCATCTTTGCAGATGGAATCTTTTCCCAGAGCCCATTTCAGAGATTCCAACTCCAGGGATGTCACATGAATGAGGTGGAGTTTTGTTGACTCCCTTGAATTTCCTCCTCAACAGGCTTTTTTACATTATAAATATTTTGTATATATATATATATATGATGTTTTTATTGATTTTTAGAGAGAGGAAGGGAGACAAGATAGAGGGATACAAACACCGATGAAAGAGAAACATCGATTGGCAGCCTCTTGCATGCCCCACCTGGGGATCGAGCCCACAACCCTGTGACCTCCTGGTTCATGGGTCTGTGCTCAACCACTGAGCTATACTGGTTGGGCTGTACCATCTATCCTGTACACAAATATTTTGCATTTCAAAAATGAACTTTTCTTGTCTTATTGAAATGAGAATCAGAAGTGGCCAACTTTTAAAAAATATCGTGACTCAGGTATAGGATTCACTTTTTAATTCCTGGGCTGGGCCATGTGTGGACCACAAACACGTCCTTCTTTTGTGCCCCTGGCCTGTGGCCAGCAATTTGAGCAGTATGGGCAGCTTCTGAGGCTCCTTATTCTAGGCCAACACCCCCAGGCCTGTTCTGTGGCTCAGCAATCCCGTGAGACGGTCCTGAAAGAGGGTTTCATGGTCATAGACACTCGGGAGACCTCACCTCCAAGATGTCCCTTTCAGCAATTCACATTGCATGTTAGTAAATGAGGAATTTGTTTCACATTATTTATATCACTGTTTTCTAAATTTATAGGACCATGGAACATAGAACACCTAAGAAGTCCGTAACATAAACTATATTTTAGGAAACGTTCACTCAAATTCATACCTGAGTATCATCTGTCTGAGGCAGTAGTTGCACACTGACCCACGTCATTTTTTGTTTTTATTTATTTATTTATTTATTTATTTATTTATAATATATTTTATTGATTTTTTACAGAGAGCAAGGGAGAGAGATAGAGAGTTAGAAACGTCGATGAGAGAGAAACATCTATCAGCCGCCTCCTGCACATCTCCTAGTGGGGATGTGCCCGCAACCCAGGTACATGCCCTTGACCGGAATCGAACCTCGGACCTTTCAGTCCGCAGGCCGACGCTCTATCCACTGAGCCAAACCGGTTTTGGCATGTTTTTAGATTTAAATTAATTTCTATCAATCAGGAGATTTCTCCTGTAAATGGGTCTGGGCTTTTTTAATGTTTCTATTTGGGATGAATGGGCTGGGATGGAAGGTGTCTGCTCAGTTCCAAGGGGAAAGTGCTCTGTAGTTCACCCAACTCCCCACCATTCTGTTACCTCCCTGAGGGAGCTGAGGCCAGAGGTCATTCATTATGTGTTCATACACTCGCTTTTGCTGTAAATAGAAAACTGCTCTCTTGGAAGTAGGGACAAAGAGACTTGGGCTTGAAGGCTGTGTTTCAGAAAAAAAGTGGAGCAGGCACCTGAGTTTCTTCTATAGTCATCCCCCCTTATCCATGGGGAGTAAGTTCCAGACCCCCAGTGGATGCCTTAAACCGTGGGTAGTACCAAGCCCTATAAATACTATGTTTTTTTCCTACTCATACATACTACGAAAAAGCTTAATTTAGAAATTAGGCACAGTAAGAGATTAACAACTAGTAATAAAATAGGACGATTATACCAATCTACTGTAATGAAGTTATGTGAATGTGGTCTCTCTCTCCCTCTCTCAGAATATCTCCCTCTTCTGCACATACAGCCTGGGTACACTCGACAGAGTGATGATTCATGTCTGGCATGGGATGGAGCGGGATGGTGCAAGATTCTATTACTGAGAATGGGCACAACTTAAACCTTATGAATTATTTATTTCTGGAAATTTCTATTTAATAGTTTTAGACTGTGGTTGACTGAACCTGAGAGAATAGAATCTCTGGAGAAGAGGGGACTCTCAATCTTGGGTGCATTACCTCTTAGGCTGGGATTTGCATGTTTTCCATGGAGAGAGAGTGCAACCCCAGGCAGAGCTCACCAAGGGAAAAATGATCTGTCCCTCTAAGGCCTGAAGCCCCAGGACTGGGCACTCAGGGCTCCCACTGGAAGGGGCCTCTCTTCCACCTTTTAGGAGAGACTATACAGAATATACCCCTAAGTACGGAGTCTCCACAGAAATGAGAAGTCTTGGTAGTCGATATAGTTAGATACTTAATAGGGGCGGAGGCTCCTTTCTTGCAGGACTGATAGCTGGACACAAGTGAAGAGACTGGGCAGTGTAGGGCGTGTCTCACAGTTTGTGGCGAGACCTGCTAAGAAGCGGTTACAGCTGTTCCAGGGGCTGGAATTGGGATTTGGCAACAGACAGAAGGAAGAGGAGCAGGGAACACTGAAAAGGTTCTCTTGGACCCGCTCACTGGAATTGAAGTTATGTTAGTGGATGGATTCACCCCTCCCGGCACCTAAATTTCGACAGATTTGTTTGCATTCAGATGTAATGGCAGTTAATCCCAACAGGTGTAGTTTTATTGAACAGGTGGGGAAGGCCACAAAGACTTCAGCCAACAAAAGCATGTGTAGCCCAGCCAGTGTTGCTCAATGGTTTAGCATAGACCTATGAACCAGAAGGCCTGGATTCGATTCCCTGTCAGGGCACATGCCCAAGTTTCAGCTCGATCCCCACTGTGGGGTGTGCAGGAGGCAGCCGATCAATGATTCTTTCTCATCATTGATGTTTCTATCTCTCTCCCTCTCCCCTCCTCTCTCTGAAATCAATAAACAAATATATATATATCTCGTGTGTGTAAAGGGGGAGTTGCAGAAGCCAGGGGGCTGGAGATGGCTTCTGGGAGATATCCTGAATGCAGACTCACTCAGTGCTTCCCTTGGAGCTCACTGGGCGGAGGGATCATGGTGGCATGAGCCCTGTGCTCTGGAGCTGGCATTTGGACTTGAGTGTTAAGTACAGTGATCACACATTCCTCCGGATCCAGCCTGTCTTTGTAATGCTTTCCCCTGAAAGAGTTAAGGGAGTGCCTCACTGTGACCAGTGCAATTAAAAGGCGTTTGGACACTTGGGAGGATACCCTCGCTCCAGATTTTAAAGGGCCTCAACTAAGACCTCGTGGGGCCTTGAGGGACCAAGATAGCATTGTTACTGGTGTGGAAGGAGGGTGAGGGAGCATGGGGTCATGGTCTAACCCAGGGAGAATAAATCTTCCCTGCGGAGCCCAGGCCTGGCCAGCGCCCGGTGATGCGGACTTTATATACAGGACCTGACTTGCGATTCATTAAGCCGTTCCCAGTGTAGCCACCAGTGCCCACGAAGGCAGATCTGTGCAGTCTCATATTCCAGGAAGTCACTGGAACGTCACAGGCCAATGAAATTGACTAGTCTGACAGGAACACACAAACAACCAGGATGTACGACTGCACCCCGCATCCCCCCACTGTGTTTATTTAGGAGTGGAGGTCCATTAAGTGCTCTGTGATGGCCTTTTGATAACATACCCACCTTCGCCAGGCGGCTGGGGCTGGATGTCTGCCCTCCAATGTGACAGCTGACATTTCTGGATACACTTAGGGATGGGCCTGCCTCTACACGATGCAGAGGATAGAAACCACACGTTCGAAAGTTATAGCCTCTCTAGCTCACTCGTAGAAACAAGTGGTTCTTTTCAGGGCTTTCTATGTATGTCAAAGGTCTCTTTCCCCTGTGAGAATATTGTTAGACCTGGCACTAGAGACTGGGGATCTGTAGCTGGAGAGAGCATTTCAGCAAACATTTGTTAGATGCCTAAGGAAATAATAATGAGATGCATGCACTTCATCAGGGGTGTAAATATTGAGGGATATGGAGGTTGGGCAGAGATCCCACATTCTTTACTGTCTTGACCTTTGGTTCTTAGGGGCCCAGTGCCTGCAAGCTTGGAGACTTACTTGTAGGTTCAAGGCCACCGCTTACCTACTGAGCCATGTTTCTCTTAGTCTCCTGCAAGCACAGCTGCTCTTCCTTCCAGAACTTCACCTCCATGGCTTGTTCATAGCTCCCCATTGTCCACCCCTTAAAATGACCTGTCTTTGATCTTTTACTTTCATTGATTCATTGATTCATTGATTCATTCTTCATTCACCTAATTTTAACTGAGGGCCTGTCATTGCCCTGGGTTCAGGGAATCAACAAAAACTCCCTGTTCTCATGGAGTTGACATTCTGGGCTAGGGCAAGGGGAGACACAAATAATAAATAAGCAAATCAGTGAATAAAAATGATGCTATGAAGGAAGGGAGGCAGGGGAATGGGAAAGAGAGTGGTGGTGGAGAGAGAGCCCGATTACAGTCGGATGGTATAGGGAGGGTCTCACTGAGGAAGGAGCCTTGAGCTGAGCTGGTAAAGGGGTGCAGTGGGTTTGGGGGCAGATGCTATATTTGGAGAGGCAGCCAAGGGCATGATCAGGTTTACATTGCTTGAGAAACAGCAGGAAGCCTGGGAGGCAGGAAGGGTATGAGCTTGGGTGTTGGGGTCCAGCCCCAACAGGTCCAGGGGTTCCCCAAAGGTGTGGATGGAGTCGGCGAAGAAGGAATGACATGGAGACAGCGTTCAGTTGATCAGCAGCCTGGCCAGGTTCTCTAGTCAGGTTCTCCAGCCAGGTTCTGTGTTTATTCTTCTGTTACATCTGTATTTATACCAGTTGATTTTTAATCCTATCCATTCTATTCCAAAGGTTAGGGCGTTTGTTATCTCCATTCCTATCCTAAGTAAAGATTATGTAGCTTAAACTCGATTGTTCGTAAAGTGATTAACTACCCGCCTGGCACTTAGTTAAGGGGTTTTACTGATTTATTCTCTTCCTTAGTCCTGTTAATCCCTAACTCCAGGGAAAAATCCCCACCTGGGGAAACAACCTTTCTCGGAGAGGTGACCTTGGTTAAAACACATAGTGCTAAGTAGGGGAGCAAACATATTAAGAACAGTATGCCATATACGCCAGGTCCCTTGAAACATATGCTGTGCAGATGTTTCTTCCCTGCATCGACTGTGTCAAGCAGCAAGGATGGACCAGCTTCCGGCACTTGGGGACCATGTAGGAGATATGATCAAAGAGCTAGGGAGGGCCAAGAGCATGCAGGGCTCTGAAGGTCAAGGTTAAGGGACTGGATTAAATTCCGGGGAGGAAGGAGGGCAAGCCAAAAGAGTGTGCAAGTAATGGTTGGATGTGATCAGATGGGGTGAAATCAGTGTTGTGTCTCTGATCTGTTGGGGAACTCTTCCAATGTAGCTGTGCTGTGACACTCTGCAGCAGAAAGCATCTTTTCTGGGGTCCTAGACTCCAAGTGTGACTGGGGACTAACGAGGAGCATGTTCTTTCTGTCCCACTGCCTGTGAGCTCCGTGAAGGTAGAAACCAGCCTGGCGGGCCCTGTTTCTCCAGGGTGGGTGCTTTGCACATGGCACTAGTCAATAAAGGCCTCCTGCATTGACCTCAATCATTAGCTCCCGGAGGTTCGTAATGTCTGCCCAGTTTGTAAAATTCCAAAGGGCTCTTAAGAACAGTCCTTTGATGATGAATTGGGCCCTTGAAGCTGTGGTATGAATGGGTCATCCTGCAGACGGCCCAACAAGTTGGGAGCTCATTAGGGTTAACTCACCCCAAAGAATGTATGCAAATGACTTCCCTGAGTCCATTCATTTCCTGCAGATGATTTTAGCATGTTTCTTAAACGTGTCAGCGCTCAGGCAATGAAATCAAGATGAAAAGCCCAGACTCCATGTTGCAGGTCCCAGAAAAAACATTCATTTACACGGCTGCTCCTCCCCAACTTCAAAATTAAACATATTACATTCTTGGGAGTACGATTTCAGCTTCTTTACGTTTATGACATGCATGGAACCATTCGCCCTCACTTCAGTCTATAAAAGCAAGACTCATTAGAAGGAGGAAATTTCCTTTATCATTAACAGGCCACACTCACAGGATAAAACCGTCTCCAGCCCCCCCTTCCCCAAAACTTCCATTCTCATTTTAAGCAGTTCCCACATAGACTATTTATCTTCCACATTTTCCCAACTCTCAATGGCACCATTATATCCTTTATTTGGAATCATAAAACTTTGAGAATAAAAAAGAAGCAAATTAATCCTCCTTGGGGAGAAAAGGAAGACGGATCCTGCCAGCTTTTAAATTGTAGGATTGGACTTGCCTCCAAACACAGCTTTCCTTTTCAACAACTTAACCGGTGGGGGGGAAATGAGTGGTTATGACAGAGAATCCTGAAATAAAATGCAGAATTATGCAAACTTGTTAAAAATGGACATCTTGAAATAAAAACCATCGAGAGAGCTGGAGGAATAAACAATGCGGCCGGGAGGGGAACATTTGAAAGCTACGAATGGGTTACTCTGCTTTTATTATTCACAGCGGAAAAATAACCTTGATCATGACGTGAAAACCACAATTTCCTTTATTTGTGGATCATGCCAGATTAAAAAGTGTTCAGGGAAGAAGTGCGGCTGGGAGGACTGACCGCTGACTGAAGAGGCGAGGGCCCCGCGGTGTCCAGAATCCTGTCGCTGAGGCTTGCTTGCTTTGTCCAACTGCATCAGTCACTTAACCTCCTGGTGACTCCTCTCCCATCACCGGCAGGAATTGAGGGGGCAGTCTTCCTCTCAGCCCGAGATCTGGATTTCCTAACTGCCAATTGGATAATGTGCTTTGCCCTTGCTATTTGCTCCAAGGGGTCTCAAGGTTGTTGTGAAAACAAGCAGTAAAAGTTGCTTAACAAGCCAGCTGCCACCGCACGGCCAGTGAGAACAACTGAGGCCCTAGAGCACCTCGAGGTGAATCTCTGGGTTTGGGGTTTGGGAAACAGAGTCTAGGCTAGTAAATCATTTATTTTAAATTTTCATTTTATGTGTATTCCTTTTTAAATTGGGAGGTGGAGTCCCTGCGTAATTGATGACTACTCTCAGAAAGTCCAATGACAGTCATCGACTTAAGACACAATGTGCAAACAGAATATTACAGTTTCAAAGGATCTTAGAGGAATCTGGTCCAGCACCTTCGCTTTGCACAGGGGGAGCTCGTCAATGCAGAAAATGGAAGTGATCTACCCAAACCTATGGAACCAGAGACCTGGTGGTTGCTGCCGGTTTTGAAATGTGATTTTCACGGTGGTCTAGTTAACTCCAATCATTCAAACAGGAGGGACTCTTTTAAGAAGGGACAATCCCAGAAATACCTGCATGACCAGAGAAATCTGAGGCAGTGTTAGAGAATCCCTTTTATTATGAAAGAAGTCTTCTGAGTCTTCCAGTGGACTCCACTTACAAAAATGATGGAGGCATAGGTATGGATGGCAGTGTTGAAGTTGCAATGACTTTAAGTTTAGTTTTATTTTTTTCCTCCCCCTACCTTCTTCCTTTCTCTCTCTGTCTCTCTCTTCTCTTAAAAGGTAGTTTCTTTTTTTTGTTTTTGTTTTGTTTTTGTTTGTGTGTGTGTGTGTGTGTGTGTGTGTGTGTGTGTGTGTAGGTGTGTGGTTTATCTTAAAAAATTTCTAAAATTGATTTCAGAGAGGAAGGGAGAAGAAGAGAGAGTTAGAAACATCAATGATGAGAGAGTACCTCCTGTACGTCCCACACTGGGGATCGAGCCTGCAATCGGGGCATGTGGCTTGACCGGAAATTGAACTGTGATCTCCTGGTTCATATGTCGATGCTCAACCCCTGAGCCACCTGGCTGGGCTGGGTTTTGTTTTTTTTTTGTTGTTGTTGTTTTTAATTTGAAGAGACGTTCTGAAGAAAAACTAGAGCAAAGCTAGGCCTCGGTGACCTAGTGTTGACAGAAAACCCCAGAGAGCGGAGGGAACTGATTCCCATGGTAAAGAGGAGAAAGCTCCCTGTGATTTACTCTGACTTGCTAATTTTCAGAAGGAAATTAATAAAATTGATTCCAGCAAAAACTCTAAGTGGACAAATAGAAGAAAAACAGATTGAGAATTGTGACTATGTAGGGCAGAGAGAAAGTTCTTAGAGAAGTCTTTCCCTCGGGGAGAAATAAATATTTAGGAGAAATCACTAACTCTAAGGGTCGTTAAAGCAGAGATCACTCACAGGATGGAAGCGAAGCCTCCCACCAACTATTAATCCCAATTTCTGGACTCGGTGGCAGTAACATGATTAGTGATTGTGGGTTCTGGAAGAAAGCGGGCCTTTGGCAACAGTGCCCTGGAAATATGTGTTTTAAGTACTATAAAAGATGTGGCAGGCAACTTGCTTTTCATCCTGGGGACCAGAAATAATACACCTGCAAGGACAGATGAATGGCATAATGTTGGCATTCAATGGGGCATTAAACATTTTACGCCACGTTTATGGGGTTTTCCTGTCATTAATTCTAGGTAAAATAAACTTTTAAAAAATGTTTTGTTGTGTTTTTGGACTGCGTTTATTTTTCACCAACTTGCTTTTCTTTGCCATTTTTTTTCCCCCTGCCAGGTTTTTGTGTCTATTGTGTTTGCTTGTGTCCGTCATGCTCTTGGCTGATTTCCTAGCCGGGCTCCCTCTGCTCAGGGGCCTTTCTTTTTCCTTCCTGGACCCCCTTGGCGCCCTTTCACTCAGCCCCTCAGCGCATGTGCAGACCCATGTCAGGTCGGATGTGGTTGGTTCTGCTGGCCGCAGTTGCTGTGGTTTGCCTGTGGCGCCCTGGGGTTGGCAAGGTCTTGGATAGGCTGTCCAGGAGCTGCAAAGATTGGGGCCACCTGAATCTCTCTGTGACTCGGGCAGCCACTCCGCAATTGGTTATGATGGCAAGGCCTTGCATTTCTTTCTCATTCATCCTGAGGCCTTCCTCCTTAATTCCGTCTGCCTCTTTTACAAAAGTTCCCTTTCCCGTGAGCAGGCCA
This sequence comes from Myotis nattereri, assembly GCF_964212035.1. Taxonomy (NCBI): domain Eukaryota; kingdom Metazoa; phylum Chordata; class Mammalia; order Chiroptera; family Vespertilionidae; genus Myotis; species Myotis nattereri. Next base: position 225,140,658 of record NC_138075.1, read on the forward strand.
CATGCGTTTCTTTTTAAATTTGCTCACATTTGTAGCTAAGGGAGAAAGGATGGTGTGTTGGGAAAAATGGTCCTTTGTCCCGGCTGCCCTTGCATAGTCCTGTGTGACACTGAGCAAGCCACTATACTCTCTGATGTGCCGTTTTCTGGGAAGTTTGGGTGGGATCAATGTGTCATCTTCTTTGGGGATCTACAATGGAGTCAATTCTGCTCTGGGGCTCCAGGTGTGATAGAGGTGGACAGATAAGAGTGGAACACACACTGCCCAGGTGAAAAACAGCAGCAGGAAGGGATGACATTTGTCTCCAGGATCAAAGGTTGGCAGTTGACACAGTAGGGTTCCAGGACTAGCCTCATGGGACTCCTTGGAACTCTTGTGAAAGGTGGATAAATTTACTCAATAAATAATTATGGAACATTTACTGTGCTCCTGGCTCTGTTCTAGGTGCTTGGCATATAGTGGCGGGCAGGCAGGACGTGTCCCTGGTGTCGTGGAGCTTAGTCATCGTCAGTAGTTTGGGTAGTTATAAGTACTGGGAAGAAAGCCTAGCATGCTAAGGGCGGGGGGAGGGCTGCTGCTTTGTACAAGGTGGTCAGGAAAGCCTGCTCAGAGGAGGCAGCCTTGACACAGAGACCAGAGTGAAGTGAAGGAGGGAAGCACGTGGATGTCTAGGGCAGTGGTCGGCAAACCACGGCTCTCGAGCCACATGCGGCTCTTTGGCCCCTTGAGTGTGGCTCTTCCACAAAATACCACGTGCGGGAACGCACATACAGTGCGAAGTTGACTTAAAACTTTAAGTAAAGTTTATTAAGTTAATTTTAGGGAACGTTGTGGAGTGAAAGAAGATATAGTGTTGAGGATTGAGAAAGGTATATTGAGACGGTTTGGACATATAGAGAGGATGAACGAAAGGAGATAGACGAAACAAGTATACAAGACGAGTGTGGATGGGAGAGTTGGAAGGGGTCGACCTCAATGAACGTACCTCAATCAGATTGAGGAGGTTTTTAGCAAAGACCAGCTTAGAAGTACCCTAATTAAGTTAATAAAAATGTACCTACCTATATAGTTTAACTTTAAAAAATTTGGCTCTCAAAAGAAATTTCAACCATTGTACTGTTGATATTTGGCTCTGTTGACTAATGAGTTTGCTGATACTGGTCTAGGGGAAAGAGCATTTCAGGTGGGACAACAGCCAGGGCAAAGACCTGGAGTGGAAGGTGTGCGTGAGGAACAGCAAAGGAAGCCAGGGGAGCTGGTGCAGAGCAGGTGGTGGGCTGGGACTCCGCTCTCAGGTCTATCACTGTGTCCATAGGCCTGGACTTGGACTAGAGTCTGATGCTGAGCAGGTGCCCTTATGCCTATTCAAAACTTGCCCCTAAGGCCTGCCAGGAGACTGGGTGATGGGTGAAGAATCTTTTGGCTCTGGATCCCGAGTCCTATAGACCAGTCATTGAGCATTCCATTAAGGACTGGTCATCTATGATCTTAAGAGTCTGTGATAGCCTCTCTGGACTCTTGTTGTGGTAGCTTTGGAGCAGTCTTCCCATAAATTCCAGGGATTCACCATCATCACTGTGGGATACTCCTTTGGTGCCTATCACTGTGGACACCCGGCCATGTCCTGTGTTTAAGATTTCTTATCGGCACTAGCAAAGCAGGACAGTGAAGACAGGTTCTCTCCCAGTGTTCAGAGTGGGTACTTGGGCTGAATTTAAGGAACACCAAGTAGTCATGTAGACACTCAAGTTCACTTAGAATCCAGAGTCAGAATTATTTAACAGAGTTGATCCAGTCTGGTAACTGGGGCTTATTTAGCTGGGAAGTATTGAACATCTCTGATTTACCCCACATCTAAAGGACTTTGAGGATGTGGCAGTTTATCCTAATGTCTTTGTAAGACCCTCTCCTGACTCAGGAAAAGAATCTTTTTTTAGTTCCTGAGCCTAAGCAGCCAGGCCATACAGAAAAATATATATTTATTTCATTAAGAACATTAAGCTCAGAATTTAATGGCTGGTTAAACATTAGGTCAGCTTAGCTGCCTTCACAAGGAGAAACTTCTGGAAAAGAGATGTCCACTTCATGCACGTAGTCCTGTTTTCATGGACCCTTGTGATGGCGTCCTGACTGCTTGGTGAACAAACACATGTCTCATGGGTCCTAGTGCAGTAATTATTCCCTAGTGCGCCCTCAGCACCTGCCCTTGCTTCTGTAGCTGATGCCAGCTCTGGGCATTGATCCACAGGCTTCTTAACCAGAAATTCCACCTCTCTGCTTCTCCGCAAACCCCACTGTTCCTCAAACCCAGTTCCAACCCTGCATCTTCCATAAAAATGTCCTGAGTCTCTCCAATCTCTACCTCTTCTGAAACTGTAGAATATTTCCTGGCTGCCCCCACCACTTTCTTTTTTTCCTTTTAAACATTAATGATAGAAAAACATTGATTGCTTGCCTCCCATATGCACCCCAACTAGGGATTGAACCTGCAAGCTAGGTATGTGCCCTGTTTGGGAATTGAACCCACAACCGTTTAGACAACAAGAAGATGCTCCAAACAACTGAGCCACCATGGCCCCACCACTTTCAAATCATGATCCTTTTCATACTCCATTTCCCCATTTTGAGTAGAAGTATCTTGTCTTTGGAATTCAGAGTTTATCCCACAGGGCCAACCATCTGACCCATTTCATAGTCTCTGGGTTTCTTGAAGCCATGCCTTTTCATCTGGGTGTCCAGTGCTGGCATGGAGACACATTGTAGGTGACCCAGTATTTGTTGCCAAATGAATAGAATTAGCTGAGTGAATTTAGGCCCAGCATAGTGTGCCCAGCCCAGGGTGTATACCGTGTTGTGAAGAACTACTGCTGATGAATAAAAATGTAATTGGAACACCAAGAGTCACAAGTAGAAGACTAGACCGGGTGATTCACAGCAGATAGATTAATAGACAATGTTTAGCTTTATTAGTTATAAGAAGGCAGAAGGATCCCTCCCTTGGCTGATCCGGGCTGAGGTGGCATCTGCATTGCTGGCAGTGGTTCACCACTATGCAGGGCTCACTCTGCGTGTCGACAGTGTGGATTCCAGACCAGTCACAAAATATGATCTGACACAGTGACTCTGCTCCTGGGAAATGTTATAAGGAAATAATCCAAAATAAGGAAAAAATCTACAGGTTTTTTTTTTTTCATGGCTCTGTTTCTTATAGTTAAAAACAAAGCTGTGAATTTCAAGTCCAACAGTAAGGGTTAAGTAAAACCTGACATGTATGTATCCTATGAAATACTCCATAGCTATTATAAAAAGGACCGTCTTAATGATAATATTGGTGATAAAGCCAAGTGTTGTCACCAGTCAGTGCTGCATCGAGTAGGGGAATGAGGGCTGAGTTAGAAGTAGAAGAGCTGGAATTCAAGGGGGGCATTTATTTGGCTTTTATTTTATCCTTTCTGATCCTTGAGTTCTTCATCTACAATATGGGCACAAACACTTTTATCTTTTAAGATGAGATATAATATGTACAAAATCCAGGCCTTAGCATCATCATCATCAGGAAACTTTGCTGCACCTATAATCTAGACCAAGGAGCCAAGATATAACAAATATGTAAGGATGAATGGGAAAAAAGGAGAGGACTTTGTTGTTGCTTCCTACTACAGTGGGAATTTGGGGAGGCACAGATTGCTGAGAAGATGAGGCAGGATTTTGAAGGATATTGAAGGACGGGGAGATGGGGTGGGGAGAGCATTCAAGGAGTCTTGAGAGACAAAGATGGGGCAGTGAGGTGGGAATCCACATGGGTTTTAGGGAAAGACGAGGACTGACCTGGTTAGTAGAGAGGGGCGCTTCTGTTAGGGAATGGCAGGATGGATGATGTGGACAGAGTCCAGAGGGCTTTGCCAGTACCCACTTTGGAAGGAAAGCATCCTCCAGTATAAGTGATGTTTCCATGTAAGGTAAGGGTTAAGGGAAGACAGCTCTGTCCCAGCATCCAGAGAGCACTTGCTTCCTGGAAGCAGTGCAGCATGGTGCTAAGAGCAGGGACCAGAGCCAACCTTCCTGGGAGAAGCCTGATGCCACTCCTTCCCGGCTGGATGGCCTTGGGGAAATTGCCTGAGTGCTCTGTGACTCAGTTTTCTCATCTGTCAAATGGGGGATAATAATAGTTCTTACCTCATAGGGATATGATGAAGTTTACATACGAGCCTGGCCATGGTGAGCCCTCATTAAGGTTGGCTGTTATTAGTAGGTGCTCAAGAACTGTTTATTGAAAGGCCAATGAATAGATTCCAGTGTGTGACGGTCTCAGGAAGTCTGGCTGACGGGAAGGTGTTTATTTGGTTCAGAATGCCTGTTTCTTGACCTACCTATAATTAGTTTCTATTACTAGGTTATTATTAAGTGGAGAGGAATTACTTTCCTGTGATGGTCAATGTCCAGAAATACGGAAGGTTAAATGCTTCTAGCATCCAAGTGGAAATTATTTTGTTGATTTCAGTAATATGGCTGAGTTCTAAGAGGAGGGGGCGGGGTGTAGTTGGTCGAAAGTAGAGGTTTTCCTGTAAAGTAGTGACCAGAAATATCTGAGCCAGGTCCTCTGAGAATGTTTGGAAATATCCCCTTCACAACTTATATAATTCTCCCACCCTAAAAGAATCCATGTTTTGGTCTTTTGGAGGTAGAAATTCAACTAGAAGGTAAAACCTCTGAGGAAAGGGGCCTCTTGCATTCTCTGAGACCCAGTCAGCTTCTGGAAACATCCTGGGCCCACAATGCTGCCCACTAAGGACCCGTGTGTTAATTATGAAAAGAGCGAAATGTTTTTATTTCCAAACCTAGATTTCACATGCTGAAATTTCCACGTGATCGTCACTGGACCCCAAGGAAAGTGTCAGAGTTAGTTTATGCACACCTTTTATTTCTGACGATGAGAGTTACAAAATACATGAAATAATATTATTTTCTGTCGAGGGGCTTGACTTAGGGGGTCTGTGGCTGAGTGTCTCCTCGGCCTCAGTCAGCTGAGTGACTCAGTCATGCCTGTAACTGCCTGGTGAATGTAATTCCTCACCTGAGTATGAAGCAGGGAGAACTGGATTATGATCATGACAAGGGTACACTGAGCGCAGTGTCATCACCCAATAGTGTTTCCATGGCGATCCTGAACAGTAGCAACTTTTCCCTCCTCATGTTACAGGTGAGGAATCTGAGCTTAGGTGAGTGGAGTCATGTGCCAAAGGTGTAAATAACAGGCTCAGGCCTTGAGCCTTGGCTTGTTGATATTTCACGAGGCTGTGAATAATCGTCGGTTTGTGACAAAGAGCGTTCACATAAATAAGGTTTTTCAGGAAGGATTAAATGGTGACTTTTCCAGTCGGTTAAAAAGTCCTCTTGTTCCCCCACCACCACCCACTCACAGCACTTCTTCAAGCAAATCTCTGGCCCACCTTACAGAGGGGTGAGGTTCCTAGTCACTCTCCGTCCTTGGTACCCAGTACTTCTCTTTCCATGTGCTTCTTCTAATTGCTCTTAAGTAATTAATTAATTAGCCACTTAGCTGTTTAATGTCTGTCTGTCTATCATGTGAGCCCCACAATGACAGGGCTGCCTCCACACATTCACCCTGGATCCAGACCCTGTCTGGCCCAATCAATGAGGCCTGCAGGAGATGTTTGTTTAGGGGAGGAAAGAGTGAGCACCTACTTGTCCTGAGCAGTGGAGGAGGTCAGAATAAGCAAGGCTGGTTGGACGTTGAACCATGGTGACATTTCCATTCAATGCCAGCTGTCTTTCTTTCTTTCTTTCTTTCTTTCTTTCTTTCTTTCTTTCTTTCTTTCTTTCTTTCTTCCTTCCTTCCTTCCTTCCTTCCTTCCTTCCTTCCTTCCTTCCTTCCTTTCTTCCTTTCTCTCTCTCTCTCTCTCTCTTTCTCTCTCTCTCTCTCTCTCTCTCTCTTTCTTTCTTTCTTTCTCTATTTCTTTCTTTCTTCCTAAATATATTTTATTGATTTCAGAGAGGAAGAGAGAGGGAGAGAGAGAGGGAAACGTCAATGATGAGAGAGAATCACTGATTGGCTGCCTCTTGCATGCCTCACACTGGGGATTGAGTCCACAATCTGACCAGGAATCAAACTGTGACCTCTTGGTTCATACATAGACGCTCAGACACTGAGCTGCCTTTCTGATTGTAAACTTCCCCAGCATGGGCAGCAGTGAGCGGCGAGCTTGCTCCACTGAATACCAGATGCCCATCCTTCAGGAGTGGGCTGGAAGAAAGGACACTCTGAATTGGGTGGGAGGTCATGTTCATGGACATTTAAGGTTCCTTACAATGTGAACATTTGTTCCTCAGTTTATTTGTTCACTCTTTCAGTCGGTCACTCTGTTAAGCAATCATTATTGCCACAAACATTTACTGACCACTGTGCTGGTGACATAATTATGGACAAGAGCTTATCACTTAGCAGAAAAAAAATGAACCAGGTACTTTAAATGCATGTTCTCTCGTCTTCACAGGGCTCCTCCAGGTTATCAAAAGCATGTTGTGAATGAGGAGTCAGTCTCGGTGGGCAGGTGGAGGAGCCTGGCAAGCCACACAATTAGGAGGTGGCAGAGCTAGGATGTGAACTCAGGACCCATAAGATTCTAGAATTCACTTCCATGAGGTAAAAGGGGGCATGGCTGCAGAATGGGCAGCACATTGGTGAGATTATGATAATCATGCAAGAAACTCATTCAGGCCCAGCAGGCATGGCTCAGTGTTTGAGCATCAACTTATGAACCAGGAGGTCACGGTTCAATTCCCAGTCAGGGCATATGCCCGGGTTGTGGGCTGGATCCCCAGTATGGGGCGTGCAGTAGGCAGCTGATCAATGAGTCTCTCTCATCATTGATGCTTCTATCTCTCTCTCCCTCCCCTTTCCTCTCTGAAATCAATAAAAATATATTAAAAAAAGAAACTCATTCAGTTATTTGTCCAAAAGTTGCCCTCCAATGTGCTGCAATGATGCATGGGACCCCAGTTCTCACGTAAGGGGGTCATAGTAGAGAAAGGGACAAATGCAGGCTCCCCATGATTAGGGTTGTGAGGAGTGGGGCCACTGGAGCTTGTCCCTCTGGTGGCTCCGTGGGGAGGCACTGGAGGGAAACAGGAGCCCACAGATGCTCTGGGATTCAGGAGAGAGAACTTTCCAGACCAAGAAAAATCTCTCTTCTAAACCTCCCCCATTTTCTTTCTAAGGGAAGGGGTTGCATTCTGTTACTTTTACAAGATGCTCTACTGAAAGTCCACCACATTCTTCCTCATTCCCTCTTTGGTGCCCATGTTCAGTGATGCTCTTCCCTGTGCTGCAAAGATCTCTTCAGAAGGAAGTAACTGCTTTAGACAGCTGTTCCCCATGATGACTGAGAATAGAACAAGCAACCGTAGCCAGCAAGGAGAGCATGTTTTCACCTCTGAAGCCCAGATAGTATCAGCTGAGTGCAAGGAGTGCTGGTCCCAGCACTTGCCAGCTTGGGACCTTGGTCCCTGACCTCTGTGTAACCTTGTTCTTTCTCTCTGGAGGGAATGGTCTGGGTATAGATCAGAGCAGAGGATTTCAATTTCACTCTGAGGAGCTCCTGAGATTCTGGGACAGTGTTGTGGGGAGAACGAGGGTCCTAGTGGGACACAGAACCCCACTCCTGCTCCTGCCCAGCAGTCTGCTCTTACTCACCTTCTCCATTGGATATTTCACTTGAACAAAGTCTCCTCTGTTTTAAAACAGATGAGCTGGCCTTTGTCACTGCAGCACCTCTCAGGCCCCTTCTTGAGGGTTCCGGCCGCTGACTCCAGGCCTGGCTAAGGCCTTTACATGACCCTGGCTGCTTCAGTCACTTTGGAGATATCCAAGGCTGCTCACAAAGAGCTGAAGCTGGGAACTGGCTTGAGGTCAGGAACCCAGTGCTATCAGTGTGGGGTGGAGTCACAGGGCCTTGCAGAGAGTGGGACTTTCTGGAAGGATGCAAGGAAATTTAGCAATTCATTAAGGAAACGACTGGTGAGCAGTTCGTGATCTGCTCCAGCATCAGCTTATTTACTCAGCTAATGGTTGAAACAGGATCCTACCTGGAGCTTCCCTTCCAGTGGCTTGTAGCCAGCCCCTCCACAGTTTGTTGTGTCTCAAAAGCTTTAGGTCTCCGTGCACCCAGGATTGCTGGGACAACTACAAATTGGGTGGGCCGGAGCCTGAGGACAACAGAGAAAAAGGACAGAGCCAAAGAAAAGGGTCCATATGGCTTCCCTCTGTGATGGGGAAGCCTGGACAGTGCTACTCCAAGGTGGTATTCCAACACACACCAGAAGTGTCATAGAGGATAGGTCAGTGGCTGGGCTGTGTGACTCTAGGCAAATTACTCAACTCCTCTGAGTCTCAGGTTCTTCATAAAATGGGGTAGTAACTAGATATTCTTCACAAGATTGTTGTAAGTGGTAGAATGCCTGTGTGGCACTAAGCATGGAGCCTGCGGTGGAGACAAAATTATTCTTTTAATTTACTATTTGGTTCTCTGTAACTTCACTATATCCGCAGTATACATGGTAATAAAATAAAGCTAATGGATGAATATGCCACTGGCCTTCATGCCTATGGGCCGATGGCTACATGCAAGTATGCATGGGTGCTGCTGCATATACAATATGCGTAGACATTGCATAGAAATGTAGATTTATAAATTGAGCTGTGTAGTGTTGTGTCTCTTTTAACCATGCCAAAGAAGTAAGGACAGCCTTTCATGTGGTCACATGTGCTGTGCTGACTAACGTCCAGTTCTACTCATGCAGTTATTGAAGGAACACTCATTGAGCGTTTCCACCCTGGGTTAGGCTTTCGTTTAGATCAGTGGTTCTCAACCTTCCTAATGCCGTGACCCTTTAATACAGTTCCTAATGTTGTGATGATCCCCAACCATAAAATTATTTTTGTTGTTACTTCATAACTGTAATTTTGCTACTGTTATGAATCGTAATGTAAATATCTGATATGTAGGATGTATTTTCATTGTTACAAATTGAACATAATTAAAGCACAGTGATTAATCACAAAAACAATATGTAATTATATATGTGTTTTCTGATGGTCTTAGGCGACCCCTCTGAAAGGGTCATTCAACCCCCAAAGGGGTTACGACCCACAGGTTGAGAACCGCTGGTTTAGATGCTGAAAATGGACACAGGACTCCCAACTTTGTAGAGTTTGCTGTAATAACTGGATAGATACTCTTTCATTCAACAAATATTTCTTTAGTGTCTGTTTTGTGTCTGGCATTGTTCTAGACACTAACTGAGATGTAAAGAAATTCAGTATGGGGTCTGTGCCCTCACAAATCCTATGGCCTGACAAGAGGAGGAACAATTTGTAGCAGCAGCAGTTCTGCCACTATCAGAAGCATCCTGAGCACCCCTCCCTCAGACTCCTTTGCTCTTCGTTTGTATGACTGCCCATGGATAAAAGTGCCTTTCAAGGGTCATTTGATAACTCTAATGTCAGAAATATCAACTGGGAATCACTCTCATTCCAATTGTTTTCAATAACTGAAAAAAACAAAGTCAATTTTAACAAGCCCTCTAGTCACCCATGTCTTATCTGAGCTCATTTCCAGTTTCATGCAATGGATATGTCTGTCCTTATTATACAGTTAAGGAGTCTGAAGTTCACGGAATTTATGTCACTTGACTCTGGTGGCACAGACCTTCCTTGGCAGAGCTGAGAATCAAGGCAGGGGCTCAGGAGGCGGCATATGAGGGGTTCCCAGGAGCCTGGTCTCATTTCTTGAAAACAACACCCTCTGACTGATCATAGTCTCATTTTCCTCCTTTTATCTGAAGCAGCAATTCTGAATCCCTTTCATGTCATTGCTTGTTGGTGACCAAGAACCTTCCTCTGGTGGCTGTCTCCCAGGTGCCACCACCTCTATCCCTGCTGACTTCTTGGCTGTGGCTCCTTAGACCCTACCTCTCCCTGCCTCATTGGTTCAGATAGTGTTTCTATCCCACTGTGTCTATTTTTTATTTTCCAAACCCCTGTGTACTAGAATTTTAATGCTGGGGTCTGTTTCCTGGTTGGGTCCCATGTCTGTTAGCCAATGATATCATGTTTCTTTTAAACACATGGCCGGTGGTTTCATTTTCTGCCACATTTGGATGCCGTTTATGGCTTCTGGGAGGGAAAGGTTAATTTCCCTTTTTGGTGTCTGACTTTCTTCTTTTAAAACATAAACAACAGACTTGCTTTTAGTTGGAGTCAGAGATCTTCTATTGACCTGAATCTCTTAGAGCCTCCGAATAATGTTCAATAGTGCTTGATCAATATGTGTAAGTATGCTTTTCAGTGATTACTCAAAGTCCTGTTGTGTATCCTCCTGCAAAGATCTTTCCTATCTTCTCTATTCTCCTCATTTACATATTCTCTTCCCCATTTAGGCTGCTAAGCCTCTCTCTTGGGCAACCACAGTGGCCTTGTAAATGGTCTCCTGGCTGTAGTCCTCTTTGTGTCCCTCTCACCCACTCCTGTCAGGCAGATCTTCCAGAAGGACAAATCTGATCCTATCATACATCTACTCCAAACCCACCATGGCTTTCCATTCCTCACAACAAAGCCCAAATTTCTATATGGATTAGTCCTCAAGTTTCTCACTTTAACCTGGAGGTTTCTATGAGATTTATAGGATTCTTAGCCAAGCAGAATCTTGGGGAACTTTCTTAAATCTCCTAAGAAGGACTTTTGTTCATTGGTAGCTCCCAGACACATATGATGGTAGTTTTCACTCTGCCTCAAATCTCTACCTGTTCCCCTTTATTTCTACACAGTCTGGATGCCCTTCAAGGCTCAGATCAATGCCATCCCTTCCAGCAGCCTTCCCATATTCTCTAGCCCACCCTCGTGTCTCTTGATTTCATATTTGAATTCTCAGTGTAGTCATTGCAGCGATGATTACCAGCTACCTGGCCTCTCATCATTTCATACAGGATCTGCTGAATATAGTCTCTCCATTTAGTCCACTGTCAAAGTTGAATTTAGATTATATACTGGCTGGTTTATACCCAGAGTTAACACTTAAACCTCTCCCAAGAACCATGTTGTCTGAAGACCAGTAAAAGATTTTGGTTGGTGATGCAGGTGACTCAAAATTTTTCTTTCCCATGGCCTGAGCCTGATCAAGGGTTGTCTCTGCTCATATCTTCACATGTGTCCACTAACTCTTTAAAAACCATGGCTGCTCACAGGGACCAGGGCTACACAGTCTCTTCTCTACTGCATAGGCAGAATGAGGCATTTGTAAACACAATTTCTGCTCCTTTGGTGTACCTTCTGATTCACTGGTACCCCCTTTGGCTCTTTCATATAACCTCCATGGGCTCATTTCCTGGACACACCTCTTCACGTTGCAGAAGCTGGTGTCTGTCTCCATATCCCTCTACTTCCCTGCTGCCGGGGTCCAACCCCAGCAGGTCCAGGGGTTCCCAAAGGTGTAGACGGAGTCGGCGAAGAAGGAAGGACACGGAGACAGTGTTCAGTTGATCAGCAGCCTAGTCAGGATCTCCAGCCAGGATCTCCAGCCAAGTTCTGGTCTGGATCTCCAGAGAGGTTCTGCTTAGGATCTCCAGCCAGGTTCTGTGTCCATGTTCTCTTGCTAGGTTCTCCAGCCAGGTTCTGTAGCCATGTTCCCTCGCTAGGTTCTCCAGCCAAGTTCTGTCCAGGTTCTCCAGCCAGGTTCAGTCACCAGGTTCTAGTCAGGTTCTCTTGCCATGTTCTATAGTCAGGTTCAGTCCAGGATCTTTTGCCATGTTCTCTCGCTAGGTTCTGTCTCTAGGTTCTGTGTAGGTTCTGTCTTCTAAGTTCTGTCTTCTAAGTTCTGTCTTCTAAGTCTTGCTGTCTTGTTACATCTGTATTTATACCAGTTGATTCAATCCTATCAATCTCTATTACAAAGGTTAGGGCATTTCTTATCTCCATTCCAGGGAGTAAAGATTATGTAGTTTAAGCATGATTGTTTGTAGTTAAAGTGATTAATTACCCCCCTGGCACTTAGTTGAGGGGTTTTATTCCCTCCCTAACTTCAGGGGAAAATCCCTAAGTGGGGAAACAACCTTTCTCAGAGAGGAGACCTTGGTTAAAACACATAGTGCCAAGGTGAGCAAACATTTTAAGAACAGTATGCCATATATGCCAGGGCCCTTGAAACAGCAAGGATGGACCGGCTCCCGGCAAATTCCCCCTTTTTTATTTTTTAAAAGCAGGCATTAAAAAGAAAAACCCCAAATGCTCTCTTGTATCCATTTTAAGAGTAGGATTGGCTCTTTCTGCTATTACCTGAGTCCTGATCTATCACCCCAGGGAGAGCTTACCAATCCTGCACTTTCCTGGGGTGGAAAGGCTGCAGTGGGGTTAAGGATAAGGCTCCTTGGGCCTACCTCCTCCCATGCCTTTACATTTACCTTTCCTTCCTCAGAAAAGCATGGACATACTTCTTGTATAAAACGTTCTGTCTGACTGGGAGTAACCTTAATTCCTCTGCTAGCAAGCATATGTGTTAAAAGATCAATACAGAGTCTTATTTCTTTAGACTCAGTATGGCACATCTTCTTAATCTAAAGATCAATACAGAGTCTTCTTTCTTTGGACACAGTATGGCACATCTTCTCAATCTAAGTTCTGTACTATCCACCTTCTTACCCTACTTATCCTCTATAGGGGGGGTCTGCAGTACCCTGGTGGAGTCCTATCCGTCCCAAGTGTGGGGTTCTCATTGGGGGGGGGGCTATCTAGGGGAATCCTGTTCCAGGGGTTCCCAAAGGTGTGGACGGAGTCTGTGAAGACTATCCACCCTCTTCCTATGGTGGAGTCCTATCCATCCCGAGTGCAGGGGGGCTTACCTAGGGGTCCCTGTTCGGGCGCCTTATGCTGGGGTCCAACCCCAGTGGGTCCAGGGGTCCCCAAAGGTGTGGACGGAGTTGGCGAAGAAGGAATGACACGGAGACAGTGTTCAGTTGATCAGCAGCCTAGCCAGGATCTCTAGCCAGGTTCTCCAGCCAAGTTCTGGTCTGGATCTCCAGCCAAGTTCTGTTCAGGATCTCCAGCGAAGTTCTGGTTAGGATCTCCAGCCAGGTTCTGTGTCCATTTTCTCTTGCTAGGTTCTCCAGCCAGGTTCCCCAGCCAGGTTCGGTCACCAGATTCTGTAGCCAGATTCTGGCTAGGTTCTCCAACCAAGTTCTGTAGCCAGGTCCTGTCCAGGATCTTTTGCCAGGTTCAGTCACCAGGTTCTAGTCAGGTTCTCTTGCCATGTTCTATCAAGGTTCTGTAGCCAGGTTCTGTCTCTAGGTTCTTCAGCCAGGTTCTCTCGCTAGGTTCTGTCTCTGATTCTGTGGCCAGTTTCTGTCCAGGATCTTTTGCCATGTTCTCTCACTAGGTTCTGTCTCTAGGTTCTGTGTAGGTTCTGTGTCTAGGTTCTGGGTAGGTTCTGTGTTCTAAGTTCTGTCTTGTTACATCTGTATTTATACCAGTTGATTCCAATCCTATCAATCTCTATTCCAAAGGTTAGGGTGTTTCTTATCTCCATTCCAGGGAGTAAAGATTATGTAGCTTAAGCATGATTGTTCGTAGTTAAAGTGATTAATTACCCACCTGGCACTTAGTTAAGAGGTTTTATTCCCTCCCTAACTTCAGGGGAAAATCCCTACCTGGGGAAACAACCTTTCTCAGAGACCTTGGTTAAAACACATAGTGCCAAGAAGGTGAGCAAACATATTAAGAACAGTATGCCATATATGCCAGGTTCCTTGAAACAGCAAGCATGGACTGGCTCCCAGCACCCTGCCACTGTTCTGGAGGTCTCCTGTGTTTACATGCATGTCAACCGCTTGTTCTCTCAGTTCCTTGTATTCTCACCTTTAGTGGCTTCTCCTCCAGGCTACTTCATTCACCCACTCTTGTGACTACACCCTGGACTTGGTCATTTTCTGGAATTGCTCCACATCGGAAGTCATAAAATTCACACTTCCCACTCACTGACCACAACCTTCTTCTTTTAGTGCCCTTCCTTGTTTACTCTCCCTTTCTGGTTCTTCGATTGGGACCTCGAAGTCATTGACCCACCTCTTTCTCCTACACTATTTGCTACTGTTATCTTTACTATCATCCCTTGTTGCATAGACTCCACTGTTCATCACTTCAACAACTCCTTTCATTTTAATGCCAGAGCTCTGCTGTCTTTTTGTCACACACATGTCATAAACTAACCTGGCTGCTGAACTTCCTCAAGGTCAAATCAGTTCTAGCCTGCAGATCAAGGTCACTATAGATCAATGCACATGGGCCTCTGTACACGCCTCATTGCTGCCCGGATACTACCTTCTGCGTCACTTTTCAAGTTTCTTGTCTGTTCTTTAATAGACATTTTAAATATTATTCTCTTCTTAACCCTCAACCTCTACCTATATTCTTGAGCTTAGCATATAAGAAAGCAATCATCAGATACCTTTTTTATGTTTTTATTTTTTATCGTAAAACCTATGGACTGGCATGCATCCTTGCCTTGCCTTTCCTCTTTAATGTATTTTGCCAGTTCTCTCAGGACTTTTCTGTTTTACTTATTCCTCTTCTGATGGTTTCTTCAACATCTTCTCTCTTTGGAAGGTACTTCCTATCAGTATTTAAACATATTTCTTTCTTTCTCATCATTAACAAGAAAACAAGTGCTTTTAAAACCCTTGTGCCACTCTACTGACCACCCCAGCCCCCTCTTCCAAAGGCATGGAAGTAAAAACTGCTTGTCTTGGGGAGCTGGGAGAGGTCACTGTGTGTTGAGCCTGAGAAGTGGGGTTGTGCAGAGTGGGAGGTGAGTTTGGAGCTTGATGCTTCATAAACATTGAGTTAAATGAGCAGAGGCATATCAGGTATCTACATGTTATTAGTTATATATGCCAAGGATTTGGTCACTGCACAGAGATAAGACACAAAGCTCCCGTCTTCAAGGAACTTATGATCTAGTGGAGAAAATAGTTAGCAATACATTTTAGAGGTGGTTGCACAGGATGTATGGATGCTCTGAACTGGTGCAGTCTTCAAAATGTGTCCCAAATCTGCTCCCTCCTCCCACCTCTCCCTCACTACAATGGCAAAAGTCCACGTCGTTTCTTTTCTGGATCAGTTCATTAGCTTCCTAGTCCATCTCCCTGCTGATACTCTTGCTTCACTTTACTCTCCTTTACTTTCCCCTTTCTCTCTTTTATTTTCACTGTTGCCAATTCTTACAGCAAACTTCGCCTTTTAAAATATATCTCATCCTGTCTCTTCTGGGTTCCAAACCCTCCCCCTGTATGCCAGTCTTCCTTGGAGTTCAAGTCAAACTCTCATCAGAATCATAGCCCCACCAGCCCTCTGACATCACCATCTGTGGGTTCCTCCCTTGCTCACTGGGCTCCAGGCACACAGATCTTTTTGCTGTTTCTTAAATGCACCAAGTGGACTCCTCCCTTAGGGATGTTGTATTTACTACCATTTAGACCTGGCAAGTGACTTCAAGCATCGCCTTGACTGCTCCTCTATTTTTTCTAGGTCTCTGTTTAAGTGTCACCCTAGAGCTCTTGCCGGGGTTGTGGGCTCAATCCCCGGGGGATGGTGGAGGGGCTGTGCAGGAGGCAGCAGATGAGTGATTCTTATCATTGATGTTTCTATCTCTCTCTCCCTCTCCCTTCCTCTATGAAATCAATAAAAATATATTTTAATAATGTCACCCTTTTAAGGAGTTTACCAGATCACTCTATGTAAAATGGCACCTGGACCCTTCTTAGTCCCTGTCCCCTTACTCTCCTTTATTTTTCCTCTAGCACTTATCACCAGATGACAAGTTTTCATTATTTCTTATATATTTTCTCTGTCTCCCCATTAGGATGTAAACTCCATGAGGCTAGGGTCTTTGGTTTGTTCTCTAATGTATGTCAAGGTTCTTGCACATAATAATCACTCAACAAATAGTGAGTGAATGAATAATAAACAATGAAAAAGAATCTAGCCCCAGTCTTCTCCATGTGTTTATTTATTAACTCAACAAATATTTATTATGCTTCTAGTACATGTTAGTATATGCCTACTAACATCTTTGAGGGACTGGTGCTATGTGGTGAATAAGTCCCAGAAACCTGAGTGTTTCATTGACAACTGAGATGACCCAGATGTCTGTGGTTCAAAATCCATGACTCAGTGTCCTCATTCTGGAGCCCAAGCCCCAGGGCTGGTGACAAGCTAAAGTACTTCTGAGCAGCAGGTCTTAAAGCTAGCAGGCTTTCACATCCTCCTATTATGCTTGGTGTCATGCGGCATTTTTCAGAGGCTGGAAAAGACATTAAGACAATCTAGACCCAGACCCTCACTTTACAAGTGGAGAAACTGAGGCACATATAGGGGGCACCTCCCTCCAATCAGAGAGGAAGCTGGCTGTAGAACTCAGCAAGAATCGCTGGGTCTTGTGTCATGGGTTGGGGATCTCTCTACTGTACCACATGGCCTCTCTTCACCACCTCACCACGCCTTCCTCAAATCCCTCCTTACAATGTCCTCCTTTTCTTCTTGACAGTTGGACCTTGTTAGGGAGCTGGGCGATGTGTGCTATGAAAAGCAACTTTATAGCTCTGTGCTGTTATGATCATATATGGAGGTGGGGTTGTGAGAATGGGAGGGAAGGAGCCAAGTAGCCTGGCCTGCATGACTGCTCTGTATTTTAATGGGATCCCCGCTGGTCACACCCCCTCTTGGGCTCCCTTACCCTGAGGGCCACATCCCGGTCACCAAGCAGTCGGAGAAATGAAAACAGTAACTTTAGAGTCTGGAGTGGAGCTGAAGGTAAGACCCCTACCCGAGGCTTAGCACTCAGACAAGGCAGCAAAGGAAACGAAGAAAGCAAGAGCAAACACAGCAGGAACCTTCCTCAAGGAGAGATGGAGACATTTGTTTTTTCATGGAGAGGCAAGAATAAGAGCCTGCTACCCACACGTGGCCAACTAAGCCACTGCACTCTGGCTAAGTTGCAAAACATGATAGGAAAACAGGACAAAAGCACCTATTATGTGATAAGCTCAGCTTATCTACATATAAAGTATTTGTCCTAAAAATTTGGGGAGGTGGAGCTTATAAAAGTTGTGTTATAAGAAATAAATTGATGATCATTTGGTGAAAAAATATAATTATAGCCTTGCTGTTGTGGCTCAGTAGTTGAGTGTCAGCCCATGAACCAGTAGGTTATGGTTCAATTCCTGGTCAGGGCACATGCCCAGGTTGGGAACTCGATCCCCAATAAGGAGGCATGCAGGAGGCAGCTGGTCAATGATTCTCTCTCATCATTGATGCTTCTATCTCTCTCTCCTCTCCCTTCCTCTCTGAAATCAATAAAATATATTAAAAAATATGATTGTAGAGCTCTAAAATAAAACATGATATCAATAACTAGCATTTATGGAGCACCTGCTATGTGTTAGGCACCATGGTAATCTCTTACACATATTACACAATGTCATTTTTCAACTCTATAAAGGAAGTATTAGTATTATCCCTGGATTGTGGATGAGGGAACTAGAGCTTAAACAGCTAATAGTTTGCCTCGGATTATACAGCTAATAAAGTGTGGCATCAGGAGTCCAACCCAGAGTGGTTACTTCAGATGCCATTCTATTTTCTTTAATGCTGTTGCTATATTTACCCCTTGCTGTGTTCAGAATAAAGGAACAGAGTGAACAAAACAAAGACAGCTTCACTTCTTCAATGTGAAAAAACTACCGAAGCAGCCAGCTGGTAAGGGGAAGAACTGGACCTTAAAATACAGGCAGTTTGACTCCAATGCTGGTGCATTCCTCATTTTGCCCAGACTTTGTACACCCTTCACAACACAGACCTGCTTGTCTGTACAGACATACTCTGGTCACACTGACCCCTACAGTTTCCCAAACAAGCCCAGCATGTCTCTGTGCTTGCACTCTCCTCCCTCTACAGACAAGTCCTTTCATTGTTCCCCTCTTCTCTCCTGGAGGAAATGGTCCAGGATCACTAGAGCCCTGTGTGATAGCCTAACCCTTGGCTAGGAGCATGGTCAAGTCATTCTTGCAAACAGCAGAGGAGGCAGAATGTTTGGGCACATATACCAGCAGATTGATGGATCAGGACAATGTGTATAGAAGTTCTTTTTTTATTATGTTTATTTTCTCAGTGAAATAAGACATGAGATATTATGGACTGAATGTTTATACCCATTTCAAATTCATATGTTGGAGCCCTGACTCTCAATGTGATGGTATTTGGAGGTAGTGCCTTTGGGAAATATTTAGGTTTAGATGAGGTCAAGATAGTTGGATTAGTGCCTCCAAAGGAAGATGATTACAGATTCCCTCTCCAGGTGCACACACCCAGAAGAGGCCAGTGAGCAAACAGCAAGAAGGTGGCTGTGTACAAACCAGGAAGAGAGCCCTCACCAAGAATTGAATCTGTCAAACACCTTGATCTTGGACTTCCCAACCTCCAGAACTGTGAGAAATAAATGTCTGTGGCTTAAACTTCTCAATTTATGGTATTTGTTAAGTGGACTAAGATGGTAATTGGTATCAATAAGTGATGTTAGTGTATAAATACCTAAAAATGTAAATGAGGCATTAGAACTTGGTAATGAATAGAAGCTAAAAAGTTTTGAGGTGCATGCTAAAAAAATAAAAGCCAAGATTGCCATAAAGGGATTGTTAAAGGAGATTATGGCGAGGTCTCAGGAAGGAAAGGGGAGAACTTGTAGAGAAAGCTTCCATCTCAAAGAATGCATCAATAATCATGAACAGAATGATGGTAGAAATATGGATGGTAAAGGCCATTCTGGTGAAATCTTGGACAGAAATCCAGGAACATGTTATTGGACATGTTTATAACAAGGAAAAAGCAATCCTTGGGATAAAGTGACAAGTAACTTAGCTGAATTGCATTTATGCTCTAATGTTTTGTGGAAGGCAGACCTTGCAACAGATGAAATTGGAGGCTGAGCTGAGGAGATTTCTGAGCAAAGTGTCGAAGGAGTGGTGTGTTCCTCCTGATTGCTATGGTAAACTGAAATGAGAGGCACAAACTGAAGAAGGAGTCATTAAACAGAAAGGACTCAGGGACAAAGATTTGGAAAAGTCTCAGCCTATCCATATTTCAGAGAGCACCAAGGATGTGGCTGAGCTGCCATTTGTAAGGAGACTAGTGTGGGTGGAACTATGGTCCAGTTACCACCCCCCCCCCCAACCCCTGGTAGAAACACCACCAGCTTGAACTGAGCAGGACGGACAGAGTAAAATGAAGGAAGGCTGCTGGACATCTTAGACCCTACATGACAGCAAGGGAGAGCTATTTGCCTGCAAACATGCCCTATTCTTCAAAACAAGTGAAGGGTGACTCAAAGGTGCTTCAGATGATCTATCAGGGCTTCCTCCTTGGTTTCAACAGGCGCTAGACAGCAGCTGCCTGGGGCTGTGGCAGTGTGACTCTGCCTAACAGTCACAATGGGGGGAGCTCTGCCCAAGTGGGTCTGGAAGTTGGGACTGCTGCTTCAGTGGGTCCAGATGATGCAGCTTTGAGCCAAAGAGGATCATTCTTTTTTTAAAAAATAAATCTTTATTGTTCAGATTATTACAGATGTTCCTCTTTTTTCCCCCCATAGCTCCCCTCCACCTGGTTCCCACCCCATGCCTTTACCCCCCACCACTGTCCTCATCCATAGGTGTAAGATTTTTGTCCAATCTCTTCCCACACCCTTCACACCCCCTTCCCCTTGAGAATTGTCAGTCCACTCCCTTTCTATGCCCCTGCTTCTATTATGTTCACCAGTTTATTCTGTTCATCAGATTTTTTTTATTGACTTAATTTTTTAAAAAATTAAATCTTTATTGTTCAGATTATTACAGTTGTTCCTCTTTTTTTCCCCCATAGCTCCCCTCCACCCGGTTCCCACCCCACCCTCTCCTCTTACCCTGCCCCCACTGTCCTCATCCATAGGTGTACCATTTTTGTCTAATCTCTTCCTACATCCCCCACACCCCTTTCCCCCTGAGAATTGTCAGTCCACTCCCTTTTTATGCCCCTGATTCTATTATATTCACCAGTTTATTCTGTTCATCAGATTTTTAAAAAATATTTTATTGATTTTTTACAGAGAGGAAGGGAGAGGGATAGAGAGTTAGAAACATTGATGAGAGAGAAACATTGATCAGTTGCCTCCTGCACACTCCCTACTGGGGATGTGCCGGCAATCAAGGTACATGCCCTTGACCGGAATCGAGCCTGGGACCCTTGAGTCCACAGGCTGACGCTCTATCCACTGAGCCAAACTGGTTAGGGCACATCATCAGATTTTTTATTCACTTGATTTTTAGATTCACTTGTTGATAGATATGTAATTGTTGTTCATAATTTTTATCTTTACCTTTTTCTTCTTCTTCCTCTTCTTAAAGAATACCCTTCAGCATTTCATATAATACTGGTTTAGTGGTGGTGAACTCCTTTAGCTTTTTCTTATCTGTGAAGCTCTTTATCTGACCTTCAATTCTGAATGATAGCTTTGCTGGGTAAAGCAATCTTGGTTGTAGGTTCTTGCTATTCATCACTTTGAATATTTCATGCCACTCCCTTCTGGCCTGCAGAGTTTCTGTTGACAAATCAGCTGACAATCTTATGGGTACTCCCTTGTAGGTAACTGACTTTTTTTTCTCTTGCTGCTTTTAAGATTCTCTCTTTGTCTTTTGACCTTAGCATTTTAATTACGATGTGTCTTGGTGTGGTCCTCTTTGGATTCCTTTTGTTTGGGGTTCTCTGCACTTCCTGAACTTGTAAGTCTATTTCTTTCATCAGGTAGGGGAAGTTTTCTGTCATTATTTCTTCAAATAGGTTTTCATTATCTTGCTCTCTCTCTTCTTCTGGCACCCCTATAATTCAGATGTTGGTTCGCTTGAAGTTGTCCCAGAGGCTCCTTACACTATCTTGATATTTTTGGATTCCTTTTTCTTTTTGCTTTTCTGATTGGGTGTTTTTTGCTTCTTCGTATTTCAAATCTTTGACTTGATTCTTGCGATTCTCTAGTCTGGTGTTGGATCTCTGTATAATATCCTTTATTTCAGTCAGTGTATGCTTAATTTCTATTTGGTCCTTTTTCATATCCTCAAGGGTCTCACTTGATTTATTGAGGGTCTCACTAAATTTATTGGTGGTTTCTAGTAAATTCTTGAAAAACCTTATAACTGTGGTTTTGAACTCTATATCCAGTAGTTTGCTTTCCTCCATTTCTGTCATTTGTGACCTGTTTCTTTGTCTCTACATTTTGGCTGCTTCCCTGTGTTGACAGGGTGGCTTTCTGTGCTAGGTGTCCTATAGGGCCCAGTAGCTCAGCCTCCCCAATTACCTTGGTGCACACTTTTGTGGGCTGTGTGCACAGTCTTGTTGTAGTTAAGCCTTGATTGTAGTTGGTATCATTGGGAGGAGTTGACCTCCTGGCCAATTGGCTGTGAGAATCAGCTGTGTCTACAGTGGGAGAACTTCTGTGCTGGAGACACTCTTATGGGGCAAGACTTGCTTCATTGGGGCTTTGGTGCTCACTGAGTCTGCCCCCTGAGAGTGTCCCTTATGGTTCTGAGGAGTTGTAATCTGGATGGTCCCATTCTGACCACTGGGTACACTGGCACTTGGATCTCTAAGGAGGTGCTAATTTAGCCTCTGCCTGAGGCTACCCAGCAGGAGCTATGGAGAGATCATCTTCTTTGTTTGGGATTTGGAGGTGCCCAGATGAGGCCCAGCTGTGAAGCAATGCAAGCTGCTGTGGGGCCTTGGGCCTTATTTTGGATGTTCTGTGTCTCTCTGACCCAGCTGCATTTAGTTAGGTAATTTTAGATTGCAAAGGGCCAGGTCTTTCATATGCAAAAGCCTCTGCGCACAGCTTGGGTGGGGTGGGGACTCAGGGAATCAACAGGGCAGAGCAAACAGCTATGGCTGATCCTCAGCCCTGCCCTAAGTGGTCCCGGGTCTCAGTGTCCCGTGGTAATTGCTGCAATCACCTCTGAGAGAAAGCCGCCCTCGAGTTCCACCTGCTGCCAGAAAGTCCAGTTTCTCCCCGTATGAGTCTGGGTCCCCAGAAACTTGCCCGGAACTGGAGTTCAGAGCGGGAGCATGTGTCTCCCTCCCGACTGAAAAAGACAACCGCGTCCTCAGTTGCCAGCCCTTTCCATGTGCGCCTCCGTACCTCTGCACTTTACTTCCGTACCTCCTCTGAGTCTCAGTGTGCTTTTCCCTTTCCTTCTAGTTGTAGAATTTCCACTCAGCCAGCCTTCCTGTGGTTCTGGATGATGTTTTGTCTTTTAGTTGTATTTTTGAAGTGGTTGTGAGAGGGCACGTGATTCATTTGCACCACTGAGCACAGCTCGGGTGGGGCGGGGTCTCAGAGAATCACCCAGGCAGAGCAAACAGTGATGGCTGTCGTCAGCCATCTCCGAGACTCTGCCCTCGTCCCCGAGTCCCGCACCCCCACATTAACAATGATCCCTGTGAGCAGTTCTGCAAGAAAGCCACCCTTGCTTTCCGACCTGATGCCAGACAGTCTAGTTTCTCCCTGTAGGAGTCTGGGTCCCTAGAGACTCACCGGAAACGAGGTCAGTGCAGTCGGGAGCTTGTATCCCCTTCCGATTGAAAAAAATCGCGCACCCAGGAGCAGCCTGATATGCGCGTCTCCTTAGCTTTGCTCTTGGCGCCTCTGAACCTCCTACCCAACCTCAATGTGCTTTTTTTCTTCCCTTCTAGTTGTAGAACTTCCACTCAGCCAGCTTTCCCATGGTTCTGGATGATCACCATTTTGTCTTTTCATTGTAGTTTTAATGTGGTTGTGGGGAGCAGCACGTACAGGTATATACCCTTTGCTGCCATCTTCGTTCAAAGAGGATTATTCTTAATACTTATTTGTCTTGATAGATTTTGGACTTGCTTGGAGTCTGTCATTCCTCTTTCCTTCCAATTTCTACCTTCTTGGAATGGGACCCTCTCTCCTATATCTGTCCTCCTATTATATTTTGGAAGCATGTAACTTACCTGGTTTCACAAATTCACAGCTGAGAGGATTTTGTGTGTGTGTGTGTGTGTGAGGATGAATAGTACCTCACCAATACTTAATTTATAAGATTATGATTTGAGAGAGCATGTGGGATTTCAGAAGCAAGAAGCAGGCACTGTAGATTGTTCAAGAGAGTGGGAGACAGACATCAGAGAGAAATGCTGTAGGCTTGCCAGGCAGCTTTAAAGATGCATTAGAGAATGGCTATCATACATTGACTGTGAGATCCATCATTATGGTTCATGTTTTCCCCAGCACATGCATTTGCCCAGGTCCAGAAGCAGAATTCAATCTGATTGGGGCTTGGGATTTTCTAGGTAAGCACCATAGAGGAGATAGCAGCAAGAAGGTGAGGGCTTTTGCAAGAGCCTGTGGAATCTGAGTTAGGCAGGAAGAGAACCGAAGACACAAGGAATCACCAGAGAAAGTGAGCTGAGGGCTGAGGGAGGGGAACTCAGAGAGAGCTTGAGGTTGAGATTAGGGTGGTGGCTACAGTAGTTGGTTATGGTGGGTTTTCATGTCTGACTGAGGTGGTGGAAGACAAGATAATTGGAGGAGAAGAGGCCAGGGAAGGGAGAGGCCAGATTATTTGAAGGTTTATCTGTGAGGATAATTGCCAACATTATGACAGTAATGCTGGGAAGAGAGACAGGAGTCCAGAGGCTAATATCAGTCCTGAGGTCTCCAGATGACTGCGAAGAAGGGACAGTTGAGCAGTGTGGCTGATGGCATGCATTTCCATGGAGCAGTGGAACTTCAGGGAGAAGCAAGAGACAATGATCAGAAGTGGCAATAAGGAAGAATTGGGGTACTTCCTCCCTTCCCCTCCAGCTCCAGAGAGCTTAGTAGAGAAGCAGCTACCCTTGAGAGGTTATCAGAAGCGGTGTTCTTAGGGTAGAGCCAGGTTTTAGTGAGAATAAAAATCTATGGCACATTCAGAGAAGGAGCCCAGTTGGAGGGGATCTTACTGGTGGCAGACCGGCCTACCTTGGGCTCTGTAAATCAGAGTCCTGGTTCAGTATCTTAATAATCAACATTCAAATTATGGTGGATGTAAGAATGGGGGTGATTGTTCTGATATTTTGAGACTTCCTGGCCCTCACATCTGGGACATCCAGCTCATCACTTGCTGAGTAGACAAGTGATTAAAATAAATGAATGGATGCCCAGGAACAGTTCAGACTGGATGGAACTAAAGGTATGTGCTCCTCTGTCTGCTCCTACTGAAGGTTGGGTCCACAAACATAGCTTTCTCTACCTGACTTTCAAGGTCCTTCCTATTCTAGCCCATTCCAACCTATCCTATCTTGTTTCCTACTCTTTCCAAATTCAGACTCTCTACCCGACAGATTGGGCTCCTAGCTGTCCTCTCCAAACACCACACTCATTCCTGATTCTTGGCCTTCGCACAGGAATTTCCTCCTGCTAGAATGGCCTATTGTAATCACATTTCCCCAGCCATTTCTTTCCTGTCCTTCAAGGCGAAGGCCAGTCTCATTCATCGGCAAACCTTTCCTGATATTAAAACCTGCCCTTCTTAGATTTTCTATAGCTCTTACGAATGATACCACACACTGTAGAGTGAGTTATATCTTGTCTTTTATTATTCATTATTTAAAAAAGATTAATCTTGCTTTTCCAGATGAATCCTGAGTTTCTTGAGGGGAGGAATGTGTTTTCTAGTTGGTGTGCTCTCTTTTTTGCAGTCTCTCCCTCTGCCAAGCTCAGCATCCTGCAGGCTCTGTCCAACTGTAGGTTGTTCCAGCCACTTATGTTGGCTCTTGCCTTTCTCCTTTGATTTTCCTGACTCTGCAGATTTCCTGTCCTCCCTGACTCCCCCCCAACCCCCACCCTCTGGTGTGGGGTTCTCCTTACACCATGGTTTATCTGGCTTGCCTTCCTTCTCCTTGAGTACAGGGCTCACACAATTGAGATCAGGATTCTCTTCTTTCTTCTCTGTCTCTTTCCCCCCGTTTTAGCCATTCTAAAGCCTTTACCAGTCCCCATTGAAGCAACGTCAAGGTTTATCTTCCAACCTGGCTACTTCCCCACAGACTAGAGTTACTTCCCTAAGTACATACTGAACATTTCCATGTGGATGGCCTGATGTGTCCTCCAACTCAACATGTTTAAAATCAAAACTGGCATCTCTCTTTTGATATTCGTTTTGATAGCAACCCCAGTCTCTTTGAGCACTGAAAGGTTTTTTTGGCTTCTCTGTGGCCTGTTGGGTAAAATTTAAACTGTCATGATACACAAGGGCCTTGTAGTGATCTGGCCTCACTGACCTCTCCAGCTTCATTTTCCTGACCATCCAACTTAAATCCAACGCTACTTAA
Organism: Myotis nattereri; assembly: GCF_964212035.1. Lineage (NCBI taxonomy): Eukaryota > Metazoa > Chordata > Mammalia > Chiroptera > Vespertilionidae > Myotis > Myotis nattereri. The sequence goes on from NC_138075.1 coordinate 225,166,132, forward strand.
CTTCTCCATGCTCTCCCCAATGTAGCATTCAAGTACATATCTTCATATTCTTGTCCATGCTCTTTCTTCTGCCTGGATGCCATTCCTTCCTTCTCTATCTGGGGAAGCTCCTAGATCCTTGTAAGTTGTTTGAGAATAGGCATCATTATTAAGTTACTTGTTCATACTGATTTATGGAAGAAAGATTAAGAGCTCATGATGGACATATGGAATGTGGGGTACTGGCAGACATCTCCAGGGGCAGCAAGTTAACAGCAAGTTCAAATTTGATATCTTTAAAGCAGTCTTTACAATTTTATGAAAAATTAAATAAGAAGAGGTCACAAATAATGTGACATCTACATTAAGGTTGCTGGGCCAATTTGTTATCTACCATTAATTGCTCATCTTTTCCCTCGATCCTGGGCTTTTATAATATACTTTCTCAGGTGGTGAGACCCACCGATCTATCAACTCGATTAACCCTCTTAACATTTGAGATTTATGAGGTGCAAGCCAGTCTTTCAGCTGCACTTTAATTGTGTTAACTGCAAATGCAATTAATTGTGTCACCTTTGGGGAAGAATTTCACAGCTCCATTTGGGGGAGGGTGGTAAGTCCCTTATTAATGCAGTATGTGTTGAAATTCTCAAGAGAAAGCCCAGATTCTATGATTTTTGTGAGGCTTGACTATATCCATCTTTTTTTTTTCTTCTTGATTGCTGTTCATCAAGGCCACTGGCAGCTGCTTGCTTGCTGCACTTCACTTTGGGGGATATTAGCAAAGGAGAGTCATTTTACTTTTGGTAATACTGGCTGTCGAAATCAATACCCCGTGCCGCCCACAAGACATAGGGTACCTGTTCTCCGGACTTGATTGGCTCTTCATCATCTCTTACTCAGGCTCCCTGCCCAAGGCCGGGCTCCTTGGGAAGGGCTCAGATGCCCTTTCCTGCTTCCAGCATGTGCCTGACTCCTGCCTGTAGTCACTCCGGGTCCTCACATAATAAATCACTTAACCTGTTTCTAAAACAAGGTCAGATTGTGCTGTGATTCTTAAAAAGGGATTTGAAAATCTCTATTTAGGTGCAATTTTCATGGTAGATCTTTTGGCCAAAAATGAGGACATTAACAGGGTCTATGGTGAAAGGTGTGTGTGTATTGGGGGAGGAGCTAAGGCAGGTCAGGGTTCTGCTTTGACCAAGGAACCTTTGCAATGTTTGAATGGGCTTCCATGCCATGAGGAAGGGGGGGGGGCGCTTAATATATCAATGTAAATAAAAATGGCATGCAGAGGGCTCACTTTTGAGGTTACCTTGTGCGGATTTGGGAATCCTCCATCTTTGTGGGTTTCCGAAATATCATAAATATATATTCTCGATGAGGCTCATTTTTTTTTTTTTCTCTTTTTTCTCCATGGCACTGCTTTGCAGCCTGAAACCTGACCTGAAGACTCAGGTCCTATCAGTGAAGTGAAAGGCCAGCCCGGGCTCAAGAGTCATTCAGGATTTTCTGTGTCGCAATTACCTGCGCAGCTCACCACAGCCACAGAGGCGCTGTTTATTCAGGGAAAGTGCTCTGTAATTTATTTAAAATAATCCATCTCTCCCAAATAAAGGGGCCATTGAAGGCCCCCCCCTGCAGGCCTCTGATGAAAGGCCCTCTCAGGATGCTGTTTCACTGGTCACAGCTAAATGTCCGACACAAGTGATTCAGGCTCCCTGCCCCCCACTCCCGGTTCTCTCCCACTATTTTTTCTTTTTTTTAAATAAGATTTTACTAAACCTGCTTGTTTTCTTTTACACCAGTAATCAAACTAGGCTCTCCCCACCATTTTTTTTAAATAAAATAAAATAAAAATACACATTGGCCATTAAAAATGATTAATGCCAGCCAATTTGATAATCGCTGAGCAGGAGGTGCCAGCCATCCTGGGATTTAGTGCAGCCTCGGACCCGGCTTCTTTATGGCCCTTGGCTAATGAGGAATCGCATTAGGCTTTTTACTGTATATGAATTGATTAGCTGAAAATGAGATTACGTCCATGGTGCAACACCCACCACAAAGAGCCCTTTCTTTTCCAACACTTCCCGGTGCCAGGGCGCTGCGTGAGCTCCAAAATGTGCTTTTCTCCGGGTTTTCCAGAAAAGTCTTGGATGAGCCCAGGTGTGGCTTTTGCAGAAACAGGCTTATCGATGTAAATCTCCAAAACAAACACATGAACAAACAAACGCAGGGGTAGGAGGCCACTTGTCTTTGGGTTGTAGGTTTGACAGATTCCAGGGACACAGGTAATGCAGGTAACGTGAACAGGACCTGGCTTCTGAGTCAAACTGGCCTGAGTGCAGAGCTGGGCTCTGACACTCATTTGCTCTATGTTGTGGGGCCAACCATTTAACTTCCCTGAGCTTTGCTTTCTTCATTTGTACAATGGGATAGTAACATATCTTTATAGGGTTATTAGGACTAAATGGAATAATATGTATAAAATTAGCACAAGGCCTTTTAAAAATCTACTTTTTCCCCTTCCTCCCTCCTCCCTTCCTTCCTTCCTCCCTTCTTCCCTCCTTCCTCCCTTCCTTCCTTCCTTCCTCCCTCCCTCCCTTCCTTCCTTCCTTCCTTCCTTCCTTCCTTCCTTCCTTCCTTCCTTCCTTCCTTCCTTCCTTCCTCCCTTCCTTCCCTTTAGATGAAAAGGAGTTACTGAAGTTGCTTATTAAACTTACTCAGAAAGGAGCAGCTCCCAGAACTGAAAGTGGAAATGGCAGTATTCTGTCCAGGAAAAAACCATCTAGTCATCTGGCTGAGACAAGACAGGCCCTGCAGTCATATTGCAGAGACTAAGAAATTTGCAGGGGGGTGAGGGCCACCTCTGTCTGTGTGTGCATGGTCCATGAGCTAATGGCGGTTTTTCCATTTTTAGTATTTTTTTAATTTATTGATTTTAGATAAAGAGAGATAGAAAGATAGACAGACAGACAGACAGACAGATAGATAGATAGATAGATAGAGACATTGATTTGTTGTTCCACTTACCTGTGCATTCATTGGATGATTCTTATATGTGCCCTGAATGGTGATAGAACTGGCAACCTTGGCATATCGGTATGACCTCTAACAAACTCAGCTACCCAGCCAGGGCCTCGTTTTTACATTTTTAAATGGTTGAGAAAGATAAATCAAAAGAAAAATACATTTTCAAAGATGAAACACATCAAATGTCATTATAGATCAGCATTCATAGGTGAGCGTTTGTAATCAATCTTGATTTTGATAATAGGGAGCACCAACTTTAAACCCCAGTTATGCCAAATGTTAGCCCTCAAAAAAGAACTATGTTTTCATCACACAAATATCATTAAAAACGCTCAATTTTAATGATATTTTAACCATAAAATATTTCTGGGATCTAACTTTCTTGTGACATAAGTGCCTCAGTTTTGCCCTTTGCTCCACAAACCCTAAAATGTTTATGGCCTGACTCTTCACAGATATACTGGCTAACCTGCTGCAGTGGTCTCTCACAGACACGCACTTCCTTTGGGGGAATCAGTTATTAATCTCTGTGTTGGAGGTGGAGAAGGAAGGGTCTAGGGTTTCTAACTCAAATACAAATTTGACAGAGAGATTTATGTGCTCACTCTATTGGCCTCTGCCTTTACCTGATAATCTTCTCATTGTCCTAAATGGAATCTAGCCATAGCCGCTTTGGCTCAGTGGATAGAGCATCGGCGTGTGGACTGAAGGGTCCCGGATTTGATTCCACGGGCCTTGGTTTCAGGCTTGATCCCTGACCCTGGTGGGGCTTGTGTGGGAGGCAGCTAATCCATATGTTTCTCCCACATCGATGTTCCTTTTTCTCTGTCTCTCCCCCTCCCTTCCACTCTCTCTAAAAATCAATGGAAAAATATCCTTGGATGAGGATTTAAAAGGAAAAAAAGGCATCTACAGTGATTCTGGCTGCCGTCAATAGCAGGAAGATATCAAGACTGGGGGAAGGAACATATGAGCAGAAACAAGTAATTTTCCTTTGCTGAGTCCTTGACTGTCCTTCACTAGGTGACATTTATTGGACACTGATTTCATGCTCACAGTACAAATAGTTTACATGCATTTCCTACTGGGGTATAAGCTGCAGGAGGCCAGGGCTCACATTTGTGCTGGGCACCACTGTATTCTTGCAACTTGGGGTGGTGCCCCGCTCTACAGCAGGTATGTGATAAAGCATATGTTGAGTTATCTCATTTATTCTCACTTATGACCTGTTCCCCCCCCCCCGCCCCAATTTTCCAGGTTAGGACACAGAGGCTCCCTCCACTTTACCAATTTATCTATACTGAGAAAGTGTAGGAGCCAGTATCTGAAGTGGGACTGCCCCCCTCCCCACGTCCCTCAGAGAAGTGAGCTAAACTTGAGGATGAGGGGCTTTGCCAAAACCCTGGTTTGTCAGAAGAATACATGAGATAATAAACTAGTAAACCTTTTGATATAGTATACAGCAAGCACTCTCTAAGTTATGGTTTTGTTATGGTTATAAAACCATAGCACATCAGGTCCTCGAATAACATCATTTTATTTAAAATCATGCTGTTATAATGTTGACGAGATGCCTAAGAACTTAACTCTGTATCAATTAGCCTATGGTAAAATTGGTTTCATTATAGGCTGTTTTGCTTAAAGTTGCAGAAGCTATCAGTGTCACTTTCCTGTATGTATGATGAAATCTTAACTGTTCTGGAAGGAAATTTGAAACCATGAGGAGGTGACATTAGGACCAGAGGTTTTCATGAGTAGATATTGAATATAAGAGCAAGGGGGTGGGTATAAAGTGGGAAAGCTGCTTTCACCAAATGCATTTATTTCTTGACATTCTGCTACATGTTGTGTTGGGCATTGAGATGGTTATTTCTATGTCTCAACTTGACTGAGTCATGGGATGTCCAGATTTTTGGTTAAACATTGTTTTAAATGTGTCTGTGAAGGGGTTTCAGGATGAAATTAACATTTGAATTGGTGGACTGAGGGAGGCAAACTACCCTCCTCAGTGTATGTGGGGTCTCACCCAATCTACTGAAAGCCAGAATAGAACAAAAGGTGGAGTGAGGTAGCATCTCTCTCTCTCTCTCTCTCTCTCTCTCTCTCTCTCTCTCTCTCTCTCTCTCTCTCCTTCTTTCTCTCCCTCTCCCCCCCACCCCTTCTGTCTTTGACCTGGGACATCAATGTTCTCCTGCCTTTGGACTTGGCCCTAGACTAGAACTTACACCATTTTCTTTCCTGGATCTCAGACCTTCTGACTTATACTGAAACTATATCATTGGCTCTCCTGGGTCTGGGCTTCTCAGCCTCCATGACCATGTGAATAAATTTCTTATGATAAATCTCTGGAGAACCCTGACTAATACAGATTTGGGTACTAAGAGCAGTTCAAGGAGCAGAAGGGAAGGAAGAGTTTTCAGAATTGGTTCTGGGGTTTCTGAACTTGACTCTTTGATTAGATTAAATATGCTAATGACTATTTCCAGGAGTAAAGAGCACCAAGAGTCCCTGGCAAGATCTGCGATAGAGATACGCAAAATATCTTCCAAGAATCAGGGATGTGGGTGACTGTGTATGTGATATTTTCAAACATTTTTAGAAAATTAATGAATAAAGTAGAGTTGGCTGGTTGCCGCTAATGTTGCTGGACAAAGTGATGAAAGAAAAGGATGAGGCCAGGGATTCGGATTCCCAGCTCTAGTGCTGCATGCGTAAACCAAGAGCTTCTGTGTGTGAGCTGAGATTTGTGAAAATTAAATGCAGAATCTCATTCTGCAATAGACTGAATTAAAAAGAAAGTTGATTTATCAGCCTCACTGGGTGTCTACTTTTTTATTTTAATATATTTTTATTGATTTCAGAGAGGGAGAGAGAGATAAAAACATCAGTCATGAGAGAATCACTGATTGGCTGCCTCCTGCATGCCCTAGACTGTGGATCAAGTGTGCAACCTGGGCATGTGCCCTGACCAGGAATCGAACTGTGACCTCCTGATTCATAGGTCAATGCTCAACCTCTGAGTCACACTGACTGGGCTACTTTTATTTTATTTTTTAAAAATATGTTTTTATTGCTTTTTAGAGAGAGGAAGGGAGAGGAATAGATAGAAACATTGATCAGCTGCCTCCTGCATGCCCCCTAGTGGGGATCAAGTCTGCAACTCGAGCATGTGCCCTGACTGGGAATAGAACCTGGGGCCTTTTGGTTCATGGTTGGATGTTCAACCACTGAGTCACACTGGCCATGGCAGAGTGTCTACTTTTAAATTGAGGACATGGAAAAGACTGGGATACTGAAAGCTATGATGAGGATGTGTGGGAAGAGACTGATGAAGCTGGGAACAGTAAGCTTTTAATTTCTAATGAGGTGTTTTTTTTGTTTGTTTGTTTTTGTTTTTTTGCCAGTGGAAGTGCCCTTCCTATTTCCTATGGAAGAGGCCTCTCCATCCTCACCTGAGGGGATCAACCCTGCATTGCTTGAGAAAAACTTAATGCCTCCCCTGGGCTGTTCTCCTTAGCATCCACCGCACTCCCCCCTTTTTGCTTTTAGACCTAAAGATGAGGTACAAAGTATTACCCATAAGGAGGTATGATGCACTCATAGACAATGACTTGAGTTTTCTTATTTATGCAGACCTAAATATGGGAAATGTGTATGGGAATGGATATTAAGGGGTGGGATAATGATGGAAAGAATATACAGTTGGATTAGGCTGAACTTATTGGTATGGGCTTACTGAGCAGAGATTCTGTATTTAATGTGTAGCTCGGGGAGTTAGAAAAGGGCTCCAACAGTTTGGTTGGTTGGGTGGTTGAAACATAGACTTGAAAAAGGTGGCCCACAGTGGGCAAGTTAGAAATGCTGAACTTACTGGTTTTAATGTAGGTGGAAGGATTCAGAGGCTTAAGGGGGTTGGAAATGTTACTAGGAGGATCCAGAAGACATAGCGTTGACCAGTACTTTGAGAAATATATCTGTGAGGGGAGCCCTGGCATCATCAAAGAGCTCTGTGATTGCTCTCCTGTGTAGGCCAGAACTTATAATAGGGACTGCAGTCACTGAACTGAGACATGTAAATGCAATGGGAGTGACTGCATCCCAGGGCATTGGGGGTCTAGTGGTGGCACTTAACTACCAAAGGTGAGGTAGATGTGGTTTCCATAATGGACAGCAGAGTCAACCCAGCAATCAGATTACTCTGACTTGGGCAGACCAATGGCATTGGGTAGTCAATCATGTTGCTTCTAGAAATGAAAGAGATAGGAAGCCTACTAAATTCTTATTTGATCTATAAAAGCAGAAAAATTCTAGGTCAAGTGAAAAAAGTTGAACATGAATCACAAAAACAGAAAGTCACAGTCTTGAACTAGTTTAGTATAGACCCAGGACCCCTCAAATGAAGGGGAGACTGGGTCCTCTTGAGGAAGGATCCCAGTACACTGCCAACATTTATATTGTTAATCTTTCTCTCAGTCTTCCCCAAAGGCTGTGACCTTTGACAAGAGTAACTGTACCTCAGGGAAAAGGGAATAATCGGAACTTCCAGGAGCTACTGGACACTGGCTTTGAACGAAGTCTAATTCCAAGAGACCCAAACATCACTGGGTCCACCAGCCAGAGGAGGGGTTGTGGAGGTCAGGTGGTCAATGGAGTTTTAGCTCAGGGCCATCTCACAGTGGGGCCCCTGGTTCCCTCCCCAGTTGTGAGTGCACCATCAGGATAGATGTACTCAGCAGCTGACAGAATTGGAACCTCACACTGGCTTCCTGACCTATGGAATGAAGGCTGCTATGGTGGGAAGTGGAAGGTAGTAAAACTGTCTCTACCCAGGAAGATAGTAAACCTAAAGCAATACTGAATTCCCGTAGGGACTGCACAGGTTAGTGCCACTACCAAGGATCAGAAAGATGCAGGGTGGTAATTTCCACCAGACCCCCTTTCGACTCACCTGCTTGGCCTGTGCAGAGGACAGATGGATCTTGGAGAATGACAGCGGATTATCGTAAACTTAACCAGGTGGTGACGGCAATTGAAGTGCCAGATGTGGTTTCATTTCTTGAGCAAATTAACACATTCCCTGATGTCTGATATGCAGTTATTAACTGGGAAATGCTTTCTTCTCAATAGCTGTTCATAAAGACCACCAGAAGCAGTTTGAATTTCGGCTATCAGGGCCAGCTACACAACTTCATTATCCTACCGCGGGGATATATTATCTCTCCAGCTCTGTGCCAGCATTTAGTTCACAGGGCTCTTGATTGCCATTCCCTTCCACAAGGTACCGCAGTGGCTTATTGCATTGATTATACTGTAGTGATTGGACCCAGGGAGTCAGAAATAGCGATTATTCTAGACTTATTATTAAGACATTTGCATGTTAGAGAGTGGGAAGTGAATCTGACAAAAATTCTGGGGCCTTCTATCTAAGCAGAATTTCTAGAGATCTGGTGGTATGAGGCATGTCAAGATATCCCTTCTAAGGTAAAAGATAAGTTCTTGCATCTGACCCACCATCTGACAACTGGAAAAGAGACACAAATTCAAGTCTCTTTGAATTTCAGAGGCACCGTATACCTCATTTGGGTATGTTACTTGGTCCATTTACCAAGTGACCTGAAAAGCTGCTGGTTTTGAGTAGGGCCCAGAATAGAGAAGGCTCTGCACAGGTCCAGGGTTCTTGGCCCATATAATCCAGCAGTTCCATCAATGGCAGATAGGGATGCTGTCTGGAGCCTTTGGCATCCCTTATTGGGGAATCATAGCACAGGCTATTATGATTTTGGTGCAAAACCCTGCCATTCTCCACAGATAACTACTCTCTTTTTGAGAAATAGCTATTGGCTTGCAACTGAGCCTTAGTAGAGACTGGATGCTTAACCATGAACCACCAAATTACTATTCAACCTGAGCTGCCAATCATGATTTGGGTGCTATCTGACTCACTAAGCCATAAATCTGTGTGTGCCCAGCCAACACTCCATCATCAAATGAAAGTGGTACAGACATGAGAAGACCTGAACAGGCCCTGAAAGCAGTGGCCCAGATGCTGCTGGTGCCCACTCCTGCTACCCTGCTTCCTTCCTTCCTGCCTGCACATGTGGCCTCATGGGGATTCCCTCCCATCGGCTGACAGGAAGAGATTTGGTTTACAGGTGGTTGTATGTGAGGTGCAGGCACCTGAACATGGACAACTACAGCATTACAGCCACGGTCTGGGACATTCCTGAGCATCGTGAAGGGAAGTCCTCCTTGTGGGCAGAACTTTGAGCAGTTCACCTTGCTTGGAAGGAGAAATGGCCAGATACGTGGTCATGTTCCAAGGCATGGGTATGGCCAATGGTTTGGCTTGATGGTCAGAGACTTGGAAGGAACATGATAAAATAATTTGTGACAAGGAGAAGACATATATGGAGACACCTCTGTGAATAAGCAAATAATGTAAAGATATTTGTGTCCCATAGGAATGGTCACCTAAAAGTGACCTCAGCAGAGGAGGATTTTAATGCCTGTTTCCCAGTGATGTCAGAATCATGGGCTGAAGCTAAGTCTGTAGACTCTCCATCCCAGCTGCTTGGCACAGAATTAGTATGAACCAATGTTAACTTCAGTTTTTCCATAGACATTTTCCTCTGTCCACTTCTACCACCTTCCTTTCTTCTGTGTGTAATACCATAATGTGGCAAGCATTTGTGAAATCTGCCAGTTAATTAATTGCATGCTGTGTTGCTGGGTGGCTTAATCCCCTTTCCTAGTACTCCTGGGACTATATGAAATATAAGACAAGCATTCTTACCATAAATTTATATCGAGGCATTTAATGAACAGAAAATGCCGCATTCCATCTGTATCAAAATTAAGTATGTACCTTGTGTATCGACACAGAATACCTGGGAGGCCTCGTTCTAGAAAACCTGTTCGCTCTGCCTGCCCACAGTTCTTGGAAGTTGGCTTTTCCTAATGTTGGCTTTGTGACTTCACTGGTATCAGAGAATGCCACTGAATGAAGGGACTTTGGCCACCCTAGAGCCCACACTCATAGTGGATTAAGCTCATGGGTTCAGACTGACTGCCTGAGTCCAAATGCCAGCTCCAGTACCAGCAAGGACAAGTTCCTATAACTGTGCCTCAGCGTTCTCTCTGTAAAATGGATTAGCCAGAGTAATGAATGCCAGTTGCTGAAACGGAGCACTCTCAGTGGCTGGACACACTTCACTGTCTGATGAAGGAGAGTGTGGAAGGTTGTGAATGCTGGGGGTGGAGGAGCCATACCTGAAGGCAGGTGCATCCCTTTTACCGACATTCCATAAGCCAGAATCCAGGTCCTTTTCTAAATGAAGGGGAACGGTGGTGGGAAACCTGACTTTTCTGAGTGTTGAAGGGTCATGCATTGGTGGGGCGAACTCCCGACATTGTCGCTGCTACAGCGGGGATAATGTCCTCTCTCTCCCAAGGATGCTGTGATGATGGCATGAATCAACTCAGGTTGAGTGCTCAGAGCATTGCCTTCCACATGTAAGCCACATGTGTCACCTCTTATTCTCCGCTTCCTCTCACCAGTGGCACTGCCAGCAGGCTGACCTTCCTTCTGCGCTCTAGTTTCAGGGAACCCCAGGGAGGTAGAAACCACCATCTCCAGGCTATTGCCAGATGCTCAGCTGGAAACATGGCTAAAATTTGCCCAGGTTGCCCACTTTTGGTAATTCGTGCCTCTTGCCATTGACTTTGGCTGCTCAGTTGGCTTTAGGTGACTGGTATTTCCCATCAACTTCTTGCTGATTTCATGGGTGTGGAGAGTGGAAAGGGAGACTTGATTAGCTTTTGGGGAAGAGTAGTCACCAACTTAAACCTTTCCTATCCCTTTTCTTTGTTTAAGGGTTATTTCCCACCTTTATTGGGTTCTCCACTTAACTGCATGCCAACTTCACTTATTCATTCATTAATTTAAAAAATACTTATTGAGTGTCAGTTATATAGATGGCATTGCTGGGGAATATATCAGTAAACCAAAAAAATTCATAAACCTTGCATTTTAATGTCAGAAATAAGGTGGGAACCAACAATAAACATAAATGTAGGTATAATAATGCTATATCAGTTCTGAGTGACATGGAACAAAAATAAACATTGTGGACAAGATATTGTTATGAACTAAATGTTTGTGTGCTCCTCGTTCATATATTGAAATCTAACCCTCCATGTGACAGTAGAGGAGGGTGGGGCCTTTTAAAGATAATTAGGCCATGAGGGTGGAGCCCTCATAAATGGGATTCATGCCCATAAAAGAAGAGACCAAAGAGCAAGCCACGTGAGGGTAAAGAGAAAAGTTAGCAGAGGGCATGCACTAGACCAGCCGTGGGCAAACTATGGCCCATGGCCCGGATCCGGCCCGTTTGAAATGAATAAAACTAAAAAAAAAAAAAAAAAGACCGTTCCCTTTTATGTAATGATGTTTACTTTGAATTTATAGTAGTTCACACAAACACTCCATCCATGCTTTTGTTCCGGCCCTCCGGTCCAGTTTAAGAACCCATTGTGGCCCTCGAGTCAAAAAGTTTGCCCACCCCTGCACTAGACCCTAACTGAACTGCTCCTTGAATTTGGACTCATTCTCCAGAACTGTGAGAAATAAGTGTTGTCTAAACTCCCCTAGTAAATGGTGATTTATTGCAGCAGCGCCAGATGACTAAGGCGAGATACCTTGTTGGATGCACCAGAGATGGGGAAAGTGATATTTTTAAAAATTGATTAACTATTTTTAGGGAAGATTTAAGTTTACAGACAAACTGAGCAGAAAGCACAGGGAGTTCCCATGTGCCATTTCTTTCCCTGGACAGTCTCCCCTGTTATTAACTTCTTACATCATTGTGTACATGTGTGCCAAGCGATGCACCGATACTGATAGAGTATTGTTACCAGAGCCCATGATTCAAGTTAGGGTTCACTGTGCTACAGTTCTATGGGTGACCTGCAGTTTAAAAGGGGTGGTGTCACAGCATGCCTTGCACCCGCCAGTCATCCTCTCAGCCCTCCTTTTTATTCCACCTTGACTGAGCTATGGCTCATCTACCTGCTGGGCACCACTTGGCCATTCTGATGAAGGCACGTGCAAACCTGGATGTGCAAGGATGTGAAGCATGTCACAGGAAAACCTTTGACCAGCGGAGGGTGGGAGCTGGTGGACAGGAACCTGAAACAGTTGAAGAGAAGGCGAAATGGATCTAAGGTTCTCAGTGAGCACCTGGTGATAGAGGCCCAGAGTGGGAAGAGATTGCTCAGGACATAGCTCCTTGGGGGCCGTTCTGGGCTCCTAGTACGGTGAGTGCGTGGGCAGCAGGAGGAATACAGAGAAGTTGAATGCACAGATCCTTCGGCCCAGGCCTCTCACCTTAGTTTACATCACTGTTATTTTTTCCCTTGTTATTATTAAGCAATGTATTCAAACTTTTATAAAAGAAAAATAAATACCTGCTTTTTAAAGAGCAGTTTCCAGTGACTCATTCAGGAGGAAGTCTCCTATGAACGAGGATATTGGAAGACTGAGTAGTGTGAACTGTGTTTGTTTTTCTGGCCTGGACTTACGTCCTATGAAGGTTTCTCATCGATAGCTCAGGAGGTTGAAATAAAGTTTTCATCCCCTCTCCGTGCCCCGGCAAAGGCTGCCGAGACCAGCTCTCCATCCTGCTGGGAGGCCACAGCACGGCTGGACGGTGACCCAGACTGACCACATCTCGGGGTTGTTTAAAGCAGTTCAGTTTCCATATTCATTTAGTCACTGGGCTTTTTATGTGTGATTTTTGGTGACCATGAAATTGAGAGATGAAGAGGGCTGGATGCCTCCAGGAGCACTGTGGCCAAAGCTCTGTGTGCGTTCCCCTTGCTTTGCCAGCGCACTCACCCTGACGGCGGCTCTCCCGCTCCTGTCCTCAGTCCTCCCCGTGGCACCAAGAGTCCAAGAGTCGCAGATTTGGGGGATTAGGCAGAATGACTGTCCCCTCGTGTGACCAGGAATGTTAATTTTTTGCCTTTTGTTTATTGTTCTCTTATTCTGAAATACAGAAACGAGGTAGAAAGTGTTAATAGCATGAACTTCAGAAATAATTTTTAAAATTGTTATAACACCAGCTATTCGGAAGGCTTGCCAGGTCCTCTTGTAAACACTTTACATAGAATATGTCATATTATGATCATCACTATTTCACTGACAAATCAGGGACTTGGAGCTGAATTCCATCAGTCTGGCTTCAGAATCTGTGCTCTAAAATGCTAGTATAAAAAACAAGAAAGAACCTGGCCGGTGTTGCACAGTGGTTGAGTATCGACCAACCTATGAACCAAGAGGTCACCAGTTTGATTCCTGGTTGGGGCACATGCAGGGTTTTGGGCTTGAATCCCCAGTGGAGGGTGTGCAGGAGGCAGCCAATTGGTGTTTCTCTCTCATTGGTGCTCCTATCTCTCTCCCTTTCTCCCTACTCCTCTCTCTAAAATCAATATGTATATATATTTAAATGAGAAGGGAAAGGAATCATCACAGCCAACCTCAATTACTCATTTGTAAATTTACTCATGGGGCACAGAGAGGGGAAATGACTCTCCTAAAATCACATAATATGTTAGTGGCCGCTCGGTTCCAGTCTGAAGTTCTTTTCCTCCCTGTGGGGTGCATCTCCATCCCTGAGGTTTAGGGAGGAAGCATGAGGAGTTGGGGCCTGAAGCAGATATTGAATGACCTTTTATTCGGGATGGAGTAACCTGCCTAGAAAGGCATGAGGGAGGTGGTGCAGCGAGTGGGGAGCATGTGGGTGGGGATGGAGGATGCTGAATTTAGAAATCATGCTGCATTAGGCTCTGGCCAACCTCCAACGATTTTTATTCATTATTATTATTTTTATGGGAAAAGGAACCTGCAACAATTTAGGCTCAGCTATTTGCCTGCAGGCATTGGTTGTCAAGTTTGGATCCAATGCCAGTTCAACACAGTGGGTGTTCATGGGTGGTGGTGGTGGTGGTGGTGGTGGTGTGTGTGTGTGTGTGTGTCTGTGGGCTCAGCTGTTTGCATGTGCCCTTCTCTGTGTGTGTCCATGGTGTTGGCATAAGAGGCAGTCCATCCTATGACTTGCTTGCTACTTCTTACCTCCAACACACCTCCCTAATGTGTCAAGAATTATAAATTAATCACCTGGCTGGTTTGCACTGAACGTACTAGTGTTTATGAAAGGGAATTCATTGGATATGCCTGTTAATGGAACACGTGTAATAATACTAAAGCCTGTGATTAAAAAGAAATTTAAGGCCCATGAGTTTTTAATAGAAAAACATGTCATTTGAGTGTTTATTTGCTCGTGTAAAATGGCTGAGATTTTTTAAGGGGAGGGGTGCCGATTTTAATTTTAGAAGGACTTACCACACTGCAAGTCAGCAGGGCTTTGGCAGGATCCCTTTGAGATTGTGTTTAAGCAGGGGACTCCCTTGATAGAGCAGAAACTATTTGTAGCTTTGTGCTTTGTTTGAAAATATATTGCAGAGTGGTTCTATCCATGGGTTTCATTCATTCATTCAACAGAAATGTATCTCATGCCTGTCATGTATCAGGCCCTGGGCTAGGCTGTGATTCAGAGATGCAAACACTTGGTTCTTGACCTTCAATGGCCATAGGGTGATGGAGGGCAGACATGTGAAGAAAAAAATCCCAATACTTGTCTTGATGGAGGTGAGCAATGAGGATATTTCAGGAATCAGAGGCTGCTCAGACAGAGAAGGTGGGATTTACTGGTAAGCTGAGATGTATCCAGTTCATCAAGATAGGAGAGGCCATTCCATGGCTAGCATTGCAAATTCCCGGGGTCTTGGGAGCAAGTTGTGTTGAGAAACATTTAAGTTGTTTCTACTTTTAGAGTGTAAGTGCCAGTTATCTAAAAATAATTGCTGCTTAAATTCTCTCATTCATCCATTTATTTCTTCAGTTGCATGCAGATGCTATTCTGGTCATATGTTGTTGACATATACATACACATATATGTATACAGCTGTATACACATATACATGTATGTGTAATATTCTTTGGTGGAGTGTGGTATGTTGATTTTCTTAAGTTTTAGTGGATTTAATCATCCACATTATTTTACAGTGAGGTGTAGAAAGTTCTGCATGTAAAATGAAGCTAGTTGATTTTGGCTTTTCAGAAGTTTGCCTGTGGGTTTTTTAGAAATCTTCTTATTTTCCAGGGAAAGTTTGCATAATTTATCCACAAATCCTATTTATGTTTCAAAATGGCAAGGAGAACAAACTGCTTTGGGTTTCAGGGAACTGGAAGACTGCAAAATCCCTACCTGTGTTCAGGACATCTGAGTAGAGTTTAGGCATTTGGGATGCCTTTAAGAGAAAAACTGTTTTTGTTTCACATTTTACTTTCAGCCTTGCTGATAGATTTTAGAAAAATCTAAATAAGAAAGACCCTGTGTATGTAGTCTTTCTAAGACTCAGAAAATATGCATTCATTGATTGCTCATTCACAACATATTAGTCAAGCATTCATAATGAAATTTAAAGGGGATGAGAGATGTAAGCAATCCAACCTCTACTCTGAAGAAGCTCTCAGTCTGTTGAGGGTGAGGACAAATAAAGGGTTGGAGCAAATGGTAGAGGTTGTTATGAAACCATTCGTGACGAAGAAGAGGCAAAGACAAGGTTGTTATGGAACAGTTCTTGACAAAGAAGAGGCATAAGTCTTGAAGAGCTAGAGCAGATGAATAATTGTGGACTAGGACAGGGAGGTGATGCTGAGCCATCATCTGATTTTTGAATGATTAGTAAGATGTCGGAAATTAGATTGCAAATATATGCTTTGAGGCTATACAACTCTGCTGCTTCCCAGACATAGAAATGATAGATAAAGCATAATAAAGGGGAAAATCCTCCACAGTTCAAAAAAAGGGTACACATCTCTGTGGTTCATAAAATAAAAAGATTAAGGGGCACTGAGAGCTTTGAGGGAGTCCTGGTGGTCTCTAGATTCCCCCGGAGGCTTGGAGCTAAAATCCTGTGAGGTAACTAGGACTTAGCTGCCTAATAGTGCAATGATCACTCATCAGTGCTAGGGTGCTATTCTGTTCTCTCTCCTGTTGTGAAAAGTGGCTGTCTTTTTTAGTTTGTATGAAGTGTGTACATTCCAATTATGGGTTAAGAGAATCTCTTGGCTCAGTGACTATATCTGTGAATGTTTCTAAAGCAAGAGCTCCTAGCTTCCATTATAAGGCCTAGTTCTGGCCAGGAGCTCTAGGGGCTCAGGTGAAGGCAGAAAAAACTAGACACAGAGGAGTAAATGAAGGCAGACATTTTGATTCCCACCCTCAGAGAGAAAACCCAAAGTTTTAAAACATATAAAAATATTAAAAGACAGTTAATAAAGTCCATGATTGGATGTGTCATGTCACATGAAAGAAAATCAATAAAACAGTCTGAAAAGACTTGCAAAAATATTTGAGGGATGAGAGCAGGGACACATAAAGAAAAATATCATGAATAAAAAACAGGCTATTAGTGAACCAAGAACATATGTACATTAAAAATATTTTAGCCCTGGCCAGTGTGGTTCAGTTGGCTGAGCATTGTCCCATGCACTGAAAGGTTACAAGTTCAATTCCTGTGCAGGGCACAAACCCAGGTTGTGGGTTTAATCCCCAGTTGGGGCGTATATGGGAGACAGCTGATCACTGTTTCTCTCTTACATTGAAGTTTCTCTCTCTCTCCCTCTCCCTTCATCTCTTTATAAAATCAATAAAAATGCACATAAAATATTTTAAAAATAAGTTGAAAAATAAAAATATAATCATAGATCTAAAACATTCAATAGATGGACTAAACTCTAGACAGGATAAGGCTGAATGACAATAAATTGGAAGATAGTACTAAGTAATTTGTCTAAAATATAGAAGGAGCTATAAAGAAATAAAAATTATGAGAAGTGTGGAGAAGAGAGTTTTGAAGATTTAATGGCTATGAATCACCCAGAGTGAAAGAAAAGACAGGAGAAATAAGTAGGATGAATAAAAAGAAATCTAAACCTAGACTATGATACTAAAATTCCAGAACATTAAGTTTAAAAAGACCAATCTTAAAGGTAACAGAGAGAAGAGTTAAATTAATGAAATAATGACAAATGCACTGATAGTAATTTCTCCTTATTAGAATAGTAGTCATAGGCAATGGAACAATATCTTCAAATGATGAGAGAAAATAACTGCCACTTTATAATTTTATACCCAAGTAAACTATCATTTAAAAAATGAGGCTTAAAGAAAAAAAATTCAGACAATGATTAAGAGAATTTACCATTCATAGCTCTTATTAAAAGAGCCAATGAAGGTTGTACTTAGCAAATGAAGAAAACTAAGGAATAGATACAACTAAAAATAGTGGACACAGAAATGAACAAAGTATCTTAGTGCATAAAAGTGAAAATAACTTAAAAATAAAAATATGGATTTAAATGTCTAGATAATACAAAAAAGAAGATTGGTACTAGGCATTAAAAGGACAGATATAAACATGATGAAGTCCTTGACTTATTTATGGGAGGACAAAAATAGTAAATAATTTTAAACTTGTCTGAAAATTATGAAATGTTAATGTTAAGTACTGAAATAGAAAGACAATTTATATATTGAAAACCCGGAGTTAAAAAAATGTAGATATCACAGAGAATGAAAAAATTGAGAATAAAAAATAAGTATAGAATAGAATGATGTGATGATTAATTTTATGTGTCAACTTGACTGAGGTAAGGTATGCCCAGTTCGCTGGCAAAACATTATTTCTGAGTGTGTCTGTGAGGGTGTTTCCAGAAGCAAATAACATTTGAATTGGTAAACTGAGTAAAGCAGAAGGCTGTGCCCAGTGTGGTGGGCAATACCAAATCACTGAGAGCTGGAATGGAGCAAAAAGGTGGAGGAAGGGCCAAGTCTCTCTCTGCTTAGGTTGAGACGTTCATTATCTCCTCTCCTGGGACAGGGGTTCTCTTGGTTCTTGGCCTTCAGACCCAGATCAGGATTTTTACCATCAGCTCCCCAGGTCTCAGGCCTTCAACTCAGACTGAATTTCACCACCAACTTCCCTGGTTCTCCAGTTTGCCGATGGCAGATCTTGGGACTCTGTCATCATGTAAGCCAATTCCTGTAATAAGTCTCCTCTTGTATATATCTTTATTTATATACTAGAGGCTGGTGCACGAAATTTATGCACAGGCAGGGTCCCTAGGCCTGGCTGGCGATCAGGGCCAATCTGTGGGGTGACCCCCACTGGCACCCACCTTGGCTGGCCTGGGGCCTGTGGGGTGGGGGTAGCTCCTGCATTGAGCGTCTGCCTCCTGGTGGTCAGTGTGCATCATAGTGACTGGTAGTTCCACAGGTTGTTCTGCCATTTGGTCGATTTGCATATTAGCCTTTTATTATATAGGATTTTCTATTGGTTCTGTTTCTCTGGAGGATCCTAATACAAATGATAAATGGAAAACATAAAAAAATACATATATAGGACTTGTTGTGTTGAATAGCATTAAAAACCTGAAAGATAAATTTATTTTTATTTAGCTTATTTAAATTTTTGTGTTGTTGTTAATCCTCATCAGAAGATATTTTTCCATTGACTTTTAGAGAGGGTGAAAGGGAGGGGGAAAGACAGAGAGAGAGAGAAACATTGATGTGAGAGAGTCAAACCAAACATTGATTGGTTGCCCCCCCCAACCCCATGTGCCCTGACCAAGGCTGAGGATGGAGCCTGCAACTGAGGTATGTGCCCTTGACTGGAATGGAACCTGGGACTCTTCAGTCTTCAGGCTGATGCTCTCTCCAACCGAATAGGGCTGAATGATTAATTTTAAATATATAAAAGTCAGTTGCAGGATAAAATATACAGTGTGATAATATTCTTTAAAATTATACAAACAGTGGAAAACAATGCTACTTTAAAATGAATAAATGCATATCTTATTTGTATAAAATTTTTTAAAGGATAAGAAGGACAAAAATCAACATCAGGATAGTGGTTAGAAGATAAGAGGCTGAGGAAAAAACATAAAGAGAGTTTCAATTCTATCTATAATGCTTTCCCTTTACAATAGCAAATTAAGCATATTTTAAGATGTGTTTGAGATGGGTGATGGCACAGTATTTTCTCTTTGTTTCAAAATTTCGCACAGATTTTGATGTGAGGACCATGTGGGAACTCTCTCTCTCTCTCTCTCTCTCTCTCTCTCTCTCTCTCTCTCTCTCTCCCTCCCTCCCTCCTTCCCTCCCTCTCTCTTTCATTCTTTTCTGGCAGTGATTTTAAGCCATGGTGGGATTTCCATAGAATCCTTCATCTATGCCACTCTGCCTCTTCTACTTCTCTGGAAGGTCTCAGTCTTCTAAAAGAAAAACATCAAAATTGTTCTGTTAATGATGGAATCACCCAACTTCTTAAGGCCTTCCTTCTAAGGAAGGGCTGCTGGCTTTACCCAGCAAGCATTCCCCACTCTTCCATATGCCTGACTCTTCCATACCTCTGTGCCTTTGCACACCATCCCTCCCATCCCCTTCAGGAACGGCCTTGCCTCCTAGTTTGCTGGGAAAATCCCTCTTGTTTTCTTCCGATTCCCTGCGGATACAAGTTTCTTTAGTCAGAGATCCTGCCTGTCTCCTCCGGTGCTAAATGCCCCTCTCCTGTCGCATTTGTGGAATGAATGCATTTTTATGCAGGAGCCCAGAGTTGAAGTCACTGCTCCTTGAAGCTTTCTTGACGTAGCTTCCTTTACCTCCAAAACTTCTGCTCCAGGTACAGTTAATCATGACAATTTTTCTTTGTTAATCCTCACCCAAGGATATTTTCCCATTGATTTTTTTAGAGGGAGTCAAAGGGAAGGTGGGGGAGAGAGAGAGTCAAGAGAAAGAGAAAAATTGATGTCAGATTGGTTGCCTCCTACACACACCCTGACTGGGTCCAAGCATCAAACCTGCAACCCAGGTATGTACCCATGACTGGCAATCAAACCCATGACCCTTTGGTGCATAGGCTGATGCTCTAACCACTTAGCACACTGGCCAGGGAGAATCATGGCAATTTTTTAATGACGGTTGCAATAGTACATCATATTATAAATAATTGTCTCACATAGAACAAGACAGACTTTCAATACATACTTGCTGAATTGACATATATCCAGGTGCAGGTTGTGTTCTGTGCATCTCCTGAGACACTCAGCATCCTCCGGATGGTGCCTCCCCTCCCTGAGGCTTGGCTGCAGGGCCCCAGCACAGGTAGATCTTCAGCCACTTCTGGGGGAATCTAGAATTAGTTGCTTAAAATGTTGCTTAATCTAGGAGAGGTTAAGATAATGTGAAACGTGGGGAGATGAATTGATAGGAAACCTCACCTTACCTACCCAGGTCTGTGACCACTGAGTGGCCTCGGCCTGCACAAGCCCTCCTGCAGGGAGGACTCTGGGGCTCTCTCAGCCCCCCTGCTGCCATCTGTTGATGATTACTGTCTGGTCTCCAATGAGAATGTGTGATATTTCATATTTCCTCACCACTTGAACAAACATGGGGCAATAACAGAAAGGTACTTGGCCACAGGAGTAGAAAGATGTATTTGCATGAAAGAGTCAGTGTACACCTTGGGCCGGGCAAACAACTGCCTTCTCTTTGCACAGTTATGAGAAGTGCCCATGTTTCAGGACTGGGAGAATAGGTACATTGACTGAGGTTATATTTTTGGAAGAAAACTCTTAAAAATCCAAAATATCAAGAAGATTGGAAAACAAAACATAACCACCTCTTTTTACAACTGATGTGATTTTCTCTTAATGAGCGACTGTGAAGTTTTCCCAGGTAATTTTCAGCACTTTTTTAGGGAAAGTTGATGCCCTTGCCAAGTACTAAGAAAGAATAAAAGTATTTTGTATATTTGCAAAAAAGTTCTTCTAATTGGAAGCCCCCACCCCTGTTTTTCAGTCCTGTTGGGGGCAGGGAGAAGAGGTTTCTAGTTTCATGTGCAGGTGGGGAAGTTGAACTTCCTGTTTTAAGAATCACAGGAGGATTCAACAGGGACACACTTTCTGCTCTGCTTTTTTCATACAATAAACTCTGAGTTACTGATGTGATCTGAAATAGGCATTTTTGATTTATTAAGCATTTGGATTGGAAGCAGAGAAAAGCCCGGCTGCCAATGGCAAAGAGATCCACACGGTCATTGCCATCTTCAGGGACCTGGCAGCTGGGGTGGTGAAATGAGGCAGGGGTGGGCTCTGCTTTGAGAACTGGAAGAGAAAATGAATCATTCCCTGGTCTTGTTCTCATCATCATTCATTTCCATTTGAGAACAGTCAATATTTATCATAAATGCATTCTTTATCCTTGACATCTGTTATGAAAATGTGCAGACATATTGAAAAGTTGAAAGAATTTCACAGTGAATACCAATGTACCTACCACCTAGACTCGGTCATTAATGACTTGCTCTGCTTTCTTTATCTCTCTCATTTATCTATCTTTCTATCCATCAATCAATCCATATTATTATTTTTGATGCATTTAAAAATATTTTGAAGGTAGTCATAAATGCTTTCACTGTTCACTGTTATCCAAGATAAAAACTTCAATTATCTTGGATGCCTATTCCTTTACCCCAAAGGTCTGTCCACTGTCTGCAGTAGGCTTTGTGCCGGGTACTGGATAGTCTGTGCACAGAAATGAAATTCACTGGCCACTGGGAGGCAGGAGTCAAATGACAATAAAGACAAACAAGTTCCTAATTATACACAGGGCTCATAGCCATAAAAGGGAAAACAAGTAGACTAAAATGCCATCTCTAAGACAGACACCTAGCCTTTAATCCACCCCGCCACTAAACCAACATCCTAGAACACTACCTGCGGGATAAATCCCAAGCCCCTAGCTTGACACTGCAGTACTTTTAGGACATGGCTAAACAAAATTTATTTCTACTGGAGGTCTATCCATTGGCTTCCTATTATGTGCTGGGTGCATTGGCATTAAGTACTGTGGCTATTAGAATAAACCCTTTATAGTCTCTAGCTTTGAAAAGTTTATGGTCAATTGAGGAAAGAGATAATTTCAATATGATGCTTAAAATGCTGTGTGAGTTCAGAGGAAGGATGACCTAGTACAACCTTGGGTCCAGGTTAAGGACATCTTCCCAGAGAAAAATGGATGCTGTCAATCCTGAAGAATGAAGATGTGTCCAGGTAATGAAGGATGGGAAAGTATCCCAGCAAAGAAAAGAAAAAAAATTAGGCAAAAATCCCTGTGGGAAGGAGAAGCAACAAACCACTCAAGTATATACCAGAGCATAAATCATGAAGTCCAGTGGGTAGTGATGAGGCTTGGCTGCTGGCCCACACAGGGCCTGAGTAATCAGCAAAGAGAGTGAGCATCTTTTCTGTAGGGAAGAAGGAGCTTTGAGGAGTTAGAAAGACAATGCAAAGGACAGGTAGAGGGCACTAGAATGAGCAATACTGGAAGCAGAACAAGAAGTTAGGAGTGTGCTGCAGTAATCCATGTAAGACAAGCAGATGTCACTGGTAGCAAAGATGAAGAAATAGGGACAGATTGAGAGAAGGCATGAAAGGCAAAGTCAGGGGCATTTAAAGAATGGAGTGAATGCCCTAACCGGTTTGGCTCAGAGGATAGAGTGTCAGCCTGCGGACTCAAGAGTCCCAGGTTCGATTCTGGTCAAGGACATGTACCTTGGTTGTGGGCACATCCCCAGTAGGGAGTGTGCAGGAGGCAGCTGATCGATGTTTCTCACTCATCGATGTTTCTAACTTTCTATCCCTCTCCCTTCCTCTCTGTAAAAAAAATCAATAAAATATATATATATTTTTAAAAAAGAATGGAGTGAATGAGCACAGAGGGAGATGAAGGGGATGATCAAGAATGAATCCTGATCTTCTGACTGGATGGGTGAGTGAGTGGTGCAACCAATCACTACTGAAAACTAAGAACATTATGAAAAATGGGACAATAATGAATTTAATATTGGAGGTTAAGTTTGAAGTGCTTGGGAAAATCCAAGTGAAGATGTCCACAGCCTGGTAGACATGCAAATTTGAAGCTCAAGAGAGAACTTTGGACATCTAGGTAGATGCTGGTTAAAAACATAAAAGTAGATGTGGTCCCTTAGGTTTATCCCACGTGAGGGGTGAGGGAGCCAGGGCATTTTTATACCATCTGTCATTAGTCATTGATTGAAAGCTTCAGGGAGGTGGAGTGTGTTAGAGATAAACAAGAAAATAAGTTCAAATTCCTTGACTCTCTGAGTTGACTTGGCTAGAACCCAAATGTCCTGCTTTCTATTTCAGTTTTATCTTTCTTGTATCGTCATTCCTCCTCCATTCTCAATGGTATGCTCTCCATTCATTTGTCCCTCCATTCATTCATTCATTCATTCATTCATTCATAAGCTCAATAAACATTGCTTAGGTACCTCCCACGTGCTAGCAAGGGCTAACTACCATCTCTCTGAAGGTTCTGGGGGCAGAACCTTCCACATATGAACAACCTCAACATCACTTACTTCCAACTGTTTTCACTTCCTGAAAGGGGAGTTGTGTTTCTATTTGGAGGAAGACCTGAAGGATAGGAAAGTCAGAGTGACATCTCCCGGGGGGGGGGGGGGGGGGGGGGGCCTGGGAACTTGAATGAATCGGTGTTGAAACGATGTGGAAAATGATCACTCTCCGAGAGACCCTGCACTACTTCGGCTTATGAAAAACTATAAAGAACTCCCTGTCTGCATTTACAAAAGGAAAATTCATGTTTCCTATGGCCTTTAACTCCTAATCTTTACTGGTTTCAAGAGGGTACTCCAGGCAGTAGAGTGCTTAATAAATATTATATTGTTTGCTAATGGCAATGCTATTTGGGGGTGATATTTCCTTCTGAATGTGCTAGCCTGGTTTAACAAATCTGCTGTGTGTAGTTTCACCTTTCATTGTGTTGGTAGAGTTGTCTCAAGGGCACCTTCAGCAGGGGCCAAGGAACAGCTCAGAAATGCAGAAGTGAATGAGTCTGCCGGATGCAGTAATAGTTTTGTCTGCACTGACTTCCCCTTTGTGTAGGAATGTAACCCATACCAAAGGGCTCTGTTGTGCTAAATAAATGTGTGCATTCTTGCTGAAGATGTGAGATGCTTAAAGGGCTGGCAGGAACATTTATCTACATACTTGTCTTGTTTGTATACCCTTTTGTATATACTGATGGTCAGCTCCAACCTACCTTCACCCTCCTCCAAGGGTGAAGATTTAGTTGGATAATTGACAGATGTTATAGGTATTTTTCTTTCTAACCCTCCCTTAACCCTGAAGGCATTGAATGCCATTTCTGGGTAATTATTACATGTGAGGTATAAAGACATGGAGTTCATGACCATCGTCTACTTGGACTCAAACCGACTGAACGTTGAATCTTGTTTCTGCCAGTAGCTGATCTTTCTTTATTAGCTTCCAAACATATCCAAAAAAGCAATTCATTTTAAATAAAAACAAAAAAAACAAACTATCTTCAGCTCCTATCTTCCTACTACTATCTTATTTTGTTTACTTCATTATAGTTAAATTTCTTAGAGTTATCTACAACTCTACATATTCTGTAGCCTCTGCAGCTAGGCTCTAGCTACTACTATTTCATGGAAAATATTCTTCTTAAGGTGAAAATATTTCCTGTAGATCAGTTTTAAACCATTATATTGTATTTGCAGAGGTAGCCTTGTGTTGATAGCATTTTCCATTTTTTATTGGTTTGTGTTTGCTAGTGTACTCAAGAGAAAACTTATATATTTTTTGCTGGACATTTTGTATATAATTTGGATAAACTCTCTTATCTTAGACGAACTACTGGTTATTGTTTTGTAATATGAATCCATGGAGGTATCAGAATCGTGGTCAATGGGGAAATAAATAAGACTGCTTTCACACTCAATTGTGCTTTTTCTTAAAAAAAAATACTCAAGGAGCTAAGCACAGAAATCACACCCCCATTACAAACAATATAGTTAAGTAGGACAACAAGTTTAAAACAAAATATACAAGAAAACACACTTTTGTAAAATTATGATTTTATTGACCCTTTACCATTCTCCATCATTGTTTAGTCTAGCTCAGGTTTTCATTTTGACTTAATTATTAACTACGGATGTTTCCTTAAACATTGCAAACTTTATACTTCCTGGTGAAAGTTCTGCTTGGCTGTATAAACATGTGCCCCTTGATAGGAAAGGTGTTTTTTGAATGTTTAAGAAACGCTCATGAGAAGAAGTGGAGGTGAACTCATCTGGTTGATTCTCTGGCCAACCTGAAGTCTGTTGACTTTAACGCTCCTAGGATCTACCAAGACTAAGAGCTGTAACTGCTTTGTTACAGCATTAGGAGCAGAGTTCTTATTTTCCCCTGACTCCTGAGTTAGTTGTTTTTTGGCTTTAGGTTTAATTTTGATTAAAGTTATATGAACAATGTAATTTGAAGATACACATAGTCTAATGGGACAAAAATAGTGATGTTTCCCGACCACCCATCTTCTGGATCTCACTCCCACAGTTTTGTTTATCCTTTGGACATTTGCCTCCATATCCTATCTAATAAAAGAGAAACATGGTAATTAGCCGTACCTCTGCTACCCTTCCCATTGGCTAATCAGGGCGATATGCAAATTAACTGCCAGCCAAGATGGCGGTCAGCAGCCAGGCAGCTTCAAGCGAACATGAGGCTTGCTTGCTTCAGTGATGGAGGAAGCCAACGTTCCCCGCCTGCGCTGCCGGCCTCTGAGCTTGCAGTTTGAAACATTGTTACAAATATAGAAGCTAAACAAAACCCCAGAAACCTGCTTTCAGCAAGCGGGGATCTCAGAGCTGGAGTTGAAACAGTGTTTCGATTATAGAACCAAAACAAACCAGATACGTGCTTTCAGCAACCGAGGCCTCAGAGCTGGAGCCAAACCTCAGAGCTAAAGCTGGCCCAGAATAAAAAGAAAAAAAGGAGCGGTTGGGAGCTTCAGTCACCCGCCAGCCTGAAAACAGCCCTCAGCCTCTCACCCAGGCTGGCCAGGCACCCAAGCGGGACCCCCGTCTTGATCCAGGACACCCTTCAGGGCAAACCAGCCGGCCCCCACCCGTGCACCAGGCCTCTATCCTATATAGTAAAAGGGTAATATGCCTCCCAGCACCGGGATCAGTGAAGCTGTGAGGCCTCCCGGCTCCGGGATCAGCGTGACAGGGGGCAGCGCCCAAACCCTCTGATTGCCCTGTGGCTCTGTGTGTGACAGGGGGCGGGGCCACAACCTCCCTATCCACCCTGCTCTGTTCGTGACAGGGGAAGGCGTCCCAACCCCCTGATCGCCCTGCAGCTCTGTGTGTGACAGGGTGCGGCGCCCCAACCCCCTGATCGGCCCTGCTCTGTGTGTGACAGTGGCGGCACCCCAACCCCCCCACGGGCCCTGCTTGTGTGTGACAGGGTAGAGCCATAACCTCCCCATCGGCCCTGCCCTGAGTGTGACAGTGGCGGCGCCCCAACCTGCTGATGGGCCCTGCTCTGTGGTTGATAGAGGGTGGCGCCGCAACCCCCTGATTGGCCCTGCTCTGTGTGTGACAGGGGGTGGCGCTGCAACCTCCCCATCGACCCTGCCTTGAGTGTGACAGGGGGTGGTGTCTCAAGCCCCCAATCGGCCCTACCCTGAGCGTGACTGAGGGTGGCATCGCAACCTCCCAATCCGCCCTGCTCTGTGCATGACAGGGGGCGGTGCCCCAACTCCCCAATCAGCCCTGCTCTGAGCCCGACCAGGTGCTGCACCTAGGGATTAGGCCTGCCCTCTGCCACCCGGGAGCAGGCCTAAGCCAGCAAGTTGTTATCTCCTGAGGGGTCCGAGACTGTGAGAGGGCACAGGCCAGGCTGAGGGACCCCCCTCCCCCCCCGAGTGCACAAATTTTTGTGCACCGGGCCTCTAGTTCCTAGATAACATGCTTACCCAAGTGTTCCTGGATGTGTCAGTTTTAGGCCTTACTGACTGACTGATTTCCTGCGATGGAAGACAAAGTTGTGGCTGTCTTCCCTGCCTCCCCTTTGCCAACATTTACACATTTTATCATCTCTACCCTACGATTATCCATTATATTATGTTGAAGCCTATGAAATTGCCATTATTCTTGGGCAAAAGTGTTTGAATATTGGCAATAATTTTAGTTAAAACAAAATGCAGTGTTTATAATAATAGCTGAGCAATGTGGCACATTATAAATACTTTCACTCTATTGTAGAATGTTTAATTTTGTTTGTTAATATACTTTATTGCTAACTCTTCCACAAATTCCCTCCCAATTTGCTGAATCAGATAAGTGTAGCATTTGATTTTTATCACCTGGGAGACTTCTCTGTTTGGAGCCTTTTGGCTTAATCTAGTGGACTAGCTACTTTCTGGAATTGCCATTAGGATACTCATAAACCATCATTCTAAAGATGCCCTGTCTCTTGTGTGGGAGTCTCTGTTTCTAATATCTATGACTTCCACATTTTTTTATTCACTCCTCTTAGTGGAGGGCCTGTTTTGCTAGTTTTCTGAGAGAGCGAGAAAAAGAGTTAACTTTAAAAAAAAATCTGACATGTCCTTATTCTCTACTTACACTGAACTGGTATTTCACTGCCTAAGTTGGTGTATTAGTCAGAGTTCTCCAGGGAAAGAGAAATGATAAGATGTATAGATAGGTAGAGACCCGAGAGCCTAGGAGATGTCAATTATTAGAATGACGACTTTTACACAGTCTTCTTGTTTTCTGTGCACCCAACTTGAACTTGATGTAGTCTTCCCTAATCCACTGACATACTTTCTGTTTTACCTCCCCTAGAGAATACACCTGTATTTACTGCCAGAGTTGGAGTGGAGGAGAGGATATGGAGACCCAATGGCTTTTTAAAGAGACTTTCAACCTACCTATCCATTTTCATTTCCAGGTTTGTGTTCATCTCCATAAGGTGCTGAGGATGCCTAATTCCTGAACTTTATAGAGGTACCTTGGTTCAAGTTGGCTACTCCTCACCAATGTGGTGTCTTCTAGGTCAATTTTTAGTCATTCTTCTCTGTTCCTTAACCCCCCAAATTTCTGTGGCTACTATTTCCTTTCCAGTTCTCTTTGTCCTTGTGATTTATACCTTCAAACATCTCTTTACTGTTATTTCAGTGAGGTGTTCAGGGAAGGTGATATTAAATGTGTGTTCAGTCTCCAATCTTCACTTGAAAGCTAGATCTTGCTTCTTTTACTGTCTGGTCAAAGGTAGGGAGAAGTGAGGGGAAATTCCATAACATTGTTATGTCCCTAAAATTCAGTCAATGTCTTTCTTTCTCCTCATCAAAATGGGTAATTTTTGCTTTTAATCATCTAAGTTGCTTCATCCTTTGAACTGCACATTTATGAAAAAAATATTTCAAGTTTACTTACTAAATTATGAACTATACAATCTATCTAGAACTTTTATAAGTAATCTTGAAATATTTCATAAACATTCATCATGTACAAAATCTTGTTATCTAGCTATATTCTCAAGCATTTTATGATCTGATGTGAAAAATTGGTCTGTAAAGTAAAAAGAGGTAATAAATCAAGATAATAATACAACAGTTTTATTAACT
Organism: Myotis nattereri; assembly: GCF_964212035.1. NCBI lineage: Eukaryota > Metazoa > Chordata > Mammalia > Chiroptera > Vespertilionidae > Myotis > Myotis nattereri. The sequence continues at coordinate 225,194,808 of NC_138075.1, forward strand.
TCTACATGACTGCATTCCACATACCCAGACGCAAACTGATCATCATCATGTGACTGTGTGATGACCTCCTCATTTCGGAGTGACTCGGATCCGTGAAGAAAGCACTTTATGATGATGAAGTGCCTTACTTAGCACATGTTTCTGATTTCCACCTCTCTGGAGGGTTTAGCATGAAAGCTCTCAGAAGTAAGATAAGTGTGGCCCAACTGGGAATGATGGGGCTTGTAGTGACTGTTTGCTATTATGACCAAGTTCATCTACATGTAACAGATTACTTCAAGTTTCCTAAACCGGGCGATTTTATGGAGATAGACCCACCTGCTTTAGTTAGGTAACAGAGTACCTGGCTCCAGGATGACATCGTGCCATTTCACAATCCTCAGGATGGCTTGTTATTGTCCCCGATGGCAGAATCAGCTCCCTGTTCTCATTCCAACCAACAGGAAAAACAAAGGGCAAAGAAGGGGTTGTCCCTTCACCTTCGGGACACTTTCAGGAAGCAACACACATCTTACTGATCAAAACCTGGTCAAATGGCCACACTTAACTGTGGGAGTCATGGAAAATGCATCTATTGCAGGCAGTCTGTAACTTTGATTATCAGGATTTCCATGTCTAAGCAAGGAAGAAAGAAGTCAGCTCAAGGATTCTGAAAAGAATGGTTCAGTTTGTTTGCATCAAGCACACTGGTGTCAGGGTTCAGTGTAATATCATTTAAATGTCTTTGACAGGAAATTGGATGAGGAATCTCTATTAAAAATAGATCATGGAGTTGTGCTATTTGTGACTGAATTTTTTAAAAAAAATTATTAATTTTTTTTTGTTTTTCTTTCTTTTTTTATTGTTTTATTGCTTAAAGTACTACAATGGGTATTACATATGTGTCCTTTTTTTCCCCCTGCCCTTGACAATCCCCTGGCCTATTTTTATTGATTTCAGAGAGGAAGGGAGAGGGAGAGATAGAGATAAAAACATCAATGATAAGGATCATTGATCAGCTGTCTCCTACATGCAACCTTACTGGGGATTGAGCCTGCAACCTGGGCATGTGATCTCCTGGTTCATAGGTTGATGCTCAGACACTGAGCCACACCAGCCAGTCTAAACATTTTTTAATAAAAACATATTTAGCATGGTAAAAGACACTTGGTTTTTCTGGAATCCCTAAAGCATCTTTAAGGAGGTCAGACTCTGAGACTTTGGTTGGTTGGAAAGAGCCTGCTTTTGGAAGCAGATGCATCTGAGTTTGAATCCAGGTAGTTAGTTACTCACCGTGTGACTCTGGCAAGTCACACAACCTCTCTGTGCTTCAATATTTTAAACAAAACAAAGCACTTCTTCATCGGGGGTCCCTCTGGACTCTGAGGTGCCCAGATTTAGGAGGGATCATGGCCAGCGTTCCCAGTGGAGTGAATCTAGGAGCTGATGTAGCCTCGACACATTTCCTGGCTGTCTATCAACAGAATTAACTTATCATCGAAGGTTCCTTGATGAGGCACCTCTCACACCAGGAGTGGCCCGGGAAGGTTGTGGAATGTGCTTTCATGTCAGAACCCCCTCCTGCCAAGCCTGCCTTAGGAATGGCTTAATTCTTTGACTCTGCTGTAGGAGGGAAGGAAAAGACAGAGGAGCCCAAGCAGGTGCCAGCAGCAGGGGGTACAGCCTCCCAGCCGGCTCCAGATCACGTTTCAAGCACAGGGATTCGCCCAGCACACCCTCCCAGGCAGCGTCTAATGAGTGGCCCCCTCGTTCTGTCAGTGTGGAAACATAGGAGACTTTAATTAAGATGGAGGGGCTGCCCATAGGGAAGGGGTTGGAGGCTGTTCAGCTCCTGAGCTCAGCAAGCATGACTCATCCCCCAAGCTGGGGGCCGGGCTCTGAGACCATCAGGTTCCCTCACACAGATGCTCCCCTTTTCCCCATTTCTAATTGAGGGAAGATACGCTTTATTTGAAGTGAGAATCCCCCTGTGTTCATGAATGTCCTCCACTCCTGCAAATGAGCGCAGAGGGAGTCATAATTCAGGGAGTGCAGACAGAAGGCGGTCCAGTGATCTCACGGAGGAGTCGCTGGGCAAAGCAGGGCAGGGGATTGGAGAGCGTGGCTGCTCAGGCCCATCCTGAACTACAGAGCTTTCTTCTCCCTGCTCTGGGCAAGAAGGGGCAAAGCCCTCTCTGCCTCTGGGGGCAGTGGGGCAGGCGGAGGCTCTAGAGATGGGAAGGGGACTCGGCCCGTGGAAATCCCTGATCAATCAGTCTGTCAGCAGAACCTGTGGGATATTTGTGGAACATTTGATACATGATTGCAGGAACCCAGTATACATTAGTTTCAAATGTTCTCTAAAGCATTCCCAGAAAAAGGGAACCTGGACCCTTTGAGCACGAAAGCGAGTTTCTGACTTTGCTGCGAATGTGAAACTGGCTGGAGACCTGCTCATGTGCAGGTGGTAAGTGGTGTTTCCTTCTTCTTTCTTTCACAAGTAGCATTTTCCTTTATTCATTCACGTATTTATACTGTGAATAATGACTGGGTTGGGGTCTCACCAAAAGGCCCCACCCAATCCTGGGGAATTGCTTCTCCCCAGCCCCCTGCTTCAGCCTTTGTTCATCTTTGTACCTGCGCGACAAGGTCAAGACTGGCAGGTGGGCCTTTCACACCTGCGCACCATAGCCGCCCATCCTCTCATCCTGGAGTAACCATGTTCTTCCCAACCAAGGCTAATTTGTTCAGTCAGGGATGGCAGTGGCCTCAGTGGTCTTTGCAGGGCCCAGAACTAAATGAAAACACTGGGTAGAGAAGTCAGTGTCCCCCTCCCATGGCCCACTGCCTCCACCCTTGAGGGGCAGTGACCCCCACATGCTGTAATCGCCCCAATGGAATTCGCTCAGTGCCAGGGTTGGGGGTGGGCGAGAGGACTTCATTGCATTGTCTGTAGAGCAACCCCAGGTGCTGCCAGCCCCAATCATATCTGGCTACTGCCTGCTCCTGAGGTGCTGGGAGTGGGGGGCAGGGGCAGATACCTACTGGAACAAGAGAGTGATGGCAGGCACACAGGGCGGTACCCTCCCAACACAACTCTGCCTTGTGCAGAGAGTGGAAATGATTCTGGGATGGGTGGAGGGACCCCGGGAGCCAACCAGGACCTCAGTGGGCAGCTAAAGATCCACCCGGGGAGGGGGACAGCTTGTTTGCCAGGGCTCTGTACCCTCAGCACATACTCCACTGGCAAACAGAAAATCAAAGGTACATGTATTAAGGATTTTGAGACGGCAACCACAGAGGTTTAGCCAGGGGTCCTCAAACTACGGCCCACGGGCCATATGCAAATACAAATCTTGTATTTGTTCCCGTTTTGTTTTTTTTACTTCAAAATAAAATATGTGCAGTGTGCATAGGAATTTGTTAATAGTTTTTTTTTCAAACTATAGTCCGGCCCTCCAACGGTCTGAGAGACAGTGAACTGGCCCCCTGTTTAAAAAGTTTGAGGACCCCTGGTTTAGATGAAGTGCAGGGCCCTTCTGAGCTACCCAGGCCACATGCTCACAACTTGGTCCTGACCCCACTTCTCTGCTGGGATGGAAAATGTCCCCTCCCCTATTCTCTGAGAGACACTGGGTCAATAATGCCATCTCCCCCGCATCCCCCTCCATGCCTGTCCTCTGCTTCTTCACCCCTGGACTATACATTCAAATTTCAACTGTTTTTTGGATGCTGCAGCACATTTTTCTGTAGACACTCCCATTTCTCCCTCTTCACAGGTGGACTTTGTAGATGAGGAGCCAACATTTATTGTGTCTTCACTGCTTCATGTCTCATTCAGCCTTAGTCACTCCCAATGAGACAAACACCTTTCTCTCCACAAAAACTCCCCTTGCAAAGGCCATCGCCGAATGCCTAGTCACTCCACCCAGAGGGCAGGTTTTCATTTTCTCTGATATTTGACAATGGTGGGAATTCCTCTTCTTGGTACCTGTGGCCAACTCTCTTCAGGCTCCTTCTCAGTCAACTCCCAAGTCCGGAGGCCAGAAGTCTGGAATCAAGGTGTGGGCAGGTCTGCCCCTCTGACGCAAAGGTACCACTTTGCCTCTTGCAGGTCCTGGTGGCCCCAGGCATTCACGGGCTTGTGGCTGCATCACTCTGTTCTTTGCCTCCGTCTTCACATGCCGTCTTCTCCCTGAGTGTCCCTGTTTCTTCACATGACATTCTTTTTATAAGAAGACCAGTCACATTGGGTAAGACACCGCCCCCCCCCCCCCCCCTGCCTGCTCTAGTGAGATCTCTTCTTAACTTATTACATCTGTAATGGCCCTATTTCCAAAAAAAATCACATTCTGAGATAGTGGCAGTCAGGATGTCAACATATCTTTTTTTGGAACACACAATTCAAGCCATAACATATTGTAAAAGTAAAGTAACGTGGATAAAAATGCAGTTCATTTAATTTCTCCAGCTTCAGTTTATTCATCTATGTAATTAAGAGAATAACACTTGCTCTGCCTACCTATGTATTAAAGATCAAATCTAATAGTGAATATGGAAGCCTTTAAAAACTCAAGCACACTTCGCAAGTATTTGCCCTTTTTGGTGATTGCCAGATAGTGCGTTCTCAGACACGATGCTTTCCACTCGTGGTGTGGAAAGTCCTTATGAGGCTTGTAGCACACACTGGGGCTCTGTTTCTTCCCGAAGGTCCTGGCAGCCCCATGATTATTAACTCTGACTACATTTTCCCAGCAAGCAGGTACTGCTGGGCTGTGAAATGAGGTGAGATTTCATGCCAGATGGAAGGGCACATTGGAGGAATGGGGGAAGAGGAGCAGAGGGACTAGGGCTTTAGGTTTAGGGAGCACTGGAGTCAGAGTCCATCACAAATCACAGTGCCTTTCCCACTTACCCCTGTTTCCACAGCTGGAGCCACCTGACCAGCTATGCTGGTTCTGGTTCTTGGAAGCATCAAGTCTTGAACAGTTGAATTTGAGGTGCTTTAGGAGCCACTTCAAGACGGCCTTCCTGACCTTGCCAGGAATAAGCCTTGCCTCATGGCTATTGTGATAGGAATACTTTCTCGGTTCTCAGTAACTGGTCTCTTGCCTCCAGAACCCTTTCACTCTACTCCTTTCCAGACTTACCTTCCCCACCCTCTGCGGGCCTGGATTTTACCATCACTCACACTTGAAAGAAACGTCTGACTGCTGTTACACAGCAAACCTGAGGAAGACAAATTTTATCAGCCACAGACCGACTGCTGACTCACTACTGCCCCCTATCAACCAGTCTGTGTAGTGCAGAAATGCCTGTGGGAAGTTGCCCTTGTAGCAATCATCTAAGATGCTGTGGTGAGGGGGAACGGCTTTGGGGGAAGAAGGTTCTCTGGTAGTATGTGAAATAGGGTGGGAAAAAAAAGCTTCAGACCCTGGCTGTGGCACTTACTGAGTCATCTTGGCCATTACCTTGGTTCCCTTATCTGTAAAATATATTTTAAAGAAGTTATACAATTAATATAGGTTCCTTAGAGAAGATTTGAAAAATCCAAAATAAACAGAGGATTAAGCAAATGAAAATATACTTGCAATCTCACCACCAAAACACACTGATAATATATCCTTCTGGCTATATTTTAAAATATTTTTATTGATTTCAAAGAGGAAGGGAGAGGGAGAGAGAGAGAGATAGAAACATCAATGATGAGAGAGAATCATTGATCGGCTGCCTCATGCACACCCCCTACTGGGGATCAAGACTGCAACCCGGGTATGTGCCCTTGACTGGAATTGAACTCGGGACCCTTCAGTCCGTACACAGGCACTCTATCCACTGAGCCAAACCATCAAGGGCTAAATTATTTTTATACATGCATTAAGAAATTATTGTATAGTAGCTAATGTATTGTTTTGTACATAATAGAGAACCCTCTAACTAGCAATAGGTTAACACAATAATATTTTATTTTTTCCTCAGGTTGAATTCAAGTGGGTGTTTCTGATTGGATGGTGTCTCTCCTCCTAGTGATGAGTCAGAGGCCCAGGCTTCTGCCATCTTGTGGCTCTGCCATCTTTGATCCAGGACTACTAGGCGTGTTGGGATCTTCAAGGGAACTTTTTATATGAAGACCTGGAAGTAGCCATGGCATTTTCTCTCATAGTTCATTGTATAGAACTTAGTTGTAAGTTAGTATTATGTTAAGTAATACATTAGTAGTATGGTCACAATTAACTCTAAGAAAGGCTGAGCAATGTGGAATGTTTGAGAGTTCAGAGGAAAAGGACATACGTTTGATGAACTTCTAGTTCAACCCTTTTCATTCAAAAATTTCTCTAAGTACATATTTTATAGATTATATTTGTACTGAAAAAAAGCCTCTCATATATTACATAATGCCTCTAAACTGCAGATAAATAATATTTTCCTAATATTACAGTTCGGGACTGTGAGATGAAAACTTAAATAACTTGTCTGAGGCTCCTCAATACAGCAGAGTTGGTCCTCAACTCCTCACTTCTAGACTTCTTTGACAGTGCTTTGTAATGACATGCATTCAGAATAGCAGAAGGAAGAAGGGCAATGAGACTGTTGTCATGATAAACACCAGGAAGATAATCTAGAGCAGTGGTCGCCAACTGGTGGTCCGTGGACCACTGGTGGTCTGTGAGGTCCAAAAGGTTGGTGACCGCTGGTTTAAGGAAACCTTTGGAGCAGCGGTTGCCAACTGATGGTCCACGGACCATTGGTAGTCCGTGAGGTCTGAAAGGTTGGTGACTGCTGATCTAGAGAGCATCTTGACGCCCAACTGAGTAAGAGAGATCACTGCTCATATGTTTCAAACCATATATATGTATATGACAGAAAAATAATAAACCAAAAACTGTCAACAAAAAGCAGCATGAATGAGGCGTGGTGAGCTACAAATGTTGAGAGTGCTCATCACTTAAAGTAAGTGGTTGGTTTGGCCCATGGCCACTGTTCTTTGAGTTAACTTTGACCCATGACTTAGTTGACTGATTGGCTAGCATGTAAAACCATTCAACCCATGCCTGAGATTTTTAAGAGAGGAAAACAGGCCTTGCCTGTTTGTGCATAACAACTTGACTCTTGGAACCAAGGAAATGTTTTGTTAGGCTGACTATTTCTTTTTTGCACAATATCCCATTGAGGGTCATGGGTCCCTGAGGTGTGAAAATAACTGGGAAAATTCAGAATTCAACTAATGCCTATTTGCTGGGTTCTGAGCATACAGAAGGCTCGCAGAAGCCAAGAGCATGTTGATCAACACACAGAACAAACTTCCAGTTCTCCTGTAAAGTGACCCCTCAACGTGTGATATATGTATATTGAGTGCCCTGCTGTGACTAAGAGCTATCTCAAAAAAGAAAAAATATGGTCACCTCCTGAAGCATGTATAAATTGCTTTTTTAGACCCTATAAAATTTTAGCTAGCACCAAACATAGAACTTCATTCATCATCCTACAAGTGAGGACTGCCAAGGGAAGCCGGCTCTTCCTGAGCCGAAAGTGGCAACACTCCAGGATTGGCAGAAATCAAATGAATCATTTCCTGCTTTTAGTTTTAGATAAATAATCAGAAAAGATTGTCTAGATTATGATCCAAAAGCCATTTTTCATAGCTCTGAGGACCCAGGATCCTTAAGAACTTCAGGTAGAAGCTCAGATGGTAGGTAAACCCACAAAGTGCAACCTAAATTTTTAACAGTGAAAACTTTTGATATCTGTGTGGTGAGTGTATTAAGCATTTTTTTATGTCCTTATTTTGATGCTTTGACATCAGGGGACTTGCTGACTCTGGAGTGACTGCCCCTCACAGGGTTAACTAATTCCTAGAGATAGTAAATAACTCCCTTGGAAGCTTAACTTTCATACTCAAACTGACCAATCCTGAGCCTATATCCCCAACCAGCTCCTCTAGCTGGCTGTCACACTCTGGGCCATATCGCTTGCCCTAATTACCCCAGGGCCAGGTACCAGACAACTAGGGACTGCCCCTGTGCTCAGGAGCCCACTGCAGTGATTCAAACGAGCCAATCCTAAGCCTGTTTACTCTGCCTCACCTGCTCTTTCCTGTTTCTCTGCCTCTGCCTCCCAACTGACCTGGTGCTTCCCTATGGGACCTCCCATGCCATGGCGTGGACCCTTCTCTTTGGATCTGTGATTAGAACAAACTATCCAATGGCAGTTGTCCAGGTCTGTTGGCCTTGTCATACCTGAATAATAATAAAACCTACATTTTAAAATAGTGACATGAAAAAGCATGAAAATATGACTCAAGGACTTGGGTTCCAGTCCCAATTCTGTCACTATTTTCCTGGGATCTTGGGAGATCTTGAGCAAGTCTCCTAATTACTCGGAGTGCCAGTTCTCTTGTCTCGAAAATGAGGTAGCTATATATCTCCAAATGATTCCTAAAATGTCTTCAAATACCCAAATGCTAGGCGTTTCTTTCTTTAGCATGGGCAGGCTATTTTTTATATAGACTTCCAAATTATGTGATTTCTTCAATAAGCATTTATGGAATATCTGCACTGAAATAGACACTAAGAATCCAAAGATGGATACAAAAAATTCTTGTTTTCAAATGCATAATGTGACTTTCACATCTATGTTGATACCTGTAGAGGTCCTTGCTTGTTCTCCTAAGAAGGCCTGATCTGCCCCCAAAGCACTGGTAAGCACTCATCTTAAAAGGTGAAGCATAAGCTGAGAAAATACAGAATTAACATTGAATATATACACTGAGTGGCCAGATTATTATGACCACCCCATCAGTACTTCATTGGGCCACCTTTTGCCTTCAATACTGTGGCAATTCTTCTTGGAATTGACTCCACGAGATGTTGAAAGGTGATGCAAGGAATCGGACACCATGCCTGATGAATAGCACTGTCCAGTTCTGTGAGATTTGATGGTTGTGGAACCAACTGCCTGATGGCTCTTTTAACTTCATCCCACAAATGCTCAATTGGATTGAGATCTGGTGATTGTGGGGGCCACCTAAGCAAGGTAAAGTTTCCCTCATGTTCTTGAAACCACTTCTGCACAATATGAGCACCGTGGCATGGCGCATTGTCTTGTTGGAAGAAGCCATCTCCATTGGGATACGCCATCAACATGATAGGATGAACCTGATTAGCAATGATACTTAGGTATGTTGTGCTATTCAGACATTGTTCCACATGAATTAAAGGGTCCAAATCATGCCTGGAAAACATGCCCCAAACCATAACACTGCTCCTACCAACTTGAGGGGTTGTACTCATGCATGTGGGGTGCATGCTTTCATGCTGAATCCGCCAAATTCTCACTCTGCCATGTGCATGATGCAACTGGGAATGTGATTCATCGGACCACATGACTTTTTTCCAATGCTCGACTGTCCAATCCTTGTGTTCCTGTGCGAATTGGAGATGTTTTATCTTGGTAACTGCAGACAGCAAAGGTGTTCGAACAGGCTTTCGGCTTCCATATCCATACGATGCAGTGTACGGCTAATGTGCCTACAAACGTCAGGTGGTCATAATAATCTGGCCACTCAGTGTAGACTAGATATGATGATGAAATGCCCCTCCTTTTCCTACTGCATGTGTGCAGATGTTCCTAAACTGCGTAGTCCAGCAAGAGGGAAAGATGCCATTGGCTCCAGAGGTTTCTGTATTTCTAAGCTCCTATATGGTCTTCGAAGTTTTTTAATTAGTGATGCTCTATAATTGTACTCATTGCTCAAGAGCTCCAGGTTCCTTGGGGAAATGTTTTTCATACTGATAGCACCTTCTACCCTATTGCACCTACAAAGTGTCCCATGCTCCCTCAAAAATCAGGAGATTTTTCTGGGATTTCTGGTTTCTTTTTTTTTTGTTTTCTTGGGCGGGGGGTGAGGGGTGAGGTAGGGATGTCAGAAAAAGACAAACTCCACCCTGAATTCCACTTTTCAGAGTTTTCTTCCATTACAACTGTCTCCTTATTCTGTGTATTCTTTATCTCCATGGCTACCTCATTGGCATTAGCCACAGTTTAAACTTTGTATTGCTGCCTCTCTGGCATTTTGCTGTTCCCCATTTTCAGGTATACTTTCCTAAGCCTGTAGTAGGGATATTATTTTCAAAAAAATATTAAAACAAGGTATTTTTCCTTCCCAGTAAACTATGTTGCCTGGCAATCCCCTCCAGGCAATGAATCAACGCCATTCATTGCTTTAGGGAGATCGTGGCTACCAACTAGAACAAAGAATTCATTGCTCAATTTTGAGTTTCATACTAGATTTTTGAAAACTAAATAGAGAGATAATAGTCTTGACAGCCTACTTTTCATGGAGTGATATTTTTTTAAGTCCCCCAAATTTCCAGTTACTTAAAAACAACAACAACAACACAGGCCTGAATATCTGAGCTTTATTTGCCTGTAGCCATTATGTAGAGAAGACAAAGAAGAGTATGTAAGTTTTCAAACAGGAGGGGAAAGCCTTGCTGATGTGGGGAAGAGACCCAGGAGGGGAGGATGGAGATACAACCCAGGGCTTGCTGAGGCCACCCACAGTCTTTACCCTCAGGATCTCCACTCAAGTTGGGGAACATGCTGGACGTGTCATGGACAAGCTGAGGGAGAAGCTGAAAGGGGAGAGAGCTTGCTTCCATTTCCTTTTACATTTCTGGAAGGAGAACGTTTGAGTGTCCAACATGTACCAAAGGTGATGGCAGCTGAGCAGCAGTGGGGTTTGGCTGAGGATGGAGAGTGGCTCTGACAATGACACCTGCAGTCTTTGAGGAAAATTGAAGAACTCTGGGGGATCTCTATTATAAAGGTATTAATCCCATATATGAGTGCTCTACCCTCATGACCTAAGTGCCTCCCAAAGGCCCCACCTCTTAATACCATCACATAGGGCAATAGGATTTCAACATATGAATTTTTTTTTTGGGGGGGGGGAACAAATGTTTAGACCATAGCGGATATCCTCACTAAGAGGGTATCATTTGAATAAAGGGTGGGAAAGATGGGGCATGAGCCAGGTAGACACCTAGGCAATGAGCACATCAACAGGAGTGAACAGCAAATGCAAATGGCCTGTGGTACAAGTATTCCTATTCTGTGTGAGATGCTACAAGAAGGCCAGTGGGATTAGGAGGACAGAGTTGGAGTAAGTCATAAAATGACAGAGGCAAGACCCTGTAAGGACTTTGTATGCATTGAGTGATGTGGGGCATCCAGAGGGTTCTGAGCAGAGGGGGCATGATGTAGTTACTGGTGTTGAGCAGAAGCCTAGGCAACAATCTAGTGAGAGGTAATGGTGTTAGTTGGGGAGGCGACGGGAGGGACCAAACTGGATATTTGCTCTCACCTTGCAGTATGCTTACGCCTTTCACCATAAATGCTCTTCACAAAGAATTCAACTTTTTACATGACCATTTTTTTGTAATATACTAGTATTTTTATTGATTTCAGAGGGGAAGGGAGAGGGAGAGAGAGAGAGATAGAAATATCAATGATGAGAGAGAATCATTGATCGCTGCTTCCTGCACAACCCCCACTGGGGATTGAGCCCTGCAACTCAGGCATGTGCCCTGACTGAGAATTGAACTGTGACCTCCTGATTCGATGGTCGATGATCAGCCTCTGAGCCATACCAACTGGGCAACCTCTTTATTTTTTTTAATATAGCTCTTTACCCCCACTTAAAAACAAAGGAAATAAAGGTGGAGTGATATTGCCACATTATAATTCAGGCAAAGGCACACTCAGTAGTTCACTCAACCCAGCAATCTCTTGTTGGCCACCATCAGGTGGAACGTTAGAATCACACCTCCTGTCTTAAGGAACTGAAGATGCTTTATGAGTGGGATGGAGAGGTCACACCTCCTACAGTTCCTCAGCCTGTGGTGTGAAGGCTGTGTTCACAGATGCTTCTTAAGAAACTTCTAATTTATCCCTCACTGTGCCCTGAAGATGTTCCTCTGCTCTATCCGTTTATTTTTAAGAGAAGTTTGGGTGCCAGATCACCAAAAGTTTGAAAAATGAAGAAAATAATGCCCCAAGAAGGGAGCTCTTTCTGGAGAATGCCACCCAGGGCCCCGCACACTGTCCCCGTTCACTGTCACAGCTTCTCCTCTTCATGCTGAGAATTCACTAAGTTGTCCTTGCTCTCCATGTCATCTCCAGCTGTATTTATTTACTTCCAGCTACTTTTTATTGCTTGAGTGGACATTTTAAAATTATATTTTTGTTTACCTTTTTTCTTTTTCGTTTGCTCTGTAAAAATTGCTTGGGTATCTTGCGTCACAATAGAATATGCATCATAACTTCCGCATGAAAATGAATGGACATTTTAAAAAATTAGTAGCACAGTCTTGCACTATACTGGTTAGTGAACGTCATTGTTTCTGTTGTTTAAAGCACCCCGACTATGGTTTTTGGTTGTGGCTGCATGAGCTGACTAAGGCATCTCTCCTCTATCTACCAAACATGTCCAGTGTACTACTTCTTTGGACATCTATATTTTCTTGCTCCTGTGGTTAGAATGCTTTCTAGCTCAGTTATCAGCTCCTTCAAGTGTGTGCTTACCCATCATGGTGTCAATTGGGTTTCCCCATGGTCAGCAAACTGCGGCTCACGAGCCACATGCGGCTCTTTGGCCCTTTGAGTGTGGCTCTTCCTAAGCCTTAGGAGTACCCTAATTAAGTCAATAACAATGTACCTACTTATATAGTTTAAGTTTAAAAAATTTGGCTCTCAAAAGAAATTTCAGTCGTTGTACTGTTGATATTTGGCTCTGTTGACTAATCAGTTTGCCGACCACTGCTCTAGTCAACCATCTAAAAAGTTAGAATTGTAGCCTCCCCCTTGTGTAATAATCCTGTATTCTCTATATCCTTTCCCTGCTTTATTTTGCTCAGAGCATGTGGAGTCTCTAACATTTGTATATTGTACTTATTTAATTCTTATCCTGAATCTCTTCCCATTAGATTGAACACTTCGTGAAGGCAGGGGTTTTGTCTTTAGTGCACTGCTACATCCATGTCTCCAATGGCATTTGGTGTGTAACTGGAACCCAATAAATATTTGTAGAGTCAATGAATGAAGTCAGGACATTTTTTTCTCGTTGACATTATGTCTAAATTAGAAATCAACACTCACACATTCCACACTGTTGTCGATGCCTTGGTTGAATTTTGTTTTTTCCTTCTCGCGTCCCGAAGCCTTCCTAGCCTCTGCGGCTAAAGTCTCTTAGGGTTGAGTTTGGGTCCAGCCCACCTAGCTGCTCAAGGCTGTGCGCTGAGACAGTATAATGTGTGGTTCCTGCACAGAGCCCTCATTAGAGAGAGTATCCAGGGTTCACTTGATTCCAATTCCATTTTCATCTGTGGTTCTTTCTTGCAATTCCAAGCCTGAGGTTGACTTTGGAACATCGTCTTTCTTGAGTTCCCACAATATTTGCTCTAGACTAATGAAAAAATGAATGATCATAAATATAATTACTCTGAAGGCCTGGGGATATTTTTGGTATACTTGGAAGGAAGATGGGTTTGAAAGAAAAGCAATTGACAGCAGAGGACTTCAGGCATTTTTTCCTCCATTGAAGCTTTAGGAAACAAAATTAAATAGCATATCTCATACCCATTTAAGTTTGGAACAAATAAAAAATAAAATAAGAAATATGACATATATGAGCCAAAATATTACCTTGAGTACTGTTAAAAGTTGCTGGATAGACTAGTAGGAGGGCCAAAGAGGCCAGAGCCCAGGACCAGCTAGACATCACCACCCAGCCCTTGCAGTGGACAAAGCTGGTCTCCCCCTGGTCAGCGGGGTGGGACCTCCCTGGTGACAGCAGAGGCCATTGGCTTCCCACAGTCAGCTGTCCAAAGAAGAAGCATAAGGACGGCCAGGTCTCTACTCAGGGAGCACTCATGGCATTTCTTTCCTGTGGATGGAGCCTTTCCCAAACTCATCTGTTCATGGAATCTTTTTATTGTGCGGAGTCTTGGGGAACTGGTGAAACAAGCAAATGATAGATGGGTAGTGGAGGTGCCCCCATCTCATGAAATAACACAGGTATCAGTTCTCTGTGAGGTTCAATTGATCCTCCTACTGGAAAACATGTGTGGCATCTCTATAGTGTACCAGGCCTTGGGCTGCTAAGGATAGGAGCGAGGAAGACACAAAGGCAAATAAGATAAACCCTGGCTTTCAAAGAATGTATAATCTAAGTGGGTGAGGTGGATACTTACACTCTTAAGACCATTTGTGGACCTAGTTAGAAGAGTGTTGGTGGTGTGATGTGGTGGGTCCTCTCATCTTTAGGTCACAGGCCAGGTGACCTGAGCAAGGGGGAGGAGCATTGCTTGAGTTCGCTTCTTCATATGATCTTGACTCTAAAAATGGAAAGTGATATTGGAAAAATGAAGTTAGTTAGTTGGACCAGTGAATTGAATTTTAATTATTTAAGATTTTTATTGGACTAAAAATAAAATAGAAACAAGTTACACACAGGCTCAGTCTCCTGCAGTCTGTGGGCCTAAATAATGTGGAGTAAGCAAAGGGATCTGAGTTCAAACCCCAACTTCCCTAATAACAGGTGGTGTGGCTTTGGACAAATGACTCAACCTCTCCAAAAACTTTGCTTGTCTATCTATAAGATGGGGGTAATCGTAACATAAGCCTTCTCACCTCCCAGAATCCTGAAGGGCAGGTAAGAGAGGGGATGTGAAATCCACCTATGAACTATAATATGCTAAACCAGAGTAGCTACATGATTACATGCTTATGAAGTTTTCTGGTACTGTGAGAGAAGTCCACAGCCTTGTTTCATATCTTTAATTCTGAATTTCAATACAAAATCTGGAAATATACAGATAGTGCTCATCTCAACCATGTTTTATTTTCTCTCCTAAATTTTGGGATAGGCTCTATGATTTTTTATGAGGTGGCTTTACTATGTGGATTATTTTAAAAGCATAGAGAAGAGGCACACTAAAATCCTATAAGAAATATCTTTGTTTTATGCCCAATTTTACTAAGTCAATTTTTCTTTAAATGCATTAATACTAAAAAACAAACCACTAAAAAAGGCTTCTGAAAGGAGAGATATTTTACCCAAAGTATCAGCATGAAGCGATTTTTATGACTGCTTTAAAACCCCCTTAAATTAGGGGGTTGTAATGGAAAGTCTGACAGGCTCACATAAGGCAGTTTAAAAATATACTTTTAACACTTAACACATACTGGACATGAAATGTATTTTTAACATGCTATATGTTTATTACAGATTAAATACTTAAAAATGGAAAAACAGCCCTAATGTTTCTTAAATATTTGCTTTATATAGTCAGAACACATTGCAAATTGTAACCATGAAGAGTACATGTTAAGTGTTTAACTAACATCAAATGCAATAAAATGTTTCATTTGAAATGTTAAGCAGGCGATAAAAATGTCATATGAGACGACAGATTACAGTTTCACCCCAAATTCTTTCTAATTAAGGTGATACTATGGAGAGAGACACTCGATTGGCTACAATCCTGAACTTGTGACTATCATGGTCGATTGGTGCCTTGATCCATTTTCCCTCCAAGAGGTCTGTGGATGAGCATATGAAACAGATGCTCAAACATCTTGAAAGGTGAGCAAGATGTTGCCTCCTCCTGGAAGACCTTCCTGATTACTTTCAGGAGGGTTTAGGCACATCTTTTCTGCACCTTGTGTCAACCTGCATGACATTCTATATAATAAAAGCCTAATATGCAAATTATCCTCTCGACCAGGGGGAAGGGATCCTGTTCCTTTTTGTGAATTCTGTGCACTGGGCCTCTAGTTATATGATAATACACTTTATCACATGAAACTGAACAGAGAGTGCTAACTCTATCATTATTAGTTGGGTGACCTTGGGCAAGTTTCCTAATTTCTTTGTGCCTCAGTTTCTCCTGTTGTAAAATGGATTTGATCCTAGGACCTAGTTCATTGGGTTGTTGTGAGGATGGAGTGAATTGAAATGTGCGATGTACTTGAACAGGTCCCAGCACCAAGTGTTAGTTACCAGTTAACATGGACTCGTTCTAATGTCTGCAATGGCTGATAGTAAGAAAACAGTTAAGAAACATTCGGGGTTCTCCGCCATTTTAAAGTAATTAATATGCAATAAACATATAACATGGTAACATACTTTTTATGTGTAATATGTGTTCAGTGTTATTTCTTTATTTTTAATCATTTAGGATTATTAGAAGGTTCAGTTCATCTCTCCCACTGGACAGTCATTTCCATCAGAGTTTGTGCTAATTTGTATAGATGCACCACTAGATACCTGTTTGCCTAATCCAGTGGTCGGCAAACTGCGGCTCGCGAGCCACATGCGGCTCTTTGGCCCCTTGAGTGTGGCTCTTCCACAAAATACCGACTTCTGCGCATGGGCCACGAAATTTCAATTGCACTGTATGTGTGCGCCCACACGTGGTATTTTGTGGAAGAGCCACACTCAAGGGGCCAAAGAGCCGCATATGGCTCACGAGCCGCAGTTTGCCAACCACGGGCCTAATCAATCTAATTGTTTTTTTGTAGTTTTTAGAGCTTCAGAGATTCCTTTAATACCATTCCTTTAATACCACTAATTATAGAAGTCACTTCTAAATTGCAAAGGGCTTGCCTTTTGAACCAAAAATCCAGCTTCAATTAATGTGTCCATAAAATAACATTCCAAGCAAGGCAAACAGAAATGAATTTTGGCATTGCTGCAGATATTGTGAAAATACTTCCTAAGTCTATGACCCTAGCCAGTTATATAAACTCACTGTGCCTTAATTTCCTTATCTGCACAGTGAGAATAATAAAATATCTCCTTCACAGGCTAAATGAATTCACATTTAGAAAGTGTTTAGAACAGTGCCTGGCACCTAATAAGTGCTCAGTAAATGTAGGTTCATGTTACCTATTATAATTGTTACAACAATCTATACTAATAAAAGGGTAATATGCTAATTAGACTGGGAGACCTTCCGGATGTCCTTCCAGACAAAGCCATGATGGTGGAGATGAGGCAGAGGTGGTTATGATTGATAAGGCCAGGAGGGGAGGGCAGTTGGAGGTGATCAGGCTGGCGGCGGGGGGCAGTTGGGGGTGAGCAGGCCAGCAGGGGGGCCAGTTGGGGACAAGCAGGCCGACAGGGGGGGCAGTTGGGTGCGAGCAGGCCAGCAGAGGGGACAGTTGCGGGTGAGCAGGCTGGCGGGGTGGGGGCAGTTGGGGGAGAGAAGGCCAGCAGGTAGAGTGGTTAGGGACGATCAGGCAGGCAGGTGAGCTATTAGGAGCCAGAGGTCTCTGTGGGATCAGGCCTAAACTGGCAGTTAGACATTCCTCAAGGGGTCCCAGATTGGAGAGGGTGCAGGCTGGGCTGAGGGACACCCCTCCCCACCCCCCCGTGCATGAATTTCATGAACTGGACCACTAGTTACTTATAATTACTTAACTAATAATTATACTAATTATTATATATTAAACTAGAGGCCCGGTGCACAAAAATTTGTGCACTCATGGGGGAGGGGGGGTCCCTCAGCCCGGCCTGTGCCCTCTCGCAGTCTGGGACCCCTCGGGAGATAACGACCTGCTGGCTTAGGCCTGCTCCTGGGTGGCAGAGGGCAGGCCCAATCCCTAGGTGCAGCCCCTGGTCGGGCTCAGAGCAGGGGCGATTGGGGAGTTGGGGCACCGCCCCCTGTCATACACAGAGCAGGGCGATCAGGAGGTTGTGATTCCACCCTCAGTCACGCTCAGGGTAGGGCCGATTGGGGGGTTGGGGCACCATCCCCTGTCACACTCAAGGCAGGGTCGATGGGGAGGTTGCAGTGCCACCCCCTGTCATGCACAGAGCAGGGCCAATCAGGGGGTTGGGGCATTTCCCCCTGTCATGCACAGAGCAGGGTCAATCAGGGGGTTTGGGCGCAGCCCCCTGTCACGCACAGAGCAGGGCCCATCAAGGGGTTGGGGCACCGCCCTCTATCACCCACAGAGCAGGGCCAATCAGGGGGTTGGGGTGCCGCCACTCTCACACTCAGGGCAGGGCCAATGGGGAGGTTATGGCTCTACCCCGTCACACACAAAGCAGGGCCCGTGGTGGTGGGGGTTTAGGGCACCGCACCCTGTCACACACAGAGCAGGGCCGATCAGGGGGTTGGGGTGCCGCACCCTGTCACACACAGAGCCGCAGGGCGATCAGGGAGTTTGGGCTCTGCCCCCTGTCACGCTGATCCCAGTGCCAGGAGGCCTCGTGGCTCTGCTGATCCTGGTGCTGGGAGGCATATTACCCTTTTACTATATAGGGTAGAGGCCTGGTGCATGGGTGGGTGCTGGCTGGTTTGCCCTGAAGGGTGTCCTGGATCAGGGTGGGGGTCCCCACTGGGGTGCCTGGCCAGCCTGGGTGAGGGGATGATGACTGTTTGCAGCTGGTCACACATCCTTCAGGGTGGGGGTCCCCACTGGGGTGCCTGGCCAGCCTGGGTGAGGGGATGATGGCTGTTTGCAGCTGGTCACACACCCTTCAGGGTGGGGGTCCCCACTGGGGTGCCTGGCCAGTCTGGGTGAGGAGCTGAGGGCTGTTTTCAGGCTGGGGGTGACTGAAGCTCCCAACCGCTCCTTTTTTTCTTTTTTCTTTTTTTTTATTCTGGGCCAGCTTTAGCTTTGAGGCTTGGCTCCAGCTCTTAGGCCTCCGCTGCTGAAAGTAGGTTTCTGGCCTTTGCTTACAATGTTGCGATCCTGCTGGCTGAAGCCCGGCAGGTTTCTGGGGTTTTGTTTAGCTTCTATGTTTGTTACATAGTTGCTTGCAGCTCAGAGGCCTGCAGTGGCAGGTGGGGAACGTTGGAGTCCTCCGACACTGAAGCAGGCAAGCCTCATGTTAGTTTCAAGCTGCCTGGCTGCCGGCTGCCATCTTGGCTGACAGTTAATTTGCATATTGTCCTGATTAGCCAATGGGAAGGGTAGCGGTCGTACGCCAATTACCATGTTTCTCTTTTATTAGATAGGATGTCTACTATATAGTGCATTTACTATTAGCATACTGAAGACATTCTATTTTGGTTTTGCCCTTGTATATCTTTATTCTTGCTTTCCATTTATATCTTTGTTAATATGCTCCTGGAAGCAGAGGGATTGTGTACTTTATTTCCATTGTAATTCCCAAAGATCTTCTGGAAAGATAGTCGATTTTTCTGTCTTCCCCGCCCCCTGGTCCCAAGTAAAGATTGCCAGAGCTTGAGGATAGAACTCTGCTATAAGTGAGAACAGACATTTCCAAGCAGCCAAAATGTCAACCTCTTAGATGAATAGATCCTCTTAAGATAACTGATCAAAATTCTCTCTCTCTTCCTTTAAAAGAAAATATTGGCAGCTTAAAAAAATTAGAAGGAAACAAGTAATTGAGTGCAGCTGGCTCAGCTTGCCAACAAAAGTGTCTCCCAGAGTCAACCTGGCTCAGAGTACTTGGAAATTAATGCTGCAAATTAATTTGAAGTTTAAGGCAATTTTTCACACAAGTGCTTTTAACACTAATCTCAAATTTGGCGATTGCTGGCATTGCCTCTGACCTCATCTTTTTATTTCTGCATCAGTAATAGGCCCATTACTTTATTTAGAAAAATTTCAGGATTTGATACATTATCATGGTTTATAATTGAATTCTTTCTTTTAAATTCCTGTGATGCTGTTGTTAAAAAGACTGTCTGTGCCTTTGTTTATTTATCTTATACAAGTGATTTCTAGAACTTCAGGCAAAAAGTCAAAATAGTTTCTGAAATGCAGCTAATAATTCCTCCAACTAGTCTGCTTTTAAGGCAAGTGCAGGGGAGGCGGTGAGCTTATTGGATTTTGGGCACTTAATATATACTTGACAAAACTAATGAAAGACCTTTGGGGACCATGGAGCATATACTTGTGTCACCAATTTTCTAAAACAGCAGCTTTATTGAGATATAACCACAAATACCATAAAATTAATCCTTTTAAGGTGAACAATTCAGTGGTTTTTAATCTCTTCACAGAGTTTTGCAATGGTCACCATGATCTAATTTCAGAAAATTTCCATCACACATGAACCCATGAATACTATGTGCCAACTTTGTTCCTAGGCACTGGGGATACCACGTTGTGCAAGACAACATTCAAGGGGCTCTCAGCCTCCTGAAATGATTTCCTTCCTGCTGCCCCCCTGCTGCTGACTCCTGGCCAGCAGGGGACTTCAAAGGAAAGTTGGCTTTAAGAAGGCAGAGGGAATTTGTGTCAGATTAGAAAGTGCAGTGGGAGTTTATGGCAAAAGGAGACAGTCAATGAAGTTAAGGGGTGAGGTTGGGGAGGGGAGGAGCATCCATATGGCATTGGAGTGAGGGGCAGGTAAATTATGGCTTTACTAGTAATGTGGGGAGACCTGTATGTTACACAAGGATCCCATAGTTCACAGGAGTTCAGGGCTGTGAAGGTCCCTGGACATCACACAGAGGCACAAAAAAGTGAAATGACTTACTCCAGAACCCATGGGGCCAGGAAGGAAGAAGCCAAACCAGAATTCTTGTCTCCCTATATCCTCGAGCTCTTTGCTGTTTAATGCTGCATTGGGATCTTCTTTGTGTGCTTGGTGAAAGCCATGGCATCAACCCTCCCTTTTCATGACTATCTCCAGGTAAGTGGGTGGATGCAGTAGAAAGAAGTGACCTGGGAATGAGGTATGTAGATGCCAGTAGGAAGCTGACCAGGAAACTGAAAACTCAGTGAGTCTGGACCACCATCTCCTGGCCTCTGCCCAGGCCCCAATCTGGCAAACCTGCCTGGGACCCCTCCCGCCAAAGTGGACTGTTTGTAGGCACATTTCCTTCAGGGTCCTCTGAGGGCCTCAGAAACAGTGTGCACTTTTGATAATCCTGGCCCTGTTCCAAATGAGAATGCCTGCTGTCGAGAAATGCAGATGCCTTCTGCCTATTTGGGCCAAAAAGGTAAGCCCCACCTACAGAATTATTAGTTCTTGAAAATGCACTACTTCTACCCTTTCCATTGAAATTTAATCCCATTCAATTAAAATATCGTGGCAGCCTTCATGAGGGCACAGATGCCCTAGAAAATGGTTGGGGGGGGGGAGTTCCTTGGCTATGAATAATCCTTCAATGTGGAGGCGACCACACACGTGCTTAAAAATGAAAACAGTTCTGATGGCAATGGAACAATTCAATAATGTTGACTTGAATTTTGAGCTCAACTTTCTTGTAAGGTTAAATTTTGCTTGGGTTGACCATAAGCTGATATATCTGGGTTTTGTCTCAGCACTAAGCTCTCTTTCTCTTTGCTCCCCCCTCAGCCCCTGAAGCCTTTCTTATGCCATTTGCCTCAGTTTCTCCCCTGCTCCTTCATGCCAGCGTGCTGGTTACAAATACTCTACTCTGATGAGAGAATGACTGACGCTGTAGGAATTCTCCATCCAGGCAGTGATGTAGACCAGGTGGTGACCTCACACTGGTGTCTACATTAAGTCCCATTGGATTAAGGCTCTATCTCCTTAATAGATTGACCTACTTATTACAGAGCAAGTGCTATTCCTTAGTTTGGAATCCTGGGGCCCCCATCCTGACCCTCATTCATTGTCTTTCTTATGTCCCATCATTTAAACCAACCCTGGCCTATTCCTCCTCTGCCCTGGATTCAGAGCCCAAATGACACCATTATCTCCTCTCCAGCCATTAAAATCTTTCCCACGGATCATGGCTCTATGTATTCTCCCGTTCTCACCTTAGAGCCTTTTCTGAAATTTAATTCCTGTCATCTATAATCCTCTGTTGTATACTATTTGGCTTTGTTGTACTATGTTAGAGTGTGTTTTGCTTCCAGCTGAGGGTGAGATCATTGAGTCGGGAGCAGTTTATTATATAGCCTGGTATTCTCCTTGCTATGTCTTTTGTACAGTAGATGTTCAATGGCATTTGTGGATTCATGGATTGCCATCAACTGAAATTGTCACTTCAGTAAAGCAAAGCTTTTTGGAAGTAGATTTAGGACCACGTGGATTTGTATGACTTGATCAAACCCCCCAAAAGTCAAATACCTACTTGGAGGGCCATATAAAGGCATTGGCTCTGGAGTCTGTGGGTCCAGCTTGTAGCTGGGCTCTGAGGTACACTAGCCATAATATGTCGGCAGCATCCCTGCTCTCTGAACCCATTTGTTCACTAGTCAGAGGGGAGAATAACAACAACAACAAAATACCCATCTAAGGTTGATAGTTAGGATTGAATTAAACCATAAAATAGCATTCCCAAGACAGCATGAGGTCTGGAGTTAAACTGCCTAGGCATAGCTCTGCTACTTCCTAGCTATATGACCCTGGGCAAGTTATCCAACCTGTCTGTGTCATACTTTCTTCATCTGAAAAAGAGGGATAAAAATAATAATACCTATCTTTTAGGGTTTTTTATTAGGATGGAATGACACTAATTTGTAAGGTAATTAGCATAGTGCTTGGCATATAGCTTGTTAAAGAACTGAACACTAAGAATGCATATAAATCACTCTGATCTGTAGCCACATAGATCAATGTTCAGTTACTTTCAGACTCTATTACTTCTTCAGCAGGAAAAGCCACTGTGGCCAGAGCCAGTAATGCTGCTACTCCTGACAGCAAACCTTCGACCCAGCTTGTGTAGTCAACACACTCAAATCCCACCTTTACTTTCTAGGCTTCCATGTGAGAAAATAGGTCTTCGGTGTTCCTATCTACACTAATAAAAGGGTAATATGCTAATTAGACCAGGAGACCTTCTGGACATCCTTCCAGACAAAGCCATGGTGGTGGGGCCAAGGCAGAGGTGGTTAGGGGTCATCAGGCCAGGAGGGGAGGGCAGTTGAGGGCGAGCAGGCCAGCAGTGTGGGGTCAGTTGGGGGTGATCAGGCTGGCAGGGGGGCCTTTGGAGGTGATCAGGCTGGCAGGGGGAGGCAGTTGGGGGCAAGCAGACTGGTGGGGGGGCAGTTGGGGGCAAGAAGGCTGGCAGGCAGAGTGGTTAGGGTCAATCAGGCAGGCAGGCAGGTGAGCGGTTAGGAGCCAGCAGTCCCGGATTGCGAGAGGGATCCCAGATTGGAGAGGATGCAGGCCGGGCTGAGGGACACCTTCCCCCCCAACTACTCCCCAGACTACTAGTACTATTATAATTGATTCAGCTCTTTAATAGTTCCTCTCTTTTATTTTATTGTGGGTTTTTCTCATGTTTTGCCCATTTCCCCTCTAGACTGTGCTTTGGTCATCTAGACCGAATCCTATAAGAAACTTGGTACACTTTTGGATTCCATTGGGGCGGATACCTCAAGTCTCTGTGCATTTGCAATGGCATTTATCTGATACCTCAAGTCTCTGTGCATTTGCAATGGCATTTATCTTCTGGAAAATCCATCTCTATCTTTTGCCTTCTGGTGAAGTTCCACTTGTCCTGCAAGATAACTAAAACATCTTGTCAATTATCCCTTTTGCTCTCTGCAGGATAATTCATCCCTTATCTGTCCATGGTTGTGTGCAGTTTTTATATGGCATTGACTGCAAATCCATGAGTAGAGTAGGACCATTATTTACTTTTGTAGTGCCTGCATCCACAAAGAAGTTGGCATAAAGTTGACACATGTATTTGTCAGGTGAGACTAGGATATGCTGAGTAACAAACAACCCCAAATTTCAGTTACTTAACACAACAGTTTATTTCTTACTTTTATTAATGTACCATGTGTGACAGCAGGAGGTGCTTCTCTATACAGTCACTTGGGGTCCAGGGCTAAAGGAGACTCGAGCACCTAAGGGTAAGATCTGAAATTCATAGTCTCCTCTGTGTTATGTCAGTGGAAGAAAGAGAAAGACTCAAGATTTATGCATAATCTTCTCATCGTCCCAACCTGGAAGTGATACATGTAACTTCACTTATGTTTCTTTGATCATAACCAGCCTATGGCTGCACCTAACTGTGCAAGGAGGAATGTACAAAGCAAAGACTTACTCTGTGGTGAATAACACTGTCTCTGTACCAGAACTCAGTGCATATTTGTTGCATAGGTGAAGGGGGCATTGTAGCCCAGTGGAAAATGTGTCTGCCTTATGTCCAACAACAAAACTAGACTTGACAACACAGACCTGAAAAAAGACATCTGGTATCCTGAAGTCTCAGATTCTTCCTATGAAAAGTGTGGGAAAAAATACATACCTTACTCTTAGTTTTGTTTTGATTGTGAGCTGATATATGCAAAGCATTTAGCACAACCACTGATACTTAGTAAAATGACTGTGGTTTGGTCCTTGTGCTCGTTACTGGCTATTCCCTGTGTTCATATACTTCCCCTCCTTTCCCTCTTCTCTGCCCCAGAAAGTTGTCTCTAAGAGCTGCTCTACCCAGGCCCCTTTGCTTCCTGCCTTCCGGTTGAGTTCAGCCAGTGGGAAGCACAGTGAGAGGATGGGAGAGAAAAAGGAGATGGAGGTTGATGCATTGGTTTCTCTCACTCCCATCCTGACTCCAGATGCTTCTGGCAATGTCTGACCACCCCTTTCTCAGGGCTCTGATCTCAACTGAGCTATCACAGTTTCCTCTCCTGCCCCTATGGGCCTATGTATGGTTATAGCTTCTTGCTGTTGCTAGTCTCTGGGTGCTTCAACATCCCATTTGGTTTCTTTAGCCCCAACCACATATCTGTAAATAGTCTGCTCTTTAAAGTCTACTCACAAATCCTCCTGAGTATGCTGTCTGCTTCCTGCCCTGACCGTGGCTGATATTTACCCATCTAGACTCTGAACTCCTTGGGGCATAAGCAATGACTTATTTTCTTTATAATTCTCAAGCCCAGCCCAGTGTCCAAGATAGAGGATATATTCACTATTTTTTTTAAAAAAGGAAGCTGTTAAATAAATAATAGTACTAGCTAATATTCATTGATTGCTTTCCATGTCTCAGGTAACATCACTTACAATTTCAACCATCTGTAAGGTAGTTACCACCATTGCCCTCTAATTTTATATGATGGTATCAAGGTTCAGGAAGGTTGAGCTCCCTGTCTTGCATTGTCTAACTAGAAAGTGATGAATCTGGGACTTGAACTCCACATGTTTGATTATGGGTTGCATGCTTATAACTCACATGTTAAATCAGTTTCTGGATCTTAAATGGAGGCTAAAAGGTTACAGTGACATCTCTAGGCTTCCAAGATCTTTTGGGTAGACAGCACAAAGATGTCCATTGACACTCCTTCTGAAAGTGTAGAAAATAAGGCTGCCTTTGTTTCTTGTGGGGTTCTAGGTCTATGGTTTAATTGATGTACAAATAAAATTTCAGTGTAAGTACAGGACAAGTTTGCCTAAGGCTTTTCATTTGCCTTCTCCAAGGTGCTGGCTGGTTAATGAGGCTATTGAGAGAAAGTTAGGCTCTAAGTCTGTGGGTGGGATTTGGGGGTATGGGTGATAGCCCATAATGGACGTCTGTGTCTGAAGCTTTTGTGGGTTGGAGCTGAGGGTGGAGGGTGGTCATTTCAGCCAAGATATGAAAGCTAATGAGAGGAGAGCTACTCATGAGTGGCTTAGAAATATAGATGCAACTTGGAGCCTGAGAAAATGCTTTGAGACTCTCCCTCTGCATGCCAACCTGAAGTGTACTCCCCTGTTCTCTAAACAAATGAATGCTGAATCCTGTCAATATAAAGCAGCTACTAGGTCATCTCTGGATGATCATTAATTCATTCAACAAATACGTATTGAATGTCTACCTGTGTCAAGTGCCACAGGGCACTTGGAGAGGCATTCATAAACAGTACGCCTCAATATTCCATATTTTAGTAGAGATGGTAATAACCATGAAAAATATGTAAATTTGATCTTAGGTTAGAGGTAATGGTGATATGGGCTACAGACAGAAGTAAAGCAGGGCACAGGGAGGAGTGCCAAGAGGGTATGGCTTTATGTAAATTTGACAGGGTAGTCCTCAACAAGCAGGTGATACTGGAATGACATGGTGAGGGAGTGAGCCATGGGGTATCTGATGAAAGGATCAGAAACAAGTGCAAGTGCAAAGGCTCCAAGGCCAGAGCTGCATGGTGTGTCTGCAGATCTGCAAGGAGCCCAGTTTGGCTGCGTGGAGTGCTTGAGGGGTGAGAGTGGTGGGAGCTGAGGTGGGAGAAAATTGAATGGTGCACTTTGTCAGCCACTGAAAGAGCTTCAACTTTGATTGAAACTGAGACAGGAGGCTATTAGAAAGTGGACAACTGAAGAGTAGATGGCCTGGTTTAGTATTCACAGAATCTCTGTGGTTGTAGTGTTGAGCAAGGGTGGAGGCAAAGTACTATTGATACATGATGGTAGCTTAAGGTCGTGGGGGTACAGGTGGTATGAACATTTTTTTCAGGATAGAGGGAATTTTCTTTCTCTAGAGCTCCGTCCTTAGCCATGTTTTCACTAACATTTATATCAACAGCAGGAAATCTGCTAAACACATCTGTCCCAACCCCTGAATGAGGATATGTCCTAAATGAGAAGGGCAGATGACAGAAGGGGAATCCGGGATCAGTGAGACAAATTAGTTGCTTTCCCAAACCAACCATTGAGATAAGTGAGTCATGCCATCACATTGATACTCAGGACTTAAATTTGCTGTAAGTTATATATGTATGATGTGGCTGTCAGAAAATTTAACGTTATATCACTAGAGTATAGTGCTTAGAAAAGAGAGGTGAGGTATTGAGAATTCTTTAATTAAACCCCATCTCATATATTGGCATAGTTTTATATGCTCAAAAGGATAGCCAAGCTGAGTAGAAGTAAGAGAAAAGTCAACAGACTAATTATGAAGAGACAAAACTATGTGACATAATAATGACTCAAGGAATTAGAGATGCTATGTCTGGAGAAGAACTTCACAGGGTGGGAGAGGTGACACCCAGTTTTAAATTACTGATGCTCAATGTGATTAATAGAAAATACTTAGGTTTTCTTATGCGATTCCAGTGTAAACCTATTGGCAGAAGTCCTGAATGGATATATTTCAATTTTATGTAAAAAATGCCTAGCATCCAGAGATGCCCAAAGATGAAGTAATTTAAACTAACAAGCCATGAGTCTTCTATCCCTGGAGGTGCACAGACAGAAGCACAGGTGAACTGCTAGACTGCATTATCTTCCCAAGACCTTCCAACTCAGAGATGCTCATCATCTATGATTCTAGATTTGTGGGACCCACAGCACTTGTATCTTAATTTTTGTGCTGGGTTGTAAATTCTATAAAGACAACACACATTATTCATCTTTGTTTTCCCCGCAGCATTTAACACAATGTTTTACTTATTTTCAACACTAAAATAATTCTGGGAGAAAGAACAAGTATGTGGTTTGTGAAACTATTATAGAGTTGATTTAAACACTGTTTTAGAGCCACACTAGATTTGTAGCATTTGGGTAGGAGTAGTATCTAGAAACATACTACTTCTATTTTTGACTGACATATACCTGGAAGGGGAAATAAGGTTTATTTTTAATTTTTATCTCATAGGTGAAATTTTTAAGCCTCTATTTTCTCTTCTTTCTATTAAAGCCCTGCTTCTGGAGGGTCTGTCCACGGAGAGAACTGGGTAGCCAGTGCAGGGCTGTGATGGTTTCGGCAAGGAGCCAGGAGTACATGTGTGTGTGGGGGGCAGGAGGGAGGCGAGGGGGCAGGACCAGTTGCCGGGAGCTGGTCCATCCTTGCTGTTTCAAGGGACCTGGCATATATGGCATACTGTTCTTGATATGTTTGCTCACCTTCTTGGCACTATGTGTTTTGGCCAGGATCTCCTCTCTGAGAAAGGTTGTTTCCCCAGGTAGGGATTTCCCCCTGAAGTTAGGGAGGGAATAAAACCCCTCAACTAAGTGCCAGGCGGGTAATTAATCACTTTAACTATGAACAATCATACTTAAGCTACATAATCTTTACTCCCTGGAATGGAGATAAGAAACGCCCTAACCTTTGTAATAGAGATTGATAGGATTGGAATCAACTGGTATAAATACAGATGTAACAAGACAGCAAGACACAGAACTTAGAACACACAACTTAGAGACAGAACTTAGAAGACAGAACCTACACAGAACCTAGAGACAGAAGAACTTCGCTGGAGAGAACATGGCAAAAGATCCTGGACAGAAACTGGCCACAGAACCTAGAGACAGAACCTAGCGAGAGAACCTGGCTGAAGAACCTAGAGACAGAACCTGGCTACAAAACCTGACTAGAACCTGGTGACTGAAACTGGCTGGAGAACCTCGACAGAACCTGGCTGGAGAACCTAGTGAGGGAACATGGCTACAGAACCTGGCTGGAGAACCTAGCAAGAGAACATGGACACAGAACCTGGCTGGAGATCCTAAGCAGAACCTCTCTGGAGATCCAGACCAGAACTTGGCTGGAGATCCTGGCTAGGCTGCTGATCAACTGAACGCTGTCTCCGTGTCATTCCTTCTTCGCCGACTCCGTCTACGCCTTTGGGAACCACTGGACCTGCTGGGGTTGGACCCCGACAACCAGTGATAATTCTGTAATCCTTAGGACCTGCCAAGGGTCATAGCTTCATGAAACAAATCAGGGGCTAAGTTCATGAGGCTAGAACAAGGCCCTAAGTAGAACCTGGCTCAAGGATATCACCATGGACATGACTCAGAAAGATGACAAACTTAAGAAGTGATCTGCAGTGCTGGAGATCATGACTCAACTTTGTGGATTTCCTTCTATCACAGATTCTCATATATGAGCTACGTTGTCTAGTCTACTTAGGACCATAGGCCTGGTAGTGCTCAGAATAAAACAGCTCTTGATCTATGTTCTCTCCGTCTCTTTCTTCCCAGAGTCAACAAAAGAGGACTAGTCTGTGGCTATACTTTCTTTATGAATTGATTTTGGTTTAGAGAAAAGACAGATGTAATGCAGTCTCCAGGAGCCAAAATAATGTCCCTTTGACTTTCTTCTTTTGTTCAGGAGCGTAATGAGAATCAGGGAAACTGGGAGAGGCTCTTCATGGTTCCACCTGCCATTGGCTTGAACCTAAGATTGCACACTCACTGAACTTCAGGAATCTGCCCAGCTTTCAGGGATTCCCTTCTTTTGATAACCACGTGTTATTGAAGGGGAATCTTCAGCATTTTGGGTTCATACAGTCATGACCTTCTCAGCCCTCATGAGTGCCTGGGAAGGAACCATTTCTGGGTCAGTCTCATCTATAAGGCAGAGGCATGAGGGTAAGAGTTGGAGCCAAGTATTCAGAGCCTTGTTATCACCACAGACCGTGTTTGCCAGCAGGGAATGCTGTGTTTATATTCCACTGAGTAGGAGTGAACGATTCCTTTCTGTTGTTGCACCATTTCCCTGAAGCTGAATGATGGACCTCAGAAGGCCTACTGTTCATCCAACATCTGTTTCTTCTATTTCCAGCCTCCTTGTTGTTTTGAAGTGTTCGGAATCAGTGTTTTAAGTGCATGTGGGCATAATATTCAGGATATTAATACACACTAGAGACAGTTCTGCCTACTGGAAAGCCAGGTACTACAGGGTCATAAAAGTCATTTGATACCTTGTAAAGCCCAAGACACCTCACCAATGCCCAGGCCCCGTTACTTGATGTAGTCAGGTGATAACATGTGTACACTTGTACAGCCCTCTCCAGCAAGTGCCAAAAGTTCATGCTAAGTACTACATAAATTATCACCTAATTAAGTACTGTTATGGTTTGGATTGGGGGAAGTGTAAACTTGATTCTCCTTGGAGAGCAATATGCAGAAATATGATGTGGAATTAATTGTATGGGTCTAGGTCAAAGATCAAAGTACAAGTGCAATTGACTTTGCAAAGGAAGAATTTGAAAAGGAGTTATGTTGGTATCAATAATTTCATTTTTCATGACTAGGTTTCTGCCATTCTGTAATCTTGTTCACCTGCTTCTTGCTCCCTTAGTTCTCTGTAAATGGGTTCACAAGGCATCCTCTTTCTTCCCTTCTTCAGTCTCCATCTACCCTAGTTCCTTAACCAATACCAACTGAGGTAAGAAGGACTTAAGCTAAATTAGAAGACTTTGGGTTTGAATGTTGGCACTCATAATTCCTGGCTGACATCAGGCAAATTACCAACCTGTGAGAACCTTAGTTTCCTCATCTGTATAATGGGGTCCATAATAGTTCCCATATCATTAGGCTGTTGTGTATAAATGAGATAATTCCCATAATGCACTTGCATGATGCTACAGGGCTCAATAAACATTAGCCACTACCTAGCATCTTCTCTTCCTTTTTGGGCAGGGGCATAGAGCCCTTTGATGAAGGAGAGTCATCCTTCTTAGTTTTGGGGTTTCAACAAATTCTCCACCCCAGATATTCTTCAACTTAAGGGGCCCTTCACCTATTGATTTAATTCAATAGATTAATTTATTACTTTGTATGTACCAGGTATTGTGCTATTTGCTAGTTTCTGAGGATGCAAATTTTCTGATCTTGAATTCCTTCTGTGATTCTATTCTTGGAACCAGGTATTTACTTTGGTTCCCTGGGAAGCTGTCTCTGCCCACTCCCCACCCCAGCTCAATTAATGTTCCCATTGGACTTTATTAATTATCTATGTGTGGCAGAATGAACAGGAACTTGGGCTCTGGAATTCAATTCTTGTGACTTTGGGAAGATTATTTTATTTCACTGTAACTCAATTTCCTCATCTGTTTTATGAGGCTTACAATAGCCCCCACCTCATTGGTTTTATGCTGGTCACTTGCCCATTTGTTCTCATATCCATTGTTCACTTTTTTCTGCAAACGTATTTTCCAGGCTCTTTCACCTTCCTGCTGTGTTCAGTCAATGGGAGCCACTGGTGAGAGATTTATATACTTACAACAGGAGATCGTATTAATTTTTAATAAGGAGTTTCAAGAATATTGCTACAAAAGGGCAATTATTTCACCAGAATAATCAGTTAATAAAATTACCTGATTTTCCAAAGACTTCTGATAATTAAAGTTTCAATTATGAGTGGTTCTCTTGCTCTCCTTTTGTTTAACTAAACTTATTTTTTTCTGTTATCTTTCCAAACTAATTAATATCGCATTTTGAACTATTGTACGCATTGCCAAAGCAATATATACAGTCTCTCTAGTCATGAAATGTTCTTCTATTTCCTCAAATGTAACTTAATGCCTTGTAACTTAATGCTGCTGTGCCTTATACATGTTATTCTCTCAAACAGGAACCTCCTTTTCTCCATCTTTGACTGGTAACCTCCTGGGTATTCTTAATGCTTAATTCAAAGGTCTTCTCACCAGAAAATCATTTTCTTAGCTTAAGGTCTGGGTTACAATCTGCCTTTCCATTCCCAGTACACTTTTGCCCACTCTTTTGTATCATATACTACATGTTTAATACACTAAATATGATGTATTACATATTATTCTATACTCACTGAATTACTTATTTGTCAACCCTCTATACTATTAATACTTTTGGAGAAAGAAATTTCTATTATTGGTACTAACTACCTCCTTGGCACACAACAACAATTTGTGGGATGAATGAATGGATGATTGAGTTATCTAGGGGCCATGCTGAATATGGATCAAATTCATTTTCCCAGTCTGAATCTTTTTATGAACAGAATTCTTCTGACTGCATTGAAGTACTTTTTTATTTTCAAATTCAGACCTACCCTATTGGTTATTATGGTGTCAGGGCCAGTGGTGGAAACATTTCACTAGATTTACTAGTAGCAGAGCAAGAAGAAAGAGGTTGGAGAACACTTCAAATATCAGCAGGTCAACTGAGGGAGCTGGAGTCTTTATTTCCAGTCCAAGAACTGGATATTTTCTCGGGGTGGGAGGTCAGAATGCAATTACATTGTGTGGGTCTCTCAGCTGACAGCATGAATTAGAAATAGCCTCGCTCAGGTTTGAGTGGCGTGAGCTCAGAAAGACCCTATGAGGTTGAATCTGTCTTAAATCTCTCTCTGCTTGAATCATCTTGGTACCAACTCCTCCAAACTCATGGTGCCTCGACAGTTTCCTCTCTCTGCAATGAAATGTGTATGTTGGCCAGGGTAGGCTGGGCAGAGGCATTTCTGGCTTAGCTTATTCCTGGAGAAATGTTATAGTTAATTGGGTAAAAACTTTGAAAGAAAGGACTAAAAAGAACAGCAAAACATTGCCTTTAAGCAAGTTACCTTCAAAATGAAGTTACCTTCATTTACCTAGAAGCCATATTTTGGCTTGTAAACATTTAAGGAAGTTTGGGCTGAGGTGGGCAATCAAGAAGAAATCTCATGGCCCATCACAGAATAATGAAAGCTGTGAGGGAACATGGAGGTTTAATAAATACCATTACCTCCTATCCATGCTCTGGCTTCTCTGTCTCTGTTGGGAAACAGGATGAAAGAGCAAGGCAAATAGGGCCAAAATACCACCTCTTGGTCAATAGTGGCAATATTAGAATGGAGGGCATAGCTTAGTGAGACAGCCAAACAGAGGGACTAAGTCTCAGGATCACAGGACTTGAGTAGAAGATAACAGAGGACAAATGTATCCTATGGGCAACTTGCTTCCAAGAGGAAGAAGAAGGGACTGGTCTGGCCATGCCTCTCTTTATTTTCTCTAAAACTCACCCATTGGATCTATCTTCCTCTTCTGCTAGGAGGTAGTTTGTGAGGGGCAGTGAGACTAAGAACAACACTATGTTGACTGGTTTCCCTCTCTGTGGAAGGAAAGATTTAGAATAGGAAAGAAGCACCCTGTTCCTACTCCATCCTAGCATCAAGCACCCACCATGCATCCCGCACATTGCTCACTTGAGCCAATGTGACCCTCACTAAAGCCCAGTATGTGCTAGGTACCATTCATATTCTGAGATCTGGGCATGAATCAGTATTCTGATTATTTGGTAAGTGAACTCCACCATTTGCTAGCTTTGTTACCATAGGCAAATGATGTAATTCTGTGACTGACATTATTAAACTGCAAAATGGAGATAACAGCAGTACATACCTCATAGGGTATCATGAGGATTAATTAATTAGAACACACAATATAGAACATAGTTTATATATTATATTGCACTTAGCAAGCAGTTTAGCTGTGTGATATTATTTTCACTTATAAAAAACAACAATAAAGCCCAGGGAAGTTGAGTAATTTACTGACAGTGCCATAGATAATAAATGTCATCACAGAGGTTATTGGAATCCGGGTCTGTCTGATCCCAGCACCCATGCTTTTTCTACTTCATATGCATCTCTCAAAATGTTTCAAAATGGTTGTCAAAGTATCTATATATATAAAGAGCCAGGGTCCATAATGACCGGAAGCTCGACCAAACACCAGAAGTCAGTGCTGGGTTGCCGTGGCGACCCAACACTAACTGCCAAGGGGGGCTGCGGATCAGGCCAGGAGAGAGGCCTGCAGAGAGAGAGGCAGGGTCTGATCTGCAGCCTCTGAGGCAGCTGTTGATCAGCTGCTGCCTCTCTCTCTCGGCTTCCCCAGCAGCCAGGCCTCTGTTTCTCTCCAGGCCTCTGCAGGGGCTGCTGATCAGCCCCGCCTCTTTGATCAGGCCCAGAGATAGGCCTGGAGATGCTGACTGGCATCAAAACCGACCAATCAGAACCTAATCTGGGTGAACAGCGAAGGCAGAACCTAAGGTGGGGGCTGAGGAGGGGTTTTAAGGGCAACAGCTGTTTGGTGTAAGGTGTAAGAAAGCGGTTCAAGTTTTTAATGACTGCTTTGACAGTATAGTTCTTATGGCTGGCTATCAGTCCAGATATAGGGATTATGTGTTTTTGTCTGTCAAGAGCATCTCCTCCTGCTGAAAAAGGCTCCCCCTGCCTCCCCCCTGCCCCATTTAAGCAATCCTATCCTATATAATCTATCTATACTAATAAAAGGGTAATATGCTAATTAGACCAGGTCGACCGGACATCTTCCTGATATCTGACTTCCTTACGGACAAAGCCATGGTGGTAGGGGCTGAGGCAGAGGACATTAGGGGTGAGATCAGGCCAGCTGGGGAGGGCAGCTGGGAGTAACCAGACCGGCAGGGGAGGGCAGTTTGGGGTGAGATCAGGCCAGCGGAGGGTGGGGGGTACTTGGGGGCAGAATCAGGCCAGCAGGGGAAGGAAGTTGGGGGCAAGATCAGACTGGCAGGAGAGAGCAGTTGGGGTCGATTGAGCCAGCAGGGGAGCAGTTAGGCGTTGATCAGGCTGGCAGGGGAGTGGTTAAGGGGTGATCAGTCTGGCAGGCAGAAGCGGTTAGGGGTAATCAGGCAGGCAGGCAGGAGAGTGGTTGGGAGCCAGCAGTCCTGGATTGTGAGAGGGATGTCTCACAGGGATCAGGTCTAAATCAGGAGTCGGACATCCCCTGAGGGGTTCCAGATTGGAGAGGGTGCAGGCTGGGCTGAGGGACATCCCCCCTCCCCCCAGTGCGCGAATTTCGTGCACTGGGCCTCTAGTGAAGTAATAATGATGTCCAAATGGGAAAGATATGCTAATTTTTAATGGACTGATGAAACTGACTCCCCATTCCCCTTCCATGGTGATCAATGGCATCTTCCTTAGTTACAGCTGGGCCAATGCCCTAGTTTCTCCCACTGCACAGAACTCTGCTGGTGATAATTCTGCAAGAGGAGAATGACCTCTCTCTAACTGGGTCCTACTCCACCACCTGGACCCTGGAACATCACCTTGAGATCCCATAAAGTCCCATGAGCAGCTTCGGAACTTTTTGGTTTCGGCTGCCTTTTTCATAGGTATTATAATTCAGTTGATGGAGTTGTTTGGGAAATAGGCAATTATTTTGTATTCTGAGTACTTAATCTCAATATGTGGAGGGAGAGGAAGCCCCCACTTCATATCACCAAGCAATTTTTGGAACACCAGCTGAGTGTTCCACAACTCAACTCAATTCTGCACTAGCCACCCCTGATATAGCATCAGATTCCACAGGGTGAAGGCTCAGTCCTACAAGACTGCCTTTCCCCGCAGCAACTTCAGATGCCAGTGGAAGGCTCAGGCTGTCACCTGGATTTCTGACCCACCAGCTACAGACTGTAGGCTCCCACAAACCCCTTCTTGGACCTCAGATTCCAGTCATAAGTCCAGGTTGCCATCTGTACTTCTGACCATCTGACTATAAATCAGAGGTTCACAGGAGTCCCTCATTCCTTGCGTTTAATTAATTCACTAGTTTGGCTCATAGAGCTGAGGATACATATTAATTACTAGATTACTATATCTATATATAAAACCCTAATATGCAAATAGACCAAACAACTGAACAACCAGTTGCTATGATGTGTGCTGATCACCAGGGGGTGTGCGTGGAACATGGCAGGTGTCGGCTGTGGTGGGATGGTGGAGCAGGTGAGTAGGGACACCAGACCAAGGCAGGGCACCAGTTGTTGTCATTGGGGTGAGCCTCTGGTGGTTAATGAAAATTGTTTGCTCCTGTGCACCGCAGCTTGGCGCCATCATGGATGTGAGCAGAGGCTGCCGGCTCTGATAACCCCTCAGGGCTTCTCCACCTCCCCCTGCTCCTGAGGGGTGATCGGGGCAGCAGTTGCTGCTCACACCCACTGATGGAGCTGGCCCCACTCACACCTGCGGTGGGTGCTGGCCCCAATGGCTCCGCACCCTCAGTGGGTGAGAGCGGGGCTGGCACTGTCAGTGGGTGAGAGCGGTGGCAGTGGGAGTAGGGCTGCTGGCAGAAAGGGGACTGGGGGCCACGGTGGGAAAGGTCAGGCAGGGGTGTAGAGGATGGGCTGAGACCCACCTCTATGCCCACCGCAGCCTTGCGGCCCACAGGTCCTTTCAAGGTGCACAAATTAGTGCACTGGGAGCTTAGTTTTATTATAAAAGGATGTTAACTGCTAAATGGACTAGCCAATGGGAGAGATGCATAGGGCTAGGTATGGGGAAGGGGCACAGAGCTTCCATGTTCAAACTCTGTCCTTTTGTTTTTTTTATGGAGGCTTTATTATACACATGTGCCTGATTAAATCACTGCGTATTGGCATCTGATACAACCTCCAGCCCCTCTCCTCTCTCTGAGGGTCAGGGGGTCTGATGAAAAATTCCAACCCTTTAATCACAAGTTTGTTTCTCCTGGTAACCAGCCCCAATATTTAGGTGGGGTCCAAAAGTCACCTCATTAACATAACAAAGGCCACTTTGTTGCTCTCATCACTTAGAAAATTCCAATGGTTTTGGGAGCTGTGAGCCAGAAAATATGGGCAAAGACCAAATATATACTTTTTATATTTCTTATAAATCAGGTCATAAGAGCATTCCAGGCTCTTCATTATTCTCTGCTCCTACTACCATCTTCTCCGGTAGGGCCCCTGGTCAACATTCTTTTTCTTTAGAAGAACATAAGTAATGATGATAGCTCTTGTTTAGTGAGTGCTAATTATGCACCTGATATTTTTCTAATTGTTCAGCTTTATTAAAGCAAGCTATCCTGACAATAATCATTTGAAGTAAGCAATCTTTTCCTATTAAACTTAGGCAGGGTGGCTTCAGTTTGCAAGCTGTTTACTAGGTAGCTACCTTGCCTCTCATGGATTACAAAGAAAAAAAAAAATTGAGTCACACCAGGACATTTTTGGTTCCCAACCAACCATCCCCCACTAAGGTTTTCTTTCCTATGCCTTACACAGTCTCCTACTGACATTTAAGACCCAGATCTCATTCTCCTCTCCCAACTGCCTGGACTCACCCAACCAAATTTGATGGCTTCTGTTTTGATGCCATCGTTGTCCCCGTCAATCATTTCTACTATAACCATGCATTATTCTAGCACTTTTTTATTAGTAAGATGCCATATTTTATTGAGGTATAACAGTCAAAGAAATATAAAGATCTTAAGCATACAGTTGAGTCAATTTTGACAAATGCATACCATCTGTATGTTGCATCCCTATGAAATACAGAACACTTCCATCCTCTAGAAGTTTCTTCATGCCCATGTTAGTGGATTTTTGCACATCCTTCTCATCTGACCCAGCCACTGTTTTGATTTCTTCTTTTACTGTTTGTTTAGTTTTGCCGAGAACTTCATGTGAATGGAATCCTACAGTATATGCCCTTTTGTACTCATTGTTCTTTCACTCGGCACAACATTTTGAGAATAATTTCATGTAGTTGCCTGTGTTGGTAGTTTCTACCTTTTATTATCAAGTAGCATTCCATTATATAAGTATATTGATATTTGTTTGCTAAGTGGATTTCCTGAAATTTGTATATTTTTCTGTTGGGTTATTTGTATTTTTTTTTCCAGTTTTTCTTTTTTGTGAATAAAGAACTGTGAACATTCTTGGGCAAATATTTTTGTGGACATGGAATCTAAGTTTTCCCTTAGGTAAATACAGATACTGATAAGTGGAATTCATGGATCATAGGTAGAGATATGTTTAATTTTATAGGAAATTGCCAAACCATTTCCAAAGCAGTTGTACCATTTTATATGCTCACCAACAATGTATGAGAATTCCAGTTGCTTCTTTTCCTCATCAACACTCCAGTCTTCTAAATTTTAAAGGGCATGTTAATGTAAGAAACATTGAAACCTGTGAAGAATTTTTATGAGTTTATTTAACCAAACTGTTAACAAATGCTGGGAAGCAGAATCTCAGTGGGTTGAGATAATGTTATGGAGAATGGCAGTTTTGCACCTTGTTTTATACATTCCAATCAAAAGAGGAGACCTAAGTGGGCTACATGAAATCGATTGGTGATAGATTAGGCAGGTGGGAGAAAGCAAAGTGGGGAAACCTCTGGGATTAGATAAAAAGTGAAATGATAAAGATACTTCTTTTAAAAAAATATTTTTATTAATTTCAGAGAGGAAGGGAGTGGGAGAAAAAGATAGGAACATCAATGATGAGAGAGAATCATTGATGGGCTGCCTCTTGCATGCCCCACACTGGGGATGGAGCCCACACCTGGGTATATGCTCTGATTGGGAATTGAATCATGACCTCCTGGTTCATAGGTTGACACTCAACCACTGAGCCACGCATGCCAGGTGACTCATACTTCTTTTAGTGAGATGGGTGCAGGATAGTTAATAGTCAATAATTAATAACAATGAGGGGAGTTGTGGTCTCTGCAGAGCAGTACCTGTGCTTTGAGGAGTCTGGAAGAGGAAAATTACTTTGACATTCAAAACTATGCTATTAGATGTAAAAGGACAATTGATTGGCTCAGTTAAGGTAAAGATTGACCTTTGTCAGGGGAAGATACTGGCCTAGGTCATGACAACCCACTGTAAACTTCTTTTAGTTAAAAAATTTGTTAACTGCCCTCTCCTGCTGGCCTGATCTCACATAGTGACTGATTGTTCAGTTGTTCGGTCTATTTGCATATTAGGGTTTTATATATATATATAGTAATCTAGTAAGTAATATGTATCCTCAGTTCTATGAGCCAAACTAGTAAATTAATTAAACCCATATCTACACCCCTGCCCAGCCCCTCATCAAAAACTTACATTAAAAAGTGTTAATTTCAGACCATCCTTTGGGGTTACTGTAGTTCTCTGAGTTTGCAAGGCTGCCACACAATCCTTCCCTGAGCTAGTCCACAGGTGTATAGTGGTATTTCCATATGGTTTTAATTTCCATTTTCTGATGATAAATAATGTTGAACATTTTGTCATGTACTTTTTGAGTATTCATAGACCTTCCTTTGTGAGATTTCTACTCAATTTGTTTTCCATCTACCCCTGTCATTTCTATATAGGTTACTTGAATTTTTATTTTTGAATTTTAGGTATTCTTTCTATATTCTGAACACAACCCTTTGTCCAATTTATGCTGAAGATATTTTCTTTCATTGTACGACTTGTCTAGTCAATGTCCTGAATGGTGTCTTTTGATGAATTGAAATCCAATTTAATGAAGTTTATCAATTTTATTTTTCTTTTATGAGTGGTACTTTTAGAGTTCTACCCAGAACATCTGTGCCTAGAGCAAGGCTATGAAGTTTGCCTTTACCTTTAGGTTCATAATCTATATTGAGTAATTTTTTGTGTATAGTATGAGGTAAGGGTTTACATGGTTCGCCCCCTCCCACCATATCTACTTATTCTAGCACAAGTTATTGAAAACTTCTTACCTCATTGACTAGCTTTGTATATTTTGTCAAAACCTAATTGACTGTATGAGTGGGAGTATACCACTGGCCTTGTTCTCATTCCCAAGTGAAAAGCTTTATGTTGATTGGATTTTTAAACTAACCTTGCATTTCTCAGATGAACTCTTCATAATCATGATACATTGTCCTTTTAATATATTATTGATGGATTTGAATGGCTAATATTTATTTTTTTATTGTCTAAAGTTTTACATATGTCTCCTTTTTCCCCGATTGACCCCCTCCCCCAGCCATTCCCACCCGGGCAAGCCCCTACCGCCCCAGTGTCTGTGTCCATTGGTTATGCTAATATGCATGCATGCAAGTCCTTTGGTTGCTCTCTAACCCCCCACACCTCCCCTGCCTGAATGGCTAATATTTAAGAAATATGTTTTTATGTATATTTATATGCAATAGTGGTCATTAATTTTCTTATCTTTGAGGTTTTTGCGGTCATTATTATGCAAAATTAGTATTATTTTTACTTACTTATAGAATTGACCAGTGACACCATCTTACTCTGGAGCTTTCTTTGTTGTTTGCTTTTTATTTATTAACTAGGGGCCCGGTGCATGAAATTCGTGCACTGGGGGGGGGGAGGAGTGTCCCTCAGCTCAGCCTGCCCCCTCTCACATACTGGGAGCCCTCAGGCGTTGACCCCCATCACCCTCCGATCGCCTGATTGGCCCCTTGCCCAGGCCTGACGCCTCCGCCAGAGGTGTCAGGCTTGGACAGGGGACCCCCATCTCCCCCCGATCACTGGCTCTGGCCCCCGCCCAGGCCTGAGGCCTCTGGCCCAGGAATCATGCCTGGGCCGGGGACCCCCATCTCCCTCTGATCGCTTGCTCCACCCCCCGCCCAAGCCTGACGCCTCTGACCCAGGCTTCAGGCCTGGGCAAGGGGACCATCATATCCCCCCAATCCCTGGCTCCGCCTCCCACCCAGGCCTGATGCCTCAGCCAGAGGAGTTGACCCTCATCACCCTCCGATCACCAATCACCGGATCGGCCCCTTGACCAGGCCTGAGGCCTCCGGCAGAGGTGTCAGGCCTGGGCAGGGGACCCCCAGCTCCCCTCGGTTGCAGGTTCCGCCCCTGCCCAGGCCTAACGCCTCTGGCCTAGGCGTCCGGCCCGGGCAGCGGGGACCTGCAGTGGCAGCGGGGGACGCCGCAATCATGGGCTTCGCTTTAGGCCCAGGCAAGAGACCTCTAGCTCCTGGGACTGCCAGCTTCGACCATGCCCAGCTCCCATCGCTGGCTCCACCCCTACTTCCTGCTATCACTGGCCAGGGCGGCAAAGGCACCTGATTCTCCGATCATGGCTGGGGGACAGGGCAAAGGCGGCCCCAGAGCCGCCTTTGCCCTGCCCCCCAGCTCTTAGCTCCCCCCCTGGGTTTCAGATCACTGTCAGTGGCAGGGGGCTTCTTCCTGCTTTCCCTTTTGCCTCCCTGCATTGTGCCTACATATGCAAATTA
Organism: Myotis nattereri; assembly: GCF_964212035.1. Taxonomy (NCBI): domain Eukaryota; kingdom Metazoa; phylum Chordata; class Mammalia; order Chiroptera; family Vespertilionidae; genus Myotis; species Myotis nattereri. Next base: position 225,235,430 of record NC_138075.1, read on the forward strand.
GCCACCATCTTGTTGGCAGTTAACTGCCAATCTTAGTTGGCAGTTAACTGCCAATCTTAGTTGGCAGTTAATTTGCATATAGCCCTGATTAGCCAATGAAAACAGTATTGCCGTACACCAATTACCATTTTTCTCTTTTATTAGTGTAGATTAAATTTAATTAATGCATAGACTACTCAGATTTTGTACTTTTTGTTGGGTGTGTAGGATCAATAGTGTTATTTCTTCTTTCATTCCTGATACTGATAATTTGTGCTTTCTGTCTTTTTATTAATTAGTTTAGGTAAAGATTTATCAAAATTATTGATCTTTTCAAAGAGCTAAATTTTGGTTTTATTGATTTCCTTTATTCTTATTTATTTTCTATTTATTGATTTCTATTACATTTATTTTATTTCTTCCTCCTACTGACTTCAGATTTAATGTCCTCTTCTTTTTCTAGCTTCTATGGAAGAAGCTTAGATAATTTACTTTAAACCTTTATTATTTTCTAACATAAGCATATGGAACTATAAGATTTCCCTTAAGCAGTGATTTTGTTGCACCCCAGTGCATGTTTAGATATGTCTTAGTCATCTGTCAGTTCAAGATATTTTTTAATTTAGCTTATTCTTCTTTGAACTTGGTTAATCTGCATATGTTACTTAATTTTCAAGTATTTAGAGATTTTCCAAATATATTTTGATATTGATTTTTAAATTCTGTTGTATTTATTAATTGTTATTGAATTTATCGGGGTGACATTCGTTAATAAAGTTATATAGGTTTCGAGGTACAAATATATAATATGCCATCTGTATGTTGTATTCTGTTGTATTCTAGAGCATATGTTCTGTATCATTTCAATCCATTCAACTATTTTAAAACATTTTTATGGCCTAATAAATGTTTGATATTGGTGAGTATTTCATTGACAAGTGAAAAGAATGTGTATTCTGGAGTTGATGGTTGTAGTATTTTGTAAATAATCAATAGGGCCAATTTGGTTTGATAGTGCTGTTCAGATTTTCTAGATTATTCCTAAATATTTGCTTTTTGCACCAAATACTGACACAGTAATGTTGTGATCTCCAGTTATTATTTTATGTTTTTCTATTTGTTCATATCGTTTTTTAGTTTTTTGTTTTATGTGATCTGAAGCTTTCTTATTTGGTAAATATGTATTTAGTATTGCTGTATCTTCTTGATGAATTGACCATGCTATCATTTTAAAATGTCTCCCTGATAAAGTCTGTATCCTCAAGTCTGTTTTGTCTGTATTAATATAGACATTGAGCTGTCTATGACTTCTACTGCATATTATGTGTTTTCTTATTTTTTATCTTTAATGTATCTTGCCTTTCAATTTAAGGGCATCTAAGAATATAAAACATACTAGAGGCCTGATGCACAAAATTCATGCAAGGGGCTCAGCCCTTGCAGCCCCGGATTTGTCCAGAAAGACATCTGGAAGGTTGCTCAGCTGTCCAGACTAATTAGCATGTTAAGTTTTTATTAGTACAGTTGGTTGAGTCTTGCTTTCTGTTTTTAATTCAATCTTGTAATTTATTCCATTGATTGGTGTTTTTATTCCATTTACATCATTACTGATATTATTTTATTTTACATATCATTTTGATATTTGTTTTCTGTTTGTCTATTATGAACTAATACTCTGTTCTTCACATAAGACCTTTACAAAAATATATTTCCATTAGTCCTTCCTAACCTTTATGCTATTTTTTCTACACATTTTACTTGTATATATATTATTTTTCCTTTGAGTCAATTATTTTTAATGAAATTAAGAAACAAGAACACAAGTATTTTCAGTTACCCATATATTTACTACTTCTGGTTGTGCGTGTGTGTGCATGTGGGGGCTCCAAATATAAGTTTCTTAGTCTACTTGACATTATCCTACTAAGGCTCTGCTCATTTTTTCAGGCTTTTATTTTTCAATTTTTTCTTTGTGTTAGTTTGAGTGGTTTCTATTTCCGTATCTTTTAATCACAGCTATTTTATCTGGAAGTATCACATTTGTTGTTAAACCATTCCATTGATTTTTTCACTTCCAATATTATAATTTTATTTTTAGGTGTAGGGTTTTTATTTACTTCTTTCTTTATAGGAGCTTTGTTACAACAATCCTAGGAAACCAACACTCTAAGCCTTACAAAGATTGCCCTCTCTTATGCAGCGTAGTGATTGACCTGGGACTTAGAAGACTCCTGAGAACATTTTTGGATATCATTCCACTTACCTGTCAGTTCCATCTCTGTCCCCTCAGTTCAGCAAGACCATGCTCCGCTTGGACGTCACCTGCCTGCAGCGCAGGCCAGAAACTTCCTCCAGGAAGGAAGCTGAGTAGGTCATTCCTCATGTGCTCCTCTCTTCTCCCAAGGGGCGTGTCTCTACAGTGACTGTTGCTCAGTGTCTGAATTATTTCATGCGTTTCAAGTTTTAAAAGTTTATGGTAGGAGGATAGTTCTGTAACAATTGCTTCATTATGACTGTTTAGTGTAATTTTCCATGTGCCAGACTATCCTTTTACAGTATATGGGTAATTGTACGAGAAATGATCAGGTTATGTCCCCTCTTTCAAGAGGTACAACAGCATATTTCATGGACTGGGTGGTGACCTGGGTCCATTTCAAGTCCTGCCTGAGATGGCAGCTTGGGACTGGATTTAACTCCAACCCACAATGGATGTGGACCTCATCTTTGAGGAACCTCGGGGTAGGGGAATGGCCAGCTGAAGGAGAGACATTGCCCATGGCAGATGAGTCGTAGCTGGAGTGGCCAACAGGGAAGCTTCCAAACAATGTCTAAAGCATCCACAGGAAAGAGTCACTGCTGTCCATTTGCTAGGTCCAGAGAACACGAAGCCACCCACTCCAGCCAGATTGCCCTCTCTGTTCCTCTTCTCCTTGGCAGCCCATTCTCTTTGATTTTCATGAGGTGTGGAGCAGCAGCTAGTGAGTAGAGGAGGAAATGGAAGAGAAAGTGGGCAGAAGCCAAATATATCCTTTTGCACGAACAGCTATCCACCTAGCCTTTCTTGGGGTGTGGGTGGGAGAAGCCCAGCCTTGAATGAAGATTGAAATGGGAATAATGCCTTGGGCAGACACATTCAAGAACTCAACTGAGATTGTGTTTTGTGACTTAATATGGCTATAGAATTAAATGAGTGAAATAAAAAGTTACAGTTTTTGACAGTTTTACATCTACCCCCTCTGAACATATTTGAAAACTGGCCGTAAGTGACAAAAATGCAATGTTTCATCACACCCAATGGGTTGTGCTTGTCTAATCAACAGGCTGAACTTTGCAAATTCTCTTCAACTACTGACAGCAATTTCATGTATTTCCTCTCCAATCCTCAGACCAGATGAGGTCTTGCAATATTGTGCACACAAACTGAAAGCCCATTGCACTTGGAAGATCAAAGATTTTACAAATTGTTTGCCAGGGTTGTCACAAGACTCAAGTCTGTGTGTTAAGGAATCTGGTAGCATGAAATCCCCTCCTCTCTTCTAAGACCTTTGTCAGAAATGGGGAGGGGGTGTTCCTATTTTTGACAGGGCAGAGGGGTGTCAATTAAACTACTTGGAAGGTTAGTTTTAATGTTGATTTTATTAATCAAGGACAACGATGGGGAAAGGGGTAGTAACTTAAAAGCCCACTAATGATGATTGACAGGTAGGCACAAGGCCTATGCCAGAAGCTACTCTTTGGTGGCTCCCGTTGTACAAATTGTCTCTCTTGGCTACTTCTTGGCTAACTCTCCACAATGAGTTTTACTTGGAAAGACAAACAGCATTATAATGGAAGAAAGTTCCACTCTATGGCATTAGAATTATCACACAGCAAAATTGCTGTCTTCAGCCAAAGGACACCTTGTCACAGTGTCAGAGAAAGCATGGCTGAAGGTATCCTGGGGAAAAAGAGAAGTCTGTCTAGACAGATTGGAACGTCTCATGTGCCTAATTAAACAGTCCCTCTTAGAACCAGGGCTGTATGAAAAGCTTACTTGTTTATTAATTACTTGTGAAACACGTTTAAAGAGGTGCCATGCACTTCATCCTCTTCCATGGATTCATGGGGACTGGGAGCCCAACAGGACCCTAGGGATCCAATACTCCAATGCTATAAGTTTCCAGATGAGAAACACCAAAGATCAGAGAGATCAGAGTGGATGACAAGGCTGAGCAGTGCCGTGGTGGCAATGACAACATGAGAATCAAGGTTTTCGACACCTGGTCCAGTGCTCTTTCCCCCATGCCAGCCTGCTGTTGTATAGACAGATGATGTGGCCACCCAGAGATGCTGCTGGGAAGGCTCGTTGTGGCTGTTTATTTCCCCACCTATCTTATTTATGAGCATTCCCTCATTACTGGTACTCCATTTGGGCTGTCAGGCTGTCTATCTGCTTAAAAAATATAAATACCCCTGAGTGGATGGAGTAACAGAAGCTAGGCTTGGATTCTCCTAGATGCAGCCCCTGAGACAAGGATTTGAGTAGTTTGTTTTGGAGATGATTCTGGGAGCACGGGTGTGGGAGTGGGGAGGAGACAGGGAAGACAAGGAAGTGAAGAGAGGTAGGCTGTTGAAAAAGTAACTGCCTCAGGCCATCCAGGCTCAAGCTCTTTGGGAAATTCTGGGAAGAAATGTCAAATATATTTCAGAGTTGTCCCATCAAAAGGGCAAGGTTAGTTATCCTTTCACTCCCATCTATTGTTGATTGACAGCTACTCCCAGGAGCCACGGATCAATCCTTCCTCCTCCCATATGTCATGCTTGGGTTAGGTGCTAAGACAAAGGATCACCAATGTGTGTAGTAGGTCCCTGTGGGCACATTTGTGCTTTCAGAGTTCCTTCCCAGCTTAGTATAAACTAGACTGTCCGAATACTTGCCTTCAAGATACCTAATGGCAGAGCAGTGAGGAAGATAGCTGATTTGTTAGGGGTGTGAATAGTTGTGACGAAGAGTTTGGGTAGATGGAACCCTGAGAACAACAGGCCTATATGGTTTGAGATGATTTTACAATGCAGGATCCTGGAGGTCTCACCTGTTTTTAAGTTACTGACACATCTTAATGGATCACAGCTAACAATTTATAGTCACCAGCCTGACCACAGCCTTCCTCTCCACTTCTACACTCAGCCCCCAAATATACAAAATATGGGGAGTCAGGGGGGAAAGACACCATAAAATTCAGCTTACCTTCAATGATCTCAATCTGTTTAAAGTCAAGCCAAACATTTCCGTTTCACTTTATTTATGACTCAATTCAATAAGATCAAACATTCATTGATTAACTTTTACGTGCACAACAAGTGTGTCTATTATGACCTTACTTTGAGTATATCACCTTGAGGTAGGTTTGTTAAAAGATTGGGACATCTTGTGTCTGCTTACTGATCTGGATCTCCAAATATGCTGCCACCCTGCTCATCAACAAACTGCATTTGCATTTGAGTATGTAAAGTTAATTACTTAATATCAAATTTTAGAAGCACCCGCCCCCCGCTTTTTTCCCCCTGAAATCCTGCTGTGTGGGCTGCCCTGGCTGTTACTTCTCAAAATCAGAGAATAACCACGTTTAGAATAAAAGTGGATTTTGTTCTTTCTTGATGAATATTGCCATGCTTCCTCGGGATCGCCTATCCCAGCATTGTAACAAGGTCAGCTTTTGCCTCCCCAGGACTGTTAGTTTTGATGATAAACTTGGTGTGGACTTTAGCATCTGAGTTGGCACTGGTTCCATCTATTAGGTGTTTGTAGAAGGTGAATTGGGGTCATTTCTGAAGAGGGCTTTTTTATAATGAAGACGATTGTAAAAGTTAAGAATTGAGACACAAACCACTGAAAATCAGGAGTTCCTATAACCCCCAAATCTTGCTTTGAGACTTATAAAGGTTTAATGATGAGTGTTATATAATCAATAAAGTTGTTTAAAAATATGCGCTATCCTAACCTCATCACCCAAGTTATCTATCCTGGGCTAGTTACCTTTACTTTGGAAATTTCCCCTTTTCCCACATTTACACAGGTTAAAATAACTTCAAATTGTGGAGCACAGATTTTAGGGGGAAGAATGGAGATTGGGAATTATTTTTCAGCCTCACCTTTTTCTTAGCGACTATCCATTCAGAGCTATTGACCCATTGAAGGGTCACATAAACAAAAATGACATGTCAGGGCAGGCGAGAGAAACAAGGCAGCCAGAGTAGAAAGGCAGGGAGCGTTTGTGAAGGAAGAATGTCATTCAAAGGCTTCTTTTATGCCTGTTGTGAGAGGCCACCCGGATGGCCAGGGAGCTGAAGCAGGCCATGCTGTTGTGAGAAACAACAATGGAGACTCTGGGATGTCATAATACAAACACCATCTCCAACACAGGAGGGAAGCTGCCTTGCAGCCTGCCGGTCCCCATGACTGCTCCGCCTGCCCTGGTTCCCCCTGTCCTCTGCCTCCCTCCCCACACCCCTCACTTCTTCCCATGATTCTGCTTGGGTCCAATGGCCCTCAAACACCTGGTTGAACAATAAACATGAGTGACTGTGGTGGTCCTGTCAACCCCAGCACTTTGTGAAATGACCACAGATCTACAGCCTGGCTGGAATGGACTTCCCAGACTAGCCCACAGCTTCACATGGATAGGCATAGAGGTCTGCCTTACTCTGTCCTGGCCCTCATCATCCTAAGGTCTCCAGGAGCCAGGAACTGCCAGGAACACATCTCTGCATAAACCACCCCCCACTCCCGAGTCAGTTACAAATCAGACCCTGTGCTCACAAACTCCTCCATTTAGAAAGAAGCACTTTGCAGGGATCAAATATTTATGCGTGGCAAACACTTGAAACTTTGATGATTTATTCAGACTTTATAACTTATAGTAAAAATAAATTCTTGCTCAGTATCATATATATCTATATTTATATGAAAGATTTCTTTACTCCACACGTGGAGTGTCCAAGATGCTGGATGAAAAAATGTGTCTGTTTTCCTGTGTGTTTGGTGTGTGTGTGTGTGTGTGTGTGTGTGTGTGTGTGTTTTCATGGTCTCCATAAATCCAGAGAACTCCTTCTTGGACCACTCGCCTCTCTCAATAGGAGCGTGTTTTCACTGGGATTTCCACGTTCATAATTATTCTTCTCATTTCTCTGCCATGAGAAGACAAGCTGGTGTTTCATTGCTTTGGGGAAGTTAATAATATGGTAGGCAAAACATCAGGAAAAATTATAATGAATGAAGCTATACAAGTCGCAGGGAAACACATGTTGCTGTTTAAAATGTTCCTGTCATAAATCCTGGAAATTTCACTATAGTCACAAGCAAATAACTCTTTAGCGCATAAACACTCAATTAATTAAATGTAATATGCTATATAAGTTTGAATGAGTTATAAATAGAGAAATGGTCAAATAATGGTACTTGAAACCACTGGCTAATAGGAGTCCATCTCTTATTCTGAATTTCTCAACTGGCCTGAGACCCTCCCACAGCCCTCTTTTAAAAATTGCATACACAGTTTATAAATATACTGACTGGTTATTCAGTGCAGAGCGACCAAGCCTCACACCCAGATTTAAAAACAACCAACAAAACTTTTCTCGTTTTAAATTTCTATCTCTTGGGATGTGTCCGGAGCAGTTGTTGGAAGAGTTCTGTTTTCTCCATTATTTCCAGTTTATGGATGTATGGGCTTCATTATCCTCCTGCTCCTCTTAAGTTTCTTGAACCGTTTTTATATGGTGCTTAAGGGGACATATCTCACCTGACTGATATTTTGTAATCCCTAAATAGCTACTTCTCAGAGGTAATTCTGAAAGTACTTGGGACAGAGGGGCAACCATTTGGAGATATGAAAAGCCTTTTCTGACACTGGGCTGGGTTAGATGGCTATTCTGTATTCTGTGGGCTTTTATATCACCACATGCCTGTCAATGTCTTCACAGTAATGATTTATTCACTCATTCATTCATTCACTCACTCATTCACTCATTCCCTCATTCATTCATTTGCTCATCCATTTAGCAGAGGTACAGTCTAGGCCTGCTACTGAGCCAGCACTGGAGGCCATGATGATCCAGCCATGAAAAGCCCTCTGGATCTCAGGGCCCACTATGTTTTTATATGTTTAGTTGAACTAAAATAAAATAATTTTATGAAAGGAAAGGGCCTTGGAGACTTGCTCTTCAACACCTTCATTGCATGACAAGGAGATTCTGACCTGAGTCAGGCTGAAGCTTACTTTTGGTGACTGGACCCAGAGCTTAGTTCTTTTTTAGTGCATTTCCTAAATGATGTGGTCTCGGATCACTATCTTTTAATTGTGCAGCAGACACTTGTAAAAACCATGTAACTATCACAGAGCAGATGAGGGCAGGAGAAGGCCTTTTTGAGAAGAGTTTTTGGGCCACTTTTCTTTTTATAGAAACCAGGAAAATCAAATTTGCTGAGACGGAGGCATTGACTTGGCCTTAAATTAAAACACTACAACAACTAATTATAGAAGTGATAGCTCATAGTATTAAGCATAATGCATAACTGTATAGAAGTGTTAGAACTATCATTTTTTTTTCTATAAGATACAGAGAATAAAGGAAGTCAGGTTGGCATGGCTCAGTTTGCCATATTAACAACAACAGCAACAAAACAAACAAAAAACTCCCAAATTTTGAAGGCTGTAACAACACACCCTTATTTCTGCTGTGTTAGAGAATGTGGTTGGCTGCCATCCAGGAACTAGGACAGTGATGGCGAACCTATAACACACGTGTCAGAGGTGATACACGAACTCATTTTTTTGGTTGATTTTTCTTTGTTAAATGGCATTTAAATATATAAAATAAATGTCAAAAATATAAATCTTTGTTTTACTATGGTTGCAAATATCAAAAATATTCTATATGTGACACGGCACCAGAGTTAAGTTAGGGTTTTTCAAAATGCTGACACGCCGAGCTCAAAAGGATCACCATCACTAAACTAGGAGGAAGGGGCAGCTCCTACTGGGGTGATGCTGTCTTGGTGGTGGAGAGAAGTGAGCAGGAGAGAGTCTGAAGATATGCATGCAATGGATTCTAAGCCTTCTGCATAGGCAAGGTGTGTGTCAAGTCAACTTGCCAGTACCCTACTTGTTGGGGTTGGGGATGTGTGCCGTCCACTTACAGGCACAGAGAGAACATGCTTAGGAACAACATGAGCTCCAATCCCAGGCACAGAACATTTGTCAGCTGGGGTGATGTAACTTTTGGCCCCTCTTGCTCTTTGCCTGCCACCAAGAGCTCCTGCCCATCTCTTACCTAGCAGACTCCTGCTCCCCTTTGGGTCAGATATGGACATCCAAGGAGGCGGGAGTAGTCTCTCCTCCTACGGCTCAGTGTCCAGACCTCTTATGAAATTTATCAACTCTGTTGTGTTTCCCTCATTTTTTCCTAAGAGCCTAGCACCATCTCAAATACAATGTGGGTTCCTCAGAGGTGCTTGCAGTGTAGCATGTGGCTGGAATGTTTGCAATTAGAACATGGTTGAAAAATAAGCATATTGTGGTTGTCAAGTATTGAAACAATGTTTACAGATGATTTCAGAAATCAAGACCAATGTTTTAAAATTATCTTCATTAAGGAATGGTTTTCTGTGTGACTATCTTCTTGTAATTCCTCTTTGACTAGAAACATGAGCTTTACAGAAGCAGGAATTTTCTGTACATATATTTCTTTGGTGTCAGGTTAATATCTAAATACCTTGAGGTGCCCAGAGAAGAATATTAATACATTTAATCATGCTGATTTGTACATAGCAGGTTCTTCATAGATTTTTAAAAAAAAACCTAATTTGCATACAATAAAAAAAGAAGGAGATACTTGTGGACATTAGTAATAAATGTAGAGATATATTCTGAAACACTTCTTGGGTAGAGAAATTAAGACACATGAGCATTTCTAAGGCTAAATCCTCTATTAGAATTTTTTTAAAAGCAGAAGGAAGAAGGGGAGAATAAGAGAGGGAAGATACTGTGTAGAAAAGATCTGAGTATTTAGTAATTAACTGATCACTGAGATGCAGATATCAGGCACGTTCTGAGCTTCTGAGTGACTCCGAATATGGACTCCCAGGGATCCAGAGATCCCTCTTCCTGGTTCTCTGACATTAGAGCCATTCAGAAGTCTCCAGAATGACCAGGACTGCAATGCTATTGGCCCTCTGTTACTGAATTCTTCATCCCATCTCCTACTGAGAGTCCTTGAGGACCAACCTCCACTGACTGACATCCCTTTTTTTGTGTCATAAATGCTTTGCAGTTTAAAAGGGTGCTGTCTTAGGAAGGAGAAAGCAAGAACAACAGGGAGAGTGATGTAGGTGAAGGGTAAAGAGATAGAGAGGGGAGGTCACCAGAGAGAGATAAAGAGAAAAGAAAGAGGGATAAAGAGGGAAGAAAAGGGATGGAGATGGTACTTGAATGATGCATGTATATCTATTGTATATTGAGAGCAGAGGAAGGGGAAAAGAGAGAGAGGGAGGGGAGAAAGTAAGGTTGCGGAAGAGAGAGAATAAACAACCAGCTCCTCCCCTGATAATTTACTCTTCCCCAGATGTTAGGACAATGAAAGGAACAAAGTTCCCATTTCTTGAAGACTTTCTGCTTACCAAGTACTTGGCCTCCTCCTAGAGGTGACGAAACTGTGGCTCAGGATCAAGAGCCAATGTCAATGTCCTGATTCAATAGAGAGGCCGCTAATTATTTAAATATGCACATAAACCTGAAAGGCAGGGTGGAGAGCCTCCTTGCTGATTTGAAGGAGCCTGTATGAGGAAATTGGGCCCAGAGGTGGGGGCTGTGAGAGATGGCTGTGTGGGGGAGACACTCCTTAACGATCCAAGAAGATAACCTGTGCTACATGGACTTGGCCCATGCTGAGTTAATCTGGGGCTCTCCGAGCTTTAATATGCTAATGTGCACCTGGACTCGAAGAAGCCAGCGTGTAGACTTCCTCACATCTGTCTGACTCCAGCCCATCTGCACATCTCTGAAGCCTCTGACTCAGGCCTGCAGTAGGAACCTGTCAGTCAGCTGCCAGGACTCCCTGCTCCTTCCTGCTTGCTGTCCCTACATCTTCATCCCTCCACATATTTTCCATGAGAGATGCCAGGTGCATGTTACATGGCCCCATGCCTCTGCAACACCAGTGTTTCCAGGGCTTCTCCAGAATTTTTACTTATTTATTTATTTTTATTATTTAAATTAATTTTAGAGAGGAAGGGAGAGAGAGATAGAAACATCAGTGATGAGAGAGAATCATCAATCGGCTACCTCCTGCAGCCCCCTAATGGGGATCGAGCCTGCAACCTGGCAAAGTGCCCTGACCTGGAATTGAAGTGTAACCTCTGGGTTCAAGGGTCCATATGCAACCATTGAGCCACACCGGCTGGGCTCTCTAGGATTTTCAGAGTCAAAACTAAGATTAGCATCTCTCTAGGTGCCTGGAAGTCAGAGTAGGAGAAGGAAGCCACTCCATGTGGTCCCACCAGCCAGGGAGTGAGGGTGAGGATGAAGCAGGTGCAGGAGAAGATGGGTGGGCAGTGGTGGGATGGCTTTTCAGCCTCCTGGCCCAAGCCCTGCCTTTTCGCAATGTAATAACCCAGCTCCCAACTCCATCAGACACCTGACCTCCTTGCATGGAATCCCTTTGGCTGCTTGGGCCAGTTTCCTCAGGGTTTCTGCTATCTAAGTAATAAAGTAATCAAAATGAGCACCATGTAATCAAACAAAAATACATGTAAAGTCTTTAAAATAAATAAAACATGAGTTTTGCTTGCATGTAAGGAAACATTAAGAAAATGAAAGTGGGACAGCGGGGTGTAAGTGGGAGGGGAGAGGTTGTATTTAGTGAGCCAAGTGCTACGGATGTAACAGGAGCAGGTTCAGTTCCACCCACAGAGTGAAAGATCCTTTGCACCATCTGAAAATATTGTCACATTTGTTCCTCCATAAACACATTCTTAACGGATCCACGAAGATCCCCATGGAGACAGCATCCTCGGACACACAAATGAGTAAGGCACTGTCTCTGTCTGAAGGAGTCTCACTGTGAGTAAGAAGACCTACAAATATACTCTGAGTGGCCAGATTATTATGACCACCTGACATTTGTAGGAAAATTAGCTATAATTTCACACTGAAGTTGCCAGAGGACCAGACCATTATAAATAGGGAAGGAGGTTGTTTACCACAACAGTAGAGGTGATTTTTTTTCCTGAAGATATGGGTAAACAACGCGATTTAACAGTCTTTGAACGTGAGGTATATATACACTGAGTGGCCAGATTATTATGACCACCCCATCAGTACTTCGTTGGTCCACCTTTTGCCTTCAATACTGTGGCAATTCTTCTTGGCATTGACTCCATGAGATGTTGAAAGGTGATGCGAGGAATCGGACACCATGCCTGATGAATAGCACTGTCCAGTTCTGTGAGCTTTGATGGTTGTGGAACCAGCTGCCTGATGGCTCTTTTAACTTCATCCCACAAATGCTCAATTGGATTGAGATCTGGTGATTGTGGGGGCCACCTAAGCAAGGTAAAGTTTCCCTCATGTTCTTGAAACCACTCCTGCACCATATGAGCACCGTGGCATGGCGCATTGTCTTGTTGGAAGAAGCCATCTCCATTGGGATACGCCAGCAACATGATAGGATAAACCTGATCAGCAATGATACTTAGGTATGTTGTGCTATTCAGACGTGGTTCCACACAAATTAAAGGGCCCAAATTATGCCAGGAAAACATGTCCCAAACCATAGCACTGCCTCCACCAGCTTGAAGGGTTGTACTCATGCATGTGGGGTGCATGCTTTCATGCTGAATCCGCCAAATTTTCACTCTGCCATGTGCATGATGCAACTGGAAACGTGATTTATCGGACCACATGACTTTTTTCCAATGCTCGACTGTCCAATCCTTGTGTTTCTGTGCGAATTGGAGACGTTTTATCTTGGTAACTGCAGACAGCAAAGATGTTCGAACAGGCCTTTGGCTTCCATATCCCATATGATGCAGTGTATGGCTAATTTGCCTACAAACGTCAGGTTGTCATAATAATCTGGCCACTCAGTGTACAAACATACAATGTGTATACATATATATGACATGTGCTCTCTTCTGTGTATTTCCTTCAGCTCATCGACACCCTTCTGCTAACCTGCTTTGCCTCCTAGGATATGGCCTCTGCAAGGCATGCCAGGGCCAGGCTCCCTCCTCAGCCTGCACAGAGGCCTCTCAAGGAGGAGGATCAGGGAAAGGGAGAAGGCCGGTCCCTCTGCCTTCCTTGGAGCTTCCAGAGACTGTGCTGGTAGTGGCCCAGGCTCCCTATTGTTCTGGCTCCTCAGAGAGTCTGTTTCAGGGTGGATGCAGACCTGCCTTTGGTGACACAGCCTCCATCATTCAAGCCTCTGGCGCAGCAGGGAAAGCGATTCCCTGCCCTGCCAGACTCTGATGGTCTCAGCATGTCCCATTTGCCCTTTTAGCCAATGTCATCGTCACCACTTTCTTATATTAAACTAAGAGCCCAGTTTGCAAAAATCGCACAGCTTGCCCACTCACCCGCCACCCTGCCTTGACACCCTAACCTCTCCACACAGAGCTCCAGCGTGCTTGGCCCAGCCCCCCAACCCCTCTGGCCTTCTCTGGCCACTTCAAGCCCCATCCTCAATCCCTCCGAGTTGCCTCAGGCTGGTCCCGCCTTCTCCGGGAGCCTCCCCACTTTTTCCCTATCTCCCGAGCAATGCAGCAGCTCTGCCCCATCATGGCTCCAGAGGAGAGTGTGGAAACCTCCTGCCTGCTGCACTGTGCTCCTTCCACAGGCAGGTGAGCAGTGGGGCACTCTGAGTGTGAGCAGTGGGTGGTGAAGTATTGGTGAGGGGGGTACTACGGGCTCTCACCCCCACCCTCCTGGGCACGGGCTTCCTCTGGGTGCATCCCCACTTCCACCCCGTCTCCGGGAGCAATGACCCGCTGCACACGCACAGGCAGCTTCCGCCTTAGCGGTCGTGACTGTGACACCATTAGGACCAATTAGCATATTACCTCTTTATATGTATAGACTAGGGGCCCGGTGCATGAAATTTGTGCACAGGGGAGGGGATCCCCTCAGCCCAGCCTGCACCCTCTCCAATCTGGGACCCCTCAGGGGGATGTCAGACTGCCGGTTTAGGCCCAGGGATCGGGCCTAAACCGGCAGTCGGACATCCCTCTCACAATCCTGGACTGCTGGCTCCTAATCGCTCATCTGCCTGCCTGCCTGGTCAACCCTAACTGCCCCCTCCCTGCCAGCCTGGTCACTTCTAATTCCCTCCCCCCCACTGGCCTGGTCACCCCTTACTGCCCCCCCAGCCTGTCTCCCCCAACTGCCCCCCCCCCCCCGCCAGCCTGGTTGCCCCCAACTGCCCCCCGTGCTGGTCTGTTCATAGGCAGCCATCTTGTGAGGGTGTGAAGGTTAATTTGCATATTACCTCTTTATTATATATGATTACCCCTCGTGCCCTCTTGCAAGGCTTCGCTTTATCAGAATGGACCAGGTGATACACCATCTAAACTAAGTGTCCTCATAGAGAAAACCAACATGGGGGAGGAGTGGGTAGTAGCTCAGAAAAGTGTTCATGGTGGAGGTGCCTGTGAACTGACTGGTGAGAGGCCCGGAGGCATTGCCCACACAAAGGAAAAAGGGATATTCTAAGGAAAACTACTGGTAAGCGTATGTTTCCTGCCTTTAGGGTCCATGGGGTAAAACTGTTTATAGAGGAAAGCAGGGCCAGGCCATGAGGGTCCATGTATAGTATACATGTCCAATTCTACTTTGGATGCACTCTGGGTACAAAGAGAGAGCCAAATAGCAGGGACGAATGTTAAGGTGAACTCGAGGGAAATAAACACATGTGTCTGGACCAAGGAGAACAGCCAGAAACCAAAAAGGCACATACGTAAAAATGAAGTTCAAAGGCCGGAGCAATAATATTCTCTTAGGTCTGCACTGGATTGCTCTGCAGCTGCTCTGAGGGTTTACCCATCTATCATCCTATGCAGTGTGCTTGCTTCTTTTTTTAAAAATTTCTTTATTGATTAAGGTATTAATATGTGTCCTTATCCACCCATTGCCCCTCCACCCCCCACTCATGCCCTCACCTCCCCTGGTATCTGTGTCCATTGGTTAGGCTTATATGTATGCATACAAGTCCTTTGCTTGATCTCTCCCCCTTACCCCCACTCTCCCCCCTACCTTCTCTCTGAGGTTTGATGGTCTGATCGATGCTTCTCTGTCTCTGGATCTGTTTTTGTTCATCAGTTTATGTTGTTCATTATATTCTACAAATGAGTGAGATCATGTGATATTTGTCTTTCTCTGACTGGCTTATTTGACTTAGCATAATGCTCTCCAGTTCTACCCATGCTGTTGCAAATGGTAAGAATTCCTTATTTTTTACCACAGTGTAGTATTCCATTGTGTAGATGTACCAGTTTTTTAATCCACTCATCTGCGGATGGGCACTTAGGCTGTTCCCAAATTTTAGCTATGGTGAATTGTGCCACTATGAACATAGGGGTACATATATCTTTTCTGATTGGTGTTTCCAGTTCTTGGGATATATTCCTAGAAGTGGGATCACTGGGTCAAATTGACTTCTTGATTTAGTTTTTGATTGGCCAACATTCGCTGAGCTGATGCGATGCCTGAGGTCAGGCTCTGTGGTTGGCCTGGGGCATACAGAGGCGAAGCAGGCTGGGTCCTGCCCTAGAGGCTCTCAGAACCCGGTGGGGGAGGCAGGGAGGTGAAGGGAAAAGTTCCCTCTACTGGGGCAGGAGTGAGCCAGGGAAGGGGAGGGACTGCAAAGGCTTGTTGTCTTACAGTTTGGAGAGGTTTGCAAGTGAAATTGGCAAAACTCGGTGACACCTTTGGGGTTCATGGGGAGCAAGAACTAGGAATAAACTTCCAGACTTTCAGGATCACCATGTGCCCGGAAGCTAGTGCCTTGTGATGTTCTCAGGACAGATGTGACTCAGGGTGATGAATAAACCATGGCATTGACAGGCTATGATAGGCATGGAGAGACCAACGCAATGCTGGGACTACTCTGGGACTCCAACCGGGAGGCAAGCATTGATCGCTTTTGTGTTTGTGGTCTTCTTACAGTTTATTGGGGGGGGGGGTGGAAAAGGGGTGGAGACCCATAGTAACAGCTCTTGAGAAAATGCATATTCTGTTTTGAAAGGGCAAGAACATTAGTGTCTTACCTCCTTGGGGTTAAAACCCAGTTCCATCACTTAATTATGTGGCTTTGAGCAAATTGCTTCTCAGTTCCAGTATCCCCACCTCTAGTTGCCAATGTTAGTAGATGAAATGGGTACTGACGCTGCTCTCCCAGTGTGGACATTCGCATCACTGAGACACTGGATTAGAAATGGCTTAGTGAATTTTCATTTCACTAAAAGGAGAAAGGCTTTAGTGACTGTCCTGGCGTATGCAAAGTGACTCCTAAATATTAATTTCCATTTACCTTACCCTCTGTCTGTTTTTTAAAATATGTTTTTATCCATCTCAGAGAGAAAGAGAGAAGAGAGAGAGAGAGAGAGAGAGAGAGAGAGAGAGAGAGAGACCAATGATGAGAGAGAATCATTGATTGGCTGCCTCCTGCAGACCCTACACGGGATCAAGCTAGCATCTGCCCCGACCAGGTATTGAACTGTGTTTGTAGGTTGACACTCAGCCACTGAGCCATGCTGGCTGGGCACTCTCTGGCTTTTAAGTACTTGTGTAAAATTGTGTATTTTAAACTGTCAAGGGAATAATCTATCCTTGTGTTTTACAAGATGCACAGCTACCTTCCTCATGAGTAGGTTGATGAGGGAGGATTCAATTGAAAAAATGCTATGTTTTAAATAATAATAAAATAACCCTTAGGATATATTCCAGATACCCAGGCATAACTGAAATTTAAATACATTTTTTAAAAAATGCTCAGTTGGCTCTTCAAACATTTGGAGGCATTTTCAGGTATTTGGGGTTCTTCCATGTATGAAATATACAATGTTTTTGTAATGCTGGCAATTTGGTGACAGATGCGGCCGAAGTCCCATAGAATGGAGTCCGTAAAAACAAGGAAGCAATTAAAGCATTTTTAGTTCCCTCCGAGGCTTGCAAAAATTGCTTAAATATAGCCATCCAAAACAACATCCATTTTTTTTTTTTTTTATCAAAGCCAAATTGAAATGTTATTTAGTGCTTGACCTTTTGGCCAGGAATAGATGTCAAGTTTTTTCTTTTTATTGTTATTTTTAATTTAAACAAATGTTGTCTTGGATGCTTTCCCTTTAGTAGAATGTTTGTGAGTCTCAGAGGAAACTCCAAGCATGTTTTTCCCTTGCTGTAACATTTACAAAGGATACTGCTTCTCTCCTTGCAGCGAGTGCTGCAAGTATCCCACACATCCCGTGGCAAATGGCTTGGTCAGTTCCCACTCTCTTCTCCTTCATGTCTCTGCCATTTGGAATCCAGGGGACCTTTCAAGGCCCAGCTCAATTTGCCTGTAGTGGAAAGAGCTTAGATTTTGCCGCCAGGGGAAAATCGCAATAGTGAGACATTTGGGCTCTAAACTCAGGCAAGTTCAAATCCCTGGGGCTGCTTGCTTGAACTTGCTGAGCCTCGCTCTTCCCTTCCATCAAATGAACCTCACTATTCTCTACCTTTAATATGTCAAATGGGAGTCATCATACTTCACAGGGTTGCTGAGAGGAGGACATATGTAACAGTCAGCTGCCATGACCACTGCCCAACATCCATTCCCCTTCCATTGATAATACCTTCAATTGGAGTTTGGATATCTCCATAGAGAGACTGTCCATTCTGGTGACCTGCCTCTCATGGCCAAGAGGTGTCTATGTGGCCAACATGAGACCAATCATTTAGAGGTTCTCTCCCTGGAATTTGAGTCTTGGGGGAAGGGACACCGAGACAGAAAATATTTGGAGTTCTTCCCCTTAATGACTGTGACTTTAAGCCCCAGGACTCCATTCCTGGGTCTCCAGAATCAACCGTAGGTCCTGCTTTTTGTGAAATCTGTTTTTTAAGTTTTCCCTTCCATTTGGTGCACTATTCTCAGCATTTCCAGTAATTTTTTTCTCAAGTTAAACATAATTTATTTCTGTTGCTAATAATCAAAGAACTGCCAAAAAATATTAGCTCCTTTGCCCTGTCTTCCTTCCAACAGAAACTCTTTGTGTTCCTCTGTAATGAATTAGCATGCTTTCCTCCCCCCAGGTCAGACAGGGTTGCTTGTATTACTGTTAATGATTCTTAGCCCACTCTGCCTTGTGGAGGCATTAGCTCACAGCCCTGGTTCCTTCTTGGACCTGGTTTCTTAGGGCAGGAAGTCTGTATAGGATCTCAGTACTCTGTGTGTGGTGGAGCCTTTGTCTTGCTGACTTGCTCATACTCCCAGGTGTGTGGCCCTGCAGGAGAGGGCATGTCCTTAAGGGCTAGTTTTCCAACAAAATGGCATCCAGGCCAGATGTCTTTGGGAACTTCTGCAAACCATCGGGCTGAGAAATCTCATGGTCAAAACAAATCAAATACAAATAAAACAAAGTTTGTGAAACTTGGTATTTCTAAATTAATTTGCAGCCTACCTTTAAATGGCTTTGGGTAGGGCTACAGTGGAGTTGTGGGGACAGTGGTGCTGCTGAGAACCCACAGCCTGAGCTGTGGCATTCTGTGGCCTTCTAGAATGGAGGGGCATACTCCCAAGGTTTCTGAATCACTCCAGTTTTCTCAGTGGAATCCAATTGAATTTATTAACATTTCAACCAAATATCTATTTTTGAACAAGTATGTGTTGAGGATTCCTTTACTCAATAGCAAGACAACTACTTCGTATTAGGCCCGAACCCCAGTCTTAGGATACAAGGATGAATAACATGCAGTTTCTGTCTCTAGGGGTTAGAACAATGGGATGAGCCCAACACAAGGATGGTGATTTCAGCAAAGCCAGGCAAGTGCTGGCCTGTAGCAGGTGTAAAACAATGCAGGAAGGTAGAAGGTGGCTTGTTGTTCCTGCTAGGGTTGTTTAGGGAAAGGCATTGTGGATTATAGCACTCCTGGGCTGAATCTGGAGAGATGAATAGGAGTTATTTATCTTTGCTAATAATAATGTCATAGTCCTGCCCTAACCGGTTTGGCTTAGTGGATAGAGCGTCGGCCTGCGGACTGAAAGGTCCCAGGTTCGATTCTGGCCAAGGGCATGTACCTTGGTTGCGGGCACATCCCCAGTGGGCGGTGTGCAGGAGGCACCTGATCGATGTTTCTCTCTCTTCGATGTTTCTAACTCTCTATCTCTCTCCTTTCCTCTCTGTGAAAAATCAATAAAATATATTTAAAAAAAATAATGTCATAGTCCTGCCTAAAGTGTGCAAAGTGTTTACATGGAGGGAGACCCTTTATGTGTTTTTATAACAACACCACCCCTGAGAACCACTGTTAACACCCCCCACCTCCCCTATTTTACTCCTGTGGAAACTGAAGTACAGAGAGACATTTGTACCTGAGACCCATGCCTCTAGGCCCAAGAAAGAGTTAAGTATCTTCACCTTCGTAGCCCCTCACACCACTCTTTCCTGTGGATGTTACCCGGGGATTTTAAGTATCATCTTCCCATTAGCAGAATGTGTGCCATCTAGTGAGACTGGGGACACTTCTTCTAAAAGGCCACCTGTCCTTTCAGGTTTGTAGCATGAAGAGTATGGCCTGGCACTTGTCAGGCTTTCTCATCATTACTTGTTTCATTATTTTCAACCTGTAAACATTGGTCTAACAGTACTTACAGGTTTACATGTCTTAGCTCCCTGTTATTTGAGTCTTGGGGAAAGAGACACCAAGACAGAAAATACTAGGAGTTCTTCCCATTAATGATTTTGCCTTTAAGCCATCCAGACTCCATTCCTGGGTCTCCAGAAACCACCCTATGTTCTGTTTTTTTTGTGTGAAATCTGGATCCGGACAGGTTCTTCATATTTGAACATTTTATTTGATCAATAGTAAAATTCCAGATCATAGATATAAATGTGCATATTTATATGTATAAATATTTGTTGGCATAGATATTTGCTGTATGAGTCTGAACTGAGTTAATGAAGTCTGGGTGAGCCTCCATCCTGGAACAATAAGAGCCTTGTTTCAAAAAAAGAGAGAGAAGGGTATGTTTCTAGGGCCACGGTGGACTGAGGTGCATGAGGCTGGTTCACACCCAGCATGGCCTTTGTCAGTCCTGAGGTTTGGGGTCTGATGCTAATGCTCTGCACTGCAGGTAGTGGCCTCGTCTTCCATTTGCTGAATCACCTGAATTGTCTTACTTCTATTATACTTCAGGACCTGTGCTCTAGTACATTGTGGTTTTCCACTAATTAGATTACTTGACTGGGGACACTGAGATTCAGAAAAATGAAATTGCCTTCCTTGATGAAATGTTGGGGGATGGTGACTTGGAATCCTTTCTCTTTCCTGCAAACCATACCTATGCTATGCAGCTCTTACCTGACAGGTATTCTAGAAAACTGTAACCTAAGAAGAAGAAAAGAAATAAGCAATGGAGGCCAAGCTGCAGCTGCCCAGCTTCCACCTAGGACGAGCTGGGAATGGATTCTACATTTCCATGCTGACCTCCTTTGATGTCACAGAAAGTTGGACCTTAAGACACTCTCCTCTTAAATTACATACCTTTAAAAAAGAAACATAGTCTTTATTTCTCTCCAACGCTTTAGGTTTCTAATGTTCATAATGCACTACAGTCTTGGATTGTAATTACCAAGATAAATGACAAACATATTTTTTAAAAAAGTACGTTTCCTGGCAGAGGCAGCCTGACAGGCCGCTTTGGTCTGTTTCCACGTGTCCTGGATGAGGTGCGTTGGCAAGAGCCACTGAAGAAATTTTCATCTCTCTTGAGCCCAGATCCTAATTTTCTGCAAAATGCCTCCACATTTTCCATATGGATTTTTCACATGTTCTATATCTTCCTGGGCCAAAGAGGTCTAAGTTTAAAACCTAGGATAGCATTCTTACCTGAGAGGTTGGTAACTGCCATCATCATTGGGTAATTATTGCCTTCACCTTGTCCTTGGCTTCTATCTGACCTGTTTTGCCCATGATCATTTTTCTATTAGTTGATATTTAAAGCATACACACCCATGCGCATGAGCACACGCACACACACACACACATGCACACACCCTTAAAAATGTAATGAACCTAGAAAGTTGCAAAGGAAGTCAAGTTTAATGTTCAAATGCCAAGAGTTGTAGTAACATGTGTGAGCCTCAGATGTTTATCTATCTCATCCACTGGGGGATCCAGGAAGAGACTTTGCCCAGACATATTCGATGTGACAAAGACTGTTACTGAAACAAAATGCACATGCCCTTTCCCCTAAGTACCCCCATGTCACACTTTTTGGGCCATAGAAGAAGAATCTATAGGAGAGGGAGCTGGGCCTGAAGCCAGATGACTAAAGTCCACAGCTCAACCCTTACGTTGCTGCTTAAGTGCACCTTGGCCAAGACTCTTGATCTCCCTATTAGTTCCTTCAACTTTAAAATAGTCCTTGTTCTGCCTGTTTCACAGGATGTAGCATTAAAATGAAATTTTTTCTGGAATATGTCAAATATTGCGCATGAACACTTATGAGCAGGTAATCATTTAAGCTTCAGAGGTTTTGCTGTTTATCAAAAGTTGAAGTCCTCTTCTCCTTTTAACTGTATTTCATCCACTGGTCAGAAAAGACAAATTCTTTTACAAGGAGACCCGAGCTGTTGAGAAACAGCTTAGTTTGATTTTTATTTAAATTATTAGTTTTGCCTTTATCCTCTTTGATTAGCATTTGAATGCATTCTTGACTTTTAAAAAATACGTTTTTGATTTTAGAGAGAGACAGGAAGGGAAAGGGAGAGAGACATATAAACATCAATGATGAGAGAGAAACATTGACTGGCTGCCTTCTGAATGCCCCCTACTGGGGATCAGGCCAGCAACCCCAAGCATGTGCCCTGACTGGGAATTGAACCAGTGACCTTTTGCTTCATGGGTTGATGCTCAACCACTGAGCAGCATTGGCTGGGCTATGATCTTGACTTTACACAGTACAAGAGAGTGACCTGGTGTGTGTGGGGGGATCTGTGTCCTTACTAAGTGCCTCATTGGACGGTTTGATATGACTGGCCTGGCTGACTGGGGGAATGCCTGCATGTTGAGATGGTGACATGCCTTATGGAAGAACTGTCTAAGTCCATCAAATGCATGAGCATGTCCTCCAATGGCAAGACCTTTAACGTAATCCTCTGCTTTTGCTTAGAGTCATGTACTATAATCTCCATTTGTGGTCCTCCAAGAACAATTTCCTTTTGGAACAACCCCATTTGGTAGCAATTTGAATAGTATTGTTTGTTACGGCTTAAATTGTGTCTCTCTCTCATATCCATATGTTAATGTGTAACCCCCAGGACATTAGAATGTGCCTTTATTTGAAGGTAGGGTCTTTACAGAAGTACTAAGTTAAAAATCACTTGTTAGGGTGGTGAATCATAATCTAATATGACTGATTTCACAGTTACACAGAATAATCAATCAATAACTCCATCAGGAGGTGGCTTTAGAGGTAAATTATGAAAAATAAAAAAGGAGCTAAATTTATGGATTGTAGGGTCAGAGGGAAGAGCAAACTCAAAGGCTTGACATATTAAAGAAAAGAGAGGCTGGTGTGGTTAGAGGAACATGCCTACTACTGAGAGATTGGGACCTGCGCCTGTACAAATTCCTATGGGACCTGGTTAGGTATTCTAAAGTGTAGCCTAGCTCACAGACATAAGCTTACATGTGGAGCACCCCTTCCTGTAAGGTATTTCTTATATCAATGCACGTTTGCAAAACACTGTATATAGATTTGGAGAAAAAAACATATACTCTTTTGAAGCCCCCCTTATATCCGGTATCTCAAGGACTTCTTTCCCAAACCCCATGGCAGGTCAGCAAGTGAGGCAATGGATCAAGAGGAAAGGAATGATTCTTCTTTCAAATGAGAAAACCATGACCCAGAAACTTTAGATATGCACTTAGAGAGAGACCAAGTCCCTGGTGCCCATAAGTCCTGACCTCCACTCAGTATGACTGGCCTGCTCACTGTGGGTGAATCAGCACAGCACTGGGGGTTGACCAGAGTGAGCTGCACTAAGAAGTTCCAGCTATTGGATCCTCCTCCTTCTCCAATGTCTGCACAGTGTTGCCTCCTCTAGGAAACCTTCCTGTTTTGCCACTGAACCCGACCTCTCCTTCCTCCAGAGAGGCACCCTCTCTTAGGACCTCACTGTATATCTTTCCATGTGCATGTCTTATTTCCTCACAAGAGAGTGATCTTCATTCATTTACTGTCCTTTCATAGGGCATGGTTTACTGATATTGAATGAATTCATGTGGGAGGACTAAATGAAAATATTGAATAGACCCAAAATTCCACTCCTAGGTATCCGTCTCAAAAAATGTCTACATACAGATCTGCGTGCAAATATTCATAGCAACTTTATTCATAACAGCCTGCAAAGTAGAAACAACTTAATGCCCAGCAGCTGGGGAATAGATAGATAATTTTGATATATCCATGCAATGAACTAAAAAAGAACAAACAACTGAGACATGCTACATTGTGGATGGACCTCAAAATTTCTGTGCTAAGTGAAAGAAACCAGACATAAGAGCCCATGCATTATATGATCTTATTCGTATGAGGTGTTCAGAAAAGGAAAATTTATAGGGACATGAAGTAGATGAATGATTATCTGGGGTTAGGGACAGGAATGGGCTTACTATAATTGAGCACAGGGGATCTTACTGGGGGAGAAAATGAAATGTTATAAAATGGATTTACAGTAATGGCTGAATCACTTGGTAAATTAACTAGAAATCATTGAATTATACAATTATACAATTATATAAAGGGAGTTATATTTTACGATATGTAAAAAATGTCTCAACAAAGCTATTTGTAAAAAAGAATAAAAATAATTTTCAGGACCACTAGGAGGTAGGATGAAAATGAAAATGGAGGCAGACATTGTTAATATAAAGACCTAGTACAACACTCCATACTCTAGAGCAGTGATGGCGAACCTTTTGAGCTCAGGGTGTCAGCACTTTGAAAAACCCTAACTTAACTCTGGTGCCGTGTCACATATAGAAATTTTTTGATATTTGCAACCATAGTAAAACAAAGACTTATATTTTTGATATTTATTTTATATATTTAAATGCCATTTAACAAAGAAAAATCAACCAAAAAAATGAGTTCGCGTGTCACCTCTGACACGCGTGTCATAGATTCGCCATCACTGCTCTAGAGTTTTCAAAAGTTACAGAACATTCTGCCAATTCATATAATCACCAATAATATCTGAAATCAGGCTTACAAATTGTGAATCCATAGTCCTGCTTCTATTTTGTCTGTGGTGGGATAATATTCACATTTTCCCTTGATATAAAGAAAAAAGACTCGTCACGCTACATCCAAGTGACCTGTCTCTCCTCAACTATTATTTTTTATTTAAATGTATAAACAGAAGAACAGTCAGTGAATCCTGATAGCACTTAAAAAATGAGAGATTAATTCCACCAATAAGAAGCCCTCCTGGAGATGATGGCATTGGAGCTGAAGCTCTTGTCCTAAATTTATTCACTGAAATTTTTCATAGACAAAACTGTATGTGGCATACCTGCTCTAGAAATAGCTCATTGAGACTTTTGCATAATGGCTAGCAAAGTAGTTTGCAAAAGAAAACATAATTAGTCACTCAACCTTGTCCTTCAACCTGAACGACAGGACCACTTCCTAAAAAATAAGGCCATTTGGAATAGCATTGGGTGTGCCCCTTTCTAGCAGGAAGGAGACTGGACTTTTTTTTTCACTAGTGCATTTCAACTATCCAAAGCAACATTCTCTAGACTCCAAGAATTGCCCCCAAAATCTACAATCTGTGTATCACGTTAGGTTTTGAACTATTTAGCAAAGGAAGTGCTTGCAGCCAACTGGAAGGAGCTATTCACTTCTATCAGGTAGAGCACTTATTATTCTTGGGAATATCTGCAGCCATCTCTGCCATGGTTTTCAAGCCAACTTCGACTTCCTATGAGGTCGAAGGGAAGCTCAGAGAAATGCCCCAGCCACTTTCATTTGCAATATTGTGGCAAGAGTCTAGGAATTATGAGCATTTTCTAAGACATGGTTTTGGCTTTCCCCCTTAAGTTTCTTATGGCATCAATAAGACCAACCACTTCAAAACTAGTTTAGAATAATCTTTGGATAATCTAAAATTTGCAAGGTACATATATATTTCTACCTGGTAACCAGGTTAGGATTTGTGACATGTTGATTGTGAAATAACCAGAATGTAGCCGATATCAAAGAGATTTGGAAGCCTTGGAAGGTAAGAGCTAGTAAGGGTTCTAAGTCTAACTCATTTATTTTGAGAAGGGGAACTTGAGGACTGGCCAAGTTGATTGCTTTCCTGAGGTCAAACACATCACATCAGTAGCAAAGCCAGAACTAAACTGAAATTGTCCAGACTTTCAGGTCATTATTATTCTCACCCCTGTGGCCAAATTCCTCCCACTTCCTGCCAGTGCACTTCCTGTGGATGTGGCCGTGAATAAAATCTATACACATTTACCCACTCATCCATCCAGGCATATGTGCAGTGAAGATGCAGTTAATGATGGCTGTGAGCCAGATGTAGTGTTAGGGTCACAGACACTTTATCTGATAGTAAAAGGTAAGAAGTCACTTGAACTGTTTATTTTGTCTATGAATCTCAATAATAGTTTTTATGGGTTTAGCACATAGCTCATCCATGACTAAAGAACCCTAATTTTTTTTTAAAGGAAAACTTAGAAAAATTACCTAGATAGTATTTGTTTTGTTGTACAAAGAATCTACCAGTGCTGGGTGAATTGCCACCAGCAGAATTCCTGTCAACAGTGCTTTTAATTATTTCTTTCTGAGTGACACAGCTGAAATGGGAGCAGGTACTGAGAGAAGAGCTTGGTAGAATGGTCACCTGGACCACTACTGATTATGAGCATACTGATGATGAAGGACAAGACTATTCATCCTGAGTTCTGGGTGCTGGATTCTCCACAAATGGCTGTTGAGTAGCATTCAGAGGAGTAAAGATTTCTGTAAGATTCCCTGATGTTGGTGTTCAGTAGAATAGCTTGTGATTTAGCAGGAATTGTCATGGAGCACATATTTAGAGGTGGAGAATTGCATAGATTTTTAAAAGCATACTAGAAATGTCTCTTTACAGAATGGCTTGTTTGAAGAAATTCTGTTTTCATTTTCAATCTTTCTTAAATAGTTGTAATTTCCTACTATCATCATAACAAATTACACAGAATAAATTAAGGGCCACATCATGAAATTTTGGATTCATTGATACAACAGATATTTTGGAATGCATCATGTGGGTCTCTATGATAGGCTCTGGAGAAATAACG
This sequence comes from Myotis nattereri, assembly GCF_964212035.1. Taxonomy (NCBI): domain Eukaryota; kingdom Metazoa; phylum Chordata; class Mammalia; order Chiroptera; family Vespertilionidae; genus Myotis; species Myotis nattereri. Next base: position 225,261,997 of record NC_138075.1, read on the forward strand.
GAGAGAGGAAACAAACCTGGCCCCTACCCATCAGGTCTTGACCATATGGAGGTTAGTGGAGAAGATCACACAAGTAAATGGAACACTGCAAGTGCAGCAGGTTCCCTAAGCAGAGTTCAGACTGCTCTGCTTCTCTGAAAGACACACGATGCTGTAAGAGCAGATGATGAGCAATTTGACCTGGTCATGGAGGTGAGAGCCATTCCTCTGAGGTAGAGGTGACTAAGCTGAGAGGTAGGAATGAGCATGTTTGCAAAGTTTCTGTTGTGACTAAGGGGGGATGGTTCTCTTGAGTGTGATGATGATGATGACATGAGACAAACCCCAGAGTATTGTAGGATGTTTACTTTATTCAAAGAATTATGAGAAAAGATTGGAGGGTATTCTCCATGAAAGTGGAATAGTTAAAGTTGGCCACTTCCTGAAGAATGGATTATAGGAGAGAAACTGAGGCTACAGGTAGGTCATTTAGGAACTTTTGTAGCTTGTCCTTAATGGTGATATATATGGAGAAGTGTGGACAGAGAGAAGAACTATTTGGGAGTGATTATATTAGGGGCAGGCGGTAGTGAACTATGAGGGGTGATGGAGAGGGAGAGGACTAAGATAGATCTTAAGTTTCTGGCTTGCATAATTAAGTGGGTTAGAGTATTATTCCTCTGTAACAGGGAACACAGGCAAATGACCAGGTATGGGACAAAGAGTATGAGTCTGACTTTGAATATATTAAGTTGTAGTAGTTTTGAAATATCTAACAGGTGATGGCAATTAGGCAATTTGACATAGGGGACTCTGCATGTAGATTGGCTCTCTTCCAAAAGTGGCCCACATAGTACGGATGGCCCCTGAAACTTACATCTTACATCATTTGTCCAGAAGAGAAACTAATCTTGATGTTCCTGGTCCCAAGACCAAAAGTCCTGGGAAGCTTCTTGTCCTGATTTCAGTCAGGTGCCCACACTTGGTCAACATAATTATAGATATAGATAGCGTCATGGAATACCTGGCGGCTTCTATGAGAGTGATTTGGCTTTTGGAAAGGGGCAATTGCCAAGAGGAGGTGGAGGAAGAGGGTAGATAATATAAAATTATACTCTAATAGTGCTAGGCTAATTAAATGTAGGAAACTAATTTTTAGATGAATCTACATATTATTTTGGTTATTTCCGGAGCTCTGGGGTGTGGGGTGTGAAAGAACAGAGGGCTAAAAGGCAATAAAAGCAGCTGAGGGAAATATACAAAGGAATGCCCTGCTATGAGTATTACATTACACGGTATTATCATTATATATTTATGGGCCTGTCTATTTTAACAGACTGCAAAATTCCTGAAGGCTGGGATCATTTCTTATTTATTCATGTGCTTTCAGTGACTAGAAAAATACCTGCTCAGAAATTTTCGATGGCTAGTTATTGAATGAACACACTAATAAAAGCATGTGTGAAAAGTTGAGGGCAATGTGATTTTGAATTAGCTCTGAACCTTTCTAGACTTTGGTTGTACGTCTGTGTAACGGTCTCCTTGAACTATTCTCTATGTCATCATTCTAATCGTCTATTCTATCAAAACATATTTTTGCCAAGCATTTAACTTCTGACTGTCTGTGCAGATGTTGTCCAAGTAGTTGATAATTTCAAATTCTGTGTTAGTTTTCTACTCTCCAAACTATTGGAACATGAGGTAGTGAAAAAAGCACATGGGGTTTAAATCAAATGCATATGAGTTTAAATTATAGCTCCCCCACTCACTAACTCTGTACCACTGGGTAATTTATTTAACATTATAAACTTTAGTTTTTTTAACTTCTAAAAATAAGAATGATAATGTCTAACTTGCAAAGCTTTTGTGATGGTTTGAAAGAGTGGATTTATATCCTTGAAACATTGAGAGGATTATCTTGTGAAGTATATGGTTATCTAACTACTATATTAAACTCCTGAAACTAAAACAAAATAATATGGAATGTGTAAATAAAAGAAAAGAAGAATGGATTTGTAGACATTGAAGCTTAGGAGGTCCTAGTATATGGTAGCTACTACTTTTTTCCCCTTTATGCCTTGGTGTGAGTGGGCCTTGGGTCTGAGTTGTGGTAATAAGAACATATTTGCCAGTTTTTATTAAGTTGACCACACTTCACCCTTTTTTTCTGTTCTGTGTGGTTTTGGGTGGTTTAATTCAATTGGTTTCAATCAATATATCCACAGACCATCAGTTCCATAGGCTAGATTGATAATACCAAATAATACTGATCTTTTCCCAATTATCAGAAAAAGAATTAAAATGTGTTTTAAATTTCTAGTTTTTACTTTATAGGTGTTTTTCTTTTTTTAATTTTGGGACTTCTCTATTTTTGTTAAAACAACCCTCAAATCCTTTTTTTTTTTTTTTTTTTTTTAGAATTTCAGTTTTGTTTAAAAAACATTTCTGGGTACCTATAATATAGTGGGCACATTGCTATGTTACTGCAGATACAAATAAGACTTGGGTTCTTCCTTCTTGGATCTTATAGCTGAATGTGTGGAGGGGTAGTGACAGGGGACACACTTGCACTAAGTTTTAAATGTAAAATCTGTGTTAGATGGATGAAGGAGTGGGTGCAGGTGTGCCAGGAAAAGAGTCAAGCATGAGCAGTAGGAAGGATGGTATTACAACTTTAAGGACAGATTCAATAGACAATGGCATTCTTAAATGAGCACCAGGAGACCAGGAGAGAAGCAGCTGGCAAAGGCTGGGAAACCATGGAGAACCTCTCTTGAACCCAAAGGAAGGTGAACTCGGTGACCTAATAGAAAGACACAGATAATTGACACAAAAGACTGTGTCAAACAATACCCACATGCTTAATATTATAATATTTAATCTCCCACTGGCATAAAATTATGTGACCTGGTTTTACTCTTATCTTGGACAGTATCATTTGGCATATGTCTTCCAGGGTCTTCTCAGCTGGAGAAGAGAGAGATGAAGGAGACATACTGACTCTCAACGTCTTTTAACTTAAAGTAATACCTATCAATTCTAATTATGATCTATGGACCAGAACTAGTCCAGTGGCCCCAAACTAACTACAATGGAGGCTGGGCAATAGAGTTGGAGAAACCATGTATATTTGGTAGCATTAATGGTCTTTGCCACATATAAGAATGAATTGTTAATACTGATTAACTTCATTTCCACTCTAAGATCTGGACTATTGTTGAACATAAAGTGACCTAATCCAGCAAAGATAAAAAAAAAAAAAAAGAAAGAAATACTCATGGACACAGATAATAGTATGGTGATTGTCAGAGGGAAGAGGGTTCGGAGGAGATTGGAGAGGGTAAAGGGGGAATAATGGTTATGGAAAGAGACTTGATTTGGGGTGGTAAAGGATGCAAAATGATGTATTGTGGAATTGTATACCTGAAATCTATATAATTTTATTAACCAGTGCCACCTCAATAAATTCAGTAAAAAGTGACCTTAATCTGCAATTACTTCTTGACCTAATTATTTCAAATATAAATTTTGTTTAATGTTCAAGTTGAACCACAGTCTCTCTGGGTCCTTCAGGATAAAATTCTGATGTGAAGCATTTACTTTTATGAGATTTTATTATAATTAAACAAGAAAAAATTATCAATAAATGCTTTATGATAAAAAATAAAAGGAGATAAAATTTTAATAATTTTAACAAATTTTAGGAATGATTAGATTTTGTAGTTAAGATATCATTTCAGCAGTCTTGATCACCTTTCACAGATGAGGCAATTCAATAAGAAAGCATAATAGGGGTTCTAGGAACAGTCTAGAAAAAAAAGACGGCTTTCTACTCAGTTGTAGCACTTTCCACGTAGTAGGCTCAAGGTTGCTCCAGTGGAAACTAAGAAATGAAGGTTTTCCGTCATTACAAAGAAAAAGGGGGAAGAGACTACCATTTCTGTGTTATCTACTATTGGATAGGACTGTTGATGGGTGCTTTGCATTTAAGGATCTCATTTCATGATCACACCAATCCCATTCAGTAGGCATCTTTTGCCTCAAGTTAGTGCTGAAGAAACTGAGGTACAGAGGTTTAAATGATGCAGGTTACCCAATAAGTAGAAGAGAAGCAATCAAACTGGGTCGTTCTACATCTGATTTTCTCATTTTTTCTTCCTGTAGTACACTGTTTCTTGTTAGAAAACCAATCTCTTGCCTTCATTGGCAATGGGTGCTGTTGGGAGCATGGGGTTGCTATTGTTTAAGCACTTTGCAACAACAAAAATGGAACTCAGGTCATGAGCTACAGAAAAATCTGTCCCCCCTTTGGAGGGTCTTTTACAAATAAGCTATTTGTTTTTGTCAAGGACAGGGTTTGGTTTCATGGGATACGACTTTGTTTTCAACGACTCATTAAAGAAAGATGACTTACTGCCCTATTTTCTAAATCTAGTCACAGACCACAATCACTTGCAGGAAATGGAATGTTTACTCGAGTTTATTATACAAGGCTCTGGATATGAGCTGTGGGATTTTTACACCTCATAGCAACGGTATTACAATTTATTTACAACTTCATGTTGGCAGCTGCACAAACTCTTATGAGAAAGGACAATCACACCTTGGGGACCAGTAATTATAGGCAAAGGTATAAATTGGGCAAAGTAGTGTAAGCATTTGGCACTTAAGTTGAAGAGAATAGAAATGGCTCTGGCAACAGGACAGAAAGCCAGTCTCTTGTTCGTTATGAGGCCATGAACTAATTAAACTGAACTTGTCAGAATAGACGGATGAATAGATTGAACTGGATTTTGGCACTGACTGGTCCCACACTCATGAAAACCAAGTTGTTTTAGTGATGTCATCATTTGGAACTTCTAACGATGATATCACTTTTGACAGAATTAATGTGGAATTAATACCATATGTATAAGCACTAATAGGTATTGACTTTGAACACTCCGTGATCATTGGAGGTTGGTTTCCAAAGGAAAACAATGAGATATGCCTTCCAAGCATCTCCAGTGATCAGATATCAAACCCAGATTAGACATGGACTTCAACAGGTTTATTAGAATTCCTTCATGACAAATCCATGGATGTTTCTCTGAAAAATATTTGCATAGGAACATGTGTTTAAAGTATGTTTTATTTGTAGTAACATTGAACTAGGGGATGAGAGGATTTAAAATTAAATTCACAGCTAACTTAAAAGAAATTGCCCAGAGGGTTTTTCTTAATAAAATGCTTGGATTTTCATTAAAATTAAAACTAAGACATGAAATATTCTTATTAATCAAAGCAGTGGTTCTGGTTTCGAATTTTCTGGAGTACATTGGCTTGCACTTCCTTTTATCACCCATGCAGGTACTCTCTGGGTGAAATCATCATTTTTATGTTCATCATGACAGATTCTTTTGAATCTTGGGGGTGGGATTAGGTCTAGCAGTTTTTATTCATTAAGCAACTGTTTAATTCCTTTTATGTTTAGAGCCTGTTTATATCTCTTTAGATTCTTTTTAAGTAATTCCTTACATTTGCATAGAAATGAAACTATAGGAAGGGTGATTGAATTAATACAACATAACACCTGGTTATATATGAGTTAACAGGTAAGCAAAGGAATGGGGAATGAACCCAACATGGCACCTTGAATGATTGGTGAGGTTGGAGGTAAGCCAGGTATTCTTTGGAATAGTATGATGCAACTTATTTAGCTGGATTGTCATGGGACACTTTTTATGGTTTATCTTTTTAATCCTTATAACAGTACACTTTACAATGAAAGAGACTGAGGGTTTTGCTCAGGGTAACATACTTGAGCTCCCATGGGTCCCGCACAACAGGTTTTGCTTTTTCTAGTAGCCCAGTACTTTTCCTGCTTACCAGGTAAGAAGCAGGTATGTCAGATGCAGAAGGAGCAGGTAAGGCGTGTGTTCATGGCTGGAAGGCAGCATGGTGCACTAGACGACCTTGGTTCCAGGGCTGGCTTGGCCACATGCCCATTGCCTCATTGTGGCAAATCCAATCCCACAGCCTCTTGTGTGTGTTCCTCTTCTGGGATGCCAACATTGCCTCACAGGGGCTCCCGTGAAAACCCAAGCCCACACCAGTCAGTGCTATAAAGTACTGTTTAAATGTTTCTTCTTATTATTGAAGAGTTGCGGTATTTCTCACTGGGCTAGGTCAGTAATCTTTGTTTATGTGAGTATTATACAAAACATGCTTGGCTTATGGGAAAAGTTAGCTACCCAGTGCAGTATTATAAAGAGGGGTATCCTTTCCTTTCATAAAGATTAGAAAGAAGATAGAAATGAAACCCATGATTCCCTCCAGCATGGAATTTGGAATTTGGAATTTGGAATTTGGAATTTGGAATAAGGCTGTCCCAATAACTTTGTCAGTCGCTCGCTGTGATTCCTTGGGCAGGACAATCAAAGTTTCTAAGCATCAGTTTCCAAAATATGGGAATAATAATATCTCCCTGTGTGGGTTGTTGTGTTACTTTGCTAGGGCTGCCATAACAAAGTACCACCAACTGGGTGGGTTAAGACAACAGTAATTTACTGTCTCGCAGTTCTGAAAGCTAGACATTTAAGATCTAGGTGCTGGCTGGGTGGCTGGTGTTCTTCTGACAGCTCTGAGGAAAATCGGCCCCATGCCTTTCTTCTCTGGTGGTTGCTGTCCATCTTTGGTGTTCCTTGGCTTGTAGAATCATCACCCGATCTCTGTCTTCATCTTCACGAGATATTTTCCCTTCATGCTTGTCCAAATTTTATTTTTCTAGAAGAACATAATTCATATTGGATTACAGCCCATCCGAATGACCTCATCTTAACTAATTACATCTGAAGACTTTATACCCAAGTAAGATCTCATTTCAGGGCACTGAGGGCTAGGACTTCAACATATGGATTTAGGGATGGGGAAAGTAATTCAACGTGCAACCGTTGTTGTATGGACAGAAAATGAAAGAATGTACATGAAAGAATGTACATGAAATGCCTAGTCCATTTGCTCCTGGTTGATAGTCTTTGCCAGTGGGGCTTCATCCCTGTTTGTCAATGATGCTCTGGCATTGGAAGGAAAGTTATAATGTGGAATTAATCTCTTTATGGCTCTGTACAGAAACCTTATCACAAGGATGAGAAACAGTGTTTGTTGTCATTAATTATTGTTTTCTCACAGTTCCCTTGGACTTTTCCCTTAGTTTGTGAACATTTGAAGGAAGTCCAGCCCTTCACGCCAACCAACATGTCTTTTCCAGCCACCTGCTTTGGAGACAAATCTTTTCTTCCAGATGACTCCCAGGGGTTCTGTACCAGATGTGTGAAATGTTCCAGGCTATCTTTTCATCATTTATATTAAAACTAGAGGTCCAGGGCATGAAATTTGTGCACTTGGTTGAGGGGGGGTCCCCTCACCCTGGCCTGCACCCTCTTGCAGTCCGGGAGCCCTTGAGGGATGTCTGACTGATGGCTTAGGTCCCTGGGGAGCAGGCCTAAACTGTCAGTCAGACATACTTAGCACTGCCGTGGAGGTGGGAGCCCAGCTTCTAGCTGAGTGGTGCTCTCCCTGTGGGAGCACATGACCAGCAGGACGCAGCTCCTGCATTGAGCGTCTGCCTCCTGGTGGTCAGTTGCATGTCATAGCAACCGGTTGTTCCACCTTTTGGTCGATTTGCATATTAACCTTTTATTATATAGGATAAAACACAACTTAGCAAAAAAATTTTTCCTAATGTGCTCTTTAGAAAGAGCATATTAGTGTTTCATTAGAAAGAGCAGACTGTTTCCCAAATATATTAATAGATATTAATATCTGTAAATAGATAACAAAAATAACCTTTTATTGGACAAATTTTCCCATGTAGGTATGCCAACATGCTGTTATTCATACAGTAACCCAGGAAGATCAATATTATCATTTTTCTTTTATAGATGAGGAAACTGAGACTTAGATTAAATCTACCATTAGAGGTTACTAGCTGGGAAATAGCCAAAGCTGACCTCAGATTCAGTAGTGTTTTCTCAGTCTGTGCTGATTCCATAGGTCAATAGGAAAAAGGATGGTGGGGATGTCTGTGGGTGGGAGAAGGCCTCCCTGATCCTGGGATGGCACTCTCTGCCACTGTCATCTAGCATCCTTGAACCTCAATGTCCTCATCAGATAAATGGAGACCATAATACCATTTACAATGGGAGGCAATTTATAAGGATTAGATGTGAAAACCTATGATGCAGGATTCAGCTGATGCTGGAGGCTCTGATGTTTTATTTATTTTATTTTTATTTTTTTATTTTATTTTTTTATTATTAGTTAAGGTGTTACACATGTGTCCTCATCCCCCCCATTAACCCCCAACCTCCCCCCCCACACACAAACTCATGCTCCCATCCCCCTGTTGTCCATGTCCATTGGTTTGGATTATATACATGTATACAAGTCCTTCGGTTCTGATGTTTTATTAAAGAAATAAGACAGTGAGCAAATGAATGAATGGATGAGTGAGAAGCTGCATCAAAATGTGAGGACTAAACCCGAGTTATAATAAAATATCAGGAAATGGGATTGAGCAGAGCTGCTAGAATTGTATTAAAGAGCTATAAAAGGAAGAATCAATTACAGAAGAAACCAATTCCAATTTGGAAGAACCTATTGATCATTGCTGTGGGTGAGGCCATGTGCTCAACTTCATGCATGCAGTGTTATTTACTCCTCACAGGGACCCAGGAAGTAGATGTTATGTCCACCATCAATTTACAGATGGGACACAGAGAAGTTAAGCAGTTTGCCTAAGGTTACCCAGCTTTCACAGGTCACAGAGCCAGATTGTGACCATGGGCAAGCTGACCTCAGAGCCAGCTCTCAGCTACCACATTTGCAGCCTCCCTCATGGAAAGGTCCATGCAGCTGACAAGAGATGAGGCTTAGGCTCTTAAGTTGCTTCTTATTGAATAAGATGCTTCAACTCAGGCCCCAGATTTCTGCTCTGTAAATTGGAGTTTACTATCTACTTCATTGGGCTGCAGTGACAATTCAAATGAATTCATTCTTATTAAATGCTTAGAACAGTTCCTGTAATATAGCAAGTGCTTAATAAAAGTTAACTGCTGTACAGTGATTAGGACTGTTGTGCAATTTGGCAGGATCAAAGTCACAGTGTAACTTTAGGCAAAGGCCTCTAGCTTCACTTTCTGTTATAAGGCTCAGGATCTCTAGAAATAGTACAATATTTCAGCACCAGGACAGCTGGCTGGACTCAGAGTCTTAGAAATTGTTAACCTGAAAATGAGTCTTCCATCAAGAGACAGGCCTGGCCAGTGTTGGTCACAGTTTGATTCTGGTCAGGGCAGATACTCAGGTTTTGGGCTCCATCCCCAATGTGGGGCGTGCAGGAGGCAGTCAATTGATGGTTCTCTCTCATCATTGATGTTTCCATCTCTCTCTCTCTCCCTCTCCTTTCCTCTCTGATAAAAACATACTTATAAAGAGACAGAACTTGAGTGTTTCCTGGTAAACCATTAAGCTCTCCTATAGAAACACACTTACAGTGCTCTATAGGGTTTTAGGCTGACTGATTCTTGGTAAAAAATATTTCTGGTAATTTTGCAATTATAAATATGCATTACTATTTACTACATCCTAGGCACTGTTCTAAGCACCTTTGATGTATTATCTTATTTAATTCTTAAAGCAAATCTATGAAATAATATTCTTACATTCTCCATCATATGGATGATGAAGCTAAAGCACAGAAGACTTACTAGTGACTTGCCAAAGGCACTTAGCTGGTGAAAGGGAGAGCTAGGATTTGACCCTAGATGTACAACCCAAGACCTCATTGATGTAACCACTCTGATTAATCACTCCTGTAGCACTAAGATTCATATTTGGCTAAATGAAAATAGCAAAACATGTTTCATTTTATAAAATAAAATGTAATTCTACTTTCTATGCTTGGATAATTTAAGGTTATAATATCACTGGACTGGACATGCTGCCCCCAAAATATCTGGTATAAAAAAAATCACAATTTATGGTAGTCTCTCTGTTGTAGGCAGAATAAGGGTTCCTCCAAAGATAACCTATGTCCTAACCTCAAGAGTCTATGAATATGTTACCTTATATGGCAAATGGGACTTTGCAAATGGAATTAAGTTAAAGATCTTGAGATGGGGAGATAAAAGAGAGAGAGGAGGGAGGGAGAGTTTGGGATTGAAGATGCTAGCTTTGAGGATGGAGGAGGGGCCCTTGGTCAGATAGGATGCCTCCTTAAGAACTGGAATAGGCAAGGAAACAGTCTTCCCTGGAACCCTGGATGGAAGGTAGTCCTGGTGATCCATTTTGGACTTCAGAACTATATGTAAAAAAATGTTGCTTTAAACTCCTACATTTGTGGTAATTTGTTACAGCAGCAAAAGGAAACTAATATACTCCCATATGACACTCCCAGTGGGTTTGGTGCTAACCATATGGATTCTCCTTTTTTCCCTCCACCCCCATGGGTTGTTTTTTGTTTGTTTGTTTGTTTGTTTGTTTTCTCTTGCTCAAAGATAAAGGAGAATGACCTAGCAATTCCACTCCTTGGCATATGGGAAAAAGACATGAAAATCTATGTCTATACAGTAACTTGCCCACAAATATTTATAATTTTATTTATAACAACCAAAATGTGGAAACAACCTAACTGTACATCTATTGATGAATGGATACATAAAATGTGTTATATTCATTTAATGAGATATTATCCAGCCATAAAATGGAATAAGATACTGATAAATGCTAAAACATGGATGAATCTTGGAAGCATTTTCCTTAGGGAAGGAAGCCAGCCATATAAGCCCACATTGCATGCTTCCACTTACGTGAAATGTCTAGAATAGACAAATCTGTGGAGACAAATTTGTGGTTTCCAGGGGCTGGTGGTAGGGAGTGGGAGGTGGAGGTTGACTGCTAATAAGTGTGACATTTTTCTAGGGTGACACAAAGGTTCTAACAGAGTATGGCAGTGGTTACACAACTCAGAGAACATATGAAAAATCAGTGAATTGTACACTTGAAAAGGGTGAATTTTATAGTAGGGGAATAACATCTCAATAAAAATGCTAAGAAAAAAAGGGAGCAGGTATTTATACCCTAAGCCATAGGTATTCCCATGTTTTATTTTATTGGTGTATTCGTTCGGGTTCCTTAGAGAAACAGAACCAACATATATTATATATATTTGGTGATATACAATATGTAATCTACAATATGCAACAGAAAACATACCATATGTATAATTTAATTAAATATACTATGTCATTCCATATCATTAATTTAACATAATATATACACAGTTTAAGCAGGTGACTTCCTGAACACATGACCCGGAAGGCCCCGTGCTGAGTGAAGGGAAAAATCCATATTATAGAAATGCTCTTCTTGGTAGTTCTGACACAAGCTTCACAATTAAGTGCCAATTTTCAGTGTGAAAAGATGATGCCTTGTTCAAATTAGCAACTTCCAGCTAGGTCTAGTGCACACGAGGATCATGCTCTCTAAGGTTCTAATCACCTCAGGGAACACAATATTTTTTCTGGCCCCAGGTCACCTTCCCTCACACCTTTTACAATGTGTGGCATTTTAATCAATGTCAACCTGCTGCTTCGGAAATGGAGGCGTGGAAGTGCCTGATACCTTATTTCTTTCCCGGGTCCTGGCAGCAGTCGACTCTGCAGGAAGATCTATGCTCCTTTCCTCACTGCATGGCTGAGCAGTAAATTACGCCCTCATTAACGTCCATGAAAACTGAGCCTGCACTCAGTGCATGCGTGTCCAAGAAAAGAAGGAAGGGGATGCTGCCACTTAAAACAAAAAGGCTCGGCCAGACTCCGCAGGGACATGAAATGGATTGTGGAAGGAATAGGGGACTGACTAGGCTCAGAGTACTCTGACAGTAAAAACAGGGCTCGGGGGGAGAAAGGGAGAGCAGGAGAGAGGGCCCTGGAGCAGCAGAAAATCTGGGCAATCTTAGAATTCTGGGCTCGTTGTGAGCCTTCTTGTCAACTGACTCACTGTTGGTTTTGATTTTGGATCATCTGCCATGGACCCGTGTGTTCGAGCTCACCCTTCCTCAGAAGTGGGACGTGACCCTCCGGTTGCTTGATGGGATGCCGTCCCCACTCCGCCGAGGACCAGGCCTGATAAGTGAGAGCGCTGCTCCGAATGTGTCCTTCCTTTTGCTGTGTAACAAATTGCCCTCAAACTCAGTAGCATGAAACAATAAATATTTCCAGTTCGTCAGCAGGGATCAGATCACCTAGGATGGGCTTGGCAGGCTAGGCTGGGCTCACTCACATGTCTGCAGCTGGGCTAGGCTTGCTCTGTCTGTAGGTCGGCTCTGTTCCTCATCCTTTTCTGGGGCCAGTGGGCTAGCCTGGGCATATGTCTTTTGCATGGCTAGAGCAGAAGGCAAAAGAAGCAAGCCCAACGATTCAAGTGTTTTTAATTTATTTTATTATTTTATTTTATTTTATTTTATTATTTTATTGTTTAAGGTATTACAAATAGTAGTACATATGTCTCTCTCTCTTTTATTTTCCCCACTGACCACCCCCCCGGCCTCCCCTACCCCCCCAGCACTTGCCCTCGTCCCCTTACCCCCAGTGTCTTGTGTCTGTTGGTTGTGCTTATACGCGTGCATACAAGTCCTTTGCTTGATCTCTTAACCCCCAATCCTCCCCTACCTTCCCACTATAGTTTGACAGTCTGTTTGATCCTTCTTTGCCTCTGTCTATTTTTGTTCAACAGTTTGTAATGTTCTTTGTTATCCATAAATGAGTGAAATCATGTGGTATTTATCAACTGTTTTTTGAGTCAGCTTGTATCATACTCACCAACATAACATTGCCCCAAAGCAAGGCCGTAGTGGGACATATGATGATGTTATAGGGCACGAATATGGGACGGGGGGAATTGGGACCACTATGCTACCTATGAAAAAAGATTGTTTACTTTTACCTATCCTCTGCCCCATCTCCAAAAATCCTTAGTAATTATGACACTTAGAAATATAGCAATGTTGCCTGGCTGGTGTTGCTCAATGGTTGAGCATCATACCATGAATTAGGTCACAGTTTGATTCCTGGTCAGGGCACATGCCCAGGTTGTGGGCTCAATCCCCAGTAGGGGATGTTGCAGGAGGGAGCCAGTGGATGATTGTCTCTCATCATTGATATTTCTCCCTTTCCTTTCTTCTCTCTGAAATCAATAAAAACATAAAAAAAAACTTTAATAAAATACAGCAGTGATATTAACTCTTAGTGATAACTACAGTGATATTAACTCTTAGGATTTAAAAATTCTCAGGATAATCATAGGCCACTCATTACACAGCAAAGCGCAGAATGTTGCATTGAAAGGGGACCTGAATGCCAATTGATTTCCATGTGTTGGTGTTAGAGGTGGAGAAACTGAACACAGGAGCAATGGTGAGTGGGAGAGCTGGGGTTAGCATGGGAGTCTCAGTCCATTGCACTTCCCACTTTACTTTGAACTGCCTGTAGCTCTGTAAAGGCAGAAAGAAATGAAGACCCCATTTTACAGATTAGCTAAAGGACAGAGTTACATTCTTGGGGTCAGAGAGCAACTCAGGCCTCTCCACTTTGAGGAACCAGTGAGACCTTCCGAGCTCTTCCTCCCACCTGAGGGCACTCAGTTCATTTTGAAAGAGGAAGAAGGGACCGTTGGCTTGGAAGCCATAATGCCGTGAAGCCAAGGTGTGATACAGAGCTTCCAAATCAGATATGAGCCTGTAATGTGATCTGGCTGGGAGGAAAGCGACTCTGCTGGGGCCAGCCGGTGCGGAGTCGGGCTTCAGGAAGGGGAATAATCCCTTTATATGGCACTGGTGGGACTGCACCTGGGAGCCAGGCCCCTGTTCCAAACCTCGGTACCCAGGCCAGGTGCATGGGGGAGAAGGAAGCCCTCTGATTCATTCCTGGCTGGAGGATATGACCTGGGGGAGAGATTAAAGAGCTTTAATGGCCTTGCCTCCTCCCCCAGCAGGGGATCCCTGACAGCTGGGAGGCTCCCTGGTGGCCCTCTGTACTGAGGCCTTTGGGTCCTTGAATTAGGAGACCCTTCACTATCTGGCTTTATCATTTCAGTCCCATCACTTGTCTTCTGTCCCCTCCTCTTTGAGCATCTTTCCCCTCTCTGGCCTTTTAGCTTCTCAGATTTTTCCAAAGTCTTTCCTACCTTTGGGCTTCTGTATCTCTACCTCCTTCTGCCTGACCCCAGCTTCCTGCCACCACAGTTCTGTATCAGCCACAATGTCACTTTGTCATTGAGCATTCTCTGACACCTGTGTATCTCCTTGCTCTCTTCATCTCAGCTCATGTGGCTTGCCCAGTGTGTCTCTGTGGTACCAGAAGCTGTGTGTATCTTGTCCCTGGCACATTGCAGGGCTCAGTAAAACTCTGTCAAGGTAATGAAGAGCACCTAGCAATTGTGCTTGATGGCAGTGCGTTTGGCCTGTGTGCCTCTGCTTGTCCTATGCCACCTGCCAGGAATGCTGTGCTTCTTTAAAATATATATGTATATATATTGATTGATTTCAGAAAGGAAGAGAGAGAGAGAGAGAGAGAGAGATCAATGATGAGAGAGATCATTGATCAACTGCCTTCTGCATACCCCCTACTGGGGATCGAGCCCGCATGTGCCCTGAGCGGGAATGGAATCATGACCTCCTGGTTCATACGTCAACGCTCAACCACTGAACCACACTGGCTGGGTAATGCTCTGCTTCTTTTCTTGACCTGTCCAGAGGTAGCAAGAAGACACTGGAGAAAGGTACAGAAATTGTGATGCCAGTTCTGGCTCTCCTGATTATCACGTATGTGAATGGAGGGAAATCCCTGCCCCTCTCTGAGCCTTGGTCTCGTGGTTTATAATGTATGGGTAGTGATGCCTTACTTGCAGGGATGTTGTGAGGATTAAATGCAAAATCCCTTTGTAACCATCACATATTCACAAATACAAGCTCAGTCTCACCTTTAGTCTAACCTTTGTTCCTTACCAGTCATGCCATGATTTCCCTGAATATTTCTTTCCTATCTAAAGATATGGAATAATATTATTTGTCCCATAGCCAGAGCTGTGGGGGTCAGGGAAGGGAGTGGGGCCAATGGAAGATGGTGGTAAGGATGTACACAGTCCCCATGGGCAGAGGTAATCATACTATTCCACCCAGCTCCATGCCACCCCCTCTATCATTGGACTGACAGGACCACTGTGGTAGAGATCCTCCTGTGCTCATAGATGTGGAATAGGTGAATGCACTTAAACTTGAATTGAAGCCTTCATCTTATATAAAAACTGCTGTTTGAAATTTTAACCCTGCTATTTTGGCTTCTGTAAACACTTGCTTGCTTAAACAATTAGAAAAATAAGACTACTCCCATTCCAGAGAGGCCATAAACTATGCCCCAGACAGAGTTGTCAGTGCTGGCACCAGGCCAGGCCTTGAGATATAGTCTCATTGCTCCTTCCCAGCATGCAGGCCTTCTTTCTCAGAAGGCTCAGAAGTCTCATTCTAAATTTGGGAGACAAAAGTGCTAGAAAAAGTATAAATAGAGAAAGTTTCCTCCATGTTGGAGGGCTCAGAATTTGAAAGACACATTTTTCTGTGGGCCTGCGCAGAATTTAATAATAAAATGTAACTCCCTTTCTCTAAGCGTGGCTTGGTTTTTTCTCCGGTCTTCTGTAACAGAATCTCATCAAGAGGGAATACGAAGGCTGAGGAGGTTTTGGAGTCCTTGGGTTTCATCACTTTTGCAGCTGTTGTTTATCACATGCAGATAACCATGCCCTGGGTAGCAGTGCCTTGCACATAGTAACTGCCGTCTGCATTTGGCAAGAGGAAAGAAGTAATTGCCATTGAAAACAAAAACTGATTCTGGCCTCATTTTGCCCTCTCAGGGAATGCTCAGATTAATTCCGGCTCAGGACTGTGATTATTTTACTCAGGAAGACACACTGATGGGTGGGCCAGGCTGAGAGACAGACCTGTGGACTTGCTCTGCGTCCAGGGACGTGGCTGAGAGCGTGGATCCATGTCACATGTGACTGACTAGGAGGAAAGCGGGCACCACATAGGACTGAATGCTGGCACACCCCTGAGCAGCAAGATGCTTTAGTCCCTTAGTCTGTAGTGTTCTTCTCTGTGCTATGGCGGAGTGGGGGGTGGGGGGAGGCATGCCCACCTTGGTGGGTTCTGGAGGATCACTCAGTGGCTAGACACTGGGTACAAATCCTTTTTTTTGTAATTGCAATTAATCTTCATTGCTCACAGATTCCATACTGTCAATTCATCTTGCATGCGAAACATTACTGTAACATCCAAAACAGTACTCATGGTGCCTTCCCAGTCACTGGTGAGTCTATCCTGAGTGGTGAAAAATTGGAGTCACCATGCGTGTTTCCAGCTAGGGTGAGCTAAGGCAGGGCTCTGCCTTCTTGTCTCAGCTTCTAACTATAAACAAGGGTCATTTTTATGGTCCATTTAGTCTGCATTTTTGTGCCTTTTGTTTGTGCTGTTTTAGCTGCTCAGCAGCCCCAAGCATAGTGCTGATGTGCTGTCTAGATTTCCTAAAGAAACTGCTGTGGCTTACAGAGAAAATGCATGTATTAGATATGCTTTATTCAGGCCTCGGTTACAATTACAGTGCTGTTGGCTGTGAGTTTACTGCTAATAAATCAACACTATATATTAAGTAAGGTGTCTTTAAACAGACACACAAATAAAACAAGGTTATGTATTGATTGGCTGATGAAAATCTGTGACCAGAGGTTCAGAGGAAGCTAACCTTGTCATTTCCCCTAGGAGCAATGTCTCAGTATGTGTAACTTTATAAAATATAGATAATGCAAACATGCGAATCTACTTTGATATCCATTCTCTCAAGAAGGAAATTGCAAGGTTGGGGTTTTGAAGAACCAGGAAGATATAACAGTGATCTCTCTCTGTTTCTTTGTCTCATCTCTTCTCTCTCTCAGTATAGATAGACATAGATTCCAGGAACTGACGGGAGGCCACAGAATCCCACAAAAGTTTTTCAGACTATGAAAACTCTTTCTTTCTGGCTACGAATGACTCAGACCTGAAGGAAGGTATCTTTACCTTGGTGAAACAGAGATTGGTGAATTCTGACCAGTAGAGAGAGGTTTCTCTCAGCCATGTATATATACTAGAGGCCTGATGCACGAAAATTCATAGGCCTTCCTTCTCCTGGCTGCTGGCACCAGCTTCCCTCTGGCACCCAGGCCGTGGGCTTCCCTTGGGCTGCCCTCAGGCACTGGGACCTGGACTGGCTTCCCCTGGGCCACCTGTAGGCACCCAGGACCCAGCTGACTTCTTTCTGGCCCTTGCTTCGTCAGGAAGGACATCCAGAATGATGTCTGGAAGATGTCCACTCTGATTAGCATATTACCCTTTTTTTATTATAGATATATAAATAATATATTTTTATTGATTTAGAAAAGAAGGGGGAGAGAGAGAGACATAGAAACATCAATGCTGAGAGAGATCCATAGATCTGCTGCCTCCTGCATGCCTCACACTGAGGATCCAGCCCACAACCCGGGCATATACCCTGACCAGAAATTGAACCATGACCTCCTGGTTCATAGGTCAATGCTCAACCACTGAGCCACGCCAGCCAGGCAATCAACACTATATATTAAATAAGGTGTCTTGAGGAGAAATGGGCTGATGCACCAAACAGGTTTGTGTTTCATGTGAACCTGATGTTCTGCTGTTTCTCTGCTATTCATGTGGGTTGATCCACATTCAGGATGTTTTAGAGAATTGGAGAAAGTGAAAGTAGGTTTTGCTTGCATACTCTTAACCTGGCTTTAGCACCTAGGAGTGAAATTATTGTATTCATGCTAATAATTCATCACATCCAATGGGATGACCTAAGGAAAACAATGACTTTATGTTCCTTCTGTGTCCCTTCACTTACAGTAAAGAACAGAACTCGTTCTTGTTTCTGCTCAACATCACAATGTAGAGTTGTTTTTTTAAGACATTGGGAAACCTCTAGCAATTTCTGTCTAGGGACTATACTGTCTGATACAGACTCTAAAGTGCCGTACGACCCTTTCAAAGAAAGTATGACCCCAGAAACTAAAGGGCTTGGGCATGTCCATACTGGGCCTTCATAATAGAGCCATTTTGTTGCATATGCTACTTCATGCGATGCAAATAATTACAATTTTTGGATTTGAGGCCAGCAACAAAAATCTAAATGCTAAGCTCCTAAATTAATCTTAGTTCACAGTTCCCCTCTATCTGTCCACTTCTCTCTCCCCATCTGTGTCCATCCCAGCCTGTACTTCATTTATTCATTCATTTCCTCCCACCTCCCTTGAGTACTTATGACATAGAAGGAGCTCTAAACTGCTAGATGCTAGGGAAAAGTCCAACCTTATAAAGACAGTTTTATTCAGTACACTTGTTTTCTCTTAGGTCTACTAGAAGTTTTCTCTACATCTCCATTCATTCTGCATTCTTACCTTTTTATTTCATTGAATAACTATCCATCAAGTGTGTGTAATGGGACCAGAGAAAGGTGGATTAGAGAATTTCAAGTCAATAATGATAGTCTCTGCTTTTAAGTAATTTATAGTTTAGTGGGTTTGCATCTTTTTCCTCCAGAAGACATCTAAGTCTTTGTACTTTAATCTTCTTAAGTCTTCATCTTCATGTGTGAGCATCCCCGAACTTTTTGTCATTATCTTTCATCTCATTTCCTTTGCTTTCTGTCTAAGCAATTTAATTCCTCTTCCATGGCTTGCTTTATCAGCTCTTTAATCACCAACAAATGCATCCCTTTAATCCTGACCTCTCTGTCTCTGCCAAGGTTGGGCCCTGTATTTCCATCCCTCTGCTGTGCAGTTTTCCTTGGTTAAGACCAATGAATGACCGCATGCTGCTCTGCTTATGAAGAGGGGCTTAGGAAGGAGCCTATTAATTGAATGACAAACAAGTTCATGACACATGTCATAAGGAATCTTAGGAAACTTACTAATCAAAGAACTCTGGAGTTTTTGAATACAATATTTCAGTAATCTAAGCACTTGAGAAGACACTGGATTAAAATAAGATTTTTGGGTTTTTTACAAATATAACAATATAACACTTGCCCATGTTTTTATTTTATTAAACATATTTCTTTAAGTCAAAGAAGTGGATATATTTGAGAACAAACAAAAACTTCGAACAGAAAATCCCCTCCAAAATAAAAATGTAAATTTCAAAGCGAGTACACTAAAGCCCCCCATTGTCTTTTAAGTGTATTTCTATAATCCCGCTAACAGAGAACTTATAGTAAATGCTCATGTTTGATCTGAAGATTTCAAATAAATGACTCAACAAGTTTAAACTGAAATCTTGATCCACTCCATCCTCATACACACCTGTTCTTTCTCCTTTTTTCACAGTCGTGGTTGATAGCACCATAAAAGTAAAATATGCACATTCCTTGAAAAATCAGATGTTAGTATTAAGTAAAAAAATGAAGATTTCCTCATTCTCCATTCGTATTTTCCTTCCTGAGTCCCACTCCTTAGTAGGATTATTTATTTTTATTTCTTCTAGTTGTTACTAAAATAATAAACAATTTATTATTACACTAGAGGCCCGGTGCACAAATTCATGTACAGTGGGGTCCCTCGGCCTGGCCTGGGGGATTGGGCCAAAACTGGCTCTCTGACATCCCCCAAGCAGTCCCGGATTGCAAGAGGGTGCAGGCCAGGCCAAGGGACCCCACTGGTGCACGATCAGGGCCGGGGAGGGACAAAGAAGGTTGGCCAGTTGGGGAGGGACCGCGGGAGGGCTCCAGGGCGTGTCTGGCTCATCTCAGTCCCTATCAGCCAGACCTCAGCAGCAAGCTAACCTATCGGTTGGAGCATCTGCTCCCTGGTGGTCAGTGCACATCATAGCAACTGGTCGACCAGTCAACTGTCTGCCCCCTGGTGATCAGTGCACATCATAGTGAGTGGTTGAGCGGCCTTAGCATATCAATAGCATATTATGCTTTGATTGGTTGAATGGCTGACAGGTTGACCAGACACTTAGCATATTAGGCTTTTATTATACTAGAGGCCTGGTTCATGAAATTTGTGCGGGGGGGGGGGGGGGGGGCGGAGGGGAAGGTGTGTCCCTCAGCCCAACCTGAACACTCTCCAATCTGGGATCCCTTGAGGGATGTCCAACTGCCCGTTTGGGCCTGATCCCATTGGGCAGTTGGACATCCCTTTCACAATCCAGGACTGCTGGCTCCTAACCGCTCGCCTGTCTGCCTGCCTGAATGCTCCTAACTGCTTCTGCCTACCAGCCTGATCACCCCCTAACTACTCCCCTGCCAGCCTGGTCGCCCCTAACTGCCCTCCCCTGCAGGCCTGGTCGCCCCTAACTGCCCCCCCCCCTGCAGGCCTGGTCACCCCAAACTGCCCTTCCCTGCAGGCCTGGTCCCCCCAAATGCTCTCCCCTGCAGGCCTGGGTTCCCCCCAAATGTCTTCCCCTGCAGGCCTAGTTGCCTCCAACTGCCCTCCTCTGCTGGCCCAGTCACCCCTAACTGCCCTCTTCTGCAGGCCTGATCACCCCCAACTGCCCTCCCTTTCAGGCCTGGTCCCTCCCAACTGCCCTCCCCTGCTGGCCAGATCACCCATAACTGCTCTCCCCTGCTAACCATCTTGTGGTGGCCATCTTGTGTCCACATGGGAGCAGCCATCTGTGTGTTGGAGTGATGGTCAATTTGCATATTACTCTTTTATTAGATAGGATAGGACTATAAGCCCAATGCACGAAATTAGTTTCAGAGGCTTGGTCCTCGCAGCCCCAGCTGCCTTGGCTGGCCCTCGCAGCACCTCGCAGCCCCAGCTGGCCCTTGTAGCCCCGACTTTGTCCAGAAGGTTGTCCTGACCAGGAATAAACCACTGAGCAACACCAGCTGGGCCATAATCAAGCAAGATTTTTTTCATCCCAGAAGACTACATGAAGACATATGTTCTTTTATGTCTAAAATTTCTTTATTTTTTTCTCACACTTTGTGTTGTGACTAGGAAGGAATCCTGGGTTTAAACTACCATTTTTTGATTCTTAAAACTTTATGGTCATGGCCCTGCTGTTTTGTAGCATTTTTTGATATTTTATTTTCTGTCATATTCTTTCTTCTCTTCTAGAACTCTTTTGGATGGAGGATGGCACATCTGGGTTGATCCTTTAAGACTTTAATTTTATGTTACATTATTTTTTGTTTGTTTCTGTTTTGTGTTCCAGGGTATTTTCCACACACCATACTATTATTATTTTTAAAAAAGTTTTCAGTCATCATATTTTTAATTTCATGAATGCTTCCCTGTCTCCCGGTTAACTATTTTATATCAACCTATGCTTATCTTGTATAATCTGATATTTTCTCAAAAATCTTTGAGAATCTTCATTGGAATCATTTTGAAAGTTCTCATATTTTGTGGATTATCTCTGTTTATCCCATTATTTTATATTCATTTTGATTTTTCTATTTTGTGCTTTCTCCCCACACATGTTTTAACTCTCTTAGTTATTTAAACTTAGCTAAAATTGCTTTCTTTTATAGTTTAAGTTTGTTTCTCTCATATACAGGGTATCCCCCAAAAAATGTATATATACTTTAACAGCTCATAGCTCAAATTTTAAAATGAAATATATTTTAATAAACATTGCCTTTATTATTACTCAAAGTGTGTGTATACTTTTTTGGGGGACATCCTATAGTGCTGTGCATAGGAGAGCTATTTAGAGTATAGATATACAGGTATATCTGTCTTTGTCCCATGGCTATCTTTTGGTTGCTAATGAGATGAGGCATTGGTGGCAGAAAAGGTCAGGGGTGCTACCTAACTTCAGAATGAGGGCTGACTACCAGGGTAAGCAACCAAGGGACTATAAAGGGCTAGAACTTTCAGCCCCGCCTCAGGAAGGGGAGGGGAGCTGGAAATTGAGTTCAGTCACCAGTAGACAATGATTTAATCAACCATGCCTACTCTGAGACCTCAATTAAAACCCCTAAACAATGCCATTTAGACATTTCAACTTTGAATTCATGATTTTCTCTTGCATCTCATGATTCCTTCCTCACCCAGCAATGGCTACAGTACATTTAAGTATAGTTGATATACAATCTTATATTAGTTATGTTAGCTTCAGGTGTACAATATAGTGATTTGACACTTTTATATTTTACAATGGTGATCACCTTATAAGTTTTAGTAATCATTTGTCACCGTGCTAACTTATCACATTATTATCCTCTATATTCCCCTTCACCCTTTTCACCCATCTCCCACCCTCTCTCCTCTGGCAACCATTGCTTTGCCTCTGTTTCTATGAGTTTGTTTTTGGAAACTCATACAACTCAATAATGAAAAAAACAATCTGATCAAAAAATGGGCAGAGGACATAAAAAGGCATTTCTTCTTTCCCTTCTAATTCCAGGCCACACCCAGCTCCTCTCCAGCTTCGAGGCTGAGTGTAGGATCCCTGCTTATTTTATTCACTTCTGTATATGCTCATCTCCTACTTGGAGCAGTACGTATGTTCCTGGATCTTCACAGCTCATCCCAAGTTGCAGTTCACACCACCTTGTCAGTGGCTTTGCTGATGACTTGACTGAGATTCAGACTTACCTCTTCCCCAGAGCACTTTGTCCACTCACTCAACAGGGGACTCTCAGTTGGCATGGATGTTTATTGTATTTACCTGTTTAATTCAGCATTTCTTTCAACAGGACAGTGTCGGGGGTCTGTGCTTGTTTTACTCACTGCTGCATACCTACAGCCTAGTACAGTGTCTGGCTTAGAGTAGGAAGTCACACAATGCTTTTAGATTAAATATGTAATGAATGGTGGTATTTCAGGCATTGGTGAAAAAGTATAACAGGAGATGTGAATGTTATGGAGTTGGGCCTCCAGTCCCAAGGGTGCCTTCTTGGCATCCCTCACACTATAAAATGCAGGCTTACTGGTCATCTTGGCCTCATTAGAAGAAATTAAATAAAACTAGGGCAGGGCAGGGAGAGTGACTTGTATAGGGTAATGCAGGAAAATTCCTCTGGAGTTGGGAGAGAGCCAGGTCCTCAGCCATAGCCTATCCATTGGAGGCCAGGTCCTCACATTCTATTCCCAATATAAGCCCCCTCCGGGGCCTCTCAAAGTTCCAGCCGCACTGTGATCCGCTGGCCCAAAGGGAAAAGCTCTGCCAAGTTGAGAGTTTCCAGGACACTTTACCTACAGTTTGGCTTGGGGTTCCCACTCCCCTTCATCACTGCCCCATGGACTCCTGGCCTTAAGAGTTCAATCTTTTCTCCTGTTCAGAAAGAACCAAAGACTTTTTTTTTTTCCTGTAGGATTTTTTAAAATCTTTTTATTTTTTTCTTTATTGATTAAGGTATTACATATGTGTCCTTATCCTCCCACTACCCTCCCACCCCCCTCTCCACTCATGCCCTTGCCCGCCCCTGGTGTCTGTGTCCATTGGTTAGGCTTATATGCATGCATACAAGTCCTTTGGTTGATCTCTTCCCCTTACCCCCACTATCCCCCCTACCTTCCCTCTGAGGTTTGATGGTCTGATCGATGCTTCTCTGTCTCTGGATCTGTTTTTGTTCATCAGTTTAGGTTGTTCATTATATTCCACAAATGAGTGAGATCATATGATATTTATCTTTCTCTGACTGGTTTATTTCGCTTAGCATAATGCTCTCCAGTTCCACCCATGCTGTTGCAAATGGTAAGAACTCCTTCTTTTTTACCACAGCATAGTATTCCATTGTGTAGATGTACCACAGTTTTTTAATCCACTCATCTGCTGATGGGCACTTAGGTTGTTTCCAAATCTTAGCTATGGTAAATTGTGCTGCTATGAACATAGGGGTATATATATCCTTTCTGATTGGTGTTTCTAGTTTCCAACCAAAGACTTTTAATTCCACTTTTCTACTCTGGGACTTTGAAATCTTCATTGCTTTGCTTTTGTGGGTTTAGCTTGACCTTTAATGTTCTCTGGGTAGATTCGTGTTATTGGAGGGAACAGGATTTTTGATTCATGAGAGAGAATGGAGAATAAGCTTTGGAATTCAGACCTGTTAGCTTTCTGTGAAAAACAGCTAAATGACTATTAGCTATTTAGTGTGTAATGATGGCTTAGCAGTATTTACCACTGATTTAGGATCCATTACCTAGCTCCATTACCTAGGATATTTTCCCGACTTAGACATTGCTCAGTTCTTTAGCCAACAGCTGTCCACATTTTTTAAAGTCCTGAAATCTCCAGAAATTATGATTTCACATTTCTAATTGGCTCCTTTTACTGTTCAATCAAAAAGGCCTCTTGTGCCTTGTAGCACATGTCCCAAAATGAATTTATGCACATCACAAGCGAGAACACAGCGAAGGGAAAGTACAGGTCCTCCTTCACAGGCCAACGCCCATTACCCCTATCCCTGACGCAGCTGCATCTGGAGCAGGTGTGTAATGGAACAAGGGATGAGCACACAGGAAAAAACACACGAAGAGAAACAATGCTGGAAGGAACAGGCCTGTGGGATTCAACCTTCCTCATCTCCAATAGCTTGCTGTAGGCGATATGGCATTATCCTCCTACTTGGTGTTGGTTATAACATCTTATCATTTGGTGTGTTGCAGAGGTTGCCTGTGGGTTCTGCTATGCTGGTGTGCTCTCTATGTTATCATAGGAAATGTGTTGAGAATTAGTGACTATAGAATCATCATTCTGGAGGGAAGAGAGAAGAGCCCACATAAGAACTCAAAGGTCATTATTCCCTGAGGCTAGTACTTCAGATGGAAGCCTGAGCATTGCAATCACTCATTCATTGTGACATTCCAGAAATAGGAATTGATTTGGGAGAACAAAGTCAACAGAGACACAGTTTCTAGTCTCAGTGGTGTATATATTCTTTAAAGTTGAGAGTCTGGGGAGATGAGGAGTGAAGAAGCACTGTTGGGTTTGTAATAATAATCATCAAGGTGATGATCTGATAATTTATGGCTTTCACCTAGAGGTTTTAAGGTTTTACAACATAGGCCCATGGAATTCTCTTTACTAGTAGAAGCAGAAGAGGTAGACAGTCTTCTGACACCGACATTTCAGATAAGAAAACTGCAGCTTGGCAAGACTTTGCTTGCTTACTTGTGGTCACAGAGCCCAAAATTGTTGCATTGAAAACCTGATCTTTCTTATCTTCATCCTACACTTTTAACTACAATATTAGTGAGTTTTCAGTGAGGGGGTGGGAAGGAGGTTGGGATTTCCGATAACATTTATAGCTTTATCATTCTACAACTCTGTAACATACACAACTCAGGGAGTATCAGTGGAGTCTCTGAGAGATGACACACATTCTGGGCATGAGGCCCTTGGGCTGCATGGTGAAGAAGTTAGAGCTCTGAGCTTGAGGTCAAAAGGCTGTGACTGTGGTCCTGCCTTTGCTTGCTACTGGCTGTGAGATCTTGGTCTCTTATTCTTTAAAGTGGGGTGATATTACCAATTTCTTCTATTTCTGAGCACTGAGGAGTAGGAGGAATGAGCTGGTGGGTAAGAAAATATTTGGTAAACTCTATTGAGCTTTGATATTGTAAGGAAGTACATTATTACATGTGTAGTAGACACTGTGAGGTGTGGCGTCTGGTTTATGAACTAATAAAGTAATGACAGCAGTCATCCATGACTGCACATTATGTGGTAAGCAGTGTGTTCAGTACTTAGTGTTTTCATTTAATCCTCGAAAGAAACTCTTCAAGGTACACATTATTACTCTTCGTTTTATAGAAATGTGCAATCTCAGATTACTCCTTTCTATTTTATAGCAACACACCATCTCATAGAGTCTGAGTAACTGGATTTTTGAAATGAGGCAGTAGATGAGTTAAGAGTCAAACTCAGGTCATTCTGATTTTAAAGCTCCTGCTCCTTCTACCATGTTGCTTTTATTAGACATATTAGCCTAAAATTACTGCTGAATGATAGAACTGGAGGCTGTTTTGGAGGTCATCAAATCTGTCAAACCACCTATTAAAATCTTCCAGTAAGCAAATGCAAGGCATGATATTGACAGTCTATGTCTAAATCATGGATTTTCTGGTCAAGTAGTAAACACCCAGTGGAAGTTGCTTGAATAGGAAAGGGGTTTCACTCGCTTGCATATATGTGAAAGCAAGCCTGAACCAAAGGCATCGGGCAACATCATCATGATTCATATTCTTCACCTCTGAGCTCTGTGCTCCTTTATTCTTTCTTTTTAAAGTATGAAATGCTCATGATAGCCCTACACTTACATCATCCTTGCTGTGGGTAGTCCCAGGAGAAGAATTCTTTCTTCCATCTTAATCTGATTCTTCCAATCCTCAGACAAGTCATGCAACCCATCACTGAAACAGATACTTTATTCAGGGGATAGACCATGTGGTTGGTTGGGGCCTGGCTCACACACATTCACTCTGAAACGATGTGTACTGAAATGAAGGGGAGAAATTATTCCTGAAAAAGACATCAGGTTGCTGTTAGCAGAGGACGAGGGTATGACGGTGGGAAGGCAAAACCAATAACTATCCCTCATTGCCTGCAAAAGTCCAAATCTATTTGGAGAAGTCATTTAAGTTGCTTCTTTGCTGGATCCCTGTCTTCATATTCTCCCTTGGCATGTTAGAGGTAGGCTCTATGGCTCCTGTTTTGGCATAGTGCTATGTGATACCTCCCCCTCCCACTCAGTATGATACCTGGGAATGTTGGTGTGCCAAGCATAGAGAGATCCCTAGCAGGTAGCTTAGTGGGCAAGAGCACATGACAGACATGTATGATGAGCGGAGACACTAAGCACCAATATGTTCTTACTGGCGTTGGTGGACAACGGCAACCACACACAGGTGACATAGAGACTGAGGGAGAGTAGACCCTCTATCCACTGGAACCACGTCTACATCTCACATGCAAGAAAGATTGATCCATTGTCTCTCTTCAGGAAACTCTCTCAGAGGAGCTGTGAAGCTGAAAGAGCCCTTTAGAGAAATCTGCCTAACTCCTGTTTTGGATGTTTGGCCAAATTGAAACTGAGTAACCTAACTGGCTTTCCTAAGATGATACAAACAGTGAGACACACAGCTCAGGTTCCAGCTGCAGACCTTGACTTGACACCCCCCTGAAGGACAGCTGGGTAATGTAGGTCTTCGGGAGCACACACTTTGTGAATAAGTGAGAGCCTGGCATGCAGTGAGAATGGCCATGTCTGCAGAGAAAGCACACAGTTTTGGCCTTGAGTGTTCCCATAAACATTGCTGTGCTGGAGGAATGGTTACAGACCCAGACCTTAATGTTTGTGCTCCTGTTCTGCGTTAGATTAAGTTAAATATTGTTTGTAGATGATACAGATAAATCGGCTCAACCATGAGCCTGTCTGGATGGTTAAAAGGGTGCTGTTTATTTCTCTAAGAGGTTGCCCAGTTGGTTAAGAGGGCTCTTGGACTATTGCCTCATTTCACACACAGCCTTCCTATTTAGTTCAGGACTTGACTTCAGAGAATGCACTTAACTAATTTGCCTGGTTGTCATTTGTCATGCTTCTATTGGACTCAAGTGTCCCACTGGTAGTGAACTTGTCATCTCCCTCCCCCCGACGCCCTTGTGCCAAGGATGGTGCCAGAAATCTGTGGCCATTCCATCAATGGAAATGAAATTCAGTGTTTAAAAGAGTGATGGATTAATTAGGAAATTAGCAGAGGTCTTCAGGCTTCACATGTATGAAAGTGTAATTGATGAGTGACAAGGAACAGTTGGTCCCTGTGTCCACCAGACAAGGAGAAAAAGAAATGCATGTAAAGCTGTTGGAATGTATATTATTCATTAGGAAGGATGAACTGGCAATGGTTGTGGAACTCATTGAAATGCTTTTGGCTGAAGGAAGGACATTGGCTTTAAGAACCTTCTTGGCTATTCTTACCTGTGTGACATTGGAAATAACCACTGACCCTTTCACCTTATCCTCTGTGGAGTACTCTGAGGTGACAACTGAGCTCATGAGGCTGTGGGGAGAATAAAAATTATGTGATTCATGAAGACTCCAGCACAGAGTTTATACATAATAGTTGCTTTGCATGCTAACTCTCATTTTTTCTTTTCTTTCTTCACCTTAATATTTAATAATTTATATTTATTCAAATAAGTGAAATAGGCTCCCAAAATTAGAAAATAAGAGATGATGAAGACTTGAACTAAGTCAGCTTAAATGGAGAAAGGATGAGAAGGATTGATAATATTGAGAAAAGTTGGATGGACTGGACTTGGTGTGTGAATGGGTGCAGAAGTGAAGAAAGAAGAAGAGACAGTGCTGGTCCCAAGATGGGACACACTGGAGAAAGGCATGGTGCATTGCATTCTCTAGGTAGATCAGTAGGTTAATAATGTTCTCATGGGGCTAAGAAATGACTCCTCTTAGAGTGATTTCTGCAAATCATGGAGTCTGCACCAGAAATGGAGAGGTTTTATTTTTCTCCCTCTAAGTCCACAAGGCTCTACTGCTGTGATTTCAACTTGGCTTTGCATCAGAATGATCTGCAGTACTTTTTCCATATATAGCTTCCTGGCTCTAATTCCAGAGATTGTGATTCGTTGGTCTGGGGTGGGGGGCTTTGGCACCTGCATTCACAGGTGAACTCCGGAGGTGATAATGAACAGCCAGAACTGAGGATTACAAAAGAGGAAGACAGTGTTCACTGTCAACCTTCTATCCACTCAAGACATGTTTCCTAGCCTGTCACCTAAGGGACACACTGGAGCACTCTGAGACAGCTGATGCCCCATATTTTGCACCTGTTCTCATGGGTCTTTTGAGTAGCTGGTGTCTGGGTCAAATCACTTTGCTTCCCAGTCTCAGGGTCTGGATCCCTGGGGTTCTTGTGCTGAAGCATCTGTAGTGGGAAAGTGGGAAGAGTTTGCTCAGCATGGGAGTCTTTAGAGTTGGCACAGGAACCAGGGGTGTCTCTTCTGGGCATCACTGGACCTGAAAGCAAGTGAATATCCATGATTATATTTCAATCATAGCACTTCATTTTCTAAATAATAAAATAGGTATAATTGTGCCCTTTTCTCCTATGAGAAATGTAGTCTCAGAATTCAATAACTTTCCTAAGGTAAACCAATAAGGAAAAGTCAGATCTGAGTTTATATCTGAATTCCTTTCCCTCCCCTTGCCCTTTGCCTTTCTTTTCTCTTCTTGCCATATCATCTGTCTGCGTCTTGCACTACATTCCAAGCTTTTTGAGAAGATGGCTCATATACTCAGCTATGTTTTCTTTTTATATCTAGCTCAGTATTTTGCACATAGTAGATGTTTTTCAAATGTCTAGTGAATAAATGAATACTTCGTTTTGTTTTCTTAACAGTCTCATTGCCTACTTTGCTAATAGAGTGAAAGTTCCCAGAGCATAATAATGGTCCTACATTCTTCTTGGTGTCATTGGAGTGTATACTGTGCAAAACTGTATAGTCAGCACCGAGTGCTCATGAAGTACTTGGAAATGAATGCAAGTTGACTATCTAGAAAAAGGACATTAGTTTCCACACCCACACTGCAGTCTTACCCCGAGGCTCTACTGGTTCGATGCAAATGCTCAGGGGTATCTGGGATCCATGACTGGCCGAGTGTGGGCAATTGCCCAGGACCTCATGATTTCCTCTCCCGCTCAGAGGCCAAAACTGCAGTTATAGAAGTCAGCCCCAGTCCAAAGAATGACCTTGGACCACATTAAAGGATTGCTCTGTCCTCATTCTGTTCTGGCTCCAGAAAGGCATGATCTCTCCCTGGGCCTCAGACCATGTGACTGGCACCTGCCAGGGGAGGTTTGGCCAGGACAGGAGGCTGTCGCTTGCTCCCTGCCTCTGACACAGCATGGAGCTGATGACCTGGATTTAACTAAAGCTCATGCCATCCTGGGGGACATCTTTCAGGGTGCAGACCTCGAGTTATAACTTTAATTATCTTACCAGCCTCAGCTCATTGTACAAAAGATGCTTGGGAAAAATATTTTCATATGAAGCACACAGGTTTATTTGATTTTAGTTCTATCAATCTCTGCAAAACACCTCCCTCAGTAAAATGTGACCCAACTATGGCCTTCAAAATACTCTTTTAGATATTGATACCTTGTTATGAGGGACCCGGCCCCTGGGATTTTCTAGGCAGGCTCCATCCTTCTCACCAGCTCTTCTGGTGCCTACATGCATATGACTTTGCCATAATCCTACCCAAAAGTATTCAGCCCAATGACTTAGACCCCAAAACTGTGACTTACAGCCTGTCAAGTACACTTAATAACATCATGCAAAAATGATGGATTACTACTATCACTACTATTATGATAAAACATATAACACTAAACATGTATTTGGAGAGAAGATATTGAGCGTGCATTCTAGAAGCATGTTCTTTGGGTTTGAATTCTCAATTTGCCACTGACGAGTTTAGGGTTTCTCAATTTTAACACTGCTGACATTTTGGGCCATATAATTCTTTGTTGTATGGGAGGAGAGGGTTTGTACTATACAATGTAGGATTTTTAGTGGCATTCCTGGACTCTACCTGCTGGGTGTGAATAGCACCTTCCCAATTCTGACAATTTAAAAATGCCTCCAGACATAGCCATCTGTCTCCTGGCCTGGGGGTAAGGTAGGGTGGGAAAGGGCAGGATGACTCTGGGTAATGGCCTTGGGAAATGTTAAACCTCTCTGGGATTTGATTATTTTTTAATTGTAAAATGTGTACAATAAAACCCAATTTATCCTGTTGTGAAGACAAGTAACACAAATTTATTAGTATAACTTGGTATAGAGTAAAACACAATGAATACTAGTTACTAACATCAGCTATTTATCATTGTTTACATAGCAAAGATATGAAGCATAGTTAGAGTATACAGGCCATGCTAACATTGGAAAACTGGAAATAAAAAGTTTAAGTTGTTTTCCTTCAATTTGCACAGGAAGTTTGAATCACAGTTAGATATAGAATGATCAGATCTACATATGCCAGGGTGATCATTTGAATGACATTGCCAAGGTCCTAATGCTTGAGGTAATTTTTTTTTTATTATTAACCCTTATATCCAAAGAATTTGTTTATACAAAACTTGCTCAAAGCCTTAATATGAGTGTAAAACAACAAACAATTGATTCTTTTAAAAATATTGAATTTAAAGTAATTAAAGTCTAATTTGGCTTACCCCTTAACTATAGAGCCCCCTCAGGAATTGTCCGAGTTGTTCACTTGGAGGGCCATGCATGGCCCGAGATCATAGCACAAGGGATTTAAGGGTGAACCTCACAAGGTGTATATACCTCCAGCAATTACCTAGAAATCTTGAGTGTGTGCATTTTCCCAGGTTCCATAATATTAATCCAGTTCTCAAAGGGCTTTCTCACCCCCTACAACAGTGGTTCTCAATCTTCCTAATGCCGCGACCCTTTAATACAGTTCCTCATGTTGTAGTGACCCCCAATTTCATTGTTACAAATTGAACATAATTAAAGCATAGTGATTAATCACAAAACAATATTTAATTATATATGTGTTTTCCGATGGTCTTAGGTGACACCGGTGAAAGGGTCGTTTGACCCCCAAAGTGGTTGCGACCCACAGGTTGAGAACCTCTGCCCTACAAGTAAAGAATCACTTTGCCTTGTTAAGTTAGAATGAGAGGTCAGTCTGGTTGTCTTCAGATCTCTGTTCTCAGGACTTCAATTTTCCCATCTGTAAAATGGGTGTGGTTGAACTATGTGATCTCTAAAGTCCCATTGTATTCTAACATTCTATAATTTAAAAATTGAGTCCTTAAAAGTCGTACTTCATTTACAAGACTATTGTCAATCTGCCCAAAGGCACTACCAACCTAAATCTTCTCCAGAAGCATTTGCTTTTCAAACTCTCAGACTTACTATGGTGCCCATGATTTCACTTGTTGTTGTTTTTGCTACACACAGGAATATACATGCAAGAACTAGGTTTATGAAGTGTTCTACCAGATAACAGATATCAGAAGTGGCAAGAAAGTCTGAACAGCTTAAAGAGACCAGTCAGGCTTGGTGCAGGAGGCTTATGGGCTGCTAGGACCCCAGTCTTGAATTTTAGCAGGAAAGGAAGTTATGAAGTGGATGTGCTTTTCACTAAGAGATATTTATTTTGCCCCCAGAAGCACCTCTCTGGAAGTACCCAGTGGGAGTGAAAGGATGATGTTGACCATACAGACCCTATTGCTTTGATTTGGGGGAAAAGTCATAAAACATGAATTTCCTGGTTTTGGTGGTCCCTAAGTACCCAGTAATGTAAAGACTGTTTCCCCTCTAAAGAGTAAGTAGTGCACTCATATTAAAAAAGAAAAAAGGCAAAATAAAAATAAAAAAAGGAGTTCAACTTTTAGAGGCATGTTAAGTTCAATGCTGAAACCTTAGAAGACAATGTATTTTTTTCCTCAAGAGCATGCAGTTAGAAAATAACTAATTTCTGTTTAAAAGTCAATTGCTATTAATAAATTATCTTCACCCATAATAGATAACAATAGTATATTTATTTATGTTGTCATTAAAATATCATAAAACTCAATTGGGGAACCAAGAAAACAATTTCACAAAAATTACACTATAGTTTTATAGGAAGAATACTTTAGTTAGGTGATATAGATTGTCGCTAGTGTGTCATCAGACTCTGTCTATCAAACACAAATGTTAAAAGTTTAGATGTAGGATCTATTTATCTTATGGTTTATTATAGGACAGTGCTAGAAAGTACAGTCTTACCACATGCTTTGGTAAAACTAGGAAAACCAAAGATAATCCAGATAGCACCAGGAAACACATTTTGGTTGAGTAATAGGTACTTAAAAAGGAAAAACAAGGAAAGTAGGTAGAAGTTATAGCAAGGCAGGTTTTATTTAAACTTAGTGTAGGTTTTAATAATTTCTACTGTTTAACAATGGTAGGGTTGACCAACCATCCCAGTTTGGTCAGAGCTGAGGGGATTCCCAGGATGTGAGACGTTCAGTTATAAAACCAGAAAAGTTCTGAGAAAATTAGGAGGGATCAGTCACCATAATGGCAGACTGAGAAAGTTTTGAAGGAATGAGTGTACCATTATTAGAGGTGATGGAGTAGAGACTGCCTGACCAATTCTCAGGGATGTGTGAGAGAAGCTTTTTTGAGGGACAGGAGTATGGGCTCCATAACCTCTGTGGGAGCCACCCAATTCTGGGACACTGAGATAATGTAAAAAAAAAAAAAATCTATGGTGGAACCAACCTCACTGGTAAATTCTGACATTATAAATCCTTCCATATTTAGCTTTTATATTTAGAATTTAAGGAATTGAATTTTCTAAAAGGATTTCTCATCCCTTGGAAGAATTTCTGCAATAAAGCTATCAATTAAGAAAGTGTTTTCAACAGAGGCAGATGTTCAGTGTATTCATGAGGAGATAAACAAAATAAAAAGATTTATGCTTTTGTTCTATATCTAGCACTCAGCAGGTTTAGACAATTTCTTTAACCTTCTTGATAATTTTCTCACCACTGAAATGAGGATAATAATATCTATTGTGCCCATATTATGGAGTTGTCAGGAGGACCATATAAGCTAGTTTATGTTAAAGCATTATGAACTTCAAAGTAGATCAATTTTATTGCAGATATAAACAAATATAATTCTCCCTATCATCCCAAGATGTTGACAAGGTTGGTATTGTGCTCATAAGCCAAGTGTATACAAGTTGCATTATTTAAAGTAGGCTACACTATGGTAACAAAGAGATGGCATAACATATAGCTGATATAGCTCTATAGAAGGTTATTTCTGGTTGGTGTTCATTGTTCACCTCAGCATTTAGAGACCTAGGTACCTTACAACTTAAGGCTCTGGTGCTCCCTGGATTTTTACTTTCTGTCTTCATCCAGTCAATAGGACAGTGAAAAGAGAATATGGAGGTGACACCCATCAAGTCCATCTACATTCTACTGGCTAAAACTCAGTCATATTGCCAAACCATGCCAGAGAGTCTGGAAATTGTAAGCTAGTGTGGACCCAGGACTGTTGGAAGGACCATGGAAGGTAGGGTGTGTCAAATCATTGGAGCTATGATGCTCATGCATATAGGTTTTAGATTTATTCAATCCTAGTGGCCCGGTGCACAAAATTTATACACATCCAAAGGGAATTAATTAGAGGATATATTTTAATATTGCTATTTGCCCTTTCTCTATAATAGAAGTATCAGAGATTAAAGAAAATTAGTAAAATGTATGTGAAAATCTTCCTCCTGTCAGAGTCTGGGGTATGCTGCGGGACCCAGAGTAAAGTCCCCGCCCACCTGCATGCACCTCAAAATTGCGCGAGACCCAGACCCAGCCGGCCCCACCCCCATTGGGCAAGATCCAGACCCAGCCAGCACCACCCCCATCAAGCCCCGCCAGGCAGGGGGTGCAGCCTTAGGTCCCCTGGCCTGGCACCAGGCAGGGGGTGCAGCCTTAGGTCCCATCAACCCCCACCATGTGGGGGGGGGCAGCCTCAGGGCCCCTGTTAAGATGCCAGGTGGGGGGTATGGCCTGAGGTCCCCTGTCAAGCCCCACTGGGCAGGGGGCACAGCCTCAGGTCCCCTGCCCCAGCCTGGCACCAAACAGCCTCAGGTCCCTGCTGATTGCTTCTTACGGCTCGTTACGGGAACCCCGCCTCTGCTGTGGGTGCAGTCATCTTGTGACAGCGTGATGAAGTGAGGGCCAATTTGCATATTACCTCTTTATTATATAGGATTATTCTTACTGTCATCCTGGAAAGCTTGACATGAATTTTAATTTAAATGAATAGTCAATAATCTCTGCCTCAAAATTCTCATGAGTAAGCTACAATTGAGGTTAATGTTTAACACTGTCTTGTATTTGGACTTACTTCCTGTTACTAGCCAAGCTTCACTACTCAAATGTGCCATAAGCAACCAGGAAATGCTTGGATGAGACTGAGTGTCAATATTCATCGCTATATATCTATTCTTTTTCAATTAATTAATTTTTCATTTATGGAGCACCTACCATGTTCCAGACATGTTGCTAAGGATTGCATATCCAATAATAGAAAAAACATGGTGCCTTGCTGGCCAGCATGGCTCAGTGGTTGAGCATCAACCCATGAATCAAGAGATCACCAGTTTGATTCCCGGTCAGGATGCATGCCTGGGTGGCAGGCTCAATTTCCAGTGGGGGAGTGCAGGAGGCAGCTGATGGATGTTTCTCTCTCATTGATTTTTCTGTCTCTATTCCTCTCCCTTCCTCTCTCTCTAAAATCAATAAAAGTATATTTAAAAAACACACAAACAAACACAACCATGGTGCCTGCCATCAAGGAGCTCAGAGACATTATTGATTTATTTCCTGTGGTTTCTCCAAATATTTTTATTTCTCCTATTTGGTCTATATCAGTCCAATATGCATGAATATTTAAACTGTTCACATAAACTCTGTGATGAAATTTGGGCTTCATATCAGAAAATCAGCCCAATCTTCTTTCATATTTTTGGTCCTTTCCTACCCAATAAATATCTGTCTGCTGCCTTCAGAAAAGTTTCAGTTTAGTAACATGTACTAAACAGTGTGTATAAGAAAAGCCTAAGGAAATAACAGTTCTGAGCTGGGTTATAAAGTTGCTTTCCACCCTCTGGTATCAATTGGATGCTGAGCTTGCCACTAATAGAAACTGTGTCTCAATTAACTTAAGCAAT
This sequence comes from Myotis nattereri, assembly GCF_964212035.1. NCBI lineage: Eukaryota > Metazoa > Chordata > Mammalia > Chiroptera > Vespertilionidae > Myotis > Myotis nattereri. Next base: position 225,297,810 of record NC_138075.1, read on the forward strand.
AAGAAAGAAAGCTAACATTTCCCATAAAGAGAAGCTCAGCCCAGCCAGTGTTGCTCAGTGGTTGACCCTTGACCTATGAACCAGGTGGTCAGGGTTCAGTTTCAGTCAGGGCACATGCCCGGTGCAGGGGTATGCAGGAGGCAGCTGATTGATTCTCTCTCATCATTGATGTTCCTATCTCTTTCTCTTTCTCCCTTTCTCTCTGAAATCAATAAAAGTGTTAAAAAAAAAAAAGAGAGAGAGAGAGAAGCCCAGAGCTAGAACAGTTCCAACGTTGATATCAGAACTCAGGAATTATCTATGTCAACACTATTACACAGTATGTTCCCTTTCAGGTACAACATGACTGCTCTAGTTTCAATTTTCCAGACATAATATCCAGGAAAAGAGGAAGGACCATCTTACTCCAACTACACCATTGTAGGAACAGGAAAATACTTCACAGAAGTTGCCTATCAGATCTCACCTTTGCCCAAAATGTGGAAAAAGGGTTTGGACACTGACACAGAATTTCTCTGGACTAATTCTAGAAGGTCCTTCAACATGCTTCTGAGTCTAACCTTAAATCTTGGTGCTGTTCACACCAATTCTTATTTCTATCTCAATTGTGATTCTCTGGGTGCCAAGCTCTTTGCCTTCTACTGGAAAAATATCTCCATACAAAAGCCAACCCCTATGTTTCAAATTCTCAAAGCAGTGAATTTACTGACTGAAATCTGTACGATGACTACAATTTGCCTCTTTCAATATGGTAAATATCTTGCCCACAAAATCTGTGGAATTCTTGTCTCTTGAGACATATGAAATTGACCTGGACCTGGTCCTCCAAAAGATGATTGTTGTGTTGGCAAGGGGATGGATGGGATGACCTGGAAGGTCTACTCCAGCTCTAATTTTGATGATGTGATTCTAACCAGATGGGGCCAATGGCATATTCGACGTCTATTGATGCTACCTCTGTGATTTTCGTCCTGGGTTTATTCTTCTGGTAACTGTATATTTTCTTTGGCCGGGCTCTCCATTTGTGATGCACAGCATGTGCGTCAAAAAGCCCTTTGTGTCTCACACGGAGCAGGCTGCAAAGTGTTTGTGAAGGGACTGAACAAATCTAATGTCTGCATCTACATTTTCATTTTCTTATGGAAACCCTGCGATCCTTCACAGATTGTGGCTTTTAGTGTACTTTATTTATTTGAATATGGCCAAAGACATGGCTTCTTAATGTTATGGTGTCATGTCTGCGTGTGAAGAAAAATAATAAACCATAGTACAGTGTCATGCCATGTATGGTTTTCCCCTAATAAGAGAGCAGGACAGCTATTAAAGAGCAATTTAAAGATAGTGGAATAAGCATTAGGTAAATATAATTTGCTTGAAGAGCAGATCTTTTATGACTTTAACAATTATGCATTAGGCATTACATATTACTTGGAAATATGCACTATCTATGTTTCCAGAGGTTTCTTTCTCACCTACTCATGCTACACTGGGAAAAGGAGTGAAAAACAAGCAGGACCCTACTGGTAAAAGGACATGAGGGATTTCTTTGTAGTTCATTTTAGGGTTCATCGACACACACCACTGTACCTCATCGTGAGCCCTGCCCTGAACTGCAAATGGAGGCTGGCTAGAGAGATAAATGCATTTGTACTTGGAACTATGCTAGTCAAACACTAGACATATTTTTATTTTTTAAAAATCTTCTTTTCCGTATTGAGATGCAACACATGGTATTCACTGGTCTGACCATCTTCTTATGCTGGGGCCTAATGACATAGCTTAGAGGATAAATGATGACATTGCATATAAGATAAAATCTGAGTTTCTCAGCCTAACATATAACATTTCTTTTTAGTCAGACCTCAAGTTATATCTTCTAGTCTCATTGCACCTTGATATTTCTCTAAGAATGCTCACCTTAAAAACCTAAAACCATTTGTCATTCCCAAGTAAACACTTTCTTGCACATCTTATAGCTTTGGCCTACTCTTCCCTTTGTCTAGGTTTCCCACCCAACTCACCTGCTTCTAAGGAACTCCTATTCATCCTTCAGAACACAACTTAAATATCACTTCTTTAAATTTATCAGGCATCTCCTCAACGCTGAATTCTGGGCTTGTTCCTACCTCCATAGAGCTAGTTTAACTAAGTAGGAAAGATAAGAAACTCGATACGGAATTATTATGCAGCATGCATTTTATGATAGGAGTTGTACAGATTGTCTAAGATGATACCACAGTGTAATAGAGTTTTCAAGAAATGTCATCTTGACCCAGTTCTGAGACTCAGAGGTCAGTCAGTTCTCCTTCTTGAGAAGCTGATGAAGTCCATACCCCCAACCACCTCAGTTACTGGGCTGTCACATTCTGGGCCAGGATACACCTGCCCTAATCTACTCAGAGCTGGATACCAGACAATGAAGGACAAACCCTCTGGCCCAGAGTCTGCTGGAGTTGCTCAGACTAGCCACCCAAAGCCTGCTTACTGTGCCTGCCTGTTCCTTCCCACAGGAACCCCAGTGCAGGTGCTCGTGCACTTTCTCTTCTCCTCTTCCTGGTGCCTGACCTTGGTGCTGTCCCTATGCCCTGCAGGGCATGCTGGGAGCTGAGAGTCACAAAACTGTAAAACCCCTTCCAGTTTCTCTCTCTCTTGATATGCATGTGGCCTCGCCATACCTAGCCCAAGGTAGCATGGTTAAAATAAACAGGGCACCTATTGCAAATTGGTGGGTCCAGAGGTTGAGACCTGCCCTAAAAGACGAGTAGGTGTGAACCAGGTGAGAGATGTCAGTGGGATGGGGAAGAGTTGATGAGGGCAGTGGAACTGGGACAAGTAGAGAAAACAAAGTGCGTGAAGGTTCAAAAGAAAGGCCACATGTGATGTTCAGGAACCGAGAAAGTGTCTCTATGGCTGAGTATGGGGTTTCTGGGAGAGAGAAGAGCAGAGGATAGAGGGCAGTGGGGTCCATCCACAGATGGAGTTAGTGGTGGGTTATTGAACAACAGCACCTGGTTTACACATCTAACATGACGTATCTCACCCTGTCCTCTGTTAACATTTTGTCCCCTTAACTAGATGTAAAACTTCGTTTTTTCAAAAAAAATATATTTTTATTGATTTCAGAGAGGAAGGGAGAGGGAGAGAGAGATAGAAGCATCAATGATGAGAGAGAATCATTGATCGGCTGCCTCCTGCATACCCCCTATGGAGGACTGAGCCCCCAACCCAGGCATGTGCTCTTGACCGACGTTGAACCTGTGACTCTTCAGTCCGCAGGCCGACACTCTATTCACTGAGCCAAACCGGCTAGGGCTAGACTTAAATTTCTTGATGGAAGGAATCATGTCTCATTCATCTTTGTATCTTCAAAACCTGACAGATATGTTTTTGGAATGTGAGTTGAAGGATTTATTAAATTAAATTTACACAGACTGGCAATGTGCTCATGGATGAAATAAGAAAAAGCAGAATGCCGAGGCCAGTTTGGCTCAGTGGATAGAGCGTCGGCCTGCGGACTGAAGGGTCCCGGGTTCGATTCCAGCCAAGGGCATGTACCTGGGTTGCAGGCATATCCCCAGTGGGAGATGTGCAGGAGGCGGCTGATCGATGTTTCTCTCTCATCGATGTTTCTAACTCTCTATCTCTCCCCCTTCCTCTCTGTAAAAAATCAATAAAATATATTTTTTAAAAAAAAGAAAAAGAAAAAGCAGAATGTAGTTTTCAAAGCCTAGAATGAACTGGCCTTCGTCTTCCAATGTGAAGTTTCGTTAGGAATTTAGAAGGCCTAATTCTTACTCGGATGCCTGCTAATATGTGATTTCAGGCATGCGGTGCAATCCACTCACTTTTTGTTTCTTTAGCCATAAAATTGTTATAAAAATACATAGCTCAGTGCAATTTTTCTTTTGGTGAATTAGATATTGAATGTAAGACACCAGCATAACATGGACTAATACTAGTAAGTGCTTAAGAGTATTAGTTTTCACAGCTTTCTCCTTCCCCCTCTCACTCATCCCTGGAATGCTGATTAGAGGTGTTTTATAGCTGTTTGTGTTGAGTTGAAATGAAGACTAGAACAAACCCTCACATTAATGATATAGTTGCCCACAAATCTTTAGGAATTATTGGTTTAGAACTATAAGGGGACTAAAAAAAAGTCCTTGCCCAAATCCTATAATACATACCGAAAAATGGAAAACATACACAATATTTTCTATTAAAGTTATCATCAAAGGCCTGAATCCTTCATTTTTTCGTCTAATCTGCTAGATAGCAAACACTTTGGGTCATTATTGATCTTTGTTCTCTGGTGCCTCACAGAGTCTGGCACACAGTAGGTGCTCAATAAATATCAAATAGTGAAAAGGCAAACTAGTGAATAAATATCATGATATTACACACATTTTAACTTTTGGCTTTTTGATAGTTGCCTCATGTCCAATTCTGTATCACAGTGATTTTCTCAATTATGTGAAATTTAATGTAATACACTAATCCTTTGTCCAAGTTAAAATCATGTTCACATAGCCTGCTATTACTCCTTAGGAATGTTGTCCATACCATATTTCTTTTCCCCTGGATCCTGAAATGATCATCTCCACCTTGACAAATTAAGAACTTATTGCATGTGTCTCTTAACTGAATAAGATTTCTAACAGATATTTGAACCATTAATTGTCTCTCCACGACCATGTCAAGCATGACTGTAAAAATATATGAGAAATGCATCACCATTTGTTTTCTCCAGAGAAGGACTTCAATGGGTCCTCACAATTGTTTTGCCTCACATTGGTTTGTGTCTCCCTCCATCATTTAATGTCCAACAATGGGAGGATGTACCTTGGGAAGTAATGATATCCATTCCTGACATTAGAAGCAGGATTTGGTTAAATTCTGTCAGTGCATCTTTCACTAGCAGAAAGGTTGAAATAATTCCCCTTTAGTATTCTTTCTAGAAATAAAACTTCAGCAATTCTTGACACTTTGAGGGAAGATTGAACTCTTCTAAAAATTCTATTAGTCAAAGCTGAATAAGCCCCAATTCTGGAAAATATTTAAATGATTTCTTTGCAGTTATTTTAGCAATAATGGAATTCAGCTCAGGAAGTTTATGTTAAATCCAATCTCACTGGCATTTTGGTGAGCTTTTTACCTTGACTGATGGACGATAAAGAGTCAAGGCCTCTCCCTGAAGTGCACCTCTTGGGTTACCCCCCACTTGCTCTGGCTAAAAAGCCCACTTCATGTAAATGAATGTTTTATGTAACATAGATCCCTATCCCATTTGGATTCTTTGTTATCAGATTGGACTACTCAGAATAAAAAATACAGTAGTTAATATTTACAAATATTGACTTCAGTCTAGCCCTCTGGAACTTGAAAAAATAGTTTCTTGATTTTTCAGCGATAAGTCAGGAGGACTGTTTCGGTTGGACAGTGCACAGTTCAATATTTATGCTCCGAAAGCTGGCTTGTGGGGAGGTGTGCAAATATTATTAGTCAAGTTATCATTAGCAATTTTTTAATACAGCATGAGCTTTTGTAGTAACACCAGACTGAGCAGGGTGGGAGAAAGACTTGAGCTGCAAATCCAAGCTTTGCACTCACAATCTTGTCAAACTGGAATAATAAATTCAGTTCAGCTGTCATTTACAAAATATGTCTTATACTTATGCAAATGTCTCTAAGATACTGCTGGATGTAGAAGAAATCTGGGAGAGTAGAAAGATACTAGAGTGATCTGTGTGGTACTGGGAAAGTCTTGTAATCTGGCTGTTCCTTGCTTTTTCTGGTAAATGGGAGCAACAATTTCTGCTTTTTGAGTTCTTAATGTGATGATCTGATGTGACTGGGTATGTGGAAACAACAGTTAATCTGCAAGGTAGTTTGGTGTGACTGAAGTTGAAAGAATGAGATGTGGGAGACAGAGTCTGGCCCCAAGTATTGTCTCTACTTCAATTGACTGGTCAACAGATTGGGTACCTTTCATTTAATACTCAGCCTCTGGGGATGTGCACATTCATACCATTGCTTGGGACTTTTCTTTCTCATGTCCTACTTAAGGAATTCCCACCTTAGGTCATATTGTCTTGGGGAAATTACCTAATCTAGTAAATTTATTTAGGCTGAGGTGCTAATGCATGGTGATAGATGAATGCCATGCATTTTCATCTGCATATGGGGATGGCAAAGTCTTTGGATAAAAAACAAAATAAAAAAACATATTATTTTTATATAATAAGTATAATAAATAGGCAGATATATTTAATATACTATATAATATATGTGGAGATTTAATATTATGCAAAGATACTGAGGAAAATTGAATTTTTATATTAAAGAAATGTGGATATATTTTAAATTAGAAAGTCAAATCCACATGAACTTTTTTCTAAAAGAAATTATATATATATATATTAGAAAATATAAAATATAGCCCTGTCCAGGAATTGAACCATGACCTCTTGGTTCATAGGTGGACACTCAACCACTGAGCAACACTGGCCAGGCTAGATGAACTTTTGAGAAAAATGGGAAACTTTAAGTGAATTTCATGCCTTTTGTGGAATCCTAAGGTTTAGTTTCCACAGCTCCCAGGGCATGAATAACTTTCCTCTGTCATTAGGGACCATCAAGGGAAATGTTTCACAAACAGTGGCTTGAGTTGGCTTCTTCAAAGTAATCTATTTATGAGATGCTCCTGGAAGCCTCACCTTAATAAGTAAGACTTTATAAGCACTTCAAATATAGATATTCATGGATTATCCACACATGTCACAGATAAACTGAGATGCAGAAACAGAGAGACAAAAGGACAGACATGAGGGGGAAGAGTCAGGAAAGAGAACTTTTGGGTCCCTTCAAACTACTCTAATGTGGACAATCATTTGACTCCCTCTTTTTTGCCTAGACGTTCTAGACAAACTAGAGATTGACAACCCAAGTACTCTCTAGAGTGTCATCAGAAGTTTTGAATAGGGGCATCTTAGAGGGGTCAGTCTATTTAAAGGGGGCCTTTAAGCTGAGTTGACATGACATGCATATATTTTTATTGTTCATAAAATGAAATAGATAATAGAAATAGGATCCCATAAAATAATAGAAGGGAAGGGACACCTTGACTGTCTTGATCTATGCTGACATCCTGGGATATTTTAACACTTTAGACATCCCTGGCAAGTAGAGGATTCAAACCTTGCTTGGTTTATAAAATCCACATGATACGATTGTTAAAATTTCACATGCTTAACTTCTACCCCAAACTTAACCAGTCAACATTTCCAGGCAGAGGCCTGAAATTGTATATTTCTATTAACTCTTCCCAGTGATTCTTTGACTCAGAAATACATAGAAAATACAGGGTTAGTAGAAAGATATAGAAATTTTGAGCCCGAGAGACCTAAGTAAGCATCAGCCACTTGACTAGCCATGTAATTGTGAACGTAACAATTTCTAAATTTTAGCGATAGAAGATTATTAGGCATACATCCTGCCTTTGAAGATATCACAAACTAGTAGAGGAGACACATATAAAGATAAAAATATGATAGGAACATATATTAGTGACATGAACAGTTTTAACAATTCTTCATTTCCATGGGTTTAGCTTCCAGACAATTTTAGAAGCAAACTCTTGTGACCCATGCATTGCAATTATAGTTAATAATCTTTTCATTCAATCTCAACAATACCATTGAAACCAGGTTATAATCCATCTTATTAGTCTTTTACATAAAACATATATGAAGTCTTAACTTACTTTGCCAGCATATTTTACATGGCAGCCTCTGATATTAACTCACTGCTCCCTTCTAGCACTTATTAAATACTTCTTCATTGATAGATTGCAATGGATTTCTAGCCCCCAAAGAAAAAAGGGAGATTATTATTTATTAAAAATAAATGAGGTGCCATGTTCATTATACTAGTGTTGCGTACTCAGAGCTGCACCAAGTTGTCTTCTGAGGACTTGGGAATAAGACAAATAAGATTATCCTCTGAAGGCTAAACTGCAGAGTCTGCACCTTGTGGGAGCAACTAGCCAAGGCTAAAAGAAGCAGCCTAAAATGTAAGAGTGGAAATGACTCAAGTGATGATTCCAATCTGGAGGTAGCTAGCAAAGTCCAGGGTATACATGCACAGTAAGGTTGAGTCACAGACAACAGTATTAACAAAACGAAGAAATGGAGAAAGTGCCACTAATGAAAATAGTACATCCAAGAGAAGGAAGCCAATCAAGACATGGTCAACATATTCCAGCATGGACTGGAGGGGAGGGCATCTTGGTCAACAGAAGTTGGGTAGGACATTCTTAACTTGTCAGGTTTATCTCTATATTGTAAACATCCATAAGTTATCTTAGAGGAGACTGTCTTCAAGATTGTTACATTCCTATAGCTTGACTGTCACCTCATCTAAGTCAACTTCTAATGAAGATTTAGATTCTCAAGGGGATGACAGCAGAGAGGGCATCCACTCCTCATGAAGATTTCAAATAATCTCATCCCTGGGAAACAGTTTTTTCCTCATTAAAAATGTTGCATCTACACCTTAAATTGTGCATAAGATTATCTCAATCCCCTATTTCATACCTTGTGGAAAAGTTCAATACTCCCTAATATTTCTGAGAGTTCTTCATTGTGGGTCAAAGAGGTCATGCTTATAGTCTCAGGTTCAACAATTTTTGTTCACAACCACAAAAATGCACAACACACACAAAGATAGAGTAGGCATGGAAACGTTTCCTAGAGTTTTGAGACAATGGCACCTTAGGTCAGTGTAAATAACTGTAAAGTGCACATAACATATCCTTGTCTTCTTGCACCATCCTAGGTGTTACATTTTATGCTACCTCCCTCCCCCACTCTTTCATTCCCTCTCAGAACTACTACCTACCTACCTGGACACACACACACACACACACACACACACACACACACACTCACTCACTCACTCACTTTTCCCCTGTCTTTCCTATCCACAATTCAACTGAGGTTTTAAAATAATTGCCAATGAGTACCTACTTACATTTTTAGATAAATTGATATGTTCATTCCAAACTCAGTTTTGAGATTGAGTTCAAGTTCAGATTTCCAGCTACAGTAGCATTCTGTTACCAACCTCCACTTTCTATGCATTTCGGTTAGTTTGTCTGAAACTGATCACCTCTGGGACTGTCATGACTAGGTCACTGGGCTTTTGGAGCCGGGATCCAGACCCAAGAGCTGAGGTGCTGCTCAGCTTTAGCTGGACTGTCTGCCAGTCACAGTGCAGGCATTCTTCTCTGTTACAGTTCCTTATATTTATATCTTCTGCCATCGCTGAGGCTTTGGTTTCCAGGGCAAGTGTATAGATACTGTCTTTTAATGATTATGGCTCCTCCAGGCATTAAAAATTATTACTGTTCTCATTTTACAGCTAAACTAACTGAGGTTTGGTGGTGTTTAAAGTATTTGCTCAAAGTTTCACAGCATGAAACAGAGTTGGAATTGATCTTCCGGTCCAACTTCATCTTCCTGCTCTTTCTGCAGCATGGACAAAGCTTACATTTGACCAAGCATCCATTTATGTGTCTAGCTGGTACAAATATTCTTTAACCCAAATACAAACCTTCTTTCACAGAATCCTTCCCACAGCTCTGATAAGATATTACTTTAATGTGGGATCTTTAAAATTGTTGTTCTCCAGGAGTTCAAGGAGTCATCCTTTTCAAGGACTAACAAAATTGCCTTCTCTCATCTGTTTCACTTCCAGGACACATAATGCAAACACACAGCCCAGTCATCCCATTTTCCCCAAAGGGGCATGAGGTCAGGCACATGTGGCTATTTGGAGTGAATGTGTCATAAACTAGAACATAATAGTTATGTGCACACGTATACAGCTTGGTCCCAGGAGAGTCACTGCAGCTGAACCTATGCTTTCAAGAGCTGCTGGAGAAAACTGAACCAAGCTAGGAATCAGGATACACAGAGGTCTTTGGCTGCTATTTAGTATGCCTCAAATGGATATATTCAATCATATCTGTAGCTCTGGTTCCAAACACAAATTATATTGATAAGTACCCAGGCTACATTTGGAGAACAGGGATAATCACACACATTTATAGATGTGGTCAGTGTACATTGAACCTTCAGAGGGTCAGTCTCTCTTACTTAGTTTAGCACAGAGTCTGAGTTCAATAAATTTTTGAAGGATGAGACTTCAGTTGGAAATCTGGGTGAAGGCTTCCACATTGTAGGAAAGGGTGGGATTACACCCCACAGAAGTAGAAAGATACTATAAATAAAGATCCAGTTGGAATGGTCTCAATGACGCCTTCCTTACTATACTTTCCTTCTCTAAATCATGATGTGCCCTTTCTTGAGAAGAAGGAGAAGCCTGAGTTATTTCATAGCATGAACAGAGGCATGGTGAGCATGAGGAGAAATATAGGTGTCAAGGTCAGAGACATGTGATTATAAGAGGGGATGCCTCTTTTAAAGAGCTGTGAAGAATTTAGTATGGAAAGAAGTAGATCAGTGAGAGAGCATTGAAGGTGAGTGGGAAGGGACCAGATTGAAGAGGTAGACGAGGATCAGACCACAGAGGCCTTGAATGTTATGCTAAAGAACAAGGGCCTTACCCTGTAGGTATCATCTAGGGGTGAACTAGGAAGAGTTCCTTTGCATGGAATTTTCCTTCTAACCAGAGAAGTGGAATAAACAAATAATTAGCAAAGATCAGGTAAGATGTACAAACAAAATAGATCAAGGTTGAAAGAACATGGTTGTTAAAGCCAGAGAAGCTTCATTCAGGTCTCAGGTCAACAGTGTGAGCTTGGACAAAGCATCAGTTTCTTTTGATAACAATGATGATACTTCCAAGGCTGTTTGTGAGAAACGGCAGTGGATTCCCAAGTCCTTGTCTATGGCTTGGCATATTGTAGTTATGTAAAATGGCATCTATTGAAGGATCTAGATCAGTGGTTCTCAACCTTCCTAATGCCGCGACCCTTTAATATAGTTCCTCATGTTGTAGTGACCCCCAACCATAAAATTATTTTCGTTGCTACTTCATAACTGTAATTTTGCTACTGTTATGAATCGTAATGTAAATATCTGATGTGCAGGATGTATTTTCATTGTTACAAATTGAACATAATTAAACCATAGTGATTAATCCCAAAACAATATGTAATTATACATGTGTTTCCCAATGGTCTTAAGTGACCCCTGTGAAAGGGTCATTTGACCCCCAAAGGGGTCGCGACCCACAGGTTGAGAACCGCTGATCTAGATGGTGATGCCAAGGAAAAGAACTACAAGTGGGCAGACTAGGCAGTTGCTTTCATGGGAAAACAACAAGAATAACATCAATAGTAATACTTGTAAATATATATTGAACTCTTGGAACATGCAGAAACTATTCTAGAGGCACTTTGCATGCATCAATAGTCCCATGGATGATGCATTACATCATCCTCCTTTAGGAGATGAGAAAAATGCAGCAGAAAGAGGTTCAGGAACTTGTCCAGATCACACACCAAACAAGTGTTAGTGCCAGGATTCTAGGCAGTCTTTCTCTGTACTTACACTCCTCACTGTAGCCCTACACTGCTTCCTATAGTGCATTGTAGTTGATCAGCTTCTAGCAAAGCATGTGACACATAGAAATTATACTGTTAATATTTATTTAATATATGGATCTAGGATCTCAATTGGATTTATCTCTTGGATAAGCACACATTACTTCATTTTACGGTTGGGTACACTGATGCCAAGTTTGGCTAAATGAAAACCAGAGGCCACCAAGCTAGTAAGTAGTGGAGCCAGGCCAGGAAACCAGGTCTTTGCAACTCTGACCTAGAGCTCCAATTTTCTTGCCTAGGATTCGAAGACAGCTGAGTTACCGTGCTCTCAAAGGGGTACCCTTCTTTGGTTTCTGACCTATAGTGATTTCTAATTCTCATCATCAGAAACATTCATTTTGAACACTTGAGATTTTTCAGGTACTATCTCCACTTATAATCTCAAAAAAGTGATAATGTTGCATTAATTTTTCATAATACTACTACTATGTATTACATTGGAGTGGCACTATATAGTTCACAAAACCTTTTAGCAAACATGCTCATGTAATTCTTTTTTGTTATTTTTATTTTTTGTTAATTCTCACCCAAGGATATTTTTTCATTGATTTTTAGAGAGTGGAAGGGAGGGGGAGAGACAGAGAGAAACATCAAAACGAGAGCGACACATTTATCGGTTGCCTCTTCCATGCACCCTGACCAGGGCCAGGAAACCTGCAACCTTGACCAGAATCAAACCTGGGACCCTTCATTCCTTGGGCCAATGCTCTATCCACTGAGCAAAACCAGCTAAGGCTGTGATTTTTTTTTAAAAAAAATCTTTATTGTTGAAAGTATTACATGTGTCCCCTATTTTCCCCCCATTGATCCCTTCTAGCCCAACTCCTCCTCTCACCCCAGGCCTTCAACACACTACTGTCTGTGTCCACGGTTTATGCATATATGTGTACAAGTTCTTTGGTTGATCTCTTCCCACCTACCCGCCCACCCCTGCCTATCCTTTGAGATTCAACCATCTTTTCCATGCTTCTATGTCTCTAAATTTATTTTGTTCATCAGTTTATTTTGTTTGTTAGATTCCACATATGAGTGAGACCATGTGATACTTGTCCTTCTCTGACTAACTTATTTCGCTAAGCATAATACTCTCCAGGTCCCTCCAATGTTGTCTCAAAAGTTAAAGGATCCTTCTTTTTACAGCTGCATAGTATTCCATGTTGTAAATGTACCACAGCATGTCATTTTTATCATGGCCTACACTGAATCTAGACTTTGAGACTGGGTTGATTCACTCAGAAACAACATAAACTGATGAATAGCGAAGGCATGGGATGATGGGAGTAAGGGGGAGAGATCAACCAAAGGACTTGTATACATGCATATAAGCATAACCAATGGACACAGACACCAGGGGAGTGAGGGCATGAGCGGGGGGAGGGGGGGTTGGGGTGCAATGGGGGGATAAGAACACATTTGTAATACCTTAATCAATAAAGAAAAAAAAGAAACACACTCCTATAAACAACCATCCAATGCTACTGAACAGCTAGAGTTCCAGGTAATCAAGTAGGTCCATCCTCCTCCTTCCCACTTCATCATATCATCTTTGGGTTTAATTTCACTTTCTTAGTGCTACTTTTATCTTCATTTTTGACCCATCCAAAAATACTTATTTATTTATTATTATTATTTTTTTACTCTGTGCTTGGCATTGGGACCTACATTCTCCTGCCTGGGTTCTTGGTTAATTCATACTTTGTGTCTTGGAAGCTTACATATTATAAGAATAAAGTCCCTGGTCTAGCATTATCTGTCTCAAAGCTGGTGATCAGTGAGCAGTCAGGGGCTGCAACCTTGCTCATGAGTCAGCCTGAGTTTATGTATTTCTCAGATGAAGAAGCAGGCTTAGAGAATTCATGGAACTTTCTTAAGGTTGTAGCAGAGACTACTGGTTTGTCCCTCAAAATCCATTTTTTAAAATTATTTTTATTGCACTGGCTGGTGTGATTCAGTTGATTGAGCATTGTCCCATGCACAAAAGGGTCACCAGTTTGATTCCCAGAGTGCATGCCCAGACTGTGGGCTCAATCCCCAGTGGGGGATGTGCAGGAGGCAGCTGATTAATGTTTCTCACATTGATGTTTCTCTTTCTCTCCCTCTCTCCCCTTCCTCTCCCTATAAAATCAATAAAAAATATTGCAAAATTATTTTTTATCAATATAATATAATTTTTAGTTGGAAACATGGCCTGAAGTAAGACTACATTTCCCCACTTCCCTTGCAGTTAGTTGTGGTTACATGATCAAGGTCCAACCAATGGGATATAAGTGGAAGGCAGACATGGCAGCATGGAGGAGAGCTGTTTTGTACCCCCCTGTTCTCTTTCTTCTTCATCCTCTCTTTCTTGCTAGTGGCTGGAATGTGGACAGTATGGATGAAGTCCAAGCAACCATCTTGAGGCATGAGGTGAAAGCTACATATTAAGGATGTTGGAGCAATAAAATAGAAGGTGTCACCTTACCAGCCATGGACAGCTTACTTAAAAAATAATAATTAGATATTGTCTCTCAGAGTTAACATGAATCTGACTTATATAAGATCACACAGAGTGTTACTAGCACAGCTGAAGTTTTAAGCTCAGTTCTTTTGACTCCAAATTCAGTTGTTTTTATTTTGTAACTGGAACCTCCATCTACCTCATTTCAGGGCTCCTGTGAAGATGAAATGAGGAAACTGGTAAGAGAACATTCTGTAAACTGTTAAGGCCTTATTTATATGTGAGCAGAAGCAGCATTTTGCATTTATGGAGAGCCATGGAAAAATACTTAATGTCTTAGCTTGCTTGTTGGTTGAACAGGTAGGGAATGGAAAAAGCAAAAAGCCATGTTGTGTTAGAGACCTGGATTCCAAATGAATCGGAAACTCCTTTGGCTAACTCTTGGGCCAAAAGATGCTTTTCAAGTGGGGAAGGATGAGTTAGCCCAGAGCGTGCAGGACCTCTCTGACTAGCTGTGGTTCAGTGCTGCTCAAACTTTTGTGTAAATACACCTACAGCGTAAGTAAAATATGAAGGATTGGGGAGCTGAACTCCCCTGGTTGGGCTAGTCTCTGTGTCCAGCATCTTCATGAAGGAAATTGTATTTAGTAATAAGTCAAATTCCTAGTGTTGGAATTTGAGTTGCCAGGGGGGCGAGTGGCCAGGTTTTCCGAAGCTTGTTTGCTTTATGAAGAGTACTGGGGTCAGTCTTTGCTGGCCAGGGATCTCTGACCAGAGACAGGTTTCACACAGGCCTTTTTATATTTTCTGCCTTTAGCTAGGCTCAAATACCGAGAAGTCTTGCTGGGATAGTTTTGCAAGTTGCTCCTTTCCCCCTTTCCACGGGCAGAGGGCAACAGAAGCCATTGCTTAGCAGGAATGCATAGACCCTGACCGCTTGGCTCAGGCTCCTTTGAAAGAGGTGCAGTTGCATCCCAAAGAAACATTGGTTTGGAATATTCTGGAGTTGTCTTCAGTTTTCATAGCATAGTTTAAGACTGATGATACCCTCTTGAGAAATGATAGGGCAGAATATAATCATTGCTAAAGAGATGGGTCAAGGAATACAGTGACTGTTAGGAGCAGGGTGAGGAAATCATAATTATAATGATATCTAACACTCACTGAGCATACTCATGCACCAGGCACTGTGCTAGCCCCTTACATATGTTAGATTAGTATTCTAGCAATATTATGAGATAGAATGGTTAAAAATATTTAACAGCAAGTAGAGCACAGCATCATTATGTGAGAACAGATATTGCTTTAGGGCTTGTTCGAGGTTCTTGCCTACCCAAATATTAACCCTTTAGTTTCCAGATTATGGGGAAGTTTAAAGGGAAGAACAATCATATCAC
This sequence comes from Myotis nattereri, assembly GCF_964212035.1. Taxonomy (NCBI): domain Eukaryota; kingdom Metazoa; phylum Chordata; class Mammalia; order Chiroptera; family Vespertilionidae; genus Myotis; species Myotis nattereri. The sequence goes on from NC_138075.1 coordinate 225,313,273, forward strand.
TCCCTCCCACTCTGTTCCCCTCTCTTCTTCTCCCTTCTCTGCCCTTTCTTCACCTCCCAATTCCTTCTAATTCAGCATTCCAGAGAGTGAGAGTGGCTCTTCTACAGACGGGCTATATAAGCAAGGCTTAGAGTTATGATTTCGAAATAAAGAATGTGAAACTGAATTAGCAGAAACTTGGATTCAAAGAACAAGGAAAAGAGTAAAGAAAGATTGTTCATTATTGTTTAGATCAGCAGTTCTCAAAAATTTTGACCTCAGGATCTTTTAGTATTAAAAAATATTGAGAACCCCAAAGAGATGTTATTTATTTATGTTTACTTATATTTATTTATTATATACTAGAGGCCCAGTGCATGACATTCGTTCACTGGGGGGGGGGGGTCCCTCAGCCCAGCTTGCCCCCTTGCCATCAGGGACCTCTCAGAGGATGTCCGCCTGCCAGCTTAGGCCCACTCCCCACTCATCCAGAAGCAGGGCTCATGGCTGGCGAGCACAGCAGCAGTGGTGGGAGCCTCTCCTGTCTCCATGGCAGCACTAAGGACCCCTCAGGGGATGTCAGCTGAGGGGTCACAGACTGCGAGAGGGTGCAGGCTGGGCTGGGGGGACCCCCTTTCAGTACATGAATGTCATGCACTAGGCTTCTAGTTACATATAAAAATCTGGAAAATCCACTGTACAGTCATGAAAAAAAAAATAAGAGTAAAAGAGGCAAAAAGGTCAATATTCTTATGGAAATAGCTTTTACATTATAAGTCCTTGAAAGGGTCTTGAAGACTGTGGGATCACACTTTCAGAATTGCTGGTTAGGAGCATTTAAGGCTGAAATGTTTTTATAGACTGGAAGAAACAGATTATGTGAATAGATTAGCGGAGAAAAGAGAACCTTAGTGCATTGCTGGTGGGAATGCAGATTGGCGCAGCCAGTGTGGAAAACAGTGTGTAGTTTCCTCAATAAATTAAAAATGGAACTGCCTTTTGACCCAACAACCCTACTTCTGGGACTATATCAGTGATGGCTAGCCTTTTGAGCTAGGCGTGTCAGCATTTTGAAAAACCCTAACTTAACTCTGGTGCCGTGTCACATATAGAAATTTTTGATATTTGCAACCATAGTAAAACAAAGACTTATATTTTTGATATTTATTTTATATATTTAAATGCCATTTAACAAAGAAAAATCAACCAAAAAAATGAGTTCGCGTGTCACCGCTGACACGTGTGTCATAGGTTCTCCAAGAATGAAAGAAAAATTTCTGCTAAAACAAAAACTAAAACCCAATCTATCCTGGCTGGTTACATTTTGTGGGCTAGATGTTTATTCCATCAACCAGGAGCTCTTCTTCATATTCTGACTATCAGATATTATAATACCCAAGGCTCTGTTCGATTGGTTCAGCCTTAGGAATACTGGGACTGTTTTTAAAAAGACAAAACCAGCTCTTGCTTAAAGAGTGCATTGATGTTCTGATGCTTACCTGGATAGTATGGCATTGGGACCACGGCATGTTTTGTTTGAAAGTGGACTTCCTGAATCATGCACAGTGTAGAAAGGAAAAAAATAACATTAAACTTCATCATTGTACTGAGACCTTCATCCTGATTCAAATGTCTTTGTCTTAGGAGGTCTCTGTTCATTCTTCTTAGAAACTTTCCCATGACATTCAGTCCTACATTTTTTATTTTAGTTTTCTCCCGTTTCCAACATTTGTTGACTATATCAAACTTTCATAGAGACGCTTATCACTCAAGGGACAGGTGAAGGCAGATTAGTCTTAGACAAGGTAGGCTACAGATGATCACGAGTTGGCTCTGTTTAGTAGATAAGAAAATTCAGATTACATTGATTAATACAGGAGCACAAACAGGAAGAAATAGGAACCAGAATAGCTTTGACTTGCAATCCCTGCTGCTATAACAGGCAGCCCCCCTAGTGCCCCCTTCCATTTCTGCCAAAGCAGCTCCATCTTCAACACCAGACCTCCAATGATTTCACCTTCAGAGGATTGGAGCTCCCCTTGTCGAACTAATTCATGGTCATTGCATGTGGGTTACTCTGGTTTTACTCTTTCAGTACAGACACAAACTGTTTTGCCACAATTAATGTTTTGGTCAACAATGTGCAGACTTAAAGCCCTGAGTTATATGACTAGGCAAATAAAACCAGACCACAAAATTTGGTCTACTCTGGTTGGCTATGATTCACCCATCTGGGCAAGCCAGCAGTCTCGCTGCTTTCCCCCCAAACCCTAGGAAAGTCAGACTGTTAAATTATAGTTCTTTGTCCCTTTACACAGATGCAGAGTCAGTCTGCTGAAATTTGGGGGCGCCGATATTTAATTTGTGTAATGCAGCGGAACAAGTTCAACAGGTAGGGGTCAGTCCAGTATCCAAAATGAAAGACATTCACACTTCACTCAGAGAAGGATGATCTTCTGCCCATTATCTCAGGAGGGGAGTCCATAAAATTTACAGAGTCCAGAAAATTAGATATAATAAGTAGGACTTTTAGAATAGAGGGGCTCACACTGAAAAATAAAAATTGATTTTATGAATAAATATATTTTTCTTAAATGATTTAGTAAGCTCTGTTTATTCATTTACCGACAGTGTTTAGAATATATAGTAGCCAGTGTGTCTGCAGATATATTTATGTTGGACTGTTTGGCTTGGCTTCACCTCTGTAATAATTTATAACAGTTTCAATGTAAACCTACCACCGAACAGGTCATAAAGGTCCTGGATTTTAACCATCACCGTTGCAGATAAACCCACAGTACCGGTTCCCACCACAGAACTCCAGCTCATCCTACCCAGCCTGTGAAAAGTTTTCACACAGGAAAGTTTACATGCTGAGGAATTTTAATTCACTTTTTTTTTTTTATCTCAGCTCTGTGCATCTTCTCAAAAGAGGATTTTATTCATTTGTGAGAAGTTAATCTCTAGAGGCAATTATTGAACTAAAAACTACATTTTCTCATGCTTTTTAAAATTCATGAGGATTAATCTTTATTCTATGCTGCATCCATGTAATCAACAAATAAGGGCATAAAATGACAGGATAATTTTTATTTTAGGTATTTTCTTAAATTGTATCAATTTCAACCACCTGATGAGAGGCATCTGTGTCTGGGCTGCTGTTTTGCTTTCAGATCTTTCTAGATTTTTTAAACATATTTCCCAGATATTTTAGCTTAGGTTTAGACATTTTTCTAGATCTTATATTGACAGACTCCTAATAACAAAGCTTTCTTATTGTTAATGTATTATAGTTCAGTTATAAGATGAGTAAAATATTAAATACAATTTCAAAAAGTTAGTTTTAACTACCAGTATATTATATTCATTGTGTTGGCAAGTAGAGGAAGTAATACTTTTTCCCAAGAAAAAAATAAACAGCTTTAAAAATAGTTTCCAATATGCATTTGAGAAAAAATGAAGACTTTTGAGGGCGATCAAATTGATAAAGAAAAGACCAGTTAGTGGTGAGTAAAATATACACAGTTTTGTCCTGTGACTTATGATGAAAAAGTCCTGTAAAGGATGTTTCATAATTAGGAATCTCTTACGCCGCGGATATGTTGACAAAACTGGTCATCATACTCTGTTTAGCTAACATATATTGTTCCTGCATTCATTCGACTATCAATTGAAGAAATGTTTACTAAACATCTACTCTGGGCCATGTTCTTTAGCAGTTGTGTCTTTATGTCATACAATTTTACAAACTGGGTGTAGTCACCTCAGTTTTACAGATGATAAAAGTGAATATCTGAAAGGTTACTTGAATCACTGGATACCCACACAGGCAGCACACAGCATAGTACCGAACTGCATGATTTCTGTCTGTTTCCAGAACAATGTTGGTTGGTCGTCTCACTTATGTGATAAGCATAATAGGAATAAAACCTAGAAATGAGATTGCTGAGTCAAGAGTGTTCCTCTCTTAGCTATTAAATAATGTATACTGCTCTCTAGAAAAGTTGTCTGAGTTTACACTTCCAGAATATGAACACCAACTTTCTAAGCAACACTGAATTTCTCGACTTTTAAAAAAAAATTGCCAGTAAAATATGTGAAAAATGATCCACTTATTTTGAGATTGAAAATCTTCATAAGAGACATGTTTTATTTTTAATTTTGAACAGTTTTAGGTTTACAGGAAAATTGTGAGGATAGTAGAGAGTTCTCATAGAACATTTTCCCTATTATGAGTATATGACATTAAAATGGTATATTTGTTAAAATGAATGAACCACTATAGATACATGATTGCTGACAAAAATCCATGCTTTAGTCACTGGTGGACATGGTGGCCCAGCTGTTTTCCTCAACAAATGACATAAGCCTTAAAATGTGTGGATTAGTTAAGCCTAGTCTCTTAAACAATGGGAGCCAAGGGTGTGGTAATCTGAGCCCCATAGGATTGTCCTGTGACTGGTCAAGTATAGGTATACTCTAAGGCTAAAAGTGGAGAGTCAACAGAGAGGGAGAGAATACTTTAGGAAGTTGGGGGATGACCAAGAGGAGTAGGAGGCAGGAAGTGATGAGGCCAAGGTCTCAGATGAGTAGGGTGGTGGGAGCACACATCTGGATGAAAGTGCAGATGGTGTGGGAGCCACTCCAAGGATGCCCCTGTGATCCTACCTCCTGATATTTGCACGCTAATGCTGTCCCCGTCTACATATATGACACCAATGTTGATCTAGTGGCCAGTAGCATATGGAAGAAATTCTGGCATTTTATTTCAACTATTATTTTATAAAAATACTCCTTGCCCAGGTGTGCTCCCTTTCTCTCTCTGTGATCACTTATTTTGGAGAAAGTCAGCTGCCAAGTCCTGAGAACAGCTAGGAAGTCTTCAGAGAGGCCTATGGTATGACAACAGAGGCCTCCAGCCTGACAAAGAACTGAGACTTCCCAGGGACTGTATGAGTGAGCTTGGAAATAGATTCCCCCCAGATTTCACCTGACTGAGTCCGAGTTGATGACGTGACTGCAATATTGTGCCCGATCCTGGGTCAGTATCACCCAATGAAGAAATTCGTAAGTGCCCAGTCTTCTAAAACTGGGGCTGATGCATGTTCTTTTAAGCTGCTAAGTTGTGGGGTATATTGTTGCATGACAATAGTTAACTAATACATGTGGGTACGGACAAAAATAAATATAGATATGGAAATCATATTGATTAGCTAATACTTGCAGCCCCAAATTTGCTGCAAGTAAGAGGTTTTAGTAGAAGTGTTTCAGTTCATTGATGACTATTGAGTTAGTGCAATGGAAAAGAGCACTAACTCAACTGAAACAAACAAACAAACAAAACCAAAAAACACACACACACAAACAAACAAACCTTGAGGGTCTAGTTGAGGTTGAAGACCATCCATCTGATTTGTCTAGCCACCTGGATGGTGGGGTTTTGCTCTGCCAGTGTGGTGGAAGGCAGGACGTATTAAATAATTGATAATACCTATGAACAAGGAGAGTTCAGATATTCACCATGGATGCCTTGCTAAAGATTTCTCAGCTGGTCATATGCTTACCTTGTGCATGCCTGTTTCACTGTGACAGTGTATGTTGGCTCATCTGGAAACTTGTCCCACCCTGAAGTTATCATCTCACTTTTTGGTCTGGTCCCTATTCTCCTAGACATCAGTTTCCTAACCTCCCATTTTAACAGCTCCCAACAACCCCATGAGGTCTGCCTGTCATGAACTGTCTTCCCGAGTTGAAGTTCAGGAAAGCTAAGTGATTAATATAGAGTCCCACAGCTAATCAGTGGCAGAGCCAGGCCTAGACTTGGAACTTCTGGCTCCCTGACCTATGCCAACATGCTTTTTCTTTTTTTCATTTTTTAGGTTTTTCTCATTAGGACTATGGCAGACCAGACTTAACAGGTACACTGGGAGCAGGCCACTGAAGGATGATCAAATTGAGGTACATTTAGGATTTGTGCATCCTACCATCTTAAAATGTTTTTCTAACATTTGGGGTTTGGCATAGCAAAGAGTGCCAAGGTTCCTTTCCTTTCATTTTTAAACCCGCATGTATTTTCAGGGAAATTAAGCTCATATGTTTCTGATTCATTTACTGTATAACTCATCAAAATATTGTTTTATAACAGTTCTTGGCAGTCCATGAAACCTTTTAAAATATGGACTTTTCCCCTCTTGCTACCAAGGAAGCCATGTTTTACCAAGAGTACAGCCCCCATGAACTCCAAAGGGTTTTCTGGACTTCACATGGACACTAAAGACTTCATTGGGTTCCCTGTGATCAGCAAGGATGCACTGGATATTCATTATGCATTGGATGTTTTGGGATCTAGATTTATAAAGATAAATGAGAAGTTGCCTCCAGGTTTCAAAGAGTTGTCATGGTGGAGATGGATAATGAAGACAGTAAAAATATTTGTTGAGCACTTTGAATGTGTCTGCTACTGAGTGAAGCCTTTCATAAATATGACCTCATGCAATCTTCTTAACCACTGTATGTGTTGCTATCCTAACTTTATACTAGTATAGAAAAGCTGAGGCTTAGAGAGTTTACTTAGTCAAGTCCTACGGTTGCTTGGCAGTGGATCCAGGAGACAATCTCTGACAGTTTGATTGCAGAGCGCTGTCTTTTAAGCTATTATGGAGACTTTGCAGTTAAGATACAGTGAGGCTAAGCTAATGTGCAGCCTGTTGGAGGTAGAGATGGAACCTTGTTAATGGCATATAATTTATTTCTGATTAAACTTCAGTTCTGCCCAAGAACTATTTCCTTCTAGCTCCTTTGCTTACCTTTTGGACATTCTTTGTCAAAGATCATGATTATGGAACAAAAAGTCTAGCTAATGCCTTTTAGGTAACTTACCTGAGATGTCAACTCCATGACCACTCAGGATGTTCCTTCTCATGTAATCAGGCCTTCTTGGAAGAACTCTGTCATGTCCACACTGCACATGACAAGCTCCACACTGTGTATGAGAATATCACTATTTATATTGATAATATAGGAAGAGCTACCATGTTTTACATGTTTCTTTATGCTGGACACTGCTAAATGCTTTCCTTAAATTACCTCATTTTAGCCTAACAAAAGCCCCATAAGTTATGCAGTGTCAGATCCTCATTTTCTAGATGAGGAAACTGAGGCATAGAACATTTGTAAATACTAACCATTAAGAGATAACAGTCTCTCACATTCGGTGGTGTGGGATTTGAGAAATGAACTAATGATAAGAAGGATCAGTAAGAATGATGAGATATCTGGGATGAAAAAGACCTATGGATAGAGCCAACATTTCCCAAATGAAGAACTTACAGTATCAAAATAATGTAAAATAATCTGATGATCTATCTATCCATCTATCTATCTATCTATCTACCTATTTATCTATCATCTATCTATTTATCTATAGGTATATAAAGGGTGTCCCCAAAAATATGTGCACACTTTGAATAATTATTAATTCCAAAGGATTAAATCTGAAAATAAAGAAACACCAATTGAGCTATCAGCTATAAGTTTTGTATACATTTTTGGGGGGACACCTATATGTAAAACAAAGAATATGTATATATATATTTATAAGCATAATAATTAAATACCCATTAATATACCATTTAATTTAAGCCTTCATGCATTAGCAATTCTCTCCCAGTCAATTACTATGTTTATTCTTCCTTTTCTCTTTAAAAAAATAATTAATGCTATTTATGTACTACACACAATATGTTGTTTAATTTTGTTTGTTTGTTGAGCTCTATATAAATTATATATATTCTACACATTCCTCTGTGACTATTTAATTTAAAGGATTATGTTTTCAACTAGAGGCCCAGTGCACAAAAATTTGTGCACTGGCAGCGGGGTTATCCCTCAGCCCCACTTGTGCCCTCTCACAGTCTGGGGCCCCTCGAGAGATAATGACCTGCTGGCTTAGGCCCGCTCCCGGGTGGCAGAGGGCAGGCCCAAACCCTAGGTACCTGCCCCGCAGCCCCTGGTCGGGCTCAGAGCAGGGCCAATTGGGGAGTTGGGGCACCGCCCCCAGTCATGCACAGAGCAGGGCGGATCAGGGGGTTGTGGCACCACCTCTGTCACATACAGAGCTGACTGATCAGGGGATTGAGGCTCTGCCCCCTGTCATGCACAGAGCAGGGCCCATCAGGGGGGTTGGGGCTCCGTACCCTGTCACACACAGGACAGGGCTGATAAGGGGGTTGGGGAACTCCCCCCTGTCATGCATGGAGCAGGGGGTTGGGGCACTCCCCACGTCACACTCAGGGCAGGGTTGATGGGGAGGTTGTGGCTCCACCCTGTCACACACAGAGCAGGGCTGATCAGGGGTTTGGGGCACCTTCCCCTGTCACGAACAGAGCAGGGTGGATAGGGAGGTTGTGGCCGCACCCCCAGTCACACACAGAGCCGCAAGGCGATCAGGGGGTTTGGGCGCTGCCCTCTGTCACACTGCTCCAGGGGCCAGGAGGCCTCAAGGCTCCGCTGATCCCGGGTTCGGGAGGCCTCACGGCTCCGCTGATCCCAGGTTCGAGAGGCCTTGCAGCTCCGCTGATCCTGGTGCTGGGAGGCATATTACCCTTTCACTATATAGGATAGAGGCCTGGTGCAAGGGTCGGGGCTGGCTGGTTTGCCCTGAAGGGTGTCCTGGATCAGGGTGGGGGTCCCGCTTGGGTGCCTGGCCAGCCTGGATGATGGGATGATGGCTGTTTGCAGCTGGTCACACCCCCTTCAGGGTGAGGGTCCCCACTGGGGTGCCTGGCCAGCCTGGGTGAGGGGATGATGGCTGTTTGCAGCTGGTCACACCCCCTTCAGGGTGGGGGTCCCCACTGGGGTGCCTGGCCAGTCTGGGTGAGGGGCTGAGGGCTGTTTTCAGGCTGGTGGGTGACTGAAGCTCCCAACCTTTTTTTCTTTTCTTTTTTATTCTGGGATTTCTTTACCTTCTATGGCTGTCACTGGAGCTGAGAGACAGCTTTAGCTTTGAGGCTTGGCTCCATCTCTGAGACCTTGGCTGCTGAAAGCAGGTATCTGGGCTTTGTTTACCTTCTGTATTTGAAACTTTGTTGCGACTCCAGCTCTGAGATCCCGGCTGACTGAAAGCAGGTTTCTGGGTTTTGTTTAGCTTCTATATTTGCAACAATGTTTCTTAGAGAGTAAGCTCAGAGCTGGGCAGCGGCAGGCGGGGAACCTTGGCTTCCTCCATTACTGGAGCAAGCAAGCCTCCAGCTCACTTCAGTTGCCTGGCTGTCGGCCGCCATCTTGGCTGGCAGTTAATTTGCATATCTCGCGGATTAGCCAATGGGAAGGGTAGCGAAGTATGGTTAATTATCATGTTTCTCCATTATTAGATAGGATATTAATCCATGGTTTTTTGGTAGGACATTTCAGTCACTTTCTCTGCCATATAATATTCCACTTAGGGAAAATTAAATAATAATTTATCATCCATACTACTGTTAATGGTCACTTGGGAATATTCCTTTTCCTTTCCTTTCCATCTCTTTCATTTCTTTTTCTTTCCCCTTCCTCCTTCCCTCTCTCCCTTCCTTCCTTTCTTTTTTTCTTTTTTACTATCTTTTGATATTGCTAACGTTCTGTTTTATTAATAAGACAATTCTTGGACAAGAATTTGTTGCTGAAATGTAAGGCTTTCTCTAATTATTAGGACTTAGAGGTGCTGGTGTCCACACCAGTGTCCACAAATGTAAGATAATGCTACATTGTTTTCAACTTCAATTTGCCATTTCTATTTGCATTCCCAGCAGGAGTGTATAAGGGCTTCCTTTTAAAATTCTATAGCCATGTTAACTGCTTTTCCTTTATTGTCAATTTGGTTGGTATATTGTGTTAATTTCACTCCTTCCTCATACTATTGATGCCGAATATCTTTTTAAATCTTATTGGCCTTTTGTATGTTAGTCAGTTTCTAAAGAAGATACAAAAACAACAACTTCAAGATTTAAACAGAAGAAGCTTATTGTAGGGATTTGTTTACAGAGGTGACTGAGTTGCCAAGAGTTGAACAGGGGCTACCTGGAGACTAGGCTGACATCACATCTCCCTGTGCTGGGAGACAAAGGGAAGAAGTCCTGTAATCCGTTTTAGTGACCTGGGACCACTTTAGTCCCCTGGACAATCTCTGGCTTAATGTGGAATCTCAGGTACAGCTCTCCTGTTTGTCCTGAAGACAGGAAAAAACTAAAGGATAGTGAGGAAATAGTGAGATCAATAGATTAGAGGTATAGTGGGGCTGAACAACTGATAGGAGGGTCACTGGAGCAAGTGAGTCCCAGAATGGAAGATGGGAATTAGAGATTGTTATATTTAAATTTGAGATATTGAAGGCAGCACAGGTTCTGGTGATGACAATGTAGTAGGTACAGTCAAATGGAAAGAAAAGTCATTGGAGGTTAGGAAAGTGAAGACTAGAGAGGCTAACAGGGCCACTCTATTTCATTTTTAGGGACCCCATATACATAGCCATCTATGACACTGCTTAAGCTAAGGTTTGAGTGATTAATCCACATAGATTTCCTCTCCCACACTCAAATTAGTACAAAATAGTAGGAGCTTTCTCCTGCCTTAACACTCTAATCCTAGCAACTAGAACATGGGTGATGTAAAGCTCTCAATGAATATTTGTTGGATGAATGATGAATGCTGATATCATTGAAAATGAGGACAAGAGTAAAGCTGTGGAGGAAGATTGAATTAACAGCTAAAGGCTTAAATGAATGACAACTAGGAGGTCAGTAGATGACAGAAACAAATTGGTAAAAATGGAGATTAAACAGGATGGCATGACCTTTATAAGCTACTAGAGGCCCAGTGCATGAAAATTCATGCATTGGAGAAGGGGGTCCCTCAGCCTGGCCTGCCCCCTCTCACAGTCCGGGAGCCCTCAGGGGCGGGAGATGACCTGGTAATCAGGGGAAGGCTATGCCCCCATCACACCTCTGCTGCTGCCACTGCCGGTAGTGCAAACCTCAGCCAGCTCCAGTTACTTGCACCTCGGGCTGGCCCTGGGCAGCTGGGCAGCCACTATCCAAGGCTTGCCTGCACCTCGGCCATCCCTGCTTGCCTGAGCCTCAATCAGTCGGGGGTGCAGGAGGACCTGAGGCCCCCGGTGAGGCTGAGGGGACTGGGCACCACCATCTTATGGCTGTGGGCACCGCCATCTTGTAAGGGCATGATGGTCAATTAGCATATTATCTCTTTATTATATAGGATAAGAGTTCTTTTTGTGTGTGGGGGGGTTATTATGTGTTGTGTGTGTGTACACGTGCATGTGCACGTGCATGCGTGCGTGCGTGCGTGTGTGTGTGTGTGTGTGTGTGGTGTGGGTGTGTGTAGGCTGTAATGACAGCCATCCCTGCTATTAAGCCACATGAGGTGTGAGATAAAAGATCCTCCACTTGAGAAGGCTATAAGGAAAGTGAACTAGGAAAGAGTCAGCTAGGTTGCTAGAAAAGGTGATAGAGTGGACACCTATGAAGATGCCAGGGATCAAGAGAATAGTCCTGAATTCAGATAGGGAGTGCCAAGGCATGGTGGATAGTAGTGGAGGGAAAATATACTGGTCAGAGTCCTTAGAGCAGTGGTCGGTAAACTGTGGCTTGCGAGCCACATGCAGCTCTTTGGCCCCTTGAGTGTGGCTCTTCCACAAAATACCACATGTGGGTGCGCATGTACAGTGTGATTGAAACTTGGTGGCCCATGCGCAGAAGTCGGTATTTTGTGGAAGAGCCACACTCAAAGGGCCAAAGAGCTGCATTTTGCTGACCACTGCCTTAGAGAAAAACAAATTCCACTCAGATGGTTCAATTTTGGAGGTTTAAATGAAAGGGAACCACTTATCAAGGTATAGATAAGGTTGAAGGAGCCAATAAGGGAAGTGAAGGCACCCAGAGACTAGAAATAGAGGGCAGTGATTAGCACTCCTCGGTTGAAGGAACAAGAGGAGGAAGCAGTACTAATGACCTGAGTGAAAGCCTGACCATGAAGCTCACCTATTTTATGAAATATTTTATGAAATATGAAATATCTATGGGAACTGTAGGCTAGAAGAAATCAAGCCACTGCAAGAAAGAATAAGTGCTCTCTCCACTCTCCACTTGTCTTCTGATTTTCTGCTTGGCCCTCCCAATTGCTGATCCAACAGGAAGTCAGTGGCAGGGGAGCCTGGAGGTTGCCATACATAGAAGCTTCATTCTAGGGCAAAAGTGGGCCAGAGAATGGTAAATCATGTTTAGGGTAGTGGTGGTGGGCAAATATAGGCCAGCCATCGAGAAGAAAAAGGAGTTGGACTTTGTCAGAGAGCGGATGCACAGAGGTCTGGGAGTTACGGTCTAGGTCAGTGGTTCTCAACCTTCTGGTCCTTTAAATACAGTTCCTCATGTTGTGACCCAACAATAAAATTATTTTTGTTGCTACTTCATAACTGTAATGTTGCTACTGTTATGAATCGCAATGTAAATATCTGAAATGCAGGATGGTCTTAGGCGACCTCTGTGAAAGGGTCGTTCGACCCCCAAAGGGATCTCGACCCACAGGTTGAGAACCACTGGTCTAGGTCAGTGGTTGGTAAACTCATTAGTCAACAGAGCCAAATATCAACAGTACAAAGACTGAAATTTCTTTTGAGAGCCAAATTTTTTAAACTTAAACTATATAGGTAAGTACATTGTTATTAACTTAATTAGGGTACGCCTAAGGCTTAGGAAGAGCCACACTCAAGGGGCCAAAGAGCTGCATGTGGCTTGCAAGCCACCGTTTGCCGACCACGGATCTAGGTGATAATGAAGGACTGAGTTAAAGTTGGATGACAGTTAAGTTGTTTTGTAGTTTGTATTAAATATCCTAGAGAGGGTGTGAGCATTCTCCTTCTTGCCTTAAATAAATCTGGGACATATTTTGAAATCTACATTTTTATTGTCTTTGTGATATGTTCGCTGGGAGCGCATAGTTTCTTGGCTGCTCACCAGAAATGTGCTACGGTGGAAGCTTTGGAGATGTGACATGGTCACTTTCTGTCACTTGTGTGCAAGGGCAAAAATGAATAAAGGTGGGACCACACTGGCTGGAGACAGAGGTCTGCAATTGCTCAGTGGGACCCACAGGCTCTGCAGAGACCATCAGATACTCTCCTCCTTGGAAATGACCCAAACCCTTTGGTCCAGCTAAGCTTGAGCTAAGTGCAATCACTTTATGAGGCTCTTCAATGTCAAAGACTTTGCTTTGTTCTCCATCACAATGCCTTTTACAACCTGTCACCTTCCCCTCTTAAATTAAATATTATAATTAATATTTAATATAAAATTTATATTCACCAGCTCACCTATTTTATGAAGCCTTTCCTGTTCAGACTCCCAAATAGAAATGGGCAAAAGGTTGGTTTGTTTTTATTAGGATCTTGTCTTTAATTAATTACATAGACAATCAAGTTAGGCAAATTATTCAATTATCCATAATGAGAAGAATGAATTATTAGGATCATATTTCCTTTTCCTCTAAGCAGTGATTCTCAACTGCAGCTGGCACCATCCCATTATGAAACATTTGTAAATGTCTAAGGTGTTTTGGTTTGTATCAATGGCAGGGGATGCTACTTGCATTAAGTGTCCATAAATAATGTTATGCAGTGTGGGGACAGTCCTGCCCAGTGAAGCAGTATCCTATACCAAAGTGCCAATAGTATTCCCATTATGAGTCAAAACATGTGATATATAGGCAAAGGAGGTTTTTCTCATTCCCGAGTCAACATTTTCCATCTGGTAGCTGCTTCCCTGTGTCTCTGCCTCTGCCCCACCACCACCCTCAGATCTTCTGTGGATGACTGGTCACTTTGCTGAGGATTATGGTTTGGTGGAAATGGAATCGCATTTGGAGTTGGGTCTACAGGAGTAAAACCCTCAGGCCTGCTGCTCTTTAGTTGAATGCCCTGGAGAAAGTGATTTAACTACTCTGAGTTTTAAGTTACTCATTCAGAGAACAAGTTGAATTGCAACTTCATCTGTGTTTTGAATCTTTTTTTGGACTATAGCAGAGTAGCCTAATATTTAAAATAAATTCTACCGCATGGAGTTCCTATGAAAGCCAAAAGAGATAAGGTTTGCAAAATGTGTCATATTGAGTATGACACATGGAAGACATTTAATAAATGGTGGCTACTATTACCTTTCTGCAGAGTGAGTGTTTGATATTCCATGTAAAAGTGAGACACTGGAGGATTCATTCTCAGAACATCTAGCCGATCCTAGCAACGGTTTGCAAACTTTTGGCAGCAAGAGGAGGCAAATAAATTAAATTTTATAAATCTGAATAATGAAATCATTTGAGAGGCGGCTGAAGGTTAAGAGGCTGAGTGGGGGGAGGAAATGTTATTCTATCTGAACACGTTCACCTAATCATGCTCACTGTAGGATAATACCGGGTTGTATTCTCCTGAATAGAGGATTTCATGCCTGATTTCCACCACTTGCTTCTAGAGAATAGCCTCCTATGTGACCAGCCCACTGTGCTGTCCGAACCTTGCCGAGAGCTCGGAGGATGAAGTATTCAATCTTTATTTTGAATTTCCTAGATTGGGCAAGCTTGCCAAGCCCAGAATGTTGTTGTAGCATATTTGACTGTGGTTTTCAACAAAGTACAACTCTTCTGAAATAATTGACCAGCACTAAAATGTCCAATCTCCGAGTTAGACTTTTGTCATTCTTGCAGCAGGAAACGGTTCTCTGCAAATATTTAGAAATGCGGTGGAAATTTTGATGTTCACATCCATGGCAACCCCTCATGGCTGGAAAAGACACCATGCCTCCCTTCACAGAATTATTTAATCCCTCAATACTTGTCATAAGTGAAAATGTGGAGGCTGCCATCGAAGAGGCAAGCTCTTCCAGTCCCTTTTAAGGTGGCCCTGGTTGACATCTGACCCTCACAGCCCTATAAACAGCAGCAGAAATTCCCTTTCCACTTAAACTGCATCTGCTGGGCAAGGTTTCAATAAAGCAGTGATTCATGGAAAGGTTTCCCCTTATGGCAAGTGTCAGAGTTCTCCTTGTTTAAGCTAACTGTTGGCAATGTGTGCCTGGCCTCAGCTGTGAACTTTGTCATGTTGCCTCACCTCTCCTTGATAGAAATAGACTTCACAACCAATTGTAGTCTGCTTCAAAGCTCTATTCTTATACAAAGATGATAGTCGATGGAACGGAATGAAAAGACATATTGTTATCTGTCACTGAAATGAATCTCATCACATACTAGTAAATGTTCTCTCAAAGTCCTTGCAAAGTTCTTTTTGCATATAATTACCTGAGCACACAAACATAAATATAAATAAATAAATATACATCCATTTTGTTGGGAATCAGGAGACTTGGATTTAAAATCCACCTTTGCCTTCTGATTTGCTGGAAAAATGTGGCTAAATGACTTAGGTCAAGGATAATTTACAGGTGTGTTCACTGTGTCATTGAGCAGACAGATGGTAGGGACACTTATCAAGTTGGGGGACACAGATGGAGAAACTAATTTTTTGTGAGGAAGGCAATTTTTTCACTTTTGCATTTTACTGAGTTTGAGATCACCATGGGATGCCACTTTTTGTGATCTTTGATATGGTCATGTGATACTCAAACCAGAAATGAAGTTTGGGTAGCATCTATATGTAGATGAGAGTGGATGCACAGGTATGAATGCATTCACTGAGGGTCAGTTCATAACATGAGAAGAAAAGAAGGTTGAGGCTAGAACCCAGAGGAATTTCAACACTTAATGGGTGATTAAAGCTGTGAAGAACAGTACAGGGGATGACTCAGAATACACAGCATGGTGGGTAGAGACCTGGGAAAGACTTGTGTCAATAGAGATATTCCAAGAAGGGAGACACCCAGAAGCTAGAGGTAGTCTGATCCTAGGAATCATACCTTCCCCCTGTGTTTATTTTTCCTTTAATCAATTAGTGAAGCAACACAGGCATACAGACATGATGAGAGTCCTGACATGTCTATCAGATGACTCTGCAGAGTTCAGGGGTATAGAAAATAAAACCTAATCCATTGTTTGGAAGTTCACCAGTGGCCATGTTGAGCAGGTTCAGTGAGGTGGAAACCAGGCTGGAGCAGGGTGAGGAATGGAATTAGCACACAGAAAAGAAGAATTATGGCTTTAGGACCCCATATCTTCAAATATTTGAAGAGATCTTAGGGCAAAGAGATACTAGTAAATTCCATATATTTTGCCTCCACATTGCAAAACAATGAACAATGTGAGGTCATGTGCCTCACAGTTAAAATTACTGAAGAAGCGAGTGGCAGCCTTGGAAAGTGACAAGGTACCCATTACAGGATTCATTCACCAGTGAGTAGAAAACCACCAGTGAAAGGGAACATGGAGATGGTTCATTCCATTCTATCTCTGATTCTGTAAATTTATTCTGAGACCATCTAGTTCAGGGCTCATTGTCTTTGTAACTTGGATAGATAGCAGCTCACACCCTTATTCATCCTTCCCATGCCATAAGGGGCAGTTATATTGGTTATTATGTTTTCCT
Source organism: Myotis nattereri (assembly GCF_964212035.1). Lineage (NCBI taxonomy): Eukaryota > Metazoa > Chordata > Mammalia > Chiroptera > Vespertilionidae > Myotis > Myotis nattereri. The sequence goes on from NC_138075.1 coordinate 225,329,825, forward strand.
GTAATGTCCAATATCAATGAGACAGAGTTCACTGGAAAGGCCTTATGGTAAGCTGTTGTGTGTTGAGCTCAGAGTTGAGAAAGCCCAGGACTGTCTCAAACTTTGCAAAGACTCACCAGGGGATCCTCCCAACTTGTATTACCTTGCTTTTCTAGTGCCTTGAGAGAGGACCCTCATCATGTCTGTATGCCTGTGTTGCTTCACTAATTGATTAAAGGAAAAATAAACACATCTAAGGGGGAAGGCATGATTCCTAGGATCAGACTACCTCTAGCTTCTGGGTGTCTCAGTGGGACACAGAAGGAGCTAATGGTCATGCTTGCACAGAGGTTTTCTGGGCCATGAAAATTGCTCTTAGTAGACCTTTATTCATAGCAACATAAATTTATATTAAGTGAATGATATTAAGTGAATAATGTCATAAATATCCAAATGGCCCTTGGCAGAGAAAATGTTCCCCACCACTGCTATAGAGAAAGATTCTGTCTTCCTAAAACAGTTATGTATTTACTATTGATGTATCATTTAAAAAAATAATCATGTACAAAAAAATGGTAGAAATGTGGATGGAAAAAAGCCATTCTGATGAGGTCTGAGATGTGAATAAGGAACCTGTTATTGGGTAATGGTGAGAAGATGACCCTTGTTGTAAAGTAGCAAATATTTTGGCTGAATTGTGTTTCTGACCCACTGGTTTATGGAACGCAGAACTTGAGAGTGATAAAATTAGAATCTAACTGAGGCTATTTCTGAGCAAAGTTTTGAAGAAGTAGCTCGGTTCCTCCTGGCTGCTATGGTAAAATTCATAAAGGGAAACATGAATTGAAGATGGAACTGCTATCTAAAAAACAACCAGAATTCAAATTTTTGGAAAACCCTCCCATATTACAAAAAATGAGAAAGCATGTTTGGAAGAGAACAGTAAGGATGTGATGGGTCTATCATATTACTGCTGGTATGAACTTAGGACCTAATCAGCCATCCCGGCAGGAACACTGACAGTTTCCATGGAAGGGGATGGAGACAGAATGGAATTGAGAAAGGCTGGTGCCCTTCTTGCATTTCACAGACATCACCACTGAGTTATTTGACTATGAACCTATACTATTCTTCAAGATGAGAAGAATGACCCGAAAGGCAATTCAGAGATTGTCAGGGCTGTATCCACTGTTTCAAAAGAGGGAGGCATCACCTTGATTTCAACTGGCCAGAGGGCTGTCTGGGGCATTGGAATGGGACCTCCACGTGACAGAGCTGCGGCTGCAGGCCCTCCAACCCAGTGGGTCTGGAAGACAGAACATTGAGCCATTGAGGATTACTCTCAAGCCTTAAGATCTTATGGAGCTTGCTTTGCCAGGTATGTGAATTGCTTGAGACCCACCACTCTCTTTTCACTTCCGGCTTCTCCCTTTTAGAATGGAACCTCTCTCCTATATCTGTCCTGAATTCTTTCACAGATTCACAGCTGGAGAGGAATTTTGTCTCAGGATGAATAGTACCGGGAGTCTCATCCATATCTCTTTTAGATGATATTTAAAATTTAGATGAGACTTTGAACTTTAAGAGTTGATGCTAGAATAAGTTAAGACTTTTGGGATTGTTGAGATGACATGAATATACTCTGCATGTGAAAAGGAGATACTGAGCAGGGTGACTGAGCAGAATCCTATTAACTGAATATTTATGTTCCCCTGAATTTATGTTAAAGCCCTAATTCCCAATGTATGGTATTTGGAGTTGGGGCCCTTTGGAAGCATTTAGGTCATGAGGCTGAGCCTTCAGAGATGGCATGAGTGCCTTTAGATGGGGATGAGGAGACCAGAGCTCTCTGCTGTCTACCTCGTAAGGACACAAGGAGGGGGCTTCCTGTCTGCAAACCAGGAAGTGGGTTCTCCCTAGACACTGGATCTGCTGGCTCCTCGATCTTGAATTTCCCAGCCTCCAGAACTGTGAGAGGTAATTTTTGTTATTTAAGCCTCTCAGTGTATGATAATATGCGATAGCATCCGGAAATGACTCAGGTAAGTGTAAGAACACTGTGAGCAAAGGCTTGAATGTGATCAACAGTGGGAAATAAGAAGAGAACAAGAACCAATTCAGTTTGGTTGTAGTATGAGAACAAAGGGTGGCCGCCCTTACCCCATACTTCCACTCTTCCCACATCTTCCCGAAGACCACCCCACTGAGTTTTCAATTAAATTTCTGGGAGTTCATCAGGGTATAGATAGGAAAGAATATATGATTTAAGAAATGTTTTTAAACTGCAGCTGAATAAATTTTTCAAAAGTTTGATCACAGAGAGCGTGCCTGCTGGCCATCATTTTGAAATTCAGAAGGCGGGCAAAGAATAACACAAGGCAACCCAAGGTGACAGAACAAAAAGGGATCCAACGTGCCTGCGTGAACTCAGTCAGATTCAATCTATCAGCCACATATTAGGAAATATGTAAGCTCTCTCTTCTCACTTCTACGTCATGAAGACTCAACAGCCCCAGGCAGCTGATAGCATCACAGAGGCGCCGAGAGGCTCCAGACTATGGTGTCTTTAACTCAGGATCCTGATGCAATTAGCCTATCGAAGCGTGGACTAGCGTTTCTCCTAGAGTCACAAGGTAAAAGCGACCTGCCAGTCCTTGTCTGGCTGGGGCCCAGTGCTGGCAAAGGAGGGTGCCACAAAGCCAATGGTGACTGTATCTTTAAGCGATGCATGTCCACAGGTCTCTGCTTGCAGAGCTGAGTGCATATTAAGTGAAGCTGTCCAGCACTGGACTGGGAGCAAGGCCCCCTTTCCTGTGTACATTCATTTTATTTTATGGCCATGTAAAAGCTACTCTGCGGCGCTGGCAGCAGTGGGAACATCAACAACACTATACAGAACGACCCACAACCCAAAGCAACCAGCAAAGAAAACAGCCTGAGAAAAATAGGGAGGCAGGTCCCCCCATCACCTCGGCGGGCACCGGCCGTGTCAGATGTGAGAATAATTGACTCTGACAGAGAGGAAAGTAGTAATTGGAATGAAACTTGTTTGAATAACAGCTTAAATGTTTCTTTCCTCGCTCTCCAGATTACACGCACTGTAAAGCTGGACCGCGTTCTCCTGGCCGCTTCACAGAGGACGTTCTGTGTCCAAGGGGCTTGTGAAGGAGGAAAAACAAAACAGCTTGTGAACTCACTTCTCTCTCTGCAGAGCAGCTGGGCCTGGGTTCCAGGCCCACAGAGACAATTTACCGATGCTTAATCCCAAATCTTGTCTGCTGTCCCCATTGCTTACAGACCACTGTTAAGATATTGAGAGCCGTTAGTGTCTGGGTGAAAGTGCTTTGTCTATCAACCGGTTAACACAACTGAAATGAAAACTTTTCCCCAATCTGACTCCTTTTCACTTGTTTCCAGTTCTCATGAGTGCAATGGACTGAAGGTTTATGTCCCCGTTGAACTCCTGTGTTGAAGTCCCAACCCCTAAGATGGTGGCATTAAGAGGTGGGGCTTTGGGGAGTTGATTAGGTGTTGAGAGCACAGCCCACAAGAATGAGATTAGTGCTCTTATTAAAGTGATCCTTGCCTGGCATGGCTCAGTGGTTGAGCATCAACCTATGAATCAGAAGGTCATGGTTCGATTGCCAGACAGGGCACATGCCCAAGTTGCGGGCTCAGTCCCCAATGTGGGATGTGCAGGAGGCAGCTGATCAATGATTCTCTCTCATCATTGATGTTTTTCTCTCTCGTTCCGACTTCTTTCCTCTCTGAAATTAAAAAAAAATATTTAAAAAATAATAAAATGACCTTCTAAGGTCCCTCACCCCTTCCACCATGGGAAGTTGCAGAACTGCTAACTATGCAAGAGGGGCCCTCATGAACACTGGCTAGACTGACACCTTGATCTTGGACTTCACAGCCTCCTGCACTGTGAAAATAAAGCAAAAACCTGTTGCTTCTAAGCCCTCCTGCCTATTGTACTTTGGTCTAGCAGCCCAGATGGACTGAGACAATTAGTGGCAGTCCTAATTTCATAGCGGGCCACCTTTGGCCCTTTCTGATCATCCTTGCTGATCACTCTAGCTTCTCCACTCTGTACCCAGCCATGTCAGACATTTGTGGGTCCTACATGATCTGGCCCCTCCTGTGTCTCTGATCAGCTCTCCTTCTATGCTACTCTCTACTCAAGCTCTAGCCACAGGGGTCTTTGACCTATTTCTTGAATCTTCCAAGTTGGTTCTGGTCTGTGTGAGTGTTTGCTTTTGTTGCTACCTTTTTCTGGAGTGTTCTCCCTCTCATCTTTACAAGGCTGGATCTTTCTTAATGTTTGGGTTCAACTTTCATAACTAAAGTCATTTTCCCTGATCCACTCCCCACATAAAACAGGTCTCCTGCAACAATCCCATTAGCCTATTATTTTCTAGCTTGCACAAGTTGGTTTCAAAAAAATATCCTAATCATTTATTTGTTCACTCATTTATTGTTTTCACTTCTCCTCATCCATAACCACAATGGGATCTTTACTCGAGTATATACTTTTCTCTGTTATGCACTCTAATGTTCCCAAGTATGGTAGGAGCTCAACAGACATGTAAGTAAGTGGTTTTCAGTACATGGCATGTCCTGCTATTCTTCCTTTCCTTTGGCCAAGTCACTGTCTCTCTCTCCACTTAGTCAACTTGCTCAGTCAACATCTTCATCCTGTTTCAAAGGCTCAGTTCACATCTTCTGTCTTTGTAGAGCATATGTGTTTTAACATTGATGGGTATAGCAAGGTTTTCTTCTGCATTTGCCTGGTCCTTGGCATGTCCATTCTTTATAGCATTTACCTGATTACATGCCAGTTGTGTGTTTATGGATATAGCCTGGCCTGGGAATGTACTGTTTTTTGAATTCAGGAATTGTGTTCATATCTATAAATCAACAAGCCTAAGGTAATGAACATATGTAATAGGTGCTTACACATGATTGTTGAGTAAGTTAATAGTCAACCAGGCCTCAGTCATCTAGGCTTCACAAATGAGGCTCAGCTGTTGTTCAGAGGCTCCATGTTTATGTTTTATTTTTCTTACATGATCTCATTCAGATGGACCCCCATAATTTATAAGCATCATTTGAAGGACTTTATACTTAGCAAGTTAAAATAGTTATCTAACTCATTCCCTGCTTCCTACCTTCTTCCCTCCAACCCCTAACATAAGGAAAAGCCTTAACTTATTTTTCTATCACTGATCCTCTCCTTTAATTCTCAAGCAATAGAGGAGAAACCATTAATATAATTGGTCAGATAAATAAAAACTCTCTCAAGCTTCCTCTACCCCATTCAAATTTCTCTGCCATTCTCTCTTATTCTGTCCGTCTCATTTTTACTCTCTCTCTGCTTCTCTAAAACCAAGTAAATGGATTCTGGACCTTCTATAAATTCTTCTCCCCTTGTTGTGGGCCCAAGGTTTAGACCTCATAGGGGCTGGGTGATTAGAGGCTTGGCTTCAGCCTTGTGCTTCAAATGCAGGCTCCTAAACGCCTTCAACAGGGGTGCTTTAATGAGTCGTCAGCTGCGGACTTTGCTATTCATAAAGTATTAGCTTAACATCTATGTTGCTGTTGACCCTTGTGTGTAATACATGACTTGTATGTCCCCTCTATGCATTCCTTAAAGGAAACACTCCTATGATAGTCACTTTTATTTCTAACAGATTGTACACTAGGCCATCGACATGTTCATTGTATTTGACCAGGGGGAGAAGAAGTAAGTTACTTTCCCCCAATTAGGGCATCGAATAGGTGCCTAGTAAGTGTTGGTTGAGTGAACTGATGTATTATTCAGTAACTTCTCACTCTTTCTGAGTTTCCAACTCAACTCCACCTCCATGTTGCTCCAGGGAGCAGTCTGTCCCAGACAACTGTGGTCTCTGTAGATACACTCTTTAAATTCTACCAGACAGTTCCAAAGGCTGGGCTGTGAGTATTAAGAATCCACTTGAATCTTATTTTATTTAGACTCCAGAGTACCTTCAATCTGGTTCATCTGAAATTAAAGGCATATGGCCTCACATCTAGTAGCAGAAAATTAAGGGATAGTTTGAGGGTTTACTAGTATAATTGATGAAAACAGAATTTTAAACTTTTTCTTAAGAGTGGATTGTTATTGGCCAAGGATTAGGAGATGCTCAATACTAGCAAGTGGAATTAAGCAAAATCACTTCTGACATGTCCAAGACACTCCAGCCAGCAGGAGGGTTATTAGAGGAGATGAAGACCGATTTCAACACCAACTGACATCATGTTCTGGCATGTCATGGTGAAGTCCGGAAGACATCACTCTTGCTTTTTAAATATCTCAGTAAGAAATAAAAATGCAGAATGACTGATGTGATTTTTCTACATATATGCAATCTTGCTTGCTCTTTAGAAATTAGTTCAAATGATCTTTTGAGATACTATCTGAGCTAATAAAAGTGCTTATAGGCCTAGCATTTCAGAGTTGAAATGAAATACAACTAACCATAATATAATCAATCAAATTAGCAAAGACTCTATAGCTCTCAAATTTTGACTCTTCAATGTTCCAGGCATTTTCTTGTTTCATTATCTCACCATGTCATCATAGCCACGTGTGATTTCAGTATATTAAGTACATTTTACAAAAGAGTAGATAAAAGCTCAGAAGAGCTAAGGGGACTGCCTGATATCACATAGGTAGACAGTGACAGAGTTGGGACTTGGATTCAGAATTTTTTTTGCCCCAAATTTAGTCCTTTTATAGTCATAACACATTGCCTTGGAGATCATCCTCCCTTGGGAAAAAAAAAGTCCAAGGAGGACAGATGCCTTCCCAATGGTCTTACAGATGGCAGACACACTGCCTCCATGGATGGTTAACTTGCCTCAAAAAACAGTTCTGTTCCTATTAACTAAACACCTGTTTATGGGGTTGAGTACTCTTCTGAAAATGCAGAATTTTAAAAGGAAAAAAGAAGAAAAAGCGCAAGATTGTGACTCATTTGCCTTGGAATGTGGACTGAATATTTCCTGAGTATATGGTACAGACAGTAATGAGACGTGTTCTGGTACCTGACACATAAAAAGGAACTTAAACGGTTCCATACACTGCAGTACAAATGTTATGCACTCACTATGCTAGTTTGCCAGGGCTGCCGTAACAAGGCATCTCAGACTAGGTGGCTCACACTACAAAAATCTATTTTTTCACAGTTGTGGACGTTAGCCGTCCAAGATCAAGATGCTGGCAGGGCCGGTTCCTCCCAAGGGCTGAGATGGAAGGCTCTGTTCCGGGCCTCTCCTTGGATTGTTCGTGGCTGTCTTCTCTGTGTTTTTACATCATTCTGCCTCCTTTAGTGTCTGTCCTAATTTCCTCTTCAAGTCTACCAGTTATATTGGATTAGGGCCCACCTTACCGGCCACACATTTTTATTTAATTATCTCCTTAAAGACCCAGTCCCCAGGTATGGTTACATTCTGGGGTCTTGGGGGTCAGGACTTGAACATCTGAATTTTTGGAGAACACAGTTTCCCTCATAACATACACAAAGTTAAGCCTACATTGGGAGATGTTTCTGATCTTACTGTTTAGGAAACATACATTCGATTTGTGTGGAGCACACCATATACTTTTAGAGACCTTGGAACTCTTTTTTTGAAGGCTTTTTGTATGAATCATGACTTTACAAAGAAAAGTATAAGGAAAGAAAAAAAAATGCAGAAATTTTAGGCTTTTCTAACACTTGCCAGGCTGCCAGGAAGAGACATAGTCAGGGAGCCCGGAGGCATGGGTCTGTATCAACTCCATCACTTATCAGCTGAGATCCTGACCCACTCAAGCTCCTCATCGTTTCTTTCACCTGTAAAATCATAATTCCGACATCACATGGCTGTTATAAGGATTAAGTGAGATGATGAGCACAAAAGCACTTTGTATGCTCCAGCGAAAGGTTGAATTTTTTAAATGGACACATTTTCTGAATGGCATCCTTAAGGCAGAAACCTCATATTTAAAAGAGGTGAAAGCAAACATGCTTTGAAAAGGGAGAGAGGGGTGGGGCTAGGAGGTGGGGCTGAACTCAGTCATGGAGCCCCATCCTCTACTCATGGAGGTTCCACAGATTCTTAGGGCTGTTACTGAGCATATTTTAAAATTGCTACTCTTAGGACCTCTTCAAATGTTAGTTATTACATTACTATTATTTTGTTTTATTATTTTATCTGCACTGTGGTGTAGAACAACATTTTGTTTTGAATGTTTAAATGTGAGGAAGTTAGAACCTAGAATGCTGAAGGAATTGCCTGAGCCCTCAAGGCCCAGTATTTCTCAAAGAGCTGTAGGAAATCATTCATTTAAAAATTTAATCTTTTTATGGACTGATGCTTTTGTAAAGTAAAATAAACACAAATTAGTAAAAAAAAACCCAAAACTTAAAAAATAAGATAAGCTTATACAATACGAGCTTTACTTATTTTTATTTGTTTGACTAGACGGAAACCATTTCTGCTCAATTGTGAGAGCGGTTGCTATGTCCCTCTCAGTGCATGCGGGTCACACTTCAGCAGCAAGGCCTGTGCTCAGAGATGCACTTTGTGACTCTAAGTTTAGAGCCCTTCTACTTTACATCATTGCTGTTTTGATCTACTATCTCTGAGCCCCACTTCCTTAACTATAAAATGCACATATTAACCTCAACTTCGTACACCTCACAGGATTATTATGTCATTCAGAAGACGCTATGTGGAAATTTGAAAGCTGAAAAGAACAAAACACTAATACTTTTAGCATGGAAAACTTTAAAGCAGATATAATCTTACTCAAAAAACATAGACGTGACACACTGCTATGTCCTTGTGAAGTATCCACAACCAAGCTGTTGCAGACTACACCCTGAGGTAGAAAGATACAATGAGTGCTTGTATTTTGAGTTTTCAACTATACGCAGGAGAGGATGGGGGAGGGGCCAGAGAATTCAAAAGGGTGAGGAGGTGGGATCTCACAGAGCTGTGAAGAGTGACCTGGTTTAGTCAGATCAGAAATCTGCACTCGGGATGTCTATTCCCTTCCACGTCGTGTCTTTTCCACTTTCAGGTAAACCCAACCTGTCTCAGCTGCGAGGAAAGGAATGTTTGGGGTCCTTTCACGCTTGGGAAAGGCAGAAGAGGAGAGCTGGCATCTTCCCAGGAAGTCCCTAGGTCCAGTTGTGCATAAGGAGCTCAGAGAGACTGAGGAGAAAGCTGAGCCAGGGGCTGAGCCAGGGCCCCTCCCCACCAGAGGTTCTAGCACTTGCTCTCTCTAGTCTAGTGATCCAGTGACTTCTGGGCTGTCATTTAGCTTCTATCTTCTTCCTCTGAATCCATTTGCTACAAGTCATTAGAGGGATCTATCTGCTCATGTCAGTCCCCTACTTAAGACTCATGCATCATGACCAATTTGGCTCCACATAGAGCCTGCGTGTTCCTAATGAGAGTATATACCCAGATAACTTAACTGTCCCAATCTTGGCCAATCCTTCATTGCCAGCTGTTCGAGCTCTTCCCTTCCATTTTCTCTCCATGCTCTCTCAAGATGAACTATAAAAAATCTCCATGGAAATTGATCAAGAGTAGTCAAATATCAGGATGGCTTTGGTTCATCCCTGTTGGGGAGATAGAATGGCTTGCAGCTTTCCCAGAGTACATTTATGGTGGACCCCTGCCTCTGCACATACATTCCCTTCAGCGTTCATTCACCCCACAGATATGTGCTAAGTTCCTGGGATGTGCTGGAGGCGCTTGTAAGAGTTGAGAGGCAGCAGTGACTAAGGTACCCAGAGTCCCTGCCTTTTTGCCTTCTCGCAGGGGAGGTGGTCCATAGCCATATATGTATATACTGTAATGTCAGGAAGGTGGTAAGAGCTACTAAGGAAAAAGAACAGAACGAGGGGATGGAGATGGTGGGAGAGGAGCACAGGTTTCAGCTCTGGGCCTGGAGCTCCCTTGCTTACCCTCCCCCCACCCCCCACCCCCCACCCCCACCCCAGTTTGTTAGTGCTTCAGCATTCTGTTGTAGCTTCACAAGACAGCACTCATCACAGCAGGGTTTACTAATCCTTCAGAGGAGATCACAGGCTCCTTCTAGAGCCAAATGTTAGGAGGTCCTCCAGCCCACTAGGTGGTGCAATCAGAACATGGCTTTGAATTAGTTTGTTGACTCCACAGCATTGGTCGTTTTATTAGTCTTGGTTGGCTCCACATATTTCAGGTAAGGTATGAATACTCTTTCTGCTACATGAGGTTTCTGCATGTCTCATAAGTAGAAAGAACTTTGAGAATTGAAAATTACATTGCTAATTTTAAAAGTGCTCTAGAAATTTAACTGACTGTCATTCTCTCACTGCAATGGTCAAGTGGTGGTACTTTTGAGAGAAGCAAGGTCATCCCAGCCATAAAAAACACCTTTAAAGAGAATTGATTGCACAGTGCTCTGTGGCAGGCATTCTAGGTATGAGGCACAAGAGCTCTTTTCCTTCATGGAGTTCACTAACATTTTATTTTTGGGAAAAATAATCTGAAAAAAAAATGCAGACTATTAAAGTAGGTATTGCTAAACACCATGGCATGATAATTTCCAAACTTAATTTGGCTTTCTCTAAGCCTTCCTCTTACATTAGCAATAACGTATAAGGTTTTCCACCAATTAAATCTTTCTGAAATCACCAAGTATTAAATTATATGGCCTCAGGAGATATAAACATAAGTAGTTTAATACACACACAAAAAAGCACGGTAAAAAAATAACAAAGAATTATTCCCAGTGGTGGTGTCAGCTTTTCTACAAGGTTAATTAATCACTGCAAATGAGTGTAACTGGAACAGGCCATGGATTGATGCTGACTGTGAAGTTACAACTTTGAAACTCCCAAGCAAATAACATAATTTATTGGTCACAATCATGGCATGGTCATAAATAATAAAGCTTTAAGAGTGCATATGAATAAAAAGGAAAATATAATAAACACCTAATTTATATGTAGAAAATTGTTGTTATATGAACATATTATTCCATGTTGAATAAAGTTTGCTGAATTAAATGATATCTTTTATAATATTTTCAACATGGAAGTTTTTATTTTCTTTTGCAGAAAAGTCATGGGGGAATGTCTTTCAAATTTTGTGGCCATGGCCCAAATTCCAACTGCATTTTTAAGTTATATACAAAGACTTAATCCAAGAGATTGGCCCTTTTATTCTGAAACATTAAGGGAATAAAAATGATAATTGCAATGGAAATATATATGGACTATAATTGATAATATTCCCCAGAACTGACATATATTTCTTCAATAGTCCAACTTAGTCAAATATTAATAAAACATAATCACTAACATCATTGAACCACTGGTTTTGACAATGAGGGACAGGTCTTCTATGGCTATATCTAATACCTCTGAAAAATTTATTCAATAAATGAGAGACATTTCTTTTTTAGACTCCATGGAAACAAGTCAATTTAGTCAATTATGCACTTATTATAGATCTGATTAGACATTATGCAGTGGCAAGAATACAACATTTAAAATTAAAAGATGGCTGTGAGTCTCTCACATTTCATATTCAACATCTATGAAATATACATGATGAGGATAGTGATTACAGTCATTTGTGTTTTTCCTATTTGATAAGGATGCTCTTTTATTCTTAAAATATTTTTTTAAAACTAATGTCACCTACACTTTAAGGTTTTATTGATTTTTAGAGAGAGAGGAAGGGAGAGAGACAGAGAGAAACATTCGTGAGAGAGGAACATCATCAGTCGGCTGACTCCTCCCTGGCCCCTAATGGGGATGGAGCCTGCAACCGGGCATGTGCCCTGACCCCTGACTCAGAATCAAACCTGTGACCTCTTGATGCTTGAGTTGATGCTCAACCACAACACTGGCCAGACTCTTAAAACAATTTTTACTACCAAAAATATGGTGCCACTCTTACTATATACTTGATCTTTTTATGGGAATGCCAAAATGAGTAAAATGTAGTCTCCCAGCTCATTGGCAGAGTTGAATAAGAGCTGTGCTAGAGGTTTTAGAGGAGCCCAGTGAGGAGCACTTGAAAATCAGCTTTAGAGATGGAGGCATCATGGAAGTTCACATGAAGGAAATGACAGTGCTTCTTTGCGGGTTTTAGACCTTCCCCCAATACTAGACTACTCAAAAATCCACTTCATTACTAATGGGCAATTCAAACTTAACAGGAGCAAAAGAGACTCCTCTTTGCAGCCAATTCAGTCTTGAATCTTCTCTGTCTTAGTAAATGAATCTTACATGTTTCCAATTACTCTGGTGGGATAAATGTAGGTGTCTTTTTTTTTTCTACTTCCCTTCTCTTTTATGTTTAATTCAGCAATTTATAGTGGCTCTAAAATACATTCTGAGTTTGATCATTTCTTACAATCTCCAATACTCCAACTCCAAAGCAAGTCACCTTTCCCTCTCTCCCAACCAAATGCAGGACCCTGGTAGCCAGGTTTCCTACTGGCACTTTCACCATTCTTCCTTCATATGACCAACAGAATGCTTTTTTTTAAAGGGTAGGTCATATTGCCCTGCTCTCTTGCTTGTAACTCTGATGGTTTCTTTCTACACTAAGAAAAATAAGCAATCTATATTCCAAACTTACCTGTTAAGCCCTTGCACAGATCTCTCAGGAAGAGAAAACTGGGTTGGGTTCCTTCTCTCCAATTCCCAGCTCCCATGATGATGTATGCACACCACACTCATTGTGTGTCCACACTGTACAGCACTGATCTGTGTATATTATAGGCTGAAGTTTCCTTGTGTATCTAACACACTGAGAGATACCTGAGGGCAGATAACACCATTTTTTATATCCCTAGTGCAAACATACATTATGAAACAAATGATGATTCTTATTTCTTTACCAACATATGTGTGGGGGTTTTAAATTATCGTTAACAGATGACAATTTTTTTAGAGTAAAACTCAATTGCTCCTTTGGTTTATGCAAAAACCTGAGATTAAAATTTTCATTTGAATAGAAAAATTATAGAAAATCTTTTTCACTGGCTAAGTACTCAATCTTTACTCCTCTTAACTTGATTGTCTCCACTTTGGAAGGAGGAAAAAATAAATTTCCTGCCTCCCTTGCAGCTAGGAGCAGCCACAACACACAAGTCTAGCCAATAAAATGAAAAACATAGTCTGCTGTGTGTGTATATGACCTCTGTTTCTGTTCCTGAGGAAGATAATGCATATATGCACAGAAGCAGAGAGAAATTCAACGAGAACTAATTCTGAGTTCAAAATACTCTCTATATCTTTGATGTAAGATGCTCCAGTAGATTGAATCTGAAAAATACTGACCATCAGTTTAGGAGAGATAGAAGAAAAAGATGGAAGACATTTAAATTTCTTAAATTGTTGCTTTTACCCTTGTGAGGGGATAAAGGCATACTTGAGGGACAATGTTTAATAAAAAATAGATGGCAACATATGTGAGGACACACTTTTTCTAGAGTAATCATTATGGCAAGTCCTAATATACAACGATCTATTGAAGGCTGCCTCTAGTTTTTGAACTTTTAATTATTGTCCCTTCTGGACACTGCCTTAATTTAGTTCCCCCCATAACATAGCCTGATCCAAGGATTTGAGTGCAGGTTAGTTTATTTGGGAAGTAATCCCAGGAAACAGGAATGAGGATGTGGAGAGACTGAGCCAGAACAGGAACAAAAGCTGAAAGGGACAGTTTTTCCGCTGTAGGCACTGAGAGCTTGATCTACGAGGACCTCTGAAGAATTAGCATCTCAGAATTTTTGCCCAAAGAATAGGTACTTACCCATTGCCCCCTATTCTCTGTTTGACGGTTACCCATGGGCATTAACAAATATTCACTTCTGGGCTGTACATTTGCATGGGTTTACTGATTCCACAGCTTCAGCAAAGGCCCTTTTCTAAGGTAGAAAGTGACAATATTGGCATTAGAAGTGAAGCTTTGATGTCATGTGACTGTAAACTCACGTAGGGCTGTCCACCACTGTGGATAACCTCAGTGGTGGGCTGAAGAGGCATGCTGCAAAGCACCAAGAACATCTTCTTTAGGAAACAATCACTATTCTTTGGATGCTACCAAGCTCCTTTTCTAGGTTCTGGTCCCAGGTACTCTAGAACACATGGGCAGTTCAGAAAAGCATTCTACCTTTCCCATATGTGGCCTCAGAAAACTTCAAAACAGACACCCTTGGCAAGGGAGATGCAGTCAATGATTGAAGATCACCAGTTCTGGACACTGGAGTCCCTGTCCATCTCAAAATTCAAGGACTGGTCACTAAAGCAAGTTGAGGACTGAGCCTTCCTTCTCCTTACTTCCTGTCCCAGCAAGCTCCTGCTTTCATCATAAACATCATTTGCCTAGAACTTCCCATGTGCCAGATGCCATGCAAGTGGACTTATTCAATCCTCACAACAGCCTTTAAAGGACGGTTATCATGGTTCCCATTTTCTAGTCAAGGAAAGTGAATCGCAGAAGGAAACTGCAAGTTGGTAGGTGCCAGAGCTAAGGTTTGAACTCAGTTCATGAAAACTCCAAAACCATGGTCTTAGTCACTATTCCATCCCCACTCCATTTTTATCTCCACCCTACCCACCATTATACATTTCACTCAATCTGCCTTCACACTGGACATTAGATTGTGCTCTGCAATTAAAGCTAAGAGCCAGTTGCAACAAGGTCATTGAAGTTGTTGGAGTCAAGCTCCTTGCTTTCCCTCTGGAGTTCCCTCCCCTGTGACAGATGTGTGTCTGCTTTCTCCCTTGAATGTCCCCAATTAGAGTGATTTCATGGCTTCTCCTAGCAGCCTGTTCCATTGCCTAACAGCTCCCAGTGGTCTAACATTTTCCCCGATATTCCTCATTGCAGCTTACAGCTTGTTAATTCTCATTCTGCCCTTGTTGATTAATAAGAAGACTGATCCTTGCCCTTCTCACAATATCTTTTTATGAATGTGTCGGCAGAATGATGGCTCCCTTCAGCAGCCCTTCCTCAAGCCCGAGCTGTTCCAACTCTATTAACCTCCCCACAGAGGTCTCACTCTCCAAGCCTGGGACTGTTTGCGTCCCACTCCTCTCAACTGTGTCAATTAGCCTATGTCCTTGGATAATTTATAGTGTCCAAAAGGGAGCCCAAGCCTGGAGAGGCAGCCAACTCTAGGCAGAGACAGGCACGATGCTGTTGAAATTCACTTACTCCTTTTGCAAAGTGATATCTTAATTATTTTTTCCCTGAGGCAGACAGCCAAGATTTTTCTCTCTCAATGTCCTTTTTATGAACTTGGAATTATAGACTGTGGGAGCTAATTTAGAGTCTCTGGACCATCTCCCTTATTTGGAAATGAGCAAATTGAGGCATAGAGGAAATGAGGAGATTGCCCAAAACCACTCAGTGGCTCAGAAATCAAGTAAGAATAAGGATCAGCTATGTAGTCTTCCAGGTCAATATTTCTTTCAGTGAAACCTTATGACTGGGCTTCTGAAAATATATGCCTAGCTCTACCAAAAGAAGTAAGATGCAGAGTGTGGTATCACTGCAGGCAATGGATCAAAGAGGTAGATGGAAGAAAAGGTGCCCAGTAGTGAATCTTAAGGAAGGTGAGGATCAACAAGTGACTGGTGGGGTTGGAAGTGTAGAATTACATGAAGGTCTGAGGGGCACTTGTCATGGAAAAATGGGGAAATTAACAAATGATTTTGATTTGAGAAGATGAGGACTCCTACTGGGATGTCTTATAGGCTTCTAAGAGGGATTTTTGAGAAAATATTTTCAGATGGTGATAATATAATATAATGGTTAAGAAAACAGACTTCAGAATAGATAGACCATGATTTGATTCCATGGTTTTACATCTACTAGGTATTTACTGAACCTCTCTGAGCTTGTTGGCTCATCTGTAAAATAATAAAAAATAAACATTATATTTAGAATATAATAGTTATATATAATATAACCTCTGTCTATCTACATTTAGCCTACTATAAAATTATACCCATTCCTAATGTATACATTTTCCCCAAAATTATCTTTACCTCAATTTATTTAAAAAATGAGTTGAGATAAATATATGTAGCAAGGCACCTATTGACATGAGCACATAAAACTGCTAAGCACTGTGGTAAACATCTGACATGCATGATCTCATTGGTTGCTCAGAATGACACTTCCTGGTTACTATTTTTATACCCTTTCCATGGTCAGAGAAAAAGACCGATAAGTTATGTTGCTCATATATGGTGGACACATAGTTAAATTGAGGTTTGTCTGATTCTAAAGCCTGAGTTCTCCTTGTGTCTAATTTACTGTTCTCCATGAGCTTTGATATTAGGGCACTTTGGAGATTTGAAATATGTCATCTTCTTAAAAAACAACAACAAAGAAGGCTTAGAAGTGTAAGTCTCAAGAATGATGACCATTTTCTATTTAGCTTCTTTCAACAATGGTGCCGCTGTCATTCATCCTTGGCAGTTTGTTACACATGTGTGGCCATGGGCGTGATTTCAGCTGACCACATTGGTCATTGGGCTGTGACCACACAATTTGAAAAAGGAGGTAGAAGCTCAAAGAAGGCTTCATGTATACAGGGCCTTCTCAGAAATATTCTCACTGACCACACCCTATCTATCTTCCCAGGTTTAATGAGCTGGGTTTAGGAAATATCTTGGTCTGGCTCTAACCTTCCATTCCTGCTTAATCATCCACTTTTTCTATCCTAGTTGTCCTGAAAAAACAGGACACATGGCATGGCTTATGTCTAGACAGAAAGGTAAAACATTTTTAGATTTAAATAAAACAGGTAGGAAGCCCTAAGAATGCCAAGTTAGGTAGAGTTGAGGTGCTAAAAGAAGCAGATGAGATTTTTCAGTTCTTTGGGTAGGTTTCCAAAGGAAGTGATGATTATATTTGTCTTCTAAATCTAGGTAAGATTTGGCTGCATGAAGATAGTAAGAAATGGAAGAAAGAAAAAAGACACCTTCTCTAGATTGAAGGGAAAGAATGTGTAGTATCTTGAAGAGAATAACAAATTATTGCATTTGATTTGAGTAAAATGTCAGTAAGAAAAGAAGGGAGGGTTAAGGTTAGATGTGTAAATTCAGGATTGTCAGCTTGCTTTTTGGATTTTGAACTTTGTTCTGTTTGAAATGTTGACTCATTCAAGTATTTGGGACAGAGTAGTCACATCACCAAGGATATTCTTAGCATAATAATACTCTGATGACTGTGGGTGGAATAGATTAGGCAGGAAGAGATTGCAGGTAAAGACACATGTTAGAAGCCATTGTAATAGGTTGTAATAATTCATGAAGGACATAACGATGACTTAAGCTAAGGCAATAACAGAAAGAGGTCAGATCAGAAGAAGAAGACCAAGCATACTGTATAAGTGAACCCCATAGAATATGGTGACTGATTAATTGTGTGTGTTAAAGAGAGGAAGATGAGTGCAGAGTTCTAGCTTAGTTATTTGGAAGTGCAGATATACCAGCTAAGGTTTTTTGCAAGTGACCAAACACACACTGGCTCACTTTAGTAAAATGTCTTTTTTTTTTTTTAAATATATTTTATTGATTTTTTACAGAAGGAAGGGAGAGAGATAGAGAGTTAGAAACATCGATGAGAGAGAAACATCGATCAGCTGCCTCCTGCACATCTCCTACTGGGGATGTGCCCGCAACCCAGGTACATGCCCTTGACCGGAATCGAACCTGGGACCTTCCAGTCCGCAGGCCGACGCTCTATCCACTGAGCCAAACCGGTTTCGGCAGTAAAATGTCTTTTTAAAAGATAATTATTTAAAGAATTTGATGGATTTGAAGATGACTCATAGATTGAAAGGACACATTAAAATGAGGTCTTAAAAAGGACAGGAATGAGAAAGCTCTAGGAACTAAAGCACAGCCTCCTGAGGCTACACCCTACCACATCCTCAGGGTGAATCAGTTTAAACATTTAGTACACATTCTATTAAAGATCCAATTCCACAGAATTGGGGGTGATAGAGAGAGAGAGAAAAAGGGAAGGAAAATCTTATTGGTTGGTTGCATGTCTACTTCCTGGCCAAGAAGTGGTCAGGATAGCTTTGCTGATATGCCTATCAAGATTGCATGTAATAGATGGAGGTATTTTTCCAAAAGAATCTTGAAGTGTTTCTATTAGAAGTGGGGAAGGATGCTGTCTAGTTGAAAACCAATATGGACACCTCTGAGGGCTAAAGATCATATAGAAGCTCAGACTTTAGTGTCAGAATGTATGAAAATCATTTAAGTTCCCACTTTGTAGGTCATTAAGAACATCTATACATATATAAAAGCCTAAGCAACTTGCCAACTGGCCCACTGGCTGACTGTCTGGTAGCTGTGATGTGCAATGACCACCGGGGGGCAGACGCTCAATGCAGGAGTGGAAACCATAGACATGGGAACACTGATGAATCTTAGAGGGAAGCAGGGAGAGGGGAGGGCAGGAAGAGATTAACTAAAGATCTTATATGAATACTAGAGGCCTGGTGTACAGATTCAGCCTGGCCTATGGGGATCAAGCTGAAACCAGCTCTTTGACATCCCCTGAGGGGTCCCAGATTGCGAGAGGGTGCAGGCCAGGCCGAGGGACCCCACCGGTGCATGAATCTGTGCACCAGGCCTCTAGTATGCATATAATAATGGTGGTACTGTGTTTGGTACTTGTTTGGTATTGGTTATTGGTACTTGTTTCTTGTTCGATTTTAAGGGACATGTTTCTATTGGTTGATGTAAATTACATTGAGGAAGCACCATTTATTCTCAGTTTACTAAAAGTTCTTTCCTGGAAGGTCATAAAATCTATACTTGACAATCCTATATAATAAAAGGCTAATATGAAAATCGACCAAACGATGGAACAACTGGTCACTATGATGCACACTAACCACCAAGGGCCAGGTGCTCAACACAGGAGTTGCCCCATAGTGGTCAGAGCACTCCCATAGCAGGAGCGCCACTCAGCCAGAAGCCAGGCTCATGGCTGGCAAGTGCAGCTGCGGTGGCGGGAGCCTCTCCCTCCTCCAAGGCAGGGCTAAGGATGTCCGACTGCTGGCTTAGGCCTACTCCCTGTGGGAGTGCACCTAAGCCATCAGTTGGCCATCCCCTGAGGGCTCCTGGACTGTGAGAGGGTGCAGACCAGGCAGAGAGAGTCCGTCCTCCCCACCGCCCCCCCCCCGCCCCCCAGTGCACAAATTTCATGGACCAGGCCTCTAGTATTATATTAGTCTTTCACGATACTGTGGGCTGAATTTGCTGGAACTTTATTAAAAAATCTGACATCACATTCATAAGTGACAGTATTTGTACTTTGATTTCTCCCCTCATTTTGTTATGTTTTCAAATGGTTATACTGGCGTAGCTTAGTAAATTTAGTAATGCTCCTCTTCATATTCAGTTTAAATGGTGTATAAATAACCTGTAACTTTACCTTGAAAGCACAGGGACATAAAACCACATGGAATTGGAGACTTTTTTGAAGTAATTTGTTTTATATTTTTCCCTCTTATCCCATGGTATTGGTTACTTTAGGCTTTCTAAATCTTGTGTAAGTTTTGATCATTAATGTTTTTCTCCGAAAGCATGCTTTTTATCAAAGCTACTAGAATAAAGTTGTTAAAATAGAAAATGGGAGGGGCATTTGAGGAGAGACTTGAAAATGTACCAAATTTGGGCAAATGTGTCAATTTTGTAAAGTTTGGATGACATTGGGAAGATCAGGGATGAAAAGGCAGGTTGAGGAGAGTGATAGAATTAAGTTAGTAGGTTTCAAAATTGGGGGCTGAGGCATTAGACCTCATAGGCTGCTGGGAATCAGAAAAGCTTGCAATAGAATAAAAATGAGAATCAAGGAGAAACACTAAGGACAGAGCCAGAAATAGGATACCAAGTAGCAGCATTAAATAGAATCAAGAAGATCAGAATCAAGGTATGTAGAAATGAGTCTGGATGTGATAAGGAGAATTACAGGAGATCAAGAACCAAGATCCTATGTGTTGGGAGGGTTCTGGAGGAATATTTTAGTGGCCTTTGGATTTCTAAGATAGAGAGATATACACAGAGAAATGGTGTATTAGTTATGATTATTTTAATTTAAAAATCTCCACAAGTCATAGTTCAGTGATGGCAAACCTTTTGAGCTCGGCGTGTCAGCACTTTGAGAAACACTAACTTAACTCTGGTGCTGTGTCACATATAGAAATTTTTGATATTTGCAACCATAGTAAAACAAAGACTTATATTTTTGATATTTATTTTATATATTTAAATGCCATTTAACAAAGAAAAATCAACCAAAAAAATGAGTTCGCCTGTCACCTCTGACACGCGTGTCATAGGTTCGCCATCACTGTCATAGATAGACAACAGTATGGTGGTTACCAGAAGTAGAGGATAGTAAAGGGTAAAGGGGGTGAAATATGTGGTGAGGGAAGACGATTTGACTTTGACTGGTGGCCACACAGTGCAATATACAAATCATGTATCATAGAATTGTACATTTGAAACCCATATGATCTTATTGATCAATGTCACCCAATACATTTAATAAAAAAAATATCAGAACTGTAGAATTTTAAAGTAGGAAGGAATCACTGATTATTTAGTTTATTCCTCTCCCATTTAAAACTGCACATTAGATAATCAGTGAAAAAAATTTAAATTTTTGTTTCATTTTATTTTAGTCATTTTTAACCTGTTAATTAAGGACATGAAAAACAGTCTGCATAAATGGGATTAAATAGTAATGAGACCTTTAAAAAAAGATCTCTGGTAATTTTAAAATTATTACTATTATAAATTTCTGTTTTAGTCATTACACTGTCAATATATTCTTTCATTTAACCTTTTTATTTTTTAATTAGCTTTTTTCCTTCATTAGGAAGGAGAGAAACCCATTTTTAATGAATTCTCCGACTGCATTTCCATGGCTACCTTAAGTAGCTGAGTAGAATCTTAGACATATGAAATAATGACCCAATTTAAGTTGCTGTATTTTTGTAAAGCACTGGAAAAGAGGAAAGCACTTCAAAGTAATTAACATGAACATGCTCAATTACGTTTCTGTGCAGCATGCCAATGCCGCTGCCTGGAAATTCTGAACCAAGGAATCTCATCCTCCTCAATTGCTAGCAACAATGAGTTACTAAGTGAACCCCCTCTCTTTTCTCAAGATGGTCTTTCAGAGCATTATTAAGTATTAAAAGGTTAAAAACTAAGAAAACAGTAGCAAAGAGGGGTAAAAAAGTTCTCCCATCAGGCCAGTGGGTGGAAGGGCAGGGTCACTGAATGTAGCCTTATTTCTGCTGGCCATGTTTCTTTCCTACCCCAGCTCCAAAGTAAGCGGACTGTGTAAGCGGGAATGAAATACACAACCCCCTTGTGACTGTGAGCAGCAAAGCATTCTCCGTTTGTGGTTTTCTTCAAATGAGGCTGCTTGGAATATGTGTTTGAAAACACTGAGACTCTTTATTAATCAAGCACTTCACTCGCCCTGCCAGCATAACGTTTCATTGATGTCAAAACTCCCTTAAAAATGGTTTTGGAGCCACTTCTTGTACACAGACTTCAACAGAAGAAATATTTTTGGAATTGTAAATAGAATAATTGAGGCAAATATTTGCCCATTTGGAAAGCTTCTGCAATGGCTTTAATTTTCAGTTGCATTTAAAATATGTATATCTGGGGGTGGGGGTAGGGATATGTGGCAGGAATGAAGCATGCCCCAAAATCTGGGCTTCCCTCAGAGAGGGGTTGTAAAGCGGAGAGATAAATGGCTCTGAGGAGAGATAAGAAAAATTGTTTTGAAAAGATAGATTAGATCCTAGGTGGGTACAAGTAGATTAAAGACGTTAACCTATTAAAGAAAAAAAGAATATGCCCATCAGAAAGGGGTGAGTAAGCAGAAGCTTCGGAAACGGAGAGTCATAGAGACAAGCTTTAATGATGCCTTTCCAAGACGTGCACTGAATAGAGGATGCCCAGCTTCCAAGACACAACCTACCAGGACTTGGAGGCAGATCCATTCTAATTAGACAGATGGTCACTTCAGAATTCCACTGCCATATAAGCTAAAATATTAGAATTATATATGAAATGCCCCGATGTGATGCCTTGTACTTGATGATCAGTTTTCCTATGTAGGTCTTGTAAGAAGGCAGTATGTATTCAGACTGAGAATTCCGGTATGAATTATGGTGGGACATCTTGAAGAAGAGTAGATAGGTATCTTGTGTTTCATCAATTCCTGTGAGCTCAGCAGTGTGTGTCTGCCCAAAGAGATGGACCGAATCTCTGTGTGTTGGCAGATGAGGATTCTAGGCCTGTGGGTTGAGGGCTAAACCTTGGGCAGTGGGAAATTCATCCAAGTAGCAGATTCTCTGTAAGGGCTCCTGGAAGGAAGGAAGTGGGTTTTGTTTTCATGGCTTTTCCTCCAGAAAGTGTGACCTTGAACAAGTTAACCTCTCTGAGGGTTAATATTTATTTTTATCAGTTATTATTTTTAAAGAGAGAACAAACATCAATTTATTGTTCCACTTATTTATGCATTCATTGGTTTCTTCTTGTATGTTCCCTGACTGGGGATTGAACTCACAACCTTGGTGTATCAGGATGGTGCTCTAACCAACTGAGAATATTTTCTTTTCATTCTATGGCAAAGAGGCGGTCACTTTGCAAGGTCTTTGTCAGTTTCTGAGACATGATTGGTAGCTGATATGCTCCGGAAGCCTCATTGTTTTCTAAAGTTAAAGGATGCTCTATATCAGCGGTTCTCAACCTGTGGGTCACAACCCCTTTGGCAGTCGAACAACCCTTTCACAGGAGTCGCCTAAGACCATCCTGCATATCAGATATTTACATTATGATTCATAACAGTAGCAACATTACAGTTATGAAGTAGCAACAAAAATAATTTAATGGTTGGGTCATAGCATGAGGAACTGTATTTAAAGGGCCAGAAGGTTGAGAACCACTGCTCTATATGAACATCTTTGAGATCGTTGAGATGTCCAGCAGCCTGTGACCATGCTCTGACAACTGTCCACCTCTCACTCACAGGGGTGATTCCTGCAGCCATGTTTGAGTTCTTTGATTGCCTTTCTCTAAAGATGAGGACACCTGATGCAGAGAAAGTAACACTGTGTTTGTCAGTTTCTTTCACCCATAAATGGCTGTAGCCGATCTCTAAGGAACATCTTAACTGGTGGGATGTGTAAGCTAGGGTGCCTTCTTCATGGCTATGTGTAAGCTGCATACAAAGAGAGACGAATAGATCAGGAATCAAGAGGCAGAGATTCAAAAAACAACAACGACAAACTATATGATGGAAGAATGAGGGAGAGAGAGTTGGGTTCTCAATCCTAAAAATCTTCCTCATATTGGGGTACAGTGGCTTCTAAAATCCATGCTCGTATTTGCCCATAAAATATTGTTGTTAATTTTTATAATAATTCTAGCAAGCAACCTCTCAGCTCTTATGAAGTGAAGCTAGCTTGAGTGGGGTTTTGTTGCATGGCAACCAACAGATCTCTGTCCTTGGAGCTCTGATTTGGAACCACAGAGGCAAGGCAAAGATCGTAGTCTCTGCGTGGAAACTTGTAGATGGGGACAGGGTGATTATCTTGTGGAAAATAGCTGGTAAGTAATCTCTCCTTGGGAAGGTTGGCAACTTACTTCCAGGCAATGGGCTCGCAGAAGCCAGCTCCCTTTGAACATATTTTGAAGGAGCTGCTGAAAAACCCAAGTGTTGGGCTCTGAAAAGGCCTAGCTTGCCTCCTCCTGGTGGACACACTTGTTATTTTTCTTCCCTCAAACACTCCACACCAGGGTGGGCAGAGGTTCTCCTTTTCCTGGTGCTTGTCCAGGTGTGCTTTTGCAGAGGCAGGCACTCGGAGCCTGGCTGTGGCCTGATGATGTGATGACACCTTGCCCCTCAATTGTCAGGGCCTCTGAGCTCCCTCCAACCAGGAGCTCGGTGTGGAAAGGGACATGCTCATGGCAGGAAACCTGTGGAGTCCTAGGGTCAGCGTTGTCACATCCAGTGCAGCGGCAGAGAAGGTCATCAATGAGAACAATGAGCTCTGTCTTTCTAGGCTCTTCCCACTCATGTTGAGGAGGATCCTGTTTTAGACCTTCCCTTTAGACATCTCTGTAAGGGGACAGTGTGGTACAGTGCAAAGGGGGATGGATAGAAGACCTGGGGACAAGACTACAGCCCATAACCTATGGGGAATCTGATCATTGGTAAATTGATGAACCCCTTTCAGCTTCAGTAGCTTCATGTATGTAGTGAGGATTCATTCAGATAATGGAAAGAATAAATAAAAGTCTAACCTTCTAAGTACTAGGGATGTAATGTACAACATGCCCACTAGTCAAAACCACTGTGTGATATATAGAAAAGTTATTAAGAGAGTAGATCCCAAGACTTCTCATTACAAGGATAATTTTTTTAAAATATATTTTATTGATTTTTTACAGAGGGGAACGGAGAGGGATAGAAAGTTAGAAACGTCGATGAGAGAAACATCGATCAGCTGCATCCTGCACACTCCCTACTGGGGATGTGCCCACAACCAAGGTACATGCCCTTGACCGGAATCAAACCTGGGGTCCTTGAGTCCTCAGGCCGACGCTCTATCCACTGAGCTAAACCAGTTAGGGCAACAAGGATAATATTTTTTAAATTTCCTTGTATCTGTATGAGATGATGGATGTTAGCTACACCTATTACAGAAATCATTCCACATAATATGTAAATCAAACTATTATCTGTATGCCTTAAACTTATATAGTAATGTATGCCAATTATGTCTCAGTAAAAATGGAAGAAAATCAACTTAAGCCAGGATTTCTCAACTTAAAAAATATAATTCACTTCATTGCTGCACTAAGTGTGATGGAGATTATGTCATGGTGAAGGTGTTGATTGCATGAAATACTGTCAGGGAAACATGATGGCGAAGGGAATGGGGGTGGGAGTAGTTAAGAGAAAAAAGTGATGTTGAATGGGCTCAGAAATCAGGTGCTTCTGCAGTTATCTCTGCAGTTAGTTTTTTTTTTTTTTTAAAAAAAAAATATATATATATATATATTTCATAGAGGAAGGAAGAGGTAGAGAGAGAGAGAGAAACATCAATGATAAGAGAGAATCATCGATCAGCAGCCTCCTGCACACTCCCCCCCTCTGGGAATTGAGCCTGCAACCTGGACATGTGCTCCTGAGTGGAATCGAACCCAGGACCCTTCAGTCTGCAGGCCAGCAATCTATCCACTGAGTCAAACCAGCTAAGGCTGCAGTTAGGTTTAAGTATGGTATAAAGGCTGTCCCAAGCTCAGAAATGGGGTAGTGAGTGTAGGTAGTGAGTGTATCCCAATGGAGAGATCATATAAGCAAAAAATGCCTGTTTGTCAGTGGTTCATATACTGAGGTAGAGCCCTGTTAGGGTACTGAGAGATGTGCTCCAGCTGGTCTCCACCTGGCAGTTAGGCACATAAAGACCTCGATTTCATTCCTTGGGGAAGTAATAGGGCAACAGCAAAGAGCTGATAGAAATAAAAGTCTCAGATAGTAGAGGGACAGTGGCAGAGTCATCGAGCAGATTATAGAGTACCTGGAACTCTTGGCTCCATAAGAACTCTGCCCTTAGGGGGATGTCCCACCACCACTGTTTCCTGCCAACAGATGATGACTCGGCTACCACCATCCCTTCTAACTCAGAGAAAGATGGAGTTGGGTGGAAAATTTAGTTCGATTCGGTACAACAAATATTTATGAAGCACCCCTCTGAGTGAGGCACCATGCTAGGCACAGGGATACAAAGATGAATAAGACACAGTCCTTACCAGAAATGGCAGGTCCATGGCACCTGGGTGGCCACTTGTTCCCCGTCCACCTAGGCAGACATCGTTAATCAATCACCACACTCCTCCCTGCTGAGTCTGCACCTGGCCTGGACACCTCCTGAACAGGCAGCCACTATCCATCAAGAGGAGATGCCAAGTGGGTTGAAATGAGTTGGCACTCCTGCTTCAAGAGGTTTTTAGTCTTGGGAAGGAGAGAGGCCGAGATGTTTCCTTTATGTATATTAGACTGCATGGTTCAAGTTCAAGGTAATAGAGAAGAAACGTGAGGAAGCCTAGTCTCTTAAAAATGTCCATGTTTCCTTCACATGTCTTATTGTGATTATTTTTAAAGGGAGAGGGGATTTCTGTTAATAAAGACATGCATCTTTAGGAAAGCATTTTTCCCTAAAGGCAGAATGACTCTCATCAGAGAGGACTCCTTGTAACACACAGCTCGAGGCAAAATTAAAATCCAGATACACAGTTAAAGAGAGTATAAACACTTGCTAGAGCTGCAATGCATCTACCCCAGGGGTCATAAGAATGTGCTAACCCCTCACTGCCAGTTCTTCTGTAGCCAAAAAAATCAAGCAACTAAGAACTCCTCAGGGAAGGCAGGGTAGTGAATGGGGACCTATTATAAAATACACACCTTCAAGAGAACAAGAATTACAGGTAACTTCCCTCTCCTCTAACGTGAGTGGTGGTAATAGAACTCCTCTCTGTGGATACTAAGAAGGTCTTGCTTGTTCTGCGGCTTTGGCCATTTAGACTTAATTTATGTTTTTAATTTTCTGGAAAGATCCCAGAGGAGCCCACTGCCCAATGGAGTGCACGATACAGGTTTGGTAAACACAAATTAAAATAAAATAAAAATGCTCTAGTGCCTCTGGACACATCCAAAAACAGAATTAAGAGACTCTAACTCCTAGGGTAAGAAGAATCCTTCAATTCATCTTAAAAGGCAACATGTAAGGGAAGAAAGGTGGGTTAAGGCAGAAATGGGAGGAGGGCATTAAAATGAAGGATTCAGCATTAGGCATGGCTGAAGTGGACTCTAATGTTGGCCCAGCCAGCCTTCCTGGAAAGGGAACATTATAGCCATGCAAAATCTGGATTTCACAGCAAGAAGCAATCAAACATAGCACTTCTCACTAGGAATCACTTTACCCCAAAGAGGGTTTTGAATTGAGACCTTCATAACTGCCAATAACTAAGTTTACCTAAATAATCTCTAGCGCTTCAGAAAGAGGGTAAGGGCATTGCCGCTTGGTGGCTTAAAAAAAGAAGGGGGCCCAGGAATTGTGTCCTGGAGAAACCTTTATTTCCCTTGGCCTTTTCCAAAAAAATCTCCCCTACTTCAGCCTCTCATCTCTATAAGAATCTGTCTTGTAAAGAGTAGGCTATGGAAATGTTGGCTTATTAGCAATGCATTTTTGCTTGGTGTTGCCCATGCAGTAAATACAGACCTTCATTCTTGGAAAGTGGAAGGCAAAACACTTAAACCTACTCTATGTTAGGTAGTATCCACAGATACATCCCAGACCCTCAAGAACCTTGCATCTGTATTCAAACAGTGAAATTTAGACAGAAGACTTTTAGAATTTCATTTGCATGACTCCTCATTTAGTGAGAAGCTGCTCAGAGGACAGCTTTATGCTTGATCTACTGTGAGACTTATTAAGATTGGAAGTATTACTGCCAAGTCCAAGTCTATGCAAGCCATTCTTCTGGTTGGAATTGTGCCTGGACTCCCAAAATGATGCTTTTACTCTGATTGTACGATAGACTTACACAGTCAGCAATAAATAGTATTCAACCACCTCTAGGGTCTGGCCAGTGTTGCTCAGTAGTTAAGCATTGACCTATGAACCTGGAGGTCATGGTTCGATTCCCTAGCATGGCACATGCCCGGGTGTGGGCTCAATCCTCAGTAAGGGGCATTCAGGAGGCAGCTAAACAATGATTCTCTCTCATCATTGATGTTTCTATGTTTCTCTTCCTCTTCCTTCCTCCCTGAAATCAATAAAAATATATTTAAAGAAAACAAAACAAAACAAATCAAAAACAACCTCTAGTTGTATGGGTCTGCATACAGTTTTAATGATGGTCTCTACTTCAGATATCAGGACCCTGAAGTTCCTAGAAGTTCGGGATATGCCCAGTGCTGCTCAGGAAATGTGTGATGGAGCTGAGAGTCAAGGCCAGGCTCTTTGCAACTCCCCGTTTTCTATTAAACTCTCCATTCTGCTTGCCAAAACACTCAGGCTCCAGGCAAGTGTGCCCTGGGGAACGGGTCTGGTCTAATGAAAGTTTTGGGGCTGTGGAATAAGACACAATTGGTTACTTAATAACCAGTAGCTATTTCTTCGGGAGGGCGGGGGGGGGGCATTTGAAACCTTGTTTTGGGGATTTTTTTCTATTCTGTAAGTTGGTAGGAAATGTTTGGGATGATGTATATAATAAAGTGCATAGGACCCCACATGGCATATAGGACACATTCAGAAAAGTTAGGTACTGTTAATTTCACTCTTGCCCAGTGCTGCAAATCATGAAGCTGAGATCTGTGACTCACTAGTGCTGGGCCCGGTGTCCTGATGGGGCACCTCAAGGTGACATGTCAGCCTCCTGAATCTGCCTGACCATATGACACAAGTGCTTTGGGGCAGTGATCTACAACGATGCCAATCTGAATTCAGAGATGTGGGCAAGGGAGGCTTCTGTGGGCGAGTTAAACACACCGAGAAAGGGCGAGCAGTGGCTAAGGTCACGGGGTGCAATTCACTGTGCATGACACCCTGGCTGAAACTCTATCCCACAGGGCTATCAGGTGAGCAATTACAGAAAGTGGCTGAAATTGCTTCCATGTTGGTTTTTTATTCCCCTCTCCTTCTAAAAAGATCTGTGCTGAGAGTGTTGGCCTGTGTGTGTACATATGTGTATAGGTGCATGTCTGTGTTTGTGTATCTGTCTGTGTGTATATATGCATGTTTCTGTGGACATCTGCGTATATTTGTGTGTATATGTCTCTGTGTATGTATATGTGTTGTGTGTGTGTTGCATGCCCACATGTGTGCATGCCCTTGTATTGAAGTTGGCATCCTCGTTCAGACCTCACTTCATATGGTTTTGTTGGATGTCTTCCTCTTTCTTGCCCTGCCGTTCCTCCCATTCAGATTTACTGTCCAAAGAATGACACCCCTCTGTGCGTACCTTCATGAATTCTCGTTTGTTTAGATACCTTATTAAGGGACACACATTTTGTTCACAACTTTTTCATCCCGCTTCTTTTATTTATTTTTTTAAATTAATTAATTTATTTTTTGTTGTTAATCCTCACCCAAGGATGTTTTTCCATTGATTTTTAAGGAGAGTGGAAGAGAGAGAGAAAGACAGAGAGAAATATCAATGTGAGAGAAACACATCAATTGGTTGCCTCCTGCATGAGCCCTGACCAGGGCCTGGGCCTGGGAGGAGCCTGCAACCAAGGTACCAGAATTGAACCTGGGACCCTTTGGTCTGCAGGCTGATGCTCTATCCACTAAGCCAAACTGGCTAAGGCCCCTTATTTTATAAAAAACTACTCTTCTTCCTCAAAGATCCAGGCTGACATCATCTCCATCATGTCCATCACCTCCTCTATCCAACCCTTCCAGACAGGGTGACATATCCCTTGGTTCTCTAGACTCTTGTAAAGAACTCTATTGCAGAAGCTGCTAACCTGTGCTGCAATGATGCATCCACACGTTTGTCTCTCCACAACACATACTGTGGGACCCTTTAAGGCAGGGACTGTGTCATAAATTTCTGGTTTGGCAGGTTGGGCAATGTTACCTGGAACATTATAGTTTTTAATAAAAGAAAAGCATGACTAAATAAATGAATAAAGGATAAAGCATTAAGTGTAACATTTCTATAGACAGAACTCTATACCTATAATATAGGAGGTAGTCAATTGTGGTAGATTAAACAATTGGGCCCAATTCTTTACCTATCCTTATTATGCCATGGTGGGCAGGAGTTTGGGCATGTTTTGTGCTTTGGCCACGTGGGGGAAAAAAAGAGGTACCCGCTCCAAATCTACCATTACTTCTGGGAACCTATTCCCACTGAAGCAATAGCCTGGACTGCACTGTGGAGACATGGCAGCAGTCATTCCTTGGTTGACCCCAGGCCAGTAGTGAGAAGGGTAACTACCCGGAAAAGCTCAGCCCCTAGAACAAGAGAGGCCACCCAGCTGACCTGGTGATCTGGGATGATAAAAAAAAAACAAAAAACAAACAAACAAACAAAAAAAAACATTGTGGTTTGAAGCCACTGAGTTTTGGGATGACTTGTTATACAGCATAATGGTGTTAATAGCTAACTGATACTTCAAGCTCCTTTAATTTTTGTGAGGAGTAAATCAGATGACTCATGTCGGGTGTGTAGCACAGGCCCTAGAACATGGTAAGCACAGATATTAGTCATCACTATTATTACTGTCTGGCGTTCCTAGTTTATAAAGCTAAGTTGTTTATGGAAAAGAACAGTTGGCAGAAAAGGCAAGCGAAAATCTAACAGATTCAATGAGGCTGTCACAGCTCAGTTTGGCAATTGCTTTGATGTTTGCTAAAAGCCTTCAGTGGAATGTGAAGTGGGATGATGTGCTTTGTCTAGGAAGGCCTCAGAGGATTCACACTTAGCAAGGAAAGCCAACTTGGCACAGTGGCTTCTAGCATAGAGGCTTATATAATTGTCCTTGTCCTAGAAGAATGACCTGCTGGCTTTCCTATGGCATTTTCATCTTGCAAATCACTTTGTTTGACAAGCCTTCTTATTGATCATTCCTTGGAGCCAATCTGTACACAAAAACGGACATCTAATTCCTAGAAAGTGCCAAAGAACAGGGTTTTTTAAGGGCCAAGCCAATAATAGTCTTTGCTGATGGGTCCCCTACTCCTATCCTCAACCCAACCTTCCTTCTGATCCCCAGACTCAGACGTCTGACCACTGCTAGACATCCTACCATGACCTCCCAGACTCATGTCACACTCAGCATGTCATCTTCTCTCCATACCATCTCTGTCTCTTCCTTGCCCCAAATGTGGCTCCAACTGTGCCCTATCTCAGTGAATCCAGTTTAGTAAACCAGAACCTTGTGGCATCCAGTATCCCTCTCTCACTCTTTGTTTCTCACTCCCTTTCCCTAGACCTCCAAGTTCTCATTATTTATCAAATCTTTTCACCACACTCCACCATCATTACTATTGCTCCATCTCTTTCCTGCTTTCTAGTAAAAACCTCTATGTATGTCTTCCTACCTCAGCCTCTCCTCTATCATTTCTCTGTTTTCCAAGGTGAGCTCTTTCATCTGTCTGTACCTATGTGCATTTTTGTGTCTGCTTATGCCCCTATTGGACTGTAAGTTCCTTGCCTTTAGGACTCATGCCTAGGATTTTGTTCATTCTCAAGAAATGTTCAGGGACCTAATCAGATTAGTACATTAATTTTGATTAGGGAGGTTAATTTTTAAATAAGATCTCTAGAGAAATATCTGTACATCATCTCTACTCCTATCTACTAAAGTAGAATGATGTGGGTAGAAAAGACAAAAGTTGAATTCATGACAAATAGCAGTCTACAAGGATCAGTGGAACTCTTTTAACTGCTTTATCTGATTCAACTTCTGAGGCTTGGAGCTAGAGGGAGAGGCCAGAAGTAATTTGAGTGTTAGTGTCTATCTTCAGAGGTCCACACCTTACTCTACCACATGTGAGCACCTTTGTCAGCTGCTTTATAATTCAATTATATCATGGATACTGGTAATGCAAGGATGAGTATAAGAGTACTTGTCTTTAAGCTTGTTGTGAGGAATGCATTAAATAAAACCTCATACAAGCTCATATCTCTCTCGATGCCTTTATTTGGAGGGTGTCCATTTGACAGATAAGAAAATCCATGCAGAACAGTTGGCAATCTGCTCAAGTTCGTGGCGCAATTAGGTTGAGAATCCAGTCTTTTCTGAATCTAAAGTCAAGAACTGTCTACCTTCCTGATATTTCTTCTTCCTAGAGATAGGATGGGGTGGGCAGGGAAGATCTCTAGGAATTTGCCTGTTCTTTTTCATGATCTTCCTTTCCTGTGAACACCTTTCTCCATGCCTTTTGCCTATTTTATCTGAGTAAAAGTTCCTTTTTGAAGAAGCAGCAGAAACATTACTTCCACAATCGTGTTAACTAAATTAGCAGGGCTACCATCTGGGCTCCAAGACAGACCCGCTACCACCTATCATTGTCTTTTCAGTTCCTAAGATGTCAGTAACCCTTTCCAGGCTATGGGATGTCAGTGACTCATTTTGTTGGTCAGAAGTAGAATCACCATTGATCCCAAAGGGTTACTGCAAAGGATTAATATTGCAAACACAAAACACTCTTTTCATGCATTCCGCCACACAATGTTTCTCAGAGAGGATGTCAGGGATTACAGTGAGAGTGCAGGGGACTGAAAAGACTGCATCTGCTCTGAGTCTGGAGGGAGAAGCCGAGGGCACTCGGACATGTGAGAAGGCTGACCGCTCTAAGGGAGAGAATGGTGGGGTCATAAATACCTTTCAGGTGGCCGGTGCCTT
Organism: Myotis nattereri; assembly: GCF_964212035.1. NCBI lineage: Eukaryota > Metazoa > Chordata > Mammalia > Chiroptera > Vespertilionidae > Myotis > Myotis nattereri. The sequence continues at coordinate 225,362,324 of NC_138075.1, forward strand.
TCTTTCTCCCAGAAACAGGACATTGCGTTTATGGTATGGCTTTGGGAGGATTAGTTGGACAGGCAGAACACAAAAAATCCTCTTCCATCTCATCTCCTCGGAGGCCCATGTTTTCTACTTTCTGACAGCATGGCTGTGACCTCACTCTTGTCACCTGTCTGCTCTTTCACCCTGAGACTGAAGCAAAGCTGGTGAAATGGAGGGCTCAGCAAAGGAGCCTGGCTTTTCACCTCCCAGGTGTGAAGAAGAAAGGGCTGGTGTCGGGGAGGGCCCCTCCGCTCTATAGATCATGACACTAAGGGAGGACAAACTGCAAAGGGCCACGGGGAGCCTCAGACACCGCCCCACATGGCAGGTTTATGGGTCACTGAGGAGCAGGGATACTTTAACGAATGCAGCTGGTCATCATTTTAGTTCTCAGTGGAAAACAAGAAGGTGCAGACACAATAAGCTGTCCCAACCAGCCACTAGGTGGATTAGTAATGCCTGAACTTGACAGAGAAGCCTGCGCTTGGGGTCAAAGGATAAACTGATTGGTGGGACCTTTTGGGTGACTGACTTTTAGTGAAGCTATTAGTGCCAATTAGAATGACACCAGAGGAGAGGCTGGAAAACTAGGGGCCCCCAGAGCATGTCAGGAGAACGGGCTTGACGGCTGAGACGCAAAGAGAGATGGGTGATTAGGAAGCATAATTTGCTCAATTACTTGCGATTTGGCAGAAGTTGGTTTTTAGGACTGTTTTTGTAACCCAAAAATGGGGGCCTCCGAAGCCTTTGAAATGAGGGCAAGGCACGTAGAGTGAAATAATTTCAACTCGGGGCAGACTTTAAGAACATAAGAACTGCCATGCTAGATTGGGATCACCAGGCCCGGCTACCACTGTGACTCTGACAGGGCCAATGAGGGAGAGGTAGAGGTGTGTGCTGGCAGCATTGAGCTGTCAAACCCAGAGGTAAGGTGGTATCTGAAGATTCCTCAGCAGTCTGTCAAGGACTGGCATGAAAGCATGGCCAGTGTGACTATTAGAAACTCTCAGCTTGTTTGCCTTTCCTGTCGTGTGGAGTAAAAGGGTGGTGTGTTGACCTCATGGCTTGTTAGCTGTGTGAGTTCAGGCAAGAGGCTTAAACTCTTAGAGTCTCAATGTCCCCATATTACATATCCTATATAATAAAAGGCTAATATGCAAATCAACCAAACCATGGAATGACTGGTGGCTATGATGCACACTGACCACCAGGGGGCAGATGCTCAATGCAGGAGCTGCCCCCTGGTTGTCAGTGCACTCCCACAGGGGGAGCACTGCTCAGCCAGAAGCCCTGAGCCGGACTCATGGCTGGCAAGCACAGTGGTGATGGCCGAAGCCTCTCCCACCTCCATGGCAGCGCTAAGGATGACAGACATTCCCCGAGGGCTCCTGGACTGTGAGAGGGCACACAGGCTGGGCTGAGGAACACCGCCCCCCCCCCCAGAGTGCATGAATTTTGTGCACCATGCCTCTCGTTAGTTTTATAATAGCTACCCTCAAAGAATCATTTCAAGCATTAAGAGGAAAAACAATAAAAGATAGCTAATACTATATAGCACTTACAACTTACCATGTGTCCCTTAAATGCATGAATGAAACACCATGTATATAAACTCATTATTCCTCACACAAATTTATGAGCATGATTTTCATGATCTTCACTGTATAGAGGAGGATATTGTTTGTATTGTGTTGGGCTAACTTGGGCACAGAGCTTGGAGCTTGGAGCTTGGTGGCTGTGGGCCTTCCCTCACACCTTTGTGTCTCGAGATCTACTTAAACCATAAGGTAGTGAGTATCAGTGAATAAGCTATTGCTTACTTCAGTTTAATTGTTTCAGATACCCATTCATTCAGTCTCCCAGAAGATCGGCCAACTCTTTGAGACTGGGACAGAGATGGTTGCAGGAGTGTTATCCAAAGTTGCAGGAAGAAACATGATTAAAAATAGCTGGGCTCCAACAGAATTTATAATCACTTTCTTCCAGGTTTAGCACTCACAGGTCTAGAATCACATTAACCAATCTTTCTATCTTAAATTAAGATCATTGACTCTCCTAGACAGAATATTGCCTTTTTCAAAGGTAACTGAAATGATATATCAGCAGTTGCTTCAGTCTCTCTTTGTTCTTTTAAAAATATATATTTTAGTTTCCTTCAGAATAAGATGGGGCCTAAAACATACTCAAAGGAATCTGTAAACATTTAAATAGCTGTTGGCTCTACCTTTTCAAAGTGTATAGATGAAAGTATATGTATTTTACTTCCAGTGATCACCTGTTCCTAAAATTACTTGATTTTTCTCAGGCCAGAAAGAACTCTCTTTAGTGACAATAAGCAATTGTCACAGCACTATGGACATTCTGAGCTGGGTGATTCTTTGCTGTGGGGAGCTGTCCTGTGCATTGCTGAATGTTTAGGAGAATCACGGACCCTCATCCACTAGATGCCAGTAGCACAACCAACATTCTCATTGTGACAACCAGAACTATTTTCAGACATTGAAAAATAGCTCCTGCCCTAACCGGTTTGGCTCAGTGGATAGAGCGTTCACCTGCGGACTGAAAGGTCCCAGGTTCGATTCCAGTCAAGGGCATGTACCTTGGTTGCGGGCACATCCCCAATGTGGGGTGTGCAAGAGGCAGCCGATCGATGTTTCTCTCTCATCGATGTTTCTAACTCTCTATCCCTCTCCCTTCCTCTCTGTAAAATATCAATAAAATATATTTTAAAAAAATTAAAAAAAAAGAAAAAAAAAAGAAAAATAGCTCCTATGGGAAGGACTCTCCATTACTGAGAATGAGTGGTTTACATTTATATCAGGGGTCAGCAAACTTTCTTTTGTAAGGTCCACATAATAAATTTTTTAGAGTTTGAGAGCCACATGGTCTCTGTCACTGTTATTCAGCTCTCATTGTTGTGCAACAGCAGCTGTAGACAATATGTAAACAAATGAGCATGTCTGTGCTTCAGTAAAACTTTAGTCATCAAGCAGAGGTTGGTGAGCCTGGCTGGTGTGGCTCAGTGGTTGAGCATAGACCTATAAACTAGGAAGTCTTGGTTCGATTCCTGGTCAGGGTACATTCCCAGTTTGTAGGCTCGATCCCCAGTAGCAGGAGGCATGCTGGAGGCAGCTGATCAATGATTCTCTCTCATGATATATTTTTATCTCTCCTTCCCTCTCTCTTCCTCTCTGAAATCAATAATAATATATTTACATTTAAAAAAAGACAAAAAGAGATGGGTGGATTTGGACCATGGGCTGTGGTGTGCTGACCCTGATTTATATCCCTGTGAATAACATGGCATAATGTGATATGATATGGTGCTAGCATTGAGTGAAAAAAACACACACACACATTTCCATTCAAGAATCAAATGAATGTCACTGAGGGCACCACCCATTGATACCTGCTGTCAGGACAAAAGTTTGAAATCTTACTATCTATGTATAATTTTGTATCCTGATGTTTTCCATATCATAGTATTTAAGACATAAGTAACTTTTGGGTGTTGGAATTCTTGAGAAACATAATTTTTAATGACTAGGAGTGTATTTTACTGGTATATCAAACTTTATTCATTATTCCCTGTAATTGGATATTTTAAACCCTCCCCTCCATTTTTTCCTAAAATGAGAATAATCGTGCAAGGAATATGCTTATACATCTAGCTCTAATAAGTTCTATAGGACAAATTTCTAACAGTAGATTTGCTAACTTAAAGAACAAGAGTATTTTTAAAGGATCTTGATCACTTGTACATATCGGCCTTCAGAAATGTTCTGCTGGCTTTTATTCCTATCAGAGAAAGAGATATTTTGCACTGAATTGCATGCTGGATGCTAAGCTACCAGCAGGCAGGCTGCAGAGCTTTCCCACTTCCCGCATCTGCCAGCGCACTTGGGATGATGTCTGCTGTCTAGCATCCAGAGAACTGTCCAGATATACAGCCAAGCACAGAATTCTCAGGCTGGGACATATATCATAACAAATTAGAAACTTATCTCCATATCTCTGAAACTACTCTGGTGTGTAGTCACACACGGAATGACCCCACAGGTTTGGGACAAGCAGGAAAAGCAATGCTCTCAGCATGCAAATTGCCTAAGTCAGCCTGTCACAGGTTGAGTGCGTGTAAAAAAAAAATGACCTAGGACTCACATAAAGGAGTTATTGACATGAAAGGAAGACCGGGAGGGGTCCTGTTTCCCCGCATAATTCTGGGACTTGTGTCCCTTCAATGCGCAGAATATTACCATTAGGAAAATATCATTTATGTGGATCACTGAATTTCCTGTTTTTAATTCCTGTGAGCATTCTGGCAATCTTCAGAGCGAGCAGAAACCACAGTCGTGCTGCACAGAAAGCCCGGCCTTCCCAGGCCACCAACCCTAAGGGAAATGTCTTATAACCAGTTCTTTCTCACAGCTCCTCCTGGCCCAGGGAAGATGGCTGACCAAGGTGCGGACCTGGGCTCTGCTGAAGGAACGGGGACGCTGACATCTGTCAGGCCAGGATTGTGTACACCATGGGCTGGGATATCTGAGCCACACCCCTTTTTCCAGAGGGACACTGGGAGAGGTAGTGCTTGGCTTCTGAGAGCTGATCTTCGGGGCTCTTGCACAGTAAGGCCTTTACTCACTTCCTCGGGAGAGATGGACTATGTTGCCAAAAACCCTCGGGGCCCCCAAGTCAGCAGGTTAAATGCAGATGTGTTTGCAAAACTTAAAATTGCCATGATGTGAAGGATTACTCTGATGTTTTCTACATTATCACCCTCATTGTGTACTTTTACATGTTTCAACTGTGGGTCCTTTGGCTATGAAATGAGCACAGTCTTCAAAGATCTTCGTCACTATTAACTCTCAGTGATACTGGCCACTGGCTGAGCACAGAGTACAGGTTCTGAAAAGATTGGCCATTTTCCACATGGAGATGAGTAAACATAACCTGGGCACCGTGAAGGGAACACACATGCCCACGCCAGTCTCTCTGTTGTGGCTCCACACCGTTGGCAGAGTCTTCCAGCGCTCTCCCCTTGTCATAACTTGTCATGGAGAATGTAACACATGATTCAAGACCTCAGTTCCTGTACACGTTTACATGAATGCCATCTTCCTGGTGGGGCACCTCTGGCTGAATGACAACCCATGAGCCACACCTGGCACTCTGCTCATTTTCTTGTCTCCATCACCCTAGCACTGACCACTGCTTCATATGCTATGTATTCTCTTAGTTACTGTGTGTGTCTGTCTTCCTCTGAACTGTAATCTTTGCAAGGGTAGGTTGCATGTGTATGTGTGTGTTTCTACTTTATTTGCTGCTTGGCCATTGCCTAAAACAGTTGACACACCTTTGAAGGCACTTCACGGTAGCTAAGCTTTCTTCTTGGCTAATTTAGAAGCTTTGGAAAGCAGCCACTTTGGTGTATAGTGAGTGCTTAATGTGTATGTAGAGATTTAATCAAGTAGTCACCACTTTTGTATCTAGAGGAGCAGATACTGATTGTGAAGTCACATCCTTAGGTTTTGGCTGAATGGATCTGCTTCTAAGAGGAGTGTACACACTCTAATCTGCCCTGTAAACCCACCATCAGTGCCTACTAACAATTGTTTTTATTTCCACGGTGGTTCCGTGAGGTTTATTCTATTATCTTTCCATTTGACCAATGAAGAAAATGGAAACCGAGGTGGAAAGATGTAACAGCCCCAAGTCACTTTAGTTGCCCAAATTAGCTAGCAGCCATGCTGGGATGTGGACCCAGAGCTCCTTGCACATCAAACCCAAGACCTTTCCCCTATATGAGGCTGGTCTGTAGGATTCTTTAATGGGGTTGGGGGTGGGAGAGGAGTTACTGTACATTTGTGATGAAGTCCCAAAGGCATAAAAGCACGCTCTACAGGTACTTTTTTCCTGATAATTTTTTAATTGAATCAGGACATAATAACAACATAAACATTGTTATGGGACTTTCATCTCAGAAACCCATAGCATTTAAAACCTACGAATTAATTCTCAAAACTCACAAGTTAGTCAGCAAATTATGTGATAGGAGATTAATTAGAGAATAGCAACACATGAAATGTCAGAGACAGGTCTTAAGGAAAAGCTTAAGGACTCGTGGACTTCCTAAGTCAGAGGGGACGACACTTACTAGAGAAAAGTGGGACAGGAACATAATTTGAGCAGTTTTAGGCTCTCTAGCTATGGACGGATGACTTAGGATAGCAATGGTTTCTGTGCTGCAATTAGTGAGGTCGACTATTAATCCTCCACATTGTTGTGTCTCCATAAATAATTATTTGTCCTGAATATATATCTCAAGAATTACATATATCATTCAATTCAACATTTGTTTTGCACCAACTATACAAAACATGTAGGGTGAGATTTGTCAATTCCATAGAACATTATTTATTGTCTACTTCTGTGTAAGGCATCTGAGTAGAAAATGTGGAAACTATGCTTCTTCCATCGTGATTCCATGCTATCTTTCTTTTTTCTATAATATTCAAGGACATTTTTCTTGTCACCTAACTCTGAATGGAAAGCTGGAGGAAAAACTCTAAATAGAAACTTCAAGTTCTGCACATAGTAGGCACACTTACGGTCTGTCTAGAATAAACAGTAACTGGGCTATGCCTTGAGTGTTCAAAGGTTTAGCTTGGTCCAGGTTGTTAAGGATGTTCTGGTGTGGATGATAGGAGGGTTTACTGGAGTAAAATCAAAACATGTAGAGATAAATGACCATCAGCGTTTCCACAGCTAAACCCTGGTGGAGGTGGGGTTCACACTCTGACCTCAGGCTCAAATGATTTTTCTTTCTGGCCAAAGGGCTCATCCAACTAGCTTCCTGTGTACAATCACAGCTTCTGTTTGCTTAAATGTCCTCCTGAACCTTGAAACATTATTTACTCCGTTTTTTGAAGGGATCTCATGACCCGAGGTTTGGAGCTTATGGTTGTAGACTCAAACCGGATGTATTAGTCTGGTCAGCTGCCATAACAGTACCCCAGAGAGAGCGAATTAAACAACAGCAATGTATTCTCTCATAACTCTGGAGGCTGGCAGTCTGAGATCAAGGTGTCAGCAGGGTTGGTTTCTCTTGAGGCCTCTCTCCTGGGCTTGTAGATGGTCCTCTTTTCCCTGTGTCCTCACGTGGTCGTCCCTCTATGTGTGTCTGTGTCCTAATCTCCTCTCCTTATAAAGACACCAGCCATATTGGAGTAAGACCAACCCTAATGACTTCATTTTAACTTAATCACCTCTTTCAAGAACCCACCTCCAAATACAGTCACATTCTGGGGTGCTCGGTGTTAGGACTTCAACAGAAGAATTTGGGGAGAACACAATCCAGCCCCTGACCCTTGGTGTGCAGAAACACTGAGCTTGGTAACCCAGAAGCAAGATGGTGCCCACAAAATAATAGATGTTTTTAATTCAGGTTTCACCACGTGCCCAGGACTTTGCATGTTTTATTCCATGTTAGTGTCACACAGCCTAGAAAATTATGTCTTACAGGACCTGTTTTCTAGATCAGATAGCTAAGAATGGGTAAGTTTTTCCCAGCACGGGGTAGTGTTCATAAAACCCTCCAAGCTCCTGCAGGTTGCTGGATCCAGATACTGTAGCACACTCCAGGGGGCGCTCTTTCTCAAACACATCGCAAGGCTTTTACTCAGAGCCTGACTGATCTTAACTCGCCTGGTATAAACCCCAGTGGTGATGAGAAACAGCTGAGACCAGAGGCACTGTGGCTTCCAAGGCAGGCGCCATCAGAATTCTGTCCTGAAAGGCCACTTAGCCAGGCCCAAGGAGGCTGAAGGACATGTGAGTACTGCACGCCCTCACATGCCGAAAGCAGCAACTCTCCACCAGCCAGGCTTGAAAGCACATGCCCAAGGCCATTGCCTCTCTGAGGGGCAGCCTGTCTCCCAGGAATGTGGCCATGATAAACGAGAAATATGTATAAAGTGTGAGCTCTTGCCCCAAAGGGTGCTGAATAAATGCCGGGTATTATACTATTGTTTATTTGGGCTACCCAAGTGCATTGGACTGAACAAGAGTATTTCTTTCACTGACAACCGTGGTCATTGTGGTGAAGAGATTCATGTTACAACATATGAATGATGTCTCTGTGTACATGTGTGTGTTTGTGCGTGTGTGTGAGTGTGTGCGCACAGGTTAATATTTGGTGTGCTGTGGAAGGAGATGGGGGCTGCGTTCAGCCTGGAAAATGAGCTGGGAATTTCAGGAACGTTTTGGTTACCCACAGTTCCCCTTTGACAGGCTTGCCCAAAGTATCCGACTTCTTCATGGAATCTCTCATCTAAAGGGGAGCTCAGGGATCGCCTGATCTTGGTCTCTCCCTAGTTTCAAACACCTCACTGTAACATTCTGAAGATGTGGTTAACCGACTCCTGCTTGAACACTTCTGCTGATGGGGACCTCACCACCTCTGGAGGGGCATTTGTTCCTTCTGCAGACAGCTGAAGAGAAAGAAGGAAAGTAATCTTTCTAGGGCATGTTGAGTGTTTCAGGCACTGTGCCCAAAGCTTGCTATATGCCATTTAATTTACCTCGAAATAGGTTCTACTGCTGTTCTTATTACCACTCTCAAGGCTTCCTGTGGACCAGGGACTCTCCTTTATGCTTTAGATATATTAAATCATGTAATCTTTCGAAACACCCTATGAGGTAGGTATTCTTACTTCTCCATTTTGTGGATGATGAAACTGAGGCTCAGAGAGGTTAGTCAACTTGCTCAAGGTCACACAGATACAAAGTAGTTTTGAATACAGAAAGTAGGATCTGGAATCCACATTCTTGTTGCTACGTTGTGCTGCTTTTTAAATTAATTCTGTGTGTGTGTGTGTGTGTGTGTGTGTGTGTGTGTGATGCTTCTTATCATCCTAAAGTCAATTACAAGAAAGTCAAGTCTCAGTGAGTTGACCTGCCTCTGTGTGACTCCAAACCTTTATTATTGCTGTAACTCCAGGTGGCCTCCAGTCATGACAAAGAGCTGTCTGCACCGACTGTGACAAAATCAACCTTCGTTGGATTGTGGTCATGAAACCAGGCAGGCTTCAGTCACCCCACAGTCACCCTGCAGGCTTGAGTCACTCGCAGAGATCTCCAATCTAAAAATATGCATAAAAATGCATTTTTTTTTTAGTTAGTGTCTCCTCTTTATAATTTCTGCCTGCACTACTCTCATCTGGATATTTTGTCGTCATCCTTCTAAAGAAGGAAATTCAAAGTGGGATAGTTATCCCTGAGCCCCAATTACATGGAGCAATCTAGATGGGCCAAAATGAACAGAATTGTAATCTTCTAGTTGTTTATTTATTAAACTCGTCAAATAATTGACAAGTAAACCAAATCTGTTCAAATATCAGTGGTCAGCTACCTGTAATCTGCCCAGTTACACATATGCATGTACATACCATGCACACATGCCTGTGGCTGGGTGGTGAGATACAGGCTCTTTAGCCATTCACCCTTACCTCATATTTTAGTAGCTATACCTTTAATAAAATATTGATATTTGGATGCTAAGTCCTCCTTCTTTCTCTTCAAAATCATCTTGGTTATCCTGGCTATAAGTTTTCCTATTGATATAGGCTTGATTTTTAAAATTGTGTTAAAGTGTCTATTGATATCTTCACTGTAACTATCTTTAAAATATAGCTTAATTGCCCAGCCAGTGTTTCTCAGTGGTTGGACAATGACCCATGAACCAAGGGGTCACTAGTTTGATTCCCAGTCAGGGCACATGCCCAGGTTGTGGACTTGATCCGGGGTAGAGGGAATGCAGGAGGTGGCATATCGATGATGTTCCTATCTCTTTATCCCTCCCACTTCCTCTCTCTCTCTAAAGATCAATATAAGCATATTAAAAATACAGCTTCATTTAAGGAGTGCTGACACCTTCTTTTAACCTGCGATTGTGCAGTTTCCATTTTACTTTTATTTTCTTTGAAATTTGCCTAAATTTAACAATACTGTCCATAAAATTCTTATATACATTTTGTTATATTTAGCCAAATGCTTTTTACAGTTTGTATGTTGCAAATATTATCTTATAATATTATTTTTAATCATATTTTTAAACTTTTTAATAATTTATTACATTTTAATTACAGTTTGAAAATCAGGAATCTTCATAGTATGTCCTGTGGAGTCTTGGGGTTTGGGAAAGGTGTGGCTAGTCTGGGAGCCTTTGGTGGGGTGAATGTTGATGCAGAGGGAACAGACCTCAATTCTCCCATCCTTCCCAATACCACTCAGATATCGGAATTTGTATTTTATCCTATGGAAAATGGGAAGCCTTTGGAATGTTCTAAGTAGATTCTGTCTGCTTGATGGAAAACAGGTGGCAGAGGAGAAAGAGTGGGCACAGCAAGATATGTTTAGAAACTTTTCAAGTAACCCTGCCTAGCAGCAATCCTTGCTGCACCACATTAGAATATAATATGTTAGTGGAGGGGGAACAGGATTTATATGGGATGAGTTTTGTAGATACAGCCAACAGGATACTGATGAATTAGATATCGGCAGCAAGTGGAAAAAAGGGATCAGAAATTATGCCTAGATATTTTTGCTCAAACACCTCTATAGATGGTGGTGACTTTGGCTAAGTAGGGGAAGACTAGCAGAGAGGTGGGTTTATGTGTGTATCTCTCTATGTGTAGGAGAGAGGCAGGAAGAAAGTGAGAGTAAGAGCATGAAATATTGATATCTAAGTCAGGTGTGGGAATACGTCTAGGTATGGGGAAATTTCTGGGAGGCAGACACACACACAGGCAAATATTTTGAAAATTTCTGGGTATTGACAAGTGGACACATTCCTTGCATAGTGTGTTACTTAGATAGTAGAGTGGTCATGCCACTGAAGCTAGACTGACTTGAGTCTTGGTTAGGGTTGGGCACATTAGAAAAGTCACCACACTGTTGGTCAATCTTTTTTATCTGTGTAATACCCTGTTTTAATTGGGATGCTTTGTCTGCAAGTAACAGAAAACTTCTCTTCAGATGGTTTCAATAATATGGAGGCAGTAAGATAGGTGGAAGCTCTAATTTGGTAAAATTAAACTAGCAAACAGAATTGTCAAGATCATCAATAACATAATTTCCTTTTCTATTTTAACACTCGGTGTGGTTTTAAAAGTCCTGCCATGATTTTAAGACAGCTGTCACATTTCTAAGCACCACAGGCAGAAACAGCAATGTCCAGTGGACAAAGGGAACTTGTTATATCTTGGTTGTCTTATTTTTAGTTTTAAAGAAAACCTTTTCCCAGAAGTCACCCAGTTGACTACCTGTCACATCTTATTGGACAGAATTGTACTCCCTTCCCCTGCATAATTCACTCACTGTCAAGGGGAGAGGTTTACAATGGATCGCCTGAACCAAATCGAAGTCACCCCCAGGGGCTGGGGATGCTACTGACCTTCCTGACAAGCATGGCTACATAGAGGAGCTAAAGAATCTGAATAAAATCTAGATTTTGTTAGAAAGAAGGAAAGGAAGCTAATGGTTGTTAGGAACCATTAATGTCTGTTTGGACCAGGATATTGCAAGCAACAGAGATCTACCCAAGAAAGTTCAAGAAAACTCTTTTTAAAAACTATACTATGGGTCCCAAGTGAATCTCAGTTTAGGAATTTATGTGTGTAGAGTCAGTGGTTGGGAGCTATAAGTGGAAAGCAGGTAGGAAATAGGGAACTAGGCTGGCTCTCTTGGCCTCTCTCCCAAAGTCCCCAAACATCTTGTTTTTCTATACGCATTCACCATCTCCTCCCCATCAACTGTTTTTTACTTTCTTTTATTTGTATCAGGTTGGACAGAACCCTTGTTGTCACCGTGCTCCCAATTGTTTGTGGCTCCAGCTGGATACATGTTCTCAGTTTCCTAATTCCAAAATTCCTGAAAGCTCATGATGATTAGCTCAGCTCATATTTGACTTTTTAGTCATAGATTGTTAGTCATTCTCTGGGGAAGCTGAGTTTTAGTGTCCAGATCCAATTATCTGTGACAGCAGAGCCTGTGGGTTAGGGCAACTCACCTTAAACAAGGTTTATGGTCGAGAAATGTGAAGGACAGTCCTTGCAAAACATGTCGAATCCAATTATGTTCTGTTAAGCTTGTGAGGATTACATAAAAAAAAAATACAAAGTGAGTCCTCAATACATTTTCACTCTTTCTTTCCTCCTTCATTCATTCAACAGTCATCGATGAAACATCCACTTTCTTCTAGACATTGGAGATACATGGACTAAAAAGATACAATTCTTACAAGAAGTCACAGTCAGTAAGCTAAGCATTCTTATGCAGTCAGTTCAGAACCTCTAGAGTGTAAATAGAAGATGAACACCTAACTCAATCTCAAGCCAAGACTTGACCTGAATTATAGTGTCTAAGGAGTTAACCAGGTAAATGTGGGTGAGGGATAAAGGACACCAAACATGGATGAAAGATTGAGAAACAAATGAACAGTCTCAGGGACTGTGGTAAAATACCAAAATGTCTAACACTTATGGCATGAAATTCTCAGAAGGAGATAAGAAGTAGTGTGCGGAAGAAATAGTATTAAGAAAACCTTCTGAATTTGACAAGACCCATAAACTTGATTCAAAAGTTGAGCAAACCTCAAACAGGAAACAGATAAACCAGGAAATCCACACCCAGATCCATCATAATTAAACCACTGGAAACAAAAAAATGAAGAACTAGCTTGAAGACAGAGAAAAAAGTATTCATGTCAGAAAACAACTGTTTTTATGGCTATAAATTTCTCATAGGAAGCGTGGGTGCCACGAGGGAGAGAAACAACATTTTTAAAGAGTTGAAACACAAGTATAGTCAACTCAGAATTCTCTATCAAGTGAAAAATTTCTGCAGAAATAATGGTAAAACAAAGTTATCCTCAGATGAAGGAGAACTAAGAGAATGTTGCCAGTATGCCGACTCTCATCACTAGAGAACTTTTTTTTTTTAGATAGAAACATCAACTATATCATGTCTCAACTATATCATTTCAACTATAATGATAAGGGTAAGATAACAGTGAAAGGATGGGAAAAATTATGCCACACAACTATTAATAAAAAGAACACCAGAGTTCATATCAAGCTACATTGATATCAGACAAAATAGAATTCACAGCAGATCCCATGGAGAGGGATAAAGTGAGACATTACATGATGATAATAAAATCAGTTCACCAAGAAGACATAAAAATCTGGAATGTTTAAAGTGCATCCTAATAATAGAGCTTCAAAGCATAGAAAAGAAAATTTGCCTGAGCTGAAAAGAGAATGTGCAAATCCACAATTACATTTGGGTATGTGACCTCAGCACTCAGTAATTCAAGCTCTGTTCTCATTAATCAATAGAATTAGTGGAAATAGAAAGTCTACAAGGATGTAGCAGAACCAAGTAACAGAATCAATCAACTGGACATTTTTTTTTTTTTGCATTTATATAGCAGTCCAATCAAGAACAGAAGAATACATACTTTTCAAGTAGAGACAATACCTTCATCAAGAAAGAAACCATCATAGGTTACTTAATAAAGTAAAAATTCAAAATGCTTAGTATCATACAACATTTGTTATTTTACCATAGTAGATTAAACTAAACATCAATAGCAATGATTACAAGAGAATCTTCAAACACTTGAAATGAAACAATGTGCTTCTAAATAATGCATGATAAAAGAAAAATTTTCAAGAGAATTAAAACAATATTTTGAACTGAGAAAAAATATAACATAAAAATTTGTATGATTTTGTTAGGGAAGTTCATAGAGAATAAATTCATATCATTAAAAAATAAGAAAGATCGCAGATAAATGATCTAAGCTCCTACCTAAGAAACTAGGAAAAGAAATGCAAAATATAACCACATCAGTAGAAGGAAGGAAAAAAAATAAAGACAGAAATCAATAAAATTTTAAACAGAAGAACAGTAAATAACATCAAACAAAAATCTGTTTTTAAGATAATAAAATATATGTATCTTTATCATGATTAAACAGGAAGAACAGAGATAAGACAAAATTTACCAATCAGAAGTAAAAACTGAGGTAAAGTTACAGAGATCCCAATATTTAAAATATAATAAAGGATTTCATAAAGAACCCTATGACCATAAATTCTATTACTTAGATGAAATTGACCAATTCTTCAGAAACCACAACTACCCAAATTCACCAAGATGACCCAGACAACTTCCAACAGTGTTGTTCTTATTAACAGATTAAGTTTATAGTTGAAATATTTCCAAAAAAGAAATCCTTAGGCCCAGATAGACACACTAGAGAATTCTACCAAACATATAAGGAAGAAATAATACCAATTCTGGACAAGCTCTTCTAGAAAATAGAGGGAGAGATGACATTTCTCACTTTATGAGGGTAGTATTACTCTGATATCAAAACCAGAAAAAGGCACTACAAAAATAAAACTATGAACCTAATTCCTCATAGACACAAAAATCAACAAAATATTTGCTAATCAAATCCTCCCAGAAAATAAAAATAATACATAATGACCAAATAGGATTTGTTCAGAGAATGCAAAGTCGATTCAAAATTTGGAAATCAGTCAATGCAATCTACTATATTAACAGCCTAAAGCAGTGATTTTCAGCCATTGTGGAATAAGAATTTTGAAAACATGCAATACCTGACTATTTAGTCAAGGGCACTGACCTTTCTCTCTTAGATTGTGAAATAAAAAAAGACAACGGATAACACAGCAATAGCTGTCTGGTATGAATGAATCACAATTATATCTATTTGTGTTTGTTTTTTGTCAGAGTGGCAAAAATTATTATTAGGTGTGCCTCAGAATTTTAGTAATTAGATGTGTGTGCCATGAGATAAAAAAAAGTTGAAAATCATTGTCCTAAAGAAGAAGGAAAAAAACATGATCATATCAATAGATGCAGAAAAACATTGGACAAAATACAGCATTATTCATAATAAAAATTCTCAGCCAGCTAAGAATAGAAGGATATTTCTTTAAGCCTATAAAGAACATCTACAAAAAATCTAGAGCTAACATCATGTTTTCTATTTCTAAAACTACTATAGAAAGGCAAATATAAACTTGTCTAAATGGTAGATGAAAGTTGGAGTACTCACAGCAACTGACTTTAAGACATAGAAAGCTGCACTGATGGTGATATTGTGTTCTTGAAGGAATTGACACATAAATCAATGGACCATAGAGAATCTATAAATAGACTAACACATACATAGCCAATTAATTATTTCCAAAGATACAAAGGCATTTCAATGAAAGGCAGTCTTTTTAATAAATTGTTTGAAAGCAATGAGAATCCACATGCAAAATAATAAACTTCAATCTAAATTTCACACTTTATACAAATGCTAACTCAAATGGATCACAGATCTAAATGTAAAGTATTAAACAATACAACTTTTCAAAAATTTTGTGACCTAGGGTTAAGCGAGAAGTTATTAGATATTACCTCTATAGTACGACCCATAAAATTTTAAAAAATGATAAATTGAACTTCATATAAATTTATTTTTAAAAATATATGAAAGACACTGTTAAGAGAATAAAAAGACAAGTCAGAGACTGAGAAGAGTAATTAAAAACATATGTGACAAATATGTGATTTATGTGCAGAATATATAAAAATTCTCAAAATTTAACTGAGAAAACAAAAAAACATTTTTTTAATGGGCAAAATATTTCCTTATACACTTAACCAAAGGGAGAATACAGAAAGACAAATAAGCAGATTAAATGATGCTCATTATCATAAGCCCTGGGGGAAATATGAGTTAACACCACCATGAGATAACCGTGAATAACTATTAGAATGCCTAAAAAAGTTACTGACAGCACCAAGCTGTGAAGAGGATGCAAAACCACCGCAAGACTCATCCATTGCTAGTGCAAACTCAGCATGGCACAGCTACTGCAGAAAACATTTAGGCAGTTTGTTATCAAGTTAAACATCCATTTATCATATTCATATGACACAGCAATCCTACTTCTAGCATTTATCCTGGAGTCATGAAACCTTTTGCTCACACAAGAAAACCTGCATATGAATGTTTGTAGCAGCTCTATAAATTGCCCTGAGCTGAAAATAACTCAGATATCTCTCAGGGTAGCAAACTGGTATGTCCATACAGTTGAATAGTTTTCAGCAATCGAGAGAGAGAGAGAGAGAGAGAGAGAGAGAGAGAGAGAGAGAGAGAGAAATACACAAAACAACTTGAATGAATCTTAAAAGCTTTATGTTGTGTGAAAGAAGCCCATCTCAAAACTTATGAGCTCTATGATTACATTTATATGATGGTGTCAAAAGGACAAAATTAGAATGATGGGGAACACATCGATGTTCTCTAAAAGTGAAAGAAGAGGAAGGGATGTGACTACAGTTTGGGGGGAGTCACAGAAACATTCTATCTCTTGACTGTGGTGGCGGTTACAAAAATCTATACATGTGTTAAAATTCTCAGAACTGTATACTAAAATAAAGTCAATGTGAAAAGGAAATACATGGGAGGTGGATAAGAGGGGGTAACGCAGGGACATTTTAATCCCCTCCACTTCTAGAATTGCATTGAATGACTTCAAACCTTCCAGCAGGCAGTGTGATACTCCGTGGGGATTCTTCATGGAACATGCTATTCTATGCAGAGACATCCAGTCTTTGGGAGGACACTTCCCTCTCTGTAACCCTCTCAGGAAACCCTCTTCTTTGCACAGGAGCCCTCCCCTCCTACAGCCCAGTGTTCTGAGGAACTGAACTAAACCAGCTCGAAGCTTTGTGAACAGGGAGGATGTGGACTTGGCTGGCCCAGAGCAGTAGACGATGCAGCCTCCAGGTGTTTTGTATGTTGGTGACACGTCAGCTCACAATGTGATCCTGATCCGATGCAGTGGGCTGAGGATCCTGCCCATGTACATGGTGATATGATTGTTTTATGGACTGAAAAACAGTCTTACACAGCGGGGGTGGGAGGGGTGGAGAGGGCAGTGGGAGAATCAGGAAGGATTAGATGTTGGGTTGGATACACTCCACAGTCTTCAGAGAGACCACATGGACAGTGATAGCTTTTGTAGAGTTTTCTGAAACCATAGGGATTATGAGATGTGACATGAATGTTTTCTCCGCACCTGGCTGGTTTGTGGAGTAGTTAGGATAATATTTATTCACTCAGTTAATATTGAGTGAGCCAACCCTCAGAGCCAGGCACCATGATAGACACTGGGGACAGAAAACATTCGGACCCTGAAGAGGCCCTGCCTACCAGCCTGGCATCTTGGAAGATCTCTGGGGTTCGTGGGAGAAAGCATCTCATCTAAGCAAAAAGTGAAGTGAGACCCACTTCCCCAGAGAGGACAGGTAACTTGCTCCATGTGCACAGGTAAACTCCGTGTCTTCTGTGGGCAATCAGTGAGCATGAAGTCATGGTCATGAACTTCAGAGCTGCACAGTCTGGGTTTGAATCCCTGCTCTGCTAATCACTGCCTGTGTGACATTAGGTGAGTAACTTAACCTCTCTGTGCTTTAATCCCCTCATCTGTACAAGGGGGTAATGACTGTTCCTACCCAAATTCAGGATAGGAATAAAGAATGGAGAGTGGAGAATGTAAAGTTCTGGCACCTGGAAAACTTTCAGTGCACACCTGGCACATAGCAGACATTCAGTGAATGTTAGTTTTTATTCTCCTCCCCCAGCTCATTGCTCTTGTAGCACAAAGCAAATCCTCTGAGTTACTCTCTTGTTTAATTCCTGATTTGCACAGTTTAAGTACATAGGAAAACTTTGGCTTTAGCATTGATTTTTCTTGCTTCCATATCCCATGACCTAAGAAAGCACTGCTCATCTCTGGATGCAGGCTTCTTTCCGTGTAGAGAGGGAGAGGTCGGACTCTTGACCTAGATGGGCTCCGAGGTCCCCTCAAGCTCTGGCATTTTACGCTCCAAGAAGAGAAAAATGATGCTGCCAAGGCTTCATAATTCCTACCCAAGGCCTGAAGGAGCTGTTCCCCATTGGACCCGAAGACCAACATTTCCCCCTAGTGGTGAATGGAGAGCAGTGGCTGACTTTCATGGGTGAATCTGTTCAGAAAGTGTTCTTTCTCAATGTGAGGTGGGCAGGTGGACATTGAGAGTAGAGTGATTCTAGGTGGTACACAGAGACATTTCTTAATTTCAGTATTGAGGATTTAAATGCAGTGTGTATTGGAAGGAACACACGACATCGTGCATCAAACTTATTGATTATATGGACCTTGTTTGTTCATGGTTAGAGGAGAAAATAAAATAGGCAATTAAACAGTTAACTACTAATTAATAGGGATGGAAACGTCTTGGAGAGGAAGCTCAGAAAGTTCTGGTTTTTAATTTAATTTTTACTTTTATCAAAAGTACATGTGCATATGTTTGGAAAGGATCCAATAGATACATGAGACTTCAGAAAACCTGTAGTCCTGTCCCAAACCAGACTCTACCTTCTTCCTAGAGGCAACTGTAATTTTTCTGAGCTAATTCTTTGATAATTGCATAAATATTTTCAAGTGACACGATTATATTTCTAGGTTTTTCTGTTTTTGACATCATACATTGACTTCCCAATAGAGAAGAAAATGGGATTTTGCTTTCTTTCATCCACCCTAGACTGCTATCCCTTCTTTATCTCTTTTACCCTTCCCAATATTTCCTATTGCTCCGTCTTCCCCATATACTTATCTAGCAATTTTAAAGCTCAGTATTACATTATTATGTATATAATGCTCTTCTTAGTTGACCCAGATCATGGGATTATATTTATTTTACTGCAGAATATTGACCCATGAAGTCAATTAATTTTTGTTTGTTTCATTTGCTTATTTTCTATGTACTTATGATGAATTCAACTCTGAATTTTCCAACAGTTTTGTAACTCTCGTATTTGGATCCTGGGGTTCACTCTTTCCTCTTCCCGAATTTACTCCTTTCTTTAGAGCAAATACATCAAACTTGCTAGGTGATTTCTGAGGAAAATAAAAAACAAAAACAAAAAACGAGAACTTTAAGTACTTGCTTGTCTGAAAATATCTTCATATGAAATCAATCGATTGCCTGTGCATAGGAGTCTTGGAGGCAAATCTCTTTCCCTCCAAACTTTTAAGGCTTTTCTCCATTGCCTCTGAGCTTTCTGTGCTGCTGCTTGATTTTGTATGGAAAATGTATCCCCTTCTCTCTAATACCTGGCCCCTTGTCTGGAAGCTTATATATATAATTATCTCCAGCTAAAGCCCTTTGACACAAACTCATCTGCCTCAAATTTGGGAAATTGTCTATTTTTTTTTTTTTGGAGAATTATTCATCTCCAAATTTCCTACTCTCTCTGACTAAAATTCCTATTATTTGAATATTGACTATTTTAGATGTCATATTTTTTCTCTCATCCATTTTCTATCCCTATTATTTTAATGTACTTTTTAAGAAATTTACTGAATTTTATCTTCAAAAGCTTCTGTTGTTGTTTTTCAAATCTCTCATATTTCTCTATATTCTTTCATATTTCACATAATTCCAAGAGGTCTTTTTGTTGCTCTTTGAGAGTCTATTTCATAGCTCCCTTTCCTTGTTTTGTAGATTACATATAGCCTCTTATCTCATGAAAAATACCAATTGTTGTAGTTTTAAAAAACGTTCTCTGTGATTTTCTTCTAATTTCTTCCTCTGTCTTTCTTTGTCTACCTGTCTGTCTGTCTGTCTGTCTCTGCCTGCCTCTCTGTCTCTCTCTCCCTTTGTCTGTCTTCTGAATCTCTCTCTCTCTCTCTCTCTCTCTCTCTCTCTCTCTCTCTCTCTCTTTCCCCCCCCCCCCCCCATCTCTGACTTTCACATTAGATGCTGTCAGGTGGATTTGGCTGGCTGCCAATCTATAGAGATGGACACTGATGTCTGATTAGAGTAGAAGTTTCCTGAGTGTCAGAGGAGCTTGTCGTTGGCTTTTTCACCTTAGGGAGACTTAACTGGCTGTTTTCACTGGGGAACTCCTGAATCCAGTATTTCTTAGGTCTTTTCTTTGCACTAATCCAATTCTCCAGAGGGGACTCTTCCGATCTTCAGAACGTACATTGACTGTGGAAGCTCAGCGCAGGGCAAAGGAGGAAATTCCATGTCTCAGCCCTGAGCACATGAATGTTCACTTGTTTTTCCTCTTTTCACTGTGGCACCCCTATCGCCACACCCAACTGTTCTTGGTGTCCATCTGCCCAGAGACCCTGTGCTTTATCTTCTTTAGGAATAAGCCCTCTTTTCTATCCAGGTGAGGGGAATGCTGCTGATAGAGGGAAAGGGATCTAGTGATCTAACTGCTTTTCAACAGCGTTGCTGCAGTTGCCGCAACTCTTGCTTTTCTGCCCACCTTCTCTCCATCCTCAGAGGAGCGCAATGCTGCCAGTGTCCCAGCCTCTCAGGGGTTCCCTGCTGTAAAACAAGTGGCTTCTTGGCTTCCTTCGCTGCCAGCCTGGGTCTGCTTTGGGGTCTGCTAAGGTAGTTACTACAATTCAGACATCTGCTTTCCAGCTTCTAAAATTGTTGTGCTCTTCTCTCTCCTTTGTCCTTATGTTTTTCTGCCTTCCCTAATAATTTACCTGTCATTTTAGTGTTTTCTTTATGTTTTGAGGGTGGAGAGGATGGATAGTGTGAGGGATGTAAATGTATGATGTGTGCTTGTGTGTGTGTGTGTGTGTGGGGGGGTTCTATCTATACCCTTTAGCTAGATGTCTCATAATGATTGTTTTTTAGAATTCCATCCCCCAGCAAAGAACCCCTCTACAATGTGAGTGACAAAAGAAGTATTTGAAAGGCAGCCATGGCATGAAATATCCCTGTGTTCTTTGAGAAAGGCCTGGATGCTGGGGGCTGACCTGGGATTGTCACCACCTCTGTGGAGTCACAGGAGGAGAATAGGAATTTTTTAGGGTCTGTACGAGGAGTCAGGCTCTGTGCTCTACTCCTTAGCATGTTATCACGTTTCATTTTAATGCAGCAACGATTCCATAAAGTAGATACAGTATTATCCTTGTTTCACAAGAAGGAAACAGCAGGTAACCCACAGTTTAAAAGAAACGCACGGCATTTGAATAAAGAATAATGATTGTTCCACTCCTGCAAACCAAATTCCTTGCGTGGCTAAAGACCAAACAGAGCCCTGTTTTTCACAGTTATCCAAATTCTTCCTGTCATAAGCTCATGCTGCTTGACCTAAAGGAAGGAGAGGGATGGCTGAGAGTGTGGTCTCTGATCGGGAACTCACTCTGTGACCTTGGCACATTGCTTTCCTTTCAGGGCTTCCATTTCTGCATCAGTAAAACAAGGTCATCGGAATAAATGGTCTGTTACATTCTGATGATCTATCTTGCAGATGGTGAGCTGGAGGTGCTGAGAGCTTCAAGTCAGATGGGAAGGCAAATGCCTGCCGGCCACCCTCTAACTCTCTGTTTATTCTCTTTGCAAGAAACTTCCCAACAGATAGCTCGACGGTCTTCCAAATGCCATTGGGCATGAAATATGGGTTTTTCCCAAGTCCCTCTTCAGAACTGAATCTCTTTACATCCCCTTCAGGGACTTCAGGGTCTCCTCTTAGCTGAAGGTAAATAAATACTGTAAAATGTGGAATAGAAATGGAAGTCAAAGGAGAGATTTGGGGAAGGGAGGCAGCGAACCCTGGACCTTTTGCCATATGGTCTCAACACTTTGATTATTTTATGAATGCATCAGGTGACACGCTGGTTTCTTCAAAGCCATTCTTGTATAGACCTCTGAGGTTTATATGATAATTCATATGAATTTAGATAATGAGGTAATTGGATTTAATGACTAAAGCAGTAATTTAGGAAGAAGAAGACATCAAATTATTTATAATAATAATAATGGTTACTTATACTTGTATATTACTAAACAACTTTAAAATGGTAATAACTTCCATTTGAAAAATGGAAGCAATTATACAGATAATTTTGTTCAAGTCACTTGTGGGAAGATTAAGAATCTAAGACCCAGAGAGATGATGCAATTTGAGTGAAGGTTTGACTTAAATTATGCTAATTCTTGATTCAATGCTTTGTCCATTGCTGGTAACATTAGCCCATTTTTCTCTAAAAATGTCATGCTGATTTAGAACCCATGAATGATATCTATATGGTTGACTATTTATTGATTTGCTCATTCCTTTGAGTGATAATGATGGTCTAGGCAAAGTAAGTCTTAGGTCACTTATATTAGGGAAAATAGAAGGCACAGTGATATAATCCTAATTTCAATGTCAGTTATCTAATCACAATTGTGATGATATTAGTAAAATAAAATAAGACCATTTAAAAAGTTGGTTTTTATTTAGTAATTTCATTTTTTACTTTTCCACCTATATTATACATCAGCGTTTTCTATGTGCTTTGGAAGAATTATCTTATTAAGTCATCGTCATGCTAAATGAACTAGTTATAATGGTTATTCTCATTCCCTGGTGCACAGAGAGGTGGATGTGTTTCTCTGGGCCTACATGTGGTATTTGGAAGAGTTGGGTCATAAACTTGGGTAGTCCTACCCTGAAGCTTGGTGTCTTCATTGCTGAACTACAATCCCCATATTTCCCCCAAATTGAGAACTTTTACAAGAATCACTCAGAAGATAGATCTCACATTTATATCAGGTGTACCATTTTACTGCAATTTTACTGGTTAAAAAAGTCATTTACAAATACTTTAAGAAACATTATTTTTTTGAGAGGAATCCAAAACCAACTTATCACAGATGGTGGGGCCTTGTAATATTTTATTGCCATCTCATCCTCATCATATTAAACTTGATTTCTCTCATCCTTCAATTGTTTCATGAGAGAGAAAAGATCACAACTCTGTCTTTTGAGACTTGTGAAAATAGGTAAATTCTTTAACCTCTTTGTATCTCTGTTATATTAATTCAAAAATAGATACAGATCAAATAAGATAACTCATGAATTCTTTTATTCTATAGTTATTTATCACTTGCATAACTGATTACAATGGAATGTTCACTGAATTAATTTCAGTACTTAGAATCAGGAGGAATAGATTTAAGTGGTGACTTTGTCCCTTTATTAAATGATTTGGGGCATATATTCTCGCCTACAATTTATGGAAAGTAGTATCATAATGATGGTCTAGGCCCGTGGTCGGCAAACTTTGGCTCGAGAGCCACATGCGGCTCTTTGGTCCCTTGAGTGTGGCTCTTCCTAAGCCTTAGGAGTACCCTAAGTAAGTTAATAACAATGTACCTACCTATAGAGTTTAAGCTTAAAAAATTTGGCTCTCAAAAGAAATTTCAATCGTTGTACTGTTGATATTTGGCTCTGTTGACTAATGAGTTTGCTCTAGGCAAAGTAAGTCTTAGGTCACTTATATTAGGGAAAATAGAAGGCACAGCGGTTTCCCAAGGGTCGTTGGTTGAAATAAGATCACATGTAGGGAAAAATAAACCACAGTGCCTGTCATATAATAGGTGTTAAATAATTGTTTTTCATCCATTTAATATATTCACACCCCAAACTTTATCTGTCTACTATCAGACCTTGTTCCTTGAGTTAAGCAGATTGCTTACACAAGGTAGGCAGTTCCAACTGTATTGAAATCATTTGCCTGAAATGTTTTCTTTCTCATTCAACATTGCTTGTTTACATGGTGTCGGATCAAATAGAAGAGTGGAGAACAATGTGATTCATGATCTTCCTCCACAGAGGCAGCTGCAACATAAACGATGTCTCAGGAAATAGGATAATCTGTTTGTATGACCACGACTCTGTGATCCCTGACCTTTCTTAATCTTCAGGGGTGGGTATGTGTGGCACCTTTGTCCCAGGTGGAAGAGCTTATTAAAAAAAAAAAATGATCCTGTTGGATTTTTTAAAAATATCATTGCAGATAGCTTGAAAATCTTTGATATATTTTAAACCTTCTCTTGATTCATAGGGCTCAAGAGTTCACATCTCCCTCTTTGCAAAAGTAACAACAAATTCTCCTGAAATCCCATCTCTCTTGAGGATTTGGGATGCTCTTGGGTGTCTGCCACAGTGAGAAAACAAGCTGAAGGAATGTGGAAATGTGAAGCCATCTGGCTGCTGGTCCACTTTCACACCGGCTCTAAGGGTCACTGGGAGCCCTCCAAGCACTGTGGAGACCCAGTGCCGACAGGAAACATTTGATCCCATCCCAGCAGTCCCCGGACATGTGCACTCAGACATGTGGATGGTCTCTACACTGGAGAAAGATTTAAGCTGGAGAACTTGAAGGAGGTGTTTGGAAAATGATTTCAGTTCCCTCAGAACTATTAAAACCCCAAGTCCCAAGTGCTTTGGTTAATATTACATTTCATTTTTATTCATGAGTGTGTGCCATTAGAAATTGTGACATTCAGGGTGGGAGGGACTTTGGCTCATGTTAGAGACATGAATGACTGACATTCAGTCCCTGTCTCCCAGGATCCTTGGTAGTAGGCAAACAAATGAACAGGCATGGGCAATATGGGGTGATGTGTTAATAGGATCTAGCAGGCATGGATTATGACAGATTCATTCCTAGAAGAGAAGGTGGGCACCTGTTTTATTCAACAGAATCCCAAGTGACTTGAACTGTCATTCATTCAGCAACAATAATGAGCGCTTATGTGTGATACTCTGCGTACTAATTCCTGAAGAGCTGTGTAAAGGGGCAGGTTAGTCAGCATGGGCTGCCAGAACAAAATATCACAGGCGGAGAGGTTTCATAACTGAAATTTCTTTTCTTACAGTTCTAGAGACTGCAGAGTCCATATCAAGGTGCTGGCAAGGTAGGTTTCCTTCTAAGTCCTCTTTTCCTGGCTTGCTGCATGTAGGGAATCTTGTTTCGAGCTTACATGACCTCCTCTTTAAAGAATGAGCTCTCATCAGACCACTGTGGCTCAGTGACTGAGTGTCAACCTATGAACCAGGAGGTCATGGTTTAATTCCTAGTGATGGCACATGCCTGAGTTGCAAGCTAGATCCCAGTAGGGGGTGTGCAGGAGGCAGCTGATCAATGATTCTCTCTCATCATTGATGTTTCTATCTCTCTCTCCCTTTCTCTCTGAAATCAATTAAAATATATTAGAAAAAAAGAATAAGATCTCTGATATCTCTTCCTGTAAGGACACTAACCTTATATGATCAACCCTCCCTCTTTGACCTCATTTAACCTTAATGACTTCCTTAAAGGCCCCATTTCCCAGCCATACTGAGTGTTAGGGCTTCAACATATTAATTGTGGTGGGTGGTATAAACATTTAGTTTCTATGAAGAGGTGATGAGAATGTATCTATGTTAAGTGCATGGAGGTGAGAAATGAGAATCAAAAAATAGTAGTGTGTTATATCAATGAAGGATTAAAGAAGTATAATCAGGTAAAACAGGACATCCAGTTAAATTTAAATTTTAGATTAACAATACATAATTTGTTTTTATATAAGTATCACTTAAATTTTGCATGGGACATACTTATACTAAAACAATAATTTGTTGTTTATCTCCAATTCAAATGTACTTGGGTATTTTGTGTTTGGATTGCTTTACTTGATGTCCCTTGATTGGAGAGCTGTTACTTTCAGGGTACTGTGTGTAGGACGATACAACTGGTGCATTGGGCAGGAGACATAAGGAGCCTGCAGAGGAATCAGAAGGACCTTCTTGGGCCCTTTTCAAAGTGGTGCACAAACGAACTTGAACCTGGAAAGATCAAATGCAAAACTGGAGTGAAAGAGGAAGCCAAGTGGTGTGGGTTGTTTGCTGAACCAGGGAGGCTGATTCAGATGCTCGACTCCCCATGCCTTTTGTACAACTGACATGTTCTGCTTTCTGAAACCTTTGCTTATTCTCTTACCTCTACCTGGGCTGTGGTAGTTTCCAATGTCCTAGCCATCACCTTCTATATCTGACATTCTCCCCCAACATCCTGGGTGTTTATCATTGGCTCCATTTGTGCCCAAGATTTCCTCCTCCCCATTAGTCTTGAATAAATTCCTTGAGGGAAGGATCCATGGCTGATGAATCTTTTCTTACTTTTTAAGCCCAAGGGTATTGCCTGTTTATCCCATCTCTGTGAGTTCTTTGGGGAACAGTGCCTATGTCTTGACCAGCTAACACAAGGCCTGGAATATAGCAGGTGATTATTAAATGTTGATAAAATAAGTGACACTTAGGAGTATTTTATTACATAACATTGTGTCCAGTTTTTGGAGAGCTTGGGATCCTACTGGTGTCAGGTGGTGGTCTTAAAGGTGGAGGTAGGAGAGAATGGTGAAAGAACCAAGAGTCAGATAAAAATTGTTTTCCTTCCCTCAAGCCCTCATCCTTTTGCTCTTGTTCTATAGCAGGGCTCACCTATACATTTTAGCTTCTACTAACCTGAATCAATTTACTTAAACTGAATCAATACTCTACTTTCCTTAAACTGAATCAGTACCACTGCCCTTAAATTTCACTTATACTAAATGCTTAAATTTATACTCTACCAACATGGAAGCAGTACTTAACCTAAGCATAGAGCTCTATTTAAACTGAATCAATACTACAATTCTAATATCCTTAAGTTATTCACAGAATGAGTACTTTTCTCCAAATGGAAAAGTATAGCTCTGTGGCTCTTTAGTACTAGGAAATCATAGATTTGACCATGATCCTGAAGGTTTGGTGGAGTGAAGCTGAATGGAAATCAATTCTCTTGAGTGCTTTATAGTATATGCTACATTTAAGAAGGCATGATGGCCCATGAGACTGGTACCATTGTCCTCATTTTGCAGATAATAGACCAGGCTCAGAGGGTGTGAGTGACCTGCCTGAAATAGGTGTGCTGAGAGTTTAAAGTCAGGACCATCTGACCCATGTCTCTGCTGGTGCTACTCCTCCGCTTGTCTCCCCACTTCTGCCAGGTTGTCCACGTGTTTTCCTGTGTGAAGAGGGTGTGGATGAACTACATCAGTAAATGACCCAGAGAGAGGAAAACCAAAGCAGGTGCAGCTCCTGGGCTCTAGAACCATGTCTCCACTCAACATTCTCGGAAAAATGCTGGTGACGTTCAGTGTCTTCTTTGCCAAAGCATCTACCAAAACCACAGGACATGAGGGCATGCGGATGGTTCTAAGTTAGATGGTTTTGAATGGGATAAAATATTGGAAAATCATATATCTGTAATAAGCTAATATCCAAATATATAAAGAACTCATACAATTCAATAGCAAAAACAATCTGAGTTTAAAATGAACAGAATATTTGAGCAGACATTTTTCCAAAGAAGACATACAGATGGCCAACAGGTACTTGAAAAGATGCTCAACATCATTTATCATCATGTAAATTAAAATCAAATATACAATGAGAGATCACCTCACACAGGTAAGAATGGGTATTCTGAAAAATATAAGAGGTAATGGGATGTGGCCAGGATCTGGAGATAAGGAAACCCTGTGTGCTGTTGGTTGAAATGTAAATTGATGCAGCCACTAAGGAAAATAGTATGGAGGTTCCTCAAAAAATTAAAACTTAACTATGATATGATCCAGCAATTCTACTTCTGGGTATTTAAAGAAAAGGAAAACACTAACTTGAAAAGTTATGTACCCCCATGTGCATTGTAGGATTATTTACAATAGCCAAGACATGGCAACAACTAAGAAAAGAATGAAATCTTATCATTTGTGCCAACATGGATGAACCTTGAGGGTTGTATGCTAAGTGAAATGACACATACTGTTTGAATAAAAATCTCATAGATATAGAGAGTGGAATTGTGGTTGCCAGATATGGGGAGTGGGGTGTGGAAGAAATAGGTGAACTTTTTTTAAAGTTTAAATAAATTGAATATAGATTATATTTAAAAGAAGAGGGATGCCAGTGTATTGTAAAGTGGCATGAGAACTAACAGTCCTGGATTTTTTTTCTTGGATCTGAGAAGGGCATGTGAAAAACCTTATTTTGTATTTAAAACAGAGATTTTCAACCTTTTAAATTTCATGGCACACATAAACTATTTACTAAAATTTTGCAACAGACCAAAAAATATACTTTTTTGCCAATCTAACAAAAACACAGATATAATTTTGGTTCATTCACACCAGACAGTTATTGTTGTGTTGGCTGTTGTCATTTTTTGATTTGGCAATCCAAGGGAAAAGAGGTTAGTGCTCCTGACTGAATAGTCAGGTATTGCATGTTTTAAAAATTCTCGTTGCACAGGGGTTGATGCTGATCTAAAGAAATGGGGAACTCTAAAAAGCCATGTTTGTGGAGGAAGGTAAAATAAGAGCTAGACAGATCTTCCCATGCACTTGTTAAATAGCTATACAGAGGATGCATCAGATGCTAGGACAGAGGCTGAGGACATGTTATCAGCTGAGCCTGGAGAAATTGCCCTGGCCCAGGCAGGTAGCCCACCTTCCTTATCTGGGGCAGCAAGGGAAACACCAAAGAAAACCATCTGGGAGGAAATAAATGTTTCTCAAAATTTTTAAGTTTTCCAAGGAGATAGGAATGTGAGCAAAAATGCCAACTAGGCAATGACGATCAAATCCCTCATGTGTACATTTTTAGGCACTAAGTAAAGACTTTATAAAAGAGATTGCTTTTTAAAAATATATATATATATATATATATTATTGATTTTTTTACAGAGAGGAAGTGAGAGGGATAGAGAGTTAGAAACATTGATGAGAGAAAACATCGATCAGCTGCCTCCTGCACACTCCCTACTGGGCTATGTGCCCACAACCAAGGTACATGCCCTTGACTGGAACCAAACCCGAGACCCTTGAGTCCACAGGCCTACGATCTGTCCACTGAGCCAAACCAGTTAGGGCAAAAGAGGTTGCTTTTGATATGATATTCATTACTCTACTTATTAATTCTCAAGACACAGATATATCCCTGACACCAGCTATGATGTGCTGATTTGCTGAAAGCCCAGTTGCTTCATTTACAAAGCGGTAACTATAACACTAATTTTGCGACTTGTAGATTCAGATAATGAATAGAAAGCCTGGTTTGGGGGCTATGGTGAGTGTTCAAAAATGGGGGTCTTCTTATTATGATGACTGTTTCTTGAAACATAACCATCCCCTCTGTCTGCTGAGTGGTTTGCCAAGACGAAAGCTCCTGCAGCATGGACGGATGGAGAAGCCCCTCAGCCCTTGTCAACAAGCCCGAGATGATAAATGAAGATGAAGCCAGTGGATCTGGCGTGAAGGCTTCTTGGGGCTCATCTTGAAGTGCTTTGGTGAGGTCTGTTTTGTTTTGCTCTGTTTGGGATCATTTCTTTTGCCACTCCAGCTATGTAAAGATAATAATCGCACCAATAGAACTGCTGACCTTTCACCCTCCCTCCCTTTGATAAAGTCTCATTTTCTAGCAAAACTATGACAAATATCTCTTCCTTCACCTTCAGCAAACTAGCAGATAATCTGTCTATTATGCCTAATATCCTCTTACCCCCACCCCAAGCCATTGGTATTTGGTTTGGATTCCTCTGAATGGGGTGAACATTATATCTCTAACCTATGAAAAGGCTCTGCTCCTTTGCAGAGTTGGTGGAGCTAAATTTGTTTTTACAGCTGGTTGTACTTGGAGAAGGGTTAGCCGCCGTCTTGAAGGTTCTACCACACCAGTTCATCACCAAGCCTGCTGTGTGGTGGGGGCTTTTGAGCTGTTAACGGGAGGCGTGGAGGGAAGTCTAAATTAATCATTTATGATTTATTTATTCTTTTTTCCATCACGGAGTAAAACGAGCAGATGCCAGCATTTCCAGGGCCAGGGCTGTCTAGATGATGTGATGTTTGATAACTAATTCTTAATATTTATCTGCCAACAGGACTAATCTGCGGGACTAATAACAAAACCATATACTTACAGACCACTTCACAATTTACGGCTTGGTTTTTCTATTCTTGGCCTCTATTGATGCCTATAAAAATCCAGTGGATCAGAGGCAGTATTCTTTTTTATTACTATTTTACAGGAGAGGATAAAGGACTGGTGGCTTTTTCTCTAAGGTGGCTATGTGGCTTCCCGAGGTCACACAGCTTGTGACTAGCTGGTGAGCATCTTGAATTTCTATCTTGTAGCCCTAAGACCTTTAGAATTTCCATGACTCCACTGAAGGAGAGACACCATTTGGGGGCCTTCTCTGCAGAGACATAATGTGGATTCCATGCCCCTTCTCTGTTAAGGCCAGCGGTTCTCACTCTTCTGCCCTCTAGTGCTACGCTTGACTCAAGAATGTCAGTCTGAGTAATCACCTGTGTTGCACCAGGAACTGGCTCAGTACAGAGGATGCCGAGATGCACTAAGACCCAGAAACTGCCTGGAGGAGCTTTCACATCACCACTACCTTATTCAGTATGATAGCCACTAGCCACATGTGGCTATTTAAACTTCAACTAAATAAAACTAGCTATTGAGTTCCTCAGTTATACTGGTCATCATTCAAGCACCCATCAGCCACACATGGCTAATAACTACTGTCCTGGGCATCACAGAAAGCTACTTTGGGACAAAATTGTTCTGGAGTAAAAATAGGTAGGCAGCACTGGGGCATAGGGGAAGCTAGGGGACTGTCTAGGGTGGGGGGAAAAATGGACACATATGTAATACTCTTTGTAATACTTTAAGCAATAAAAAAAAAAGTGAAAAAAAATGGGTAGGCAGGCCCAAGGAAATGACTATCCAATAAAGTAGACCAACTTGAAAACACAACTCAAGTTTATTATGAAACATGATAACTTCCCCCAATATCACTGATTTTGGGGTTTCTTTGTCCTGTGCTAGTGAAAGAGATGATGTGATTAAGTATTCATTCAACCAGTAAATATTTCAGTGTCTAATATGTGCCCTGTTCTAGGCACTGGAAATATACTGGTGAATAAGAAGGCAAGGTCCAGTCTTATACCAAGGAGAGTTAATATTTAAAGAAATATTAATTATTAGGGATATATAGAAAATTAAAATAGGCTGCTGTTTTTACAAGTGATTGGATGATTTTTCTGGTAAGATGATATTTGAGCTGAGATATATATGACAAAGACCCAGCCATGAAAAGATCAGGAAAGAGCAATATAAATGGGGGGGGGGGGGTGGAGGAGGAGCAGTCAGAATGAAAATCCTTGGTGTGTTCAAGGAACTTTAAAAAGGAGGCTTTATCTGGAGCATAGTTTAGAAGTTGGAAAAGAGCTCTAGGTGTTGAAAAACTAAGCAGGGAAGAACCAGAGTTAGGAGTTTAAATTTATCTGGAGGCAATGGGAAAGTTTTAAGGTAAAAACTTTAAAGTAGGGGTATGACATGATCTGATTTATGAGATAAGGGATGGCTCTGCCAACAATTGGGAAATTGAATGGCAGTGGGATAAGAGTGAAGGCAGGAAAACTAGTTGGTAGACTATTACAGCATTTCAGGTGATAAAAGATGGTAGCATGGACCAGTGTGCCGGGAACCAATTCCAGCATGTCATAATTTCAAGAGTTTCATCAAACGGTTGATGAGGCTTGGGGACTCAACAGGATTGAGTCACACATGTAGTCACCTGTTGGGAATGGCTAAAGGCATTTCCCCAAACCTGAATAAGAAACTGATTGTGGCTGCCAGACAGTTAAAGGGCATCTTAATCTACATGTTATTGCCTCCTACTGGCCAAACACCCTGAACAGCTGTAGGCTATTCCCCAAACTGACAATGCTTTTGTACCCTTTGAAACCTTACCCTTTGAAGTGTATTATCTCCACCTTGCCTTAGGACAAATTATGTTAATAAAAGCAAGGGTCCTAGGCAAGGAGGTAGTCTTCAGTTCCTTTAGCTGAAGGTCCTCTGACCTCCAATGACTTTCAAAATTATATCTTGTCTCTGGACTCTTTATTAGTCTCTGGATTTCTATGTCATCTGCTCACAGCCTTTTCCAGATTCCTGAACCCTTCTTGATGCTGGGACAAGAACCCTGACACCAGGGCACAGCCAGGGAAGAAGGAGAGAAGTCAGTTTGGGATATACTTTATAGCTAGAGTCAATCAGATACACTGATGGATTGGCTAAAGAGAGAGAGAGAACAAATCCTAGATGTTAGGCAGATGGTGGTGTCATGTACAAAGAATGAGAAGATTGGCAGGTACCTGAAAGGGAGGAGCCAAGGAAGAATCAAGAGAGAATTAAGTTTGAAGTGTGTATTAGGCAACCAGGTAAAGATACCGAGTAGAACATGTTGTATATATGAATTTGGGAAAGAATTCCATGCTTGAAGGAAGATTTTGGATTCTTTGCTATGTCAGTGGTGTTTAAAACTGAAACCTAGTGAGTGAGAGAATAAGGTAGAAAGGTGAAATCTCAGGCCTGAGCCTGGGGTTACAGTGGTTGCACCTGTTCATTTTGACTGACAATAGCATTATATAGTCATTAAATAACTCAATGATTCTGCAAGTGTTTATCAAACACCAGTGTGTTAGGCCCTGACTAAGCTTTAGGGATATGGGAATTAATTACCATTCTTGTCTTCAAAATGCTTCAGACGTTCAAGTAGAAGGTGACAAGTGCCTAAACAAAAGTAGACACAACTTGTTACAGTAGTGGAGAAAATGATGCAGGCTTAAATATGAAAGATTTGGGACAATGTCTATGGTGCAATGTTGAGCAATGTTTCATTGGTGAAAGAAATAGTGAATCTGATCAAATATTTTAATACTAGAAGCCTGGTGTACAAAATTCGTGCATGGGTGGGGTCCCTAGGTCTGGCCAGCAATCAGAGTCGATTGGGGCCTTCGGCTGCCAGCTGGGGCCTTCCTACAGGACAGGGGAAGGGACCACCCATTGGGAGGGCTCTGGGGAGGTTGACCAGCTGCAGGAGATTGATTGTGGGAGCACACTGACCAACAGGGCGCAGCTCATGCAGTGAGTGTCTTCCCCTGGTGGTCAGTGCGTGTCATAGCGACCAGTCATTCTGGCATTCTGAGTGCTTAGGCTTATATATATAGAGAGATTTGTGAGTGTTTTTATTTTTCTACTCCATTAATCTAGATACCCTTCACTATTCACATGGACACATGACTGTGTTCCAGTTTAATGAATCAATCAATTTATTTCTGTAGATTCGTGCAAAGTAGTTCTAAAAAATGATTATAGCAGACAGTACCAACATCTTATATGTCAAGTGATGAGAAAAATTCAACCAGGGGCTGAATAGAGATGCAGTCAGATACCCTCTGAAGATAAATTCCCTGCCCACGATCTGTGTGCTCCCTGTTCACCCATTCACAATGCCATCTCTCTACATGAATAAGTGAGTGATACTTGGAGCAGTTGCAGCCATTGCATAGTCATGAAGTCAAGTTAATGTTAGAAATACTAACTCTGGATTCTCATATCATTAGCTACTGAACCAACACCAACAGTAATGATCTATTTCCAGACTTCTTGATATTAGAGAACAATGAATAATTGATTTTAGGCTAGTTTTAGTTATAGATCATTACTTGCAGCTGAAGGCATTCCTAACAAATACAGACAACAGCAACAACACAAATGACTTCCACAAAGAGTTGGTGGAAAGCTGTGAACCATCACTCTAGAAAAGCATAATCGAAGGTCCTATCAAGTAAACATTGTGTTGGACTTCCTGTGGAAAAGGGTCAGTTTGCTTATTTATATGCAGTTTCATAACCACAAGGATTGGCTAGAATTTTTAAGGAAACAGAGGGCCATTTTGTCGACTTACATTTCTTTGCTTTAAAATATTGTGGACATTTAAGGAGTTTATAAAACAAAATCTTAAGAATCCACTAAGAACACTTATCCCAGGCCAAGTTCAGTTTTATGCCTGCACTGCCTCTCTTCCGCACAAGGATTTTCAAAAAACACTCCAACATTTTTGAAAAAGGGCCCCTGCTGCCCAAATATTAGGAATGCACTTCTCTACCAGGATGTGGTCATCTGTTAAGACAAAAATGTTTTTACTGAATTTTTGTGAATTCATTTTCACTGCCCTCATTTTGTGTAAATTTTGTGTAACCTTAAACTGTTCCATGTTCTCAAATTCCTAATGAAAAGATCAGAACCAATGTTATTTATTTTAAGTATTCACATAATCCTTCCACTAAAGGCAGGCAACTACTGCGTGGTATCTTGGAATCAACATAAAAAAACAGAGCACGTGTTTTGATTAACAGAGTGAACCTAATAGAAACCCTTCAGTGGAGAGGAAAATGTGACCTCATAAATTATTGTGGAAAAGTGGAGAATCCTTTGTTAAGCTAAAGATATTTTCCTATCATACACCTATGTTTTTTCCCCCAAGCACTTTGCAGTGTACAAAACTCTTTTAAACCCATTATCTGGTTTGATCTTCACAACAACTTCATGAGCTAGTTGGATCAGGAGATGATCCATCTTGCAGATAGAGAAATGGGTCTCCAGAGAGGATGTGAAACACCTACCCACACAGCTGGCATGTGGAAGGGCTAACACCCCAATCCAGGGCCATATGATACTCATTCTGCTCATTCTTTTATATAGATTATTGAAATTAATTTGCAATGTTTTTCTTTTCAAATTAAAAGCTACTAATAATTACTTCATATTTTTAATAAACTATTTAATATTCTATGCCTTTATAAATCATTATATATTAACATACCATTTAATATTTTATATATATATATATATATATATATATATTTAATTCTTACAAGAACTATGTGTGATAGTCACCATAATTTAAATTTCATAGATGAAGACACTTAAGCATACAGCATTTTAATAAATTAAGTTAAAAAGTAATTATTAAAAGACAAAGTTGAAATTCAAACCCAGGATCTGAGGCTCCAGCGTCCATGCTTTTAGCCATTACACCATATAGGCTTCTTAATCACTAGATGCCAGTTTTAGGCCTAAAGTTTTCTGCCCTACATAATGACTATTGTTTTTATTCTCTATACTTTTTCTCTCTTCGTGTTCTAGAATAATAAAGTTTTAAGGAATTCTTAGTATTCTGTAGTATTCTTATTTTATATAGCAATCTCAATCTAAAAGAAAATGCTGTTTGGTTATTTCTTAGATTCCTCCTCCTTTGGAGACCTGAGATAGACAGTGTAGAAATTCTAGGGACATCATTGTTCCCTGTTGCCGGGAGCCGGTCCATCCTTGCTGTTTCAAAGGACCTGGCATATATGGCATACTGTTCTTAAAATGTTTGCTCACCTTCTTGGCACTATGTGTTTTAACCAAGGTCTCCTCTCTGAGAAAGATTGTTTCCCCAGGTAGGGATTTTCCCCTGAAGTTAGGGAGGGAATAAAACACCTCAACTAAGTGCCAGGTGGGTAATTAATCACTTTAACTACGAACAATCATGCTTAAGCTACATAATCTTTACTCCCTGGAATGGAGATAAGAAACGCCCTAACCTTTGAAATAGAGATTGATAGGATTGGAATCAACTGGTATAAATACAGATGTAAGAAGACAGAACCGACAGAGACAGAACCTAGGCACAGAACCTACACAGAACGTTCTCTAGAGACAGAAGAACTTCGCTGGAGAGAACATGGCAAAAGATCCTGGACAGAAACTGGCCTCAGAACCTAGAGACAGAACCTAGCGAGAGAACATGGCAAAAGATCCTGGACTGAACCTGACTACAGAAATTGGCAAGAGAACCTGACTAGAACCTGGTGACTGAACCTGGCTGGAGAACTTGGACAGAACCTGGCTGGAGAACCTAGCGAGGGAACATGGCTACAGAACCTGGTTGGAGAACCTGGAGAACCTGGCTGGAGAACCTAGCAAGAGAACATGGACACAGAACCTTCACTGGAGATCCTAACCAGAACTTCGCTGGAGATCCTAGACAGAACTTGGCTGGAGATTATGGCTAGAGATCCTGGCAAGGCTGCTGATCAACTGAACGCTGTCTCTGTGTCATTCCTTCTTCGCCGACTCCGTTCACACCTTTGGGGACCCCTGGACCTGCTGGGGTTGGACCCCGGCACCCTGTCCCAGAGTTCAACACCCTAGTTAGGCCTTACTAATGTGCACATCCTGTTCTTTGTTTCTCCAGGCAACACTCTGTGTCTGCTGAGTTTCCTTACCCTCATAGCTCTATACAAAGAAGCATTGGCCCTTGCCTGAGCTGGAGGAATGGGGGAGAGGCCCCAACTTTAATCACTGTGTTTATCCCTGTGTCCTTTGTGGATGGGGTGACTTCAACTAGCTTAGCCTCTCTGAGAAATTAGAAAGAGGGAGTCAGGGTGAGAGACTGTGGTTATTTCTTACTCACTAAATTTCCATGAGGCCACAACGAGTATATCATTTCTCCATAAATAAGTGTCAATTAAACCCCACTCACCTCTCATCTCTTTGTGTTTGCAAATTGTACACCTGCCGATACCACTCCTCCCAGTTCCTGAATCCTTGTGATTGCCAGTGCTTCCTTTCTTCACACATCCCTGTAGTTCTCCTCTCTACTCAAAATTTTGCCTTCTGCCTTCTGAATTCTTGCTTCACAGTAGCAACAGCTACTGTTGATTGAGTTTCTACTGTGTGCTCATAAATGAGTATTGGTGCTCTAAGCGGCAGTCTAGATATGGGGGTGTCTCAGATGCCAGATCTCATTGCTAAGTATGTTCTGATACTGTGTCTAACAGTTCTGATGGTTAGCAAGTCCACCTAGTCCATTCTCTTCCTGGGACGTTTCACATACTTCCTGCATTTCACTGAATTCAATTGTGAGGATACAATTTCCTCTGCAACCCGTAAGGATGCTCATTCCCCATCACAATTTGAAGGTTGACTACATGTTCTTCCTGATTCCCAGAGTTGTTTCTCAACATCATCCATTTGCTTCCCTCTTTTTTAAAATGTCAGCTTCTTAGAGGTTTTGTGATTCAACAGTGGGATATTTTTCATCTATCAACCTTCTGAGCACTTACCTTGATTGACTAATAGCTTTGGCATATGACCCCATATACTTCTCTCCAAATTCTGCTATTATATTCTCTACAAACACCCTGGGGGAGTGAGCCAGCAATGCTGCCATTGCCCCACAAGGAAGAAAACTTGTGGTACGGCAGTGACGTGAAGTGTTCACAGCAATCCTGTAGGTCACTTGTATAAAGTCTATACACAGTATTTAAAAAAAACAACAACTATTTAAAGACACTGGACAGAAGCCAAATTAGAGTTTATCCTACAAAAAAAAAGGACTCCAATAGAAAATGGTAATTATTGCCAGTCTTTGGCTTTGTTGCTGTAAGATACAAGTGGGCAGCAGAAATTCACAACCTTCTTACCTTGAGGTGTCAAAAAATAGAATTTAATTCTGGAGGAGAATTGGGCCCAATATATGACTATATTCTATGTGTAAGTTCTTGGCTTATCATGTATGCTAGTAGTTGGACTGAGGGGACTCATGAAAATGCAAGCAGAGACCTGAGAGAACCTATCTTTGGTGAACAGAGATGCATTGGGTGTGAGATTCATGACTGTGCTAGTTTTTAATGGATGTATTTTTTCAAATAGATAGCTCACATGGCAAAAAGCTGAGACCTTACTGGCTTAATAGATCAGAGAACAGAGACTGAGTCAAGCGGAGCAATTAGAAGAGGAATTTACAGGACTAAGGGGACTGATAGAGGATAAAACCAAAAGCCTGAGTAGAAGTACTGTCTAATCTCTTCTGATGGCAAAATTTTAAGTTAAGAGGATAATCCAAGGAGATTGGGATAAAATATCAGGTTGAAGCTATAAATTTATGTAGAGATTTCAGCTGTTGTATGTCATGTTCTACGCACTGCAAGTTTGGGTTCAAGAAAGTTAATTACTAGAACAAAAAGTAAAAATAATGATCAGAATACAGTGTTGGCTGACTTGGGATCTGCTGATCTTGGTTGGGCCAATACATGTATATGAAGGCTGAATAGGGCATTGTGCTTTAGCTTAGACCTGGCTGGGGCAAGGTAACTGAAAATATTGGGAGATATTTGTATTTCTCCCTCCAAGGATGAGCAGGCTACACAAATCTGAATGTTAGATTGGGCCTTCTTCTCCAAAATGCAGCAGGATGCAAAGTAGCATATACAATAGTATCTGAAAAATCTAGTTTTAAATAAAAATAAAATTAGAAAGCTTACATAGTGACAGTAAAATGTGGTTCATACTCAGGAAAAAAGACAATTAATAGAAAAGATAGGAAGCATGTTCATATGTTATTTGGCAGACAAAGACTTCAAATTAAGTATTATTATACATTAAAAAATATGCTTAAAGAATTAAAGAATGGTCTTAATGAATAAATTAATTTGAACAGAGAATTGAACTTATATATAAATAAATAAATAAACAAACAAATAAATAAATAAATAGAAAGTCTATAGCTGAAAAGTATAGAAAGAGAATGAAAAAAATTCTAGATAGGCTACAGAGAAGAAAATTCAGTGAATTTAAAGATAGAGTAATATAAATTACTCAATCTAAGAAACAGAAAAGGAAAAAAAGGATTTAAGAAGTTCAGTGGATAAAAATGTTATGGTAGATACACAATGAGATACTATGCTATTGTAAAAAAGAAGGAACTCTTACCATTTGCAACAGCATGGATGGACCTGGAGAGCATTATGCTAAGAGAAATAAGCCAGTCAGAGAAAGATAAGTATCCCTTGATCTCACTCATATGTGAAAACTAATGAACAATATAAACTGATGAATAAAGTAGAACTAGTGACATAGAAGCATGGAACAGACAATTTCAGAGGGGACGTGGGTTTGGGAGGCTGGGATGTGAGAGATTAACTGGGGAATTGATATGTATATGTGCATAACACATAGATACAGACAGTAGTGTGGTGAAGGCCTGGGAGAGGTTGGTAGGGGGTGGATGGGGTCAATGGGGAAAAAAGCAAAGGGGACATCTGTAATACTTTCAAAAATAAAGATAAAGTTTTTTTAAAAAAGAAGTTGAATGTTCAAGGCTATCATCATGAAAACAATGCCAAATCTCACATTTGAAAGGAGAATGAGCTGAAAGGAAGGCACTGGAAAGCTAAGTAATGGGAAATACAGTGTTGAGTTCCTCACTTCTGACAGGTGGGGAAGGTCATAGCTTCTCTAAGCTGTTGGATACTGTTCATACTATTCACAAAACTTCAGGCTACTCATGTAGTACTCTGTGCCATTTGCAGCCTTAGGAAGAAATAAGGAATTTTATGTGCAAAGATTTGATAGAGCTAATATTACTCAATGTTGGATGTGCCTGAGTTAAGTAGTCTGGGTTAATACTGGAAGAAGAATAAAGGCACAGGAGCAGAATTGCTTCAGTTAAGTTGTACAGCTAATTAAAATTTGGACAAAAAGGCCCAATCCAACATTCACATTCATGTAGCCTGCTCATCCTTGGAGGGAGAAGGACAAATATATCCCAATATTTTCAGTAAGTTGCCCTAGCCAAGTCTAAGCTAGAGCACAATGCCTTACCCTAACTTCAGATACATGTATTAGCCAGCCAAGATCAGCAGAACCCAAGTCAGCCAACACTCTGCTATCCCATGGACCCATAAACTTTAATGATAAATTCCTATTGTTTAAACCACTGAGTTTTGAGGTAGTTTTTTTTCTCACAAATATATCAAATATATATGTGAAAGCTAACTGAGAGAATATTTAGAAGCATCAGGCTCTATGCTAGATGCTTTACCTATATTATATTGTTTAGTGCTCAAAACATCCCAATGAGATAAGTACTATAATTGTTTTTTTAAATTTTTCAAGAATACATTTTCAGATTAAAAAAAAAATAGGCCTCAAATGTCATTTTACTTTCCAAAGTCACACAGCTATGCAATGAAGCCAGGATTCAAAATAGGCAGCCTGTGTTGGACATTCTGTGTACATAAGAATCTGTGTCTCTTAGTGATCTTTCTATCTCCAAATTGTCAGAATTGCATGCTGAGAAAGGGAACTCAAACCATGCTGTAGTAATACTGAGCATTTCACAATATGTAATAATAAGGAATTTCTTTTTAATCCTTCCCTCTACACACCACTTACACAGCAGACGCTGTACTACAAATGCTTAAAAGAATGAAACACTAACCTCTGTGCTTGTTTGCATCTAGAGGCAGAGTGTGGGAGGAGAAACAGATGCCTGCCACATGCATGGGTATTAGCTCCTGGACATTTAGGAGCCTCCCTACTAATTTATTTTCATCACCAGGCTGTTTGAATTGTATCCTCCCCCGCTTTTTGTTTCATCATTCAGCACCGCTTACAAAAAGTAAGAGAGAGAAAAAAATTAAAGCTCTCACTCCAAAAATTTCAGACACACGGTGGGTGTGAAACAGGTTCTATGGGGTTGAGAAGCAGAGGACTTGAACTCTTTACTTATTGCTACCCTGAAGTATCTACAGGTTCAGGCAAGTGTTTTTACATCTCAGTGTCTCAATTTTCTCTCCAGTTTAATGGAGTCACTCTACCAGTTCTGGGAGCCCATGAATCCCATTTATTTATCAATTCTTTCAAAACTTAATTATCATGCAGTAGCTGTGGGTCAGGTACACCACCACTCATGGGAAACAGATAGAAAAAGAAAAGTTCTCAGTTTGGGAAACAGGATGGAGCCAATAAGCAAATAGTTCCAGAAATATATGCTTGACACTCATTGTTCTTTTTGTTAAACAGAAACAGTACATTTACCATAAATTTAAAACCAATAATTTGTTATTAAAGTTTTAATTAAAGAATATCTTTTTAAACACAGTTTTTGTATCTTAAGAGAAAAGAACAAAAACATTTTCACTAAAAGAAAGCACCTTTGATCATGTTTATATCACAATCTATATTAGTTCTGTTTTGAAAATCTAAATGTCCAAGGCAGAGCAATGCCTTAACAACATCTACCACCCAATCACATGTATGTGTGTATATATACATATATATTTCCATGTGTGTACATGTATGTGACCACGTGTGTGTGTGTGTGTGTGTGTGTGTGTGTGTGTATGTGATATAAATGTTTGGGAAGGGTGACAGAGCAAGACCAATGGCAGCTTTGGCTCTTAGGATGAATGGAGAGGTGAAATGTGTGTTACTTTACTCTACATAGCAATACAAATGCATAAATAAACATGCTAAATTGTATTTCCTTTTTCTCCCAATATTTCCCTTGTGGTATCCTTGGAGAAACTGGCAAGACTATGCACTTGGTTGAGAAATACATTGATGAAAATCTATATTTTATTATTCTTGCAATTGATGTCTGCAGGCATGTTGTTTTAGTTAAAAATAGATTTGGTTGTGACTAATAGAAACAACTAAAAGTTTAGTCTATTTTTAACAAGATGCAAGTTTATTCTCTTAAATGGATGATAATCTTTAACATCTTTTAGTTGTCACAGAACCCTACAAGGTCTTATCTCCATGTGATAAATGAGGAAACTGAGACACAGAGAAATTAACTTCCTCAAGACTTCCC
This sequence comes from Myotis nattereri, assembly GCF_964212035.1. Classification (NCBI taxonomy): domain Eukaryota; kingdom Metazoa; phylum Chordata; class Mammalia; order Chiroptera; family Vespertilionidae; genus Myotis; species Myotis nattereri. The sequence continues at coordinate 225,403,873 of NC_138075.1, forward strand.
AGCTGGTGAGTGGTGGAGTTAGGATTTGAACACAGGCTATTCTGCTCCAGAACCCACCCTTTTGATAGTGATCTTGCTCACTGCTTGCAGGTAAACCATCCTGTGTGAAGAAGGACTCCACAGAGTTCTAGAGAAGCCCTTACTTTCATGATTCAACTTGGTCTCCACATTCCAGACTGACATACAGAGCAAGAGAGGTGAAGAAGAGGACATGTAATTATCCTAAAGAAAACCCCACAACTTCTATTTCCATTGAGACATTTGTGACATTTTTGTTCACATGGCCACACCTAGCTGCAGGGTAACCTGGAAGCGTAGTCTTCATTTGGGGTCCCTGTGCCCAAGCTATCATTGCTCCATGTCCATGGAAGGAATAGGAAGGGGTATTGGTGACAACTAACATTTCCTTCCCACACAATCTCTTTTTATTGTCTTCACTTCAAAAATAGTTTTTCATGAAGGTTATACATATTGTTAATGACTTCAAATTGTTTTTAGATGATCTGTTTGGAAAAACATTCATTTTGTGTGTGTATTTTGAAGGAGACAACCATTGTTTTAAAGTCTAGCTGAGTCATATAACTTATTTATGCCATTTTCTTTTTTGTTTATCGGAAAACTGAGTTTAAAAGTCCAAACCCATAGATCATCCTCGCTGGGAACCAAGGACTGAAATGTCAGTGGGAATCAGTGAACTGACCACCCCAGATCTCTGTGAAAACTGTTATAAAACAGTGAAACTGCCAACAAATTATTATGAGATGGTCATGATATAAAGTGTTTATAAAAAGGACTCTCTTAAGAGTATCTGTCAGCATTTTCATGGGAACTTTTGATTATTTGTTCTTCATTCCCAACTGGCTAGCAGTTTGCAATAAATGTATTTGATGCATGTCCCCAATAGCTGCTTCCACAGCCAGTAAACTTTTAGGAGATTATAAATTTTAAAAAAAACAAAATAAGCTTTTTTTGTTTATCTTTATTTTCTAAATTTGTTTTAACTTTCACAATAGGGTAAAAATATAATTCCAAGTCATAGAAAATTCTAACTACCATTCATAAAATGCATTGTATAAAGGGTTATCATAAAAAAGCAAAAAGAGAATAGCATGGAATGACATTATAGATCACAAATAAACAGCACAACAATACACATTATTGCTCAAAATTATCCTGTCAATCAATATTCATTTTTAGAATAGATTTAAAAATCATATCAAATATTTGCCTAGAAAAATAGATGTGGTCAAAGTGACTGAAAAATCTAAAAAATAATGAACAAAGATTTATTTTCATTAAAGCTTAAACAAAAGTAAAGTAAAGGTGACAATACTAAGTAAAACAAGTTAGAATTAAGTTAACTTTGTTAATAAATAGTTCTTGAATTATGGTGAAAGATATTCATTCAATTATGAAGTTTTGACATCAGTAAATATAAATTAAATAGCACAAAATTTGACTACATGAGCAAACAATTTTAAGACCTGAGAAGAAATTGACAGGGACACAGTCTTAAAATGCTATTTTTATCTTAATGTGATTGGATAAAATAGCTAATAATACTGTATCTTTTCTTAGTGCCAGTCTTCCCCCCCAAGCCATCTATGAGTTAATGCATATGTATTCCAATAAACTATGATATATACATACTAAATATAAACAGTGGGAGAAAAAAAATCATGCTATTGATAATATTGAACTAACAGTTTTTGAAGAATCTCGGTAGCTCATTAAGAATTACATGCAATTTTCAAATATGCACAGATGGAATTATTTACAAAAATTGACCACAACAAAATCTCAGTATATTGAAAATGTAGACATTTTATAAGTCCCTTTGACTTACTGATTAATATGTTTAAGCCCAAACAATAAACATTCAGAAAAAAAAAGTCTCATGAAAGAGAGTTGGATCATGGGGGGAACTAAAGACTGACCATAGAAGAAAATTGAAAATAATAGGACAACATATAAAACCAATATCAGAGTAAGTATGATTTAAGGACTTGGTGCATCCAAGGAACTTACCATCCAAAGGCTCTGTCCTAGTATTTTGGCCCCAATAGTTGGTCTGTTTGGATTTAGAAGGGTTTGGCTTTTCTCCTTTTTCTGAGAGAGGCTTGGCTTATTAGTCTTACCCCAGTTTATGGATTGTGTTCAGTCTATAAACTGACGATAACACAGTTAACTAGGACATTTGTATGATCCAAGGTGGCTTGTTGAGAATGCTATGCATTAGAAGTCATGATTTATAAATGATAAGGAATGACATCTTCTTATTGGGGTGATCAAAGAGAAGGGAGTGTCCTTGAACTCAGGAGGTGGTTTTTTTGACAATCTTAAGTCATTGTAATTCTTTGTGAAGAAATCCTATATGTGCAGTTTTGCTAACACTGAAATCCAAATTAGTTACCAGTGCATAATATATATAACCATCAATGGTTACTATGTGTCCTGATGCAAAATTTTATCACCAAAGGGTGATATTTTTGAAAATCTAATGATGCTTATCACTCACCATTTTGTTTAATAATTTTTAATGTTGTAGAAATAATTTTAGATTACTAATACATATTAACATAATGTTAAGAGAGTTAAAAAAACAAAACAGTAGAAAGCTAGGTGATTTCTGAGAATGCCCGGCAGGGCATGTGCTCAGTGCAGAAAATGCTGATTGAAATTGCCAGGTTTCATTTTTGTATGTAAAATTTGTAATGTAAAAATTTTTCTTAAAAAAAACCATATGATCATATTTAAAGTGACCATAGAATTTATTTATTGAATCTAAACTCCTAATACATGGAATTCTTCTACAAATGACCTTTTCCACTTTTGAGTGTATTTCAGACCTGAGATCAAGTCAAGTTATTGCTCAATTCCAGTTCTTCCATATTTTTTAAAGCCTATTTAAGACCACGTAATTGTTCTCTTCTAGAAGAGAAAGCTATAATAGGTGATGACTAAAATCATGGCCAGCAAGAAGGCCATGCTGTATGATGACCTTCTGTGACTCTATTTATCTAGACATAGGCAAATGTAAGAGTTGAATATTCTATCTGTGAGCATCATACAAATCTTTACATATATTTATATTTTGCACCTCGTGGCTCTTAATCTGTGCTCCTACTTTACATAATATTTTATTTCATTGTACTGATATTTCTTCATGAGTTGGTTTCCCCCAAGTCATTGTATAATGCCACATTGTATAATGTGTTTGTATTCCAGAAACTTAATAGTGCCCCAAACAGAGCTCAGATATTTTGGGGGAATGAATGGTACAATAGACTGAGTGTCCCCATTTCCCCCAATTCCCATGCTAAAATTCTAACCATCAATGTTACTTATTAAGAGTTGGGGTCTCTGGGAAATGGGTAGGTCATGAGGACATAGGCTACATGACTGAGATTAGAACCCTTATAAAATAGAACCCAGAAAGGTCACTTGCCCCTTTGGCCACGTGAGAAGACTGCCTTCTCTGAGTAAGAAAGCTAGCACTCTCCGACATCTACTCTTCCAGTGCCTTGATCTTGGACTTCGCAGCCTACAGAACTGTGAGAAATACGTTTCTGTTGTTTATAGACTACTTAGGCTCTGGTATTCTGTTTGGCAGCCTGAGCAGGCTGAGACAGAAATTGATACCAGAGAGCATTCCAGGCAGATAGAGCAATAAGGACAAACGTGCAGGGTTTCAGACAATCTCAACTGTCCACAGTGTCACAACCACCTATGATAGGATCCTGCGGTGGAGCCAGGTATTGTGTACTCTACATTTTTTCTTTGTCCTGCTCTGCCTCTCTGGACAAGGAGCGAGGGTTGTTGACTCCTTGGCCAAGAGTGTTTATTTTCTGACTGGGTGTCCTCTTACCTGTTGTCCCGTTATCAATTCCCCAAAGCCTTGGGGTTTACTGAAATGCACAGGGTGGGAGCGATGATTAATGCATCCTGGGCTGCAGAATGGGGATGCAGCCTCCTCACAGGCAGCCCATTGTTCCTCAGTGAGACCAAGTCCCTCCCTCTCACACGCCACCACGGCTTCCCCAAGCAGAGTATTTGTGTGTTGAGTGCAACACTCCGTGGACTTCAGGGGCTAATGGGGTGTGAGAGGGGCCTGGGGTTTTTCATCTTGTTTTCAGCTGTGCAAACACACACACTTTTGCCTTCCACTCAGGGTCTAAGATCAGGCCATCCAAGATAGCAGGGGCTGCGAGGTTGTGGCAGGGACTGCACTAGTCAAAAGAGAGGGACCCAGCGCCTTCCACCACCAAATACATTCAAAACGTTTATTTGCTCAGGCCCCACCTAAGCTCTCAGGTAAACATCTTGCTTGGTGGTTGATATTAAGACTCCTCAGAAGCTTTGTTTAAAATCAGCAAGATGAACTCTCCATTGTCCAAATCAAGTAGAGTCTGCTTCCCCCAAATGCAGCAAGAATGAATGAGTGAACAAACAAAAGAATGAATGAATGAATGGATTTTCTCCCACTATCATGACCTTCCTTCCCCTCTCTCCTTCCCTCCTTCCCTCCCCTCCTCCCTTCCTCCCTCCCTCCCTCCCTCCCTCCCTTCCTTCCTTCCTTCCTTCCTTCCTTCCTTCCTTCCTTCCTTCCTTCTTCCCCTGTCTTCCTTCCTCCCTCCTTACCTCCTTTTTTCCTCCCTCCCTCCCTTCCTTCCTTCCTTCCTTCCTTCCTTCCTTCCTTCCTTCCTTCCTTCCTCCCTTCCTTCTTCCCCTGTCTTCCTTCCTCCCTCCTTACCTCCTTTTTTTCCTCCCTCCCTCCTTCCCTCCCTCCCTCCCTCTTTTCCTTTTCCTTCCTTCCTTCCTTCCTTCCTTCCTTCCTTCCTTCCTTCCTCCCTCCCTCCCTCCCTCCCTTCCTTCCTTCCTTCCTTCTTTCCTTCCTTCCTTCCTTCCTTTCTTCCTTTTTTTTATTAGCTTATTAATATGGCCTTAAGACATCTTCCCCACAAGTGGAACCTTTGGACTGACCATTAGGATGGTTCTTTTTTCTGGAACAGAAGCAGAGCAAAAGAAACAGAGGAGCAGTGGGTGGAAACTAGAGTTCACTGAGCAGTTAGGCATCTATTACCGTTTTCTCCCATTAACTCCCACAGTGACGAGGAAGGTAGGTGCTCATTTCCCCTATTGTGAATGAACAAGCAGAAGGAGATGACCTATGTCAACCAAGGCCTATTGAGACCCAGGGCCCATGTTTTTTTCTCCCTCCAATAGGCTGTTTACCTCCAGCTTCACAACATTTTTTCCCCCCAGAATGAGGTGTGCATATCATCATAAACTAACTATAGTTTTATCAAACACCACTGCTATTGGCTATTCAGACGTAAAATATAGCATGTTTTAGTGGAAATAGCCTAGAGTCGGTACCAGAAGAAATGGCTTTAAGTCACGATGTGGCTACTTAATATGTAACCAAATTATGAAATAAGCTATACTTGGTTGCAATTAGCAATCAATAGTATCTTACCTCTACTAAACATTAAGAAAACAGGAAGATAAGCAATTATCTGTTGATTTTAAGCACTAGCCATAGCACATTGAAATAATTATCCCAATAATGTACTAATGTGTGCCAAGCACGCAGCTAAGTGCCTCATGCATTCTTTTTATTTATTTATTTACTTATTTATTTATTATTTTTAGCAGTTATGTAAAAATATTTAACATTAAGAAATAATTCTGACCTTTGACATGGCCCAAAGACAAAAAATACTCACCTACTTCATTTTCTTTTCACAGATCCCTGATTGGCATGCAAGTTGCTAATAAGTCTAACGTCTCCAGGTATATTTCTTTCTTTTTTAAAAATTTATCTTTGTTGTTCAAAGTATTACATATGTCCCCCTTTTCTCCTTTTTTACCTCTCCACCCCACACCTTTCCTTCTCAGAACATCCTATAAGATACCAACAATAATTATTCACCTACACTGATTTCTCCACGTTATAGTTAGAGACGTGTTCTTGAGGTAGGGAATGTGGGTAGTACCACTCTGGTGGCTGCATTGTCTTTGGGAGAAGTGGCTTTTCCTCTGATCATCAGTTGCATCATCCACACAATGGAAGTAGTCGTAACAGGAGCCTGTCAGTGTTGCTATGAGTTTCTGAGATAATGAACCTTGCAATTTGAACAATAATCCCTTTGCTCTTGGAGGTGGTCTGTCTTGCCTTTGGGTTGCTGTAGCAAAGAAGTTAAAAGCTTAGCTTGCTCTAGCCAGTTTGGCTCAGGGGATAGAGCATCGGCCTGTGGACTGAAAGGTCCCAGGTTCGATTCTGATCAAGGGCACATACCTTGGTTGCAGGCTCCTCCCCAGCCTGGGCCTTGGTTGGGGCTTGTGTAGGAGGCAACCAGTTCCTGTGTTTCTCTCACATCGATATTTCTCTCTGTCTTTCGCTCTCCCGCTCTATCTAAAGATCAATGGAGAAATATCCTCGGGTGAGGATTTAAAAAGAAAAAGAAAAAGCTTAGCTTGAAAAGGCAGATGATCCTGAGTTCAAATCTCAACTCTGCTACTTACCAGCTTATTCACTTTTTCCTCTGAATTTTCATGCACTGGGCCTCTAGTTTTTACATAAATATGAACAGTTCTGTTCTGGGATGTTATACAGAATGACCACTCACACTCTCTCAGTAATCAGCTACAGAGACTTCGAAGTCCTGGGTTAAGACTTGCATAGACAGCAGGAGCAAGGTGCAGTCAGGGCACACCTGGTCCCCAGCCAGTTGCTGAGACAGTGTGTAGTGTAAAAAGGTCGGGGAAAGAAGATGTGAGGTATATAAGGTACTCCCGTTTCACATATTAATGATGGAGCCTGGAGGACTTCAAAGCGATGTTGTATGTGCCTGTAAAGTGGTGGGTCACTCCATACTAGTGGGAAGAAGCCATAGCACAGCTTGACCCTGAGTAATGCCCCAGGCTGTGTCTACTCATGAACTAAAGCCCAGGCATTAGCTTAGAGACTGCAACATGTACTCGATCAAGTGAGAGCCTCTAGAGATACTGATTTAGGTGGGAGGTGAGCCCTGCTCGCTAAGCACTTTCTCCTTCCTGCTGCCTGGAATGCAGATGTAATAGGTGGAGCTGCAGTGGTCATGAAGCAACATTGATGATGGGAATCACTTGGTAAGGATGGTGGAGCAGAAATATAAAAGTTCCTTGGGTTTCTGATGAAACCTTTGATGTGCTATCATACCAGCCTGGTCTAACTGTTCTTGGACTTATTTAACCCAAGAGAAAAATGGAACTCTTATTTTTAATATAGGCAGACAAAATGAATCTTTGGTGAGATAGCTCTACTGTTAGTGTTCAATCAATTCTTGTCCCTCCAAACAATGGTAATTGGCTTACCTTCTTTGGGAGTTTGTTAAAACCAGAAAAAAACAAGCTCAATCACCTTTGTTTAAATTGTAACATATTATCTAAAATTAGACCTGTACTGAGTTACAAAGTGAGATCTTAGCTACATAAAGGGAAAATGTCATCTGTTTGGGCAAGGTACGTCCAGGGTCTCCCAACCGGATATCTTTTCTGTATAGACTTCAGTGATCTGAGTCTGGTGTGTGGCTGTGAAGAATCCCAGATAGGACATCAGAACTAGTTTTCAGGAGGGAAAGTGACAGTGACTGAAGGTCCCTGACCCTGGAAAAAATTCTGGTTTCTTTGCTTGGTTCAGCTTCTGTGGGACTGTAAGTAACCGAGAAGCTCAGCATGACTTCTGGATGTAGTTCCTTTAATGACAAGCCAATAACAAAGGGGTGATGTTATTCCGCAGCTGGATGGAAGTGGCAGAAAATTCTGCAATGGCTGCTGGCTTTGCAAAACTATCTGCCATCACCAGAGGGCTAATAGTCACTGAACCTGCTTTTATCTCCCAAGAACTGAAGGATCGAATACTGCCATTATTTCGGAGGGCTGAGGATCTAATTATTTATGGTTATAAATAATTGGGGGACATAGTTTTCAAAATGGCAAATAGAAAACTGACATATGTGTGTCCACACGAGGGTGCTGGCAGTTAGAAAAAGCTTCACAAAACACTGCAAACAAGTTGGATTAGTACATAGAGTTAGTTTTTCAAGTTGGGAATGCATCTCAGTTAATTTTTTAGTGAGTATAAAATCATTGATTTTTTTTTTTTTTTACCATTTGAAATAAAATACATTCAGAAATAGCTAATATTTATTATGTGTTGACTTTATGCCAAGTCCTGGAGTATGTAATGTTTATTATTTCATTTATTATTTCATTTCCTTCTAGCCCTATGGAATAGGCATTATAATAACCCCCACTTTACAGATTAGGGGAAAAAGAGAAGTTTGTCTAGTTTCCCCAAAGTCACACAGCTAGGAATCAAGAAAGCCTGTTTTGAATTTCAGTGGTAGGTAGTTCGATTAACAACGCACATGGTCTTCACTGTGTGCACAGACCATGGAGAGTGGGAGCCCCTTCACATCATCCTAGACCTTCCTGGGTGCAATGCCTCGGGTGGGGCCTGTGCAGCAGTTATAAGGTGGGTGCTGACCAGGGCTGTTAGGATGCTACTGGCACTTTGACTCTTCTCTGTTTGCACAAAGCATTTGTCCTTGCTGCTAGTAGACTTCTATCCTTTCTTCCTTCCTTCCTTTTCTCATTTCTTCCTCAAATTTTTTGCCCCTTTGTGCATGTCTGTGACGGACCATGAAAGTACCATGAAAACTGATTTTGGGGTCACAAATAAATTTTAGTGACCAGGAAAGTTCACAAATATGGAACCCACAAATAATGAGAATCCACTGTGTGTGTTCCAAGTACCATGTGAGTTATTGGGACTCCAATAGTAAGCAAATAACATAAGCTGTCCCTTTCTCTCATGACCTTAATATCCAGATAAGGCAAGCAGTACATAGTAAATAATCACATAAACATAAGTTAAAACTCTTGTAAGTACCACATTATATTGCACTTTGACTGATTGATCATTCGTTTATTTAAGAGGGCATTATTGTGTAGTCCCTATATATCGAGCACTATGTTAGGCAATCATAATATATTATTACTGCCCATTTATTTGTTTGATCTTCTTTCCCCCTTAAGATGTTAGCCTGTTGAGGACAAGAAGGCCATTTTACATATTTTTATTTCATTCATGCATAGATAATTATTTGATGGCTTTTAGATCTGGAGTTCACCAGCTTCTGTTATTTTTCTCAGTGAAGTAAGGAAGTTTGATGAGACAGTCTCTGCAGGCCCATTCAGGTCTGAGTCTATATGAAGCACTCAATAAATATTTGCTGAATTGATTTATGGGAAATTCTCTCCTGCTGGTATCAGATAAGAAATACAGTGACAAAGCTCTCTGATACTTCAGGCTAAAAAGGCATTTTGAGTAGCGATGGAGTTGAATATCTGACTCTGAGAATTAAGCCTCTAACTTTTCCTGACATGGGCTCCATGAGGCCGAGTCAATAATAAAGATGCTCTGTAAGCCAAGCAGACAGTCCTCACAGGGAACACGAAAGCCCAGGAGCCATATTTGAGCACATTATGGGTAGTTTATGGAGCACATCTGTCCATAACATGAGACAAATTGGCACCGGGGACTCCAATGGATGCAGGCCAAGTGGACCACCAAGGAAGAAAAATGAAGGGAATGTCAGCTAGAGGAGGCCTTTGTCTCTTCTTAGAACTTGAGTTCCTCAGTGTTTCTTTAGCAAAATGTTTACACTCTAATCACTTTATAGTTTCTAATTTTTTTTAAATATATTTTATTGATTTTTTACAGAGAGGAAGGGAGAGAGATAGAGAGTTAGAAACATCGATGAGAGAGAAACATCGATCACCTGCCTCCTACACATCTCCTACTGGGGATATGCCCGCAACCCAGGTACATGCCCTTGACCGGAATCGAACCTGGGACCTTTCAGTCCGCAGGCCGACGCTCTATCCACTGAGCCGAACCAGTTTCGGCAGTTTCTGATTTTTTAAAAAATAAATTTTTATTGATTTCAGAGAGAAAGGGAAAGGGAGAGAGAGAGTAAGAAACATCAATGATGAGAATCACTGATTGGCTGCCTCCCGCACACCCGCAGTGGGGATTGAGCCCACAACTTGGGCATGTTTCCTGACCGGAAATTGAACTGTGACCTCCTGGTTCATAAGTGGACATTCAACTGCTAAGCCATACTGGGAGGGCAAGTTTCTGATTTTTGAATAACATATGCAGGCATTCATTTCTTCAGTCATTTATTCAACGAGCAAGGATTTGAGCTCCTACAAAATGCCTGTAATTATGGCAGGCACAGGGTTACAGGGTGAAGAAAACTCCTCATGGTCTCTGCATGTATGGAGTTTAGAGTCTATTGGGAAAGATAAACCACAGGAGCAGGCATGATGCTATCAGGGCACAACCTGACTTTCTCCTTCATGATATTAGGTTAGAGTCAAAATTGGCATGATGAGCAAAGGTATCAGGTGGAGAGGGCTGGTTGGGGAGAAAAAACCTTGAGCACAGAATACATCTTGAAGAGAGCACCTGACCTGTAGACTGAGTATTAAAAGATGAGACTGGAGACCAGAAGGGTAGGAGTTTGTGATGATGCTGGGGAAGGAGGTAGGGTCCCAGGTCCTCGAAAACCTCATAAGAAATGACAGCAGAAAACATACCTCTTGCATCCAACATCCACTAAAAAGCCACTGGAGGACTGTAAGCCAGAGAGATATGTGAGCAGATTTGTATCTTAAGATAAGCCTTGGTGTTCACTGGGTGAAATTGATTGTGGTCAGTTCAGCGTGTAAGTGGGACAACCAGGCTCTCATTATCTGGGCAAGGGGTGTTCCTGGCTGGTGCGCAGACAGTGGTGGAGAAGCAGGAGCAATGCGCATAGATTGATAACAAGAGGTAAAATTGGTAGGATACAATCATTGATTAACTATAGGAGCAAGAAAGAGAAAAGGAGGCATGGGTGCCTGCCCAGCATAGATGTTGGGAGACTGGATGGGCGGGACGGTTTTCAGGTAGGATGATTATTAACAGAGCTATGGAACACTACATGGCAAAGTCATTTAGAAGCAGGACCATTGGTTTATGGCTCTGATGGAACTGTGAGAAATCAATATGCAAATGCCATGAAGACTGTTGATGAGAGGGCTTATAGCTCAAGCGGGAGGTCTAGGCTGGAGATGGATGAAGGTGTCGATGAAGCCTTTGGGATGCCTGTGAGCTTCCAAGAAAGGGGATGAAGAGCAAAGAAAATGAGACCAATACTGAGGACCCCCAAGTTTTAAGGATCAAGAAGGAAAGAAGAAATGCTAAGAAGTTGCAGAGGAATATCCAGAGAGAGAGTGCTGGAAAACCAGGACTGTATTCCTGCTTGCCTGGAGACCACAATGAGAAACAGCTACAGGAGTCCATGTTTATTGTGAAAGTGTCATGCACGAGATTTACTCACCCTATTATCCAGAATTACCAAATTATAGATTCTCAGCCTTGCTAACTAGAGAAGCTGTAGTATTTAGCAACTGGTCTATCTTTATGTTACAGAGATTATGTATATTACAGCACATAGGCATTGCCGTTTTTCTTTGACTGTAAGGAAGCTCTGAGGCACAATTTTAGTCAATCGTTTATTTTTATGAAAAACGTTAAAAATTATTGGGCATGTATTTCTGTTCATAGCTTTCTATTGCTTCATTTTCCATTCAACTCTTCTTTTTCTCCCACTCTCATTTACTTTAAACTACTTTTCTTCCTACCAAATACTGCCTGTTTTTTATGACCCACTTAATGTAATTTTTGAAATGCGATGGAATATATATTCATTACATTAAAATTACATTAGTGTTTCTAACTGTCATTAGATTTATTATCATATTCAATAGAGATGGAAAAACAAGTAAATAAAACTAACCCATGTAACCTGATTTTATTTGAAAAATTTAGAAAAAATATATTGAGCTGGTCCCAAAGAACGCTTTATCATTCTGGCATGATTGGAAAATGAAATCAAATGACTAATTAATAACTCATCCTGGGTAGACACTTCTGCTATGGGTGCAGATTTATACCAGCATTTATTATTTGTTGATAAGATTTCATTTGTCTATAGACAAGACTATACTACAATTATTGTGAGCCACTCGGGGAATACAGGATAGAAATTTAAAAGAAAAAAAACTATAGGTAGCAGAAGTTTGTATTGAAGGACACAATTCTCTCTTTACAAGCTTCCTGGGGCAGAATAGTCAAGAGGAGGAAACATGATGCTTCAAGGACACTGACATAGAGACTGATAGCTAAACCCCACCGTATTTGAACTGGAATCCAGTTCCTTCTTTTTTCTTACTCTGAAGTGGCAGGAGACATGGAAGTGGTGGTGGTGGTGGTGGGTAGGGAGGGCATCAGGGATGCAGAAACATTCTTTCTTGTAGCTGTTCTTTTTATAAAACACTTTCATCCCTGCTGAGGTCCCTATATACAGTGGGCAGCTCTGTTCCCGGTCTAATGATGGTTGGTTAATAGCTCTGAGAGATAAACAGAATGGTTAACATATCTGAAAGATTTCTTCAATCATGTCATCATTGTATGTGAAATTACAAGCTAGACTGTCAGAGACTCATCAAGGAAAAGAGCTAAGCCATGTGTCCAGCAGCGCTGGATCAGAGCATGCTGCAGTAAGCCATGCATGAAAAGGACACTCCAACAAACTTCTATTCAAACTTCAACACCCAGGTCTATTGCCCTTTCTCTGTGAAGACGTTGACAACTTTCACCAAACCCATAGTCATTTGCTAGTTTCTATTCATCCTACAAAGTAACACAAAATGGGGTGAAGGAATGACTACAGGATCATTGTCCATGTATTTAAATTTTGACTTTGACATAATGAATTTTTCAAATTGCCAGAAAATAATGAATTTCTTTATATTGTCACAAATTACGTTGGCAAGATTGAAGAAAGACATTTATCACACATTTAAATTTTCACTGTATTTAAGCTCAAACTGCTTATCACTAACTTTCAATTTTATATTCTTAATAAATCCTGGATTTATTTTGTGAATGGTACAATTATGCAGCAGTATATTTTTTTATAAATTTTTAATTTTTTTAATTTTTAAAATTTCATTATATTGTTGACAGTATTAGAAATGCCCCCAATTCCTACCTCTTTACTTCTTTCCTCCCAGCTCCTGCCACACCCCAGATCTTCACCACATTATTTTCTGTGTCCATTGGTTATTCATGTATGTATAACAGTTCTTTGATTAATCTCTTCCTGTCTCCCCCCACCCCCCACACACACCTCTCTCAATAGGTCAGTCTGTTCCATGTGCCTCCGTGCCTCTGAACCTATTTTGTTCATCAGTTTATTATGTTCATTAGATCACACTTATGAATGAGATCATGTGATATTTTTCTTCCTCTTACTCGTCTGTTTCACTTTCACTCAGCATAATACTCTGCAGGTCCATCCATGCTCTCACAATGCTTAAGAAATCATTCTTTTTTATAGCTGCACTAGAGGGCCAGTGCACAAAAATTTGTGCACTCGGAGGGGGGTCCCTCAGCCTGGCCTGTGCACTCTCGCAGGCTGGGACCCCTTGGGGGATGACCACCTGATGGCTTAGGCCCTCTCCCCAGGGGATTGGGCCTAAGCTGGCAATCAGACATCCCTCTGGTAGCCTGGGAGCTCTCAGGGGATGTCCACTTGCCAGCAGGGAACAGATCTAAGCTGCAGTCGGACATCCTTAGCACTGCTGAAGAGGTAGGAGTGGCTCCCACCACCACCACTGTACTGGCAGCCATCAGCCTGGCTTGTGGCTGAGCAAAGCTCCCCCTGTGGGAGTGCACTGACCACCAGGGGGCAGCTCCAGCATTGAGTGTCTGCCCCCTGGTGGTCAGTGTGTGTCATAGTGACCAGTCATTCCCTGTCTTTCTGCTGTTAGGGTCAGTTTGCATATTACCCTTTTATTAAATAGGATAGAGGCCTGGTGCATGGGTAGGGACCGGCTGGTTTGCCCTGAAGGCTGTCCCAGATCAGGGTGGGGGTCCTGCTGGGGTGCTTCGCCAGCCTGGGTGAGGGGCTGATGGCTGTTTGCAGGCTGGTCACACCCCCTTCAGGGTGAGGGTCCCCACTGGGGTGCCTGGCCAGCCTAGGTGAGGGGCTGATGGCTGTTTGCAGGCTGGTCACACCCCCTTTAGGGTGGGGGTTCCCACTGGGGTGCCTGGCCAGCCTGGGTGCAGGGCTGATGGTTGTTTGCAGGCTGGTCAAGCGCCCCCCCCCCCAGTGGGGACCCTCACCCCATGGAAGTTTGGCCAGCCTGGGTGAGGGGCTGATGGCTGTTTTCAGGCTGGCCACACCCCCTTTAGGGTGGGTGGTCCCCACTGGGGTGCCTGGCCAGTCTAGGTGAGGGGCTGAGGACTGAGGACCGTTTTCAGGCTGGCCAAGCCCCTCCTGTCCACCTCCCCTGGCGACAGAAGCTCACAGCCTCTCCTTTTTATCTTTTTTTTTTTTTTTTATTCTGGGACTTATTTACCTTCTATAATTGAGACTTTGTAGCCTTGAGAGGAGCTCAGAGCCAGCCAGGGCGGGCGGGAAGGAAGCTTGGCTTCCTCCATCACCAGGGGCAACTCAAGCCTCCTGCTCGCTCCAGGTCCATGGCCATGGCCGCCTGAAAGCAGGTATCTGGGGTTTATTTACCTTCTATAATTGAAACTTTGTTGCTTTGAGCAGAGCTCAGAGCTAGCTGTGGCAGGCGGGAAGCTTGGCTTCCTCCATCATTGGGGCAACCAAGCCTCCTGCTTGCTCCTGCTCCGTGCCTGCCGGCCTCCATCTTGGTTGGGTTGATTTGCATATAGTTGCTCTGATTGGCTGGTGGGTGTGGCTTAAGGCATAGCGAAGGTACAGTCAATTTGCATGTTTGTCTTTTATTAGTGTAGCTAGTATTCCATTGTGTAAATGTACCACAGCTTTTTTGTATCCACTCATCTATTGATGGGCACTTGGGCTGTTTCCAGATCATAGCTATTGTAAATAAAGCATTTTTTTGTAATATTATTTCTAGTATACTGAGAACCCCAAACATATGGAAATATGACCTTGGTCCCCTATAGATTTCTGAGAGATCTCAATTCATTCTTTTATTTTAGGGGTTATTATCATAGTATCATGATGCCTGTTCTTGTCTGTTCCCTCAATATACATGGCCTTTTATATGACAGGGTCTATGACATATTTATGTTGGCAGATATATACTTGCCAAAGTAAAGTGAAAAACAGTGGTGCTTAAACTGTGGTGTACATAGGAACAACTTTGGAAAATGAGCAAAAATCCATACTCCTGAGCCTTAACCCCAGAAACTTGGAGTCACTAGGATTGAAGTGGGATTCAAAGACTTAATTCTACTAAGGTGTCATGGTTACCCTCATGCAGGGATCTTGAACACTTTTGTAATTTAGCCTCAGGGTTAAGATATACTTGACCCCTTGTGTCAATGCTAATCAATGGATCATGGCTGACTAGGGAAGCTTTGAGAATTATAGGGCTTCACTAGGTTCCAGTGGGAGAGATTTTTAATCTAGAGGAATAGGGTGGAGTTGGAATGGATATTAGTATGTACTGTCAGCTTTGGTTTTAGCCAAAAAGCAAGAAGAGAACTAACACTTGCTTATTGTTCTATGAGTCAGAATCTAAGTTAGATACTCTACCTACAAAATTATTAGTTGTCTCCTCCCCATCCTATGACACAAGAAGGAACATATAAGTTAAATGACTTGGATAACATCTCATAGGGAGGTAGTTGTGCTGGGATTTGACTCCTCTCTACCATTAGTCCATGTCCTTATCACTTCATAGCAAAATTAAGAAGCTCCTTGATAACAGATTACAAATTATTTCTGGACTAATAATTCCAATATGCAAAGTCAGGTTGACCAGTTACAATACTAGGTGTTTTATGGCTTTTTAAATGAATTTTTCAAGGGCTCTCCATGTTATTATTCTGGTTGACTGACGAGCTACCTGCCTAGGGCTAGCAGTCTGAGGTGATAAATGGTTTGTCTGGGAGCCTGGCACTGAGAGGGCTTGGAAGCACTTTTATTTTATTCTAGAAGCCAATTTCAATGCAAAAAAAAAAACCAAAACCAAAAAAAAACCCTTGTATTTCCAAATTATCCTGTGCTAACCTGTATTATACAACTTTAGAAAATTGGATATTGAATTTGGCTATTTTGTGTTTTAATTCACATGATAAAAATATTCAAAATATGTAAAAGCAAATGTGACCTTTATGACCGGCTGTATGAACTCGGTGATCATGCTCGACTTTGTTTACTGGTGTTGGCTCTTTGTTAGGTAAAGAAACAAACATTAAATGTACTGGGAAATATGGTTCACATTTGTTGGAACTATCTAATGGTTAAGATAAAACTGGAAATAAAGTAACAATGACAAATATACACATGCATTTATACAAATGAATGCAAACTAGGCTAGTTTATAAATATGGCATGGAATGGGTATAAATTTCAATCATTTGCTGAGAGTCAGGATATACTTATAGAAATTTATTTATTCAACGGAGTGTACTGCATGCCAAGAATCATGCCAGGCATTGTGAATGGTCAATTATGTCAGACACGAGTCTCTGCCTTCACAGGAAGCAGTATTTTGTACAGATAATAAGTAGGCCCATGAGTCACACTCCATACATTGAAGTACAGAGGCTGAGATTCAGAGATTATAAATTAGATTTGGGTGTGGGGAAGACCAGTGAGGGTGATGCTTCAATTGACAAAAAAAGGGGCTTGGGGTGGAGGAAGAAAGTGCATCTCAGATGGGGGTGCCAGCCTGTGAGAAAGGCATGAGATAGAGGATTTAGTGGCAAAGCCATAAGGAGTTCAGTATTGTCTGGGTGAGAGGCAGTAGCTTTGGAAAAGTAGGCTCAGGGATCAGGTAGAACCTCTCTGATCATGTGGCTGCATTACTACTGACTTCACATCTCTGTCCTTTGTCCCTTCATACATGGAGGTTGAATAAAATAGTCTCTAAGATATTTTTTCAGCATTATTTACAACATCCAATATTTGGCAGCAACCTAGGTGTCCATTTGTGGATGAATGGATAAAGAAGATGTGGTACATATATACAATGGAATACTACTCAGCCACAAAAAAGAATGAGATCTTGCCATTTCTGACAATATGTGTGGACGTATAGAGTATTAGTTTAAATGAAATAAGCCAGCCAGAGAAAAGCAAATACCTGTGATTTTACTTATATGAGAATATTAAAAAAAATGAAATAAAACAAAATAAGTCTCACAGATATGGAAAACAGATTGGTGGTTTCCAAAGAGGAGGGATTTGAGGTGAGAGGCAAAATGGGAAAGGGAGTCAAAAAGTACAAACTTCCAAATATAAAATATATAAGTTATGGGGATACCATCTACAGCATGGGGAACATAGTAGAGTGTATTAACTTTGATTGTGATGGATGGTAACTAGATTTATTGTGGTGATCACTTTGGAATGTATACAAATGTCAAATCACTATGTTCAACATCTGAAATTAATAAAAATTATATGTCAGTTATACTTTAATAAAATATTTTAGCCTATTGAATCCCTATAATAATTCTCAGACATGGATATTATTATCTCAAAGTTACTGATGAAGTAGTTTAAATATATAGAAGACATAATACTTACCAAAGTCATCACAAAATAAGTGGCAGAGCCGAATTCAAACTCACTGTGTCTGGCTATGAAGTTCATGCTCTTTACCACTATCTGGTCCTCTGTTCCTTCATACATGTTAAGGAAGAAAGGAAGAAAGGAAGAAAGGAAGAAAAGAAGAAAGACAAAAGAAAGAAAGAAAGAAAGAAAGAAAGAGAGAGAGAGAGAGAGAGAGAGAGAGAGAGAGAGAGAGAGAAAGGAAGGAAGGAAGGAAGGAAGGAAGGAAGGAAGGAAGGAAGGAAGGAAGGAAGGAAGGAAGGAAGGAAGGAAGGAAGAGCCCTAGCTGATTTGGCTCAGTGGATAGAACAACTGCCTGTGGACCAAAGGGTCCTGGGTTTGATTTCAGTCAAGGGCACGTACCTCGGTTGCAGGTTCCTCCTCTGCCCTGGTCAGGGCACATGCAGGAGGCAACTAGTCAATGTATTTCTCTCACATCAATGTTTCTCTCTGCCTTTCCCTCTCTCTTCCACTCTTCCTAAAAATCAATGGAAAAGTATCCTTTGATAAGGATTAACAACAATAACAAAAAAATGAGAGAAGAAAAGAATGAATGTTAAGGAACATGGAACAATTTTACTAGAAATCCTCTTGGTTAAAAAAGATAAACCACTTTATCATTTTATAAATCTCCATATCATAGATGAAGAAGCTGAGGTTCAAAGACATTGGACAATGTTCCAAAATGCACTGAACCAGAGGTGGTAGAAAAGGAGCTCACACCAGGATTATTTCATTCATGATCTAAGCACATAACTACAATATAATGTCACCTTAATGTCAATATAATGTGAGAGGCCCAGAATTATGCCAATTAAAGAATAATAAATTCAAATTCTGAATCAGTTGAAAAGTAATACAAAGGACTTAAGGCAGACGTTTGCCAAAAATCATTTCCATAGATCCAGAGACAGAGAAGCATCAAACAGACAGTCAAACTTCAGAGGGAAGGCAGGGGGGCTAAGAGATCAACCAAAGGACTTGTATGCATGCATATAAGCATAACCAATAGACACAGACACTAGGGGGGTGAGGGTATGTGCTGGGTGGGGGGGAGTGGCCAGGGAGAGGTCAATGGGGGGAAAAGGAGACATATATAATACTATATATAATACTTTAAACAATAAAGAATAAAAAAATCATTTCTATAATAAAGCTCACCTGAGAGTCAATGACCTCTGGATATGGGCAAATTCCTCTCTAATGCTACACTCCAGCCAGACCGGGTCATTGTCCAATTAGTACAAGGGCTGAGTGGAACTCTCTGGAGAGGACAGAGCCCTCCAAGACAAGGGGAAGAAAGGAGGGAGTGACCACACATTCCATTTCTTACTCTGGAATGACCAATTAGGTAGTCACCCCCTCTTGTTAGAGGGGAGGAGAAGACGGGAGGGCTGTGGGAACTTAGCTCCTGCCCCATGAAGGGAACATCAGAAGAGGGATAAGTTCCCCAACCAACACCAGGGAAACAGCAGGGCATCACAGTCCTCAGTGACACCTAGCTTCCTGGTGTTGTAATCATTGTCTGGCAAATTGGAATAAAGAGCCTTCCACATCATATCTTGAATTCTGTTGTAGAGTTTAAATGGTTAATTTAATTGAAACTTAGAAGGAAATGCCAGTTTGGGTAGTTAGAGTCATCATAATCTTTCTTCTTTTTTCACTTGGCAAATCACTGCCCATACTTACCACTCCTTCACAAATATCATTCCTCCAGGAGAACTCTGATTACTGTGCATTGTCCCCAACAATCCCCCCATCTCTTCCTGGCCCAATGCAATTCATCTCACACTGCTCTATATTACCTCAGAACCAGGTGTGTGTTCTGGACTCTGCATGGGCACACACAACTCTGCATTCATCAATCATTTCTTTGACTTTGTCTCTGAGATCACTGATGGCATTAGTAAGAGATACAAGCCTGTTTGTGTCTATATGCCAGGCATCTAGCAGGGTTCCCAGCATATATCAGCCTCCCACACTGGACTCTTGACCAAAAGGTTGAATTCTGAAGATTGAGTTGAATTCCATAAGATCTTTAGTTCAGTCTCAGAAGAAACATATTAATGCCTGAGTCTTTCAAATGAAATGTGAGAGAATGATCATTGTATAAGAAAACCAATGAAACAATTAGCAACACCTCTCTAATGAGCAGCTGCATTTCTTATTTTAATGGAAAGAAAAAAAGGTCACACATATGCAATGAAATCTTAGCTTTTACACTTGCTCACTTAGTTTTACACTTGCACCAGATAAGCAATGTAGTGGATACAAACAAAATGATTGGTCATTGGTTGGAATGTCTAATGTGTTCAGCTATCTGTACAATGTCAAGAAATGAGTTACATCTGCTGATTTAAAAGGCTTAAACATTCTGTGACTCTTCCCTCATCTTATTTTTTTCTTCACCCATATTCACATTAGGGAAAAACTTCCCTCTTTTTCCAGATGGTAGCATAAATTTTCAGGTCAAGTAATATTAAAAATAGATAATAACCAAGACCCCAGGAGTCTCTACAGAAAGACTAAACAGTCACAATGGGGAATATCATTGTTTTGGTTTTCTTTATGAGCTTTTATGTACTCAGCTGCTTCTCAGGCAGACTTTTACTGCAGAGGGACCTGGATCATTCTGAATTCCCGTTCCACATCACTTCCTATTCTTTACACTCAGCTCCATGCCACACAAGTCAAGGGAAAAAGCCCTACAGCTGTGCTCAAGTCCTGAATGTGCCCCCCCACCCCCACCCCCATCCCCCTACCCACCCTCACCCAGCAGCAGTCTTGGTTTTGCTCCTGGAGGCAGAATTCTACAGGTTTGATTCTCGGTGCTAATGTTTATAAGCACTCTGCTGTTTTAAGGAACATGGACTGATAGAAAAAACTGCAAAGAGAGAACCAAATGATTTCAAATTAAGTTAAACCCTTGTTGGATTTCTTGAAAGAGGATAGTGATCACTTACTAGAGTCCCCTGATATCATCTGCATTATCATGCCTGTCCTTGATCACTTGCTACATAGAGTATCCTACATCTAATTCTTCTTAGTGTTCTTTCCAGTGGTCAACCACGGTGAAAGGAGGCATTCAATTTATACTGCTGAATTTTATTAAAGCAATTTGCATTATGTTTATAATTTTGATGCTATTATATTTACACACATTAAATTATTGATGTTGAATTTAAAACTATGCTTTAATTACTTTAATGAAAATCAACTTCCCTTTTATTACCATTGTTTATTTGTAGGGCTCAGAATTACTACAAAAATCAAACTACTGCAACTCAGATGATAAATGGAATAAAATAAAACAATAAGTAATATTCTATCAAAGTTTTATAAAAATGGGAACTAAGAGGGGCCCTAGAGATTTTTTATAGACTAATCTTACTTCATATATGAGACATATGAAGCTTGAGGACTATAAGTGACTTATGCCAGATCACACAGTAAATCAGTGATTGACTCTAGGCTAAACTGAGGTTTTAAAAGAAGCATTACCTAATGCAGTCAGACAGGTGTGGGTTTTCTTGAAATTTCATTCCAATTGTGTATCCCTTGGCAATTACTCAAAATCCCAAAGATTAACTGTGGTATTGTGATTCATAATAAGAAATATATATTTAGTTTTTATCCTTCTTTTCTGCCACAGAGCTTCTAAAACCCTTGGAATTTCCTAAGTGATGTGAGCAATAAAGATGTCTTGTTATGTTAATGAGGTGATTTTTGGAAGGCAACTAAGGTTGGGAGCTGGTTGCCAGTGATGAGCGGGTTGGAATGTTCAGCCCCACCTGCCTGACCACCAATGGCCAATGATTTAATGAATATGCCTATGCAATGAGGCTCCCATAAAAATCTAAAAGGACTGGTTTGGAGAGTTTCCAGTTGACAAACACATGGAGATTGAGGGAGATTGTTGTGGTCGCAGAGAACATGGGAGTGCTGCATGCTTTCCCCATATCTTGTCCTCTGCATCTCTTTATCTGGCTGTTTCTACTTTTATCTTTAATGATAAATTGGTGAATTGTTGCTGATGGGAATGAGGTCCTTCCACAGAGTCAGGGGAGAAACATTTCTGGGGACCCATGCATGGAGGATGAGATGTAGTGGTAAGATTTATTGGGGTAGAATAAATGACTGCCCCCAGGTGCCCAGTGCCTCATCCATGACAGGATGCCTCAGCTCTGTCACTCCTGCTGTGGAAGAGGTCCAGTCTTGTCTTCACCAAGCCCAGAAGAAGGACCAGTGTCCAGAGATGTTGTGCCATTACCTGGCATCAGCAGGGCATCTGAAGCTGCTGTAATTTAGTTTAGTTCATGTGCTTAGTCCATCTCAGCCTCTGTCCCCATCCAGCTAGCTTAGTCTCTGCTCCTGGCTGCACTCTGGCTGGCACTGTGCTGCCATATCCAGGCCTGTGCTAGGGCCTGCCTCCCTGCATGGCCCACATGGTTCCCTGCAATGCTGCTATGGAGAGAGAGTAGTGAGCATGTGGATGCATGAATCAACGAATGCATGCTACCCAGAGAGAGGCCTTTGTTAAGCTTTATTATATTATGTGGTAATTGAGAAAGATCCAACTTCCCTTCAAATTATCAATCTCTTTCCTGGCTCTTCCTGAGCTTTTGGGACCCTTCCATTTTCCAATCTGATCCTTTTCACAGGCTAGATTCCTCCTCCTGTGCATGCCACAGTAGAAGAACCACCCTCTGTGCCATCTTAGCTTCTACTGGGCATGCACCTAGCAGAGGAATTTCCTCTTTATTGTTTCTTCCTTCACTCCTAATCTGTAGTGGTTCCCTGGGGAGATTGGAAAGCTTGGGGATGTGGCTTTCCCCTGGAGTCTGTGAAGCTGTAGCTTCCAACCTAATTAAGCTTACACAGTTTTGCTCCCTTTTCTTTTATTAATATCCAGCTACCTACAGTATCAACCTGGTAAGTAAAATGATTCTCTGAGCTCTGTATTCTGCTTGAACAAATTAATTGAACCCAAGGAGGGTAACCAATCTATTAGAAGTCTATCAGAAGCTTCAATCTACAACAGGTGTATCAGAACCTAAACAGGTCTATCAGAGCCTTCAATCTATAACAGGTCTTTCAGAACCTGCAATCTATAACAGGTCTTTCAGAAGCACAGGTGATGACCTGAGCTTGTGACTGCAACTGAAGTGTGCAAGGGATATAATCTTGTGGGACTGAACACTTAACCTGTGAAATCTAATGTTCTCTCTTGGTAGACAGTGTCAGAATTGAATTGAATTTGTAGAAAACCCAACTGGTGTCAAAATATTGCCTGATCATGTGGAGAAAACCTCCCACCCTCTATACACAAATCAGAATTGATGACCAGAAACCTTGTTAACTTTTATCATTTGTAACCTAAGGCAATAATTCTGCAGCATTTGTATGAGGTTGAAATAATACAACATATAAGGAAGCATTACATTCTCAGTAGTAAATGCTCAGTAATTATTAACTTCTGTTAGGAGAATAATATCTCCCATAATTAAACGGATGCCATATGCATAGGTTTGGATGCTTAATCAATATTCTCCTCTCTAACACTTTCTTAATATTTGATACTTTATGGCCAAATACTACAGTCTTGTCAAGCACACGTGGCTCTTTTTCCATAAGAAGTACATGCTGCAGACATGTCCACTGCTAACACTAGCAGAGAAATGACTTCACCCACAACTCTTAGGAGGCATCACCCTAAATACATATATAATGTATACTGCTATTGGTTGTACCATGTGTGACACCGGCCCAACTTGGCCAATGGGATTTTCTTGGAGGAATGAGGAATGATGACGATGAGAGAATGAGTTGAAGAGAATGGTGGACTCTTGAATTAAGAGGTCATGTAGAGTTGGGTCTGGTGTTGGCAATATGACAAGTTAAAGCATCAGAGGTCTTAGAGAAGAGAAGCTATGAGTGGTACAGAGAAAGGCAATTGTAGACCAAAGCAGCAGAATGGAGGTCTAGAAGGAGCGATCCATGAGAAGTACCCACATAACTCTCAGAAAACTGAGTTTGGCTTGCACTTGTGAGATGGACCAATACTGTCCTCACAGTAAAACCGGCTTCACTTGCTGGTCTGAACACATTCTCTTTCCTTCGATAAAAATCTCATGTCTAGAGCTGTGTAGTAGTGACACAGATACATTTCAATGGCTAAAGGGGGAAAGAAATGACTCATTCCAAATAGCAGAAATATACTGGTACTGCTCACTATAACTCAGAAATGTTTACTTCAGTCTCTTTCAAATGTGACATCACTTGAGCCTTTTTTATAGGTTTACAGGGTTTTGGCACAGGAAACAGCTCTTCTACCCCTCCCCCACCCCAATTCCAGCCCTTCTGGTTCCTCCTCTGAATTCTTGAATGGTGACCATGTGAGCTGCCACCTGAATGTGTGGTCTGAGCTGGCCTTTGAAGATTGCCAGGATGATCTTTGCTGACTTCTGCCCTGTGCTTTTATTTGGAACCCCTGGTTGGCTGTTTGCTTTCCTAAATGTTAGCAGACTCTGAGCTGATGAGTTTTAAGTGCCTGCGGTGATCAACACCAGATCCTTCTTGGTCTGTGACTTTCGGTTTTGCATTTACTATGTAAACCAAAAAATAATATAGAAAATGTCAAGATAGAGAGCATCCCATTTTCCCTCCTTCCATCCTTCCTTCTTTTTCTCCTTCCCTTTAATTCTCCATCTCTTAATTCTACGCTTTCTCAAGCAGTTTTAAACATAGCTGTGTGATAACAATAAATAAATTATCTTTTCTTATGGATTCAATGTTAAATTCATTATGTAAAATTTGAAAAATAAAGGGAATATAAAGAAAAATACAAAAATTCTATCATGTTGAACAATTATAATTAATTTCTTAGTTTACCTCTTCTTAAATGTTTTGTCTCAGATATAGAGATAAATTAATATGTAAGTAGATGGGAAGATAGATAGATATAGAGAAGAAAATCTTTAATGGTTGAATATTTTATCATATAGATACCATAATTTATTTAACTAATTCTATACTCCAGTTAATAATATTGTTTTGTTTTGTTTAAATATTATAATGGACAGTTTTAGTATCTTTGTAAACAAAAATTCAATGCTTACTTGATGTTATCTAGTATAAATTAATATAAACAATTTTTTAGGGTTTTAAAGAGATCTTGATATACATTTCCATATTCTCTTCCAAAAAATTTATTCCAAATGAAATTTAAAGACATTAAAAAAACAGACCACAAATATTAAAAATTGTGATAATTAATTATTATTGTTCTGATAAACTACTGAGGAAAAAATGAACATGGAAAAATATCATACTCCTATATAATTCAATTGAAATACTCCCTAAAGGCATTTATATAATAGTAGAGAGCTTGGCTAGAGAACATTTTATTCTTGAAAGATAGTTTCACAATACAAGAGGTAAATTAGTGCCATGGGTTTAATGATCTATACCAAATCAAGAAAAACTAAATTTTAAAACAGTTTTATCAGTAAAAGATATTCAACAATCATACTCATGCATTTGGGTAGTAAGAGTGAATAAAGTTAAGCCCTGAATTCAGAGAGATAAGAAAAGATCAGTACTGTTTGAAGGTAAAGAAAGAATATTACTTTTCTGTTAATGATAACATGAGCACATGAATCACTTTACTTTTCATAATAGATAACTATTGAAAATAACTATTAAACATATAGATAGCCACAACAAATTGAGAAGAACATCTTTATGGACTAAGAGAAAATCCATAGTAGGGAATAAAAGCTAAAAAACAAATTTTCATGGAGTCTGCAATTTAGTTTCCCCTGCGAGGCAAGAACACTGAACTCCTTCCATATAGCTCTTTCCTGGGCTGAACACAAGCAAACAGGGTTGAGGCCACTGCTAAATCACCTCAGAAAGACATGAGTAGAGAGAAAAGTCCACAGAAACTGGGCTCTCAATCTAATTAAAAAGGTTTATGGACACACTCATCACTCTGTGAGGGAAGAGAGTGTGTAAGTAACACAAAATGTCTTTGCCTGTGGCAGTGAAGGACACTATATGCTTTGGACATGTCTCCCAACTGAAAATAAAACCACGTGTATATTCCTCTTGAAAATATGTTTTAAAGTGTCCTTCCATAAATGATTGGATAAAGAAGATGTGGTACATATATACAATGGAATACTATGGAATGCTACTCAGCCATAAGGAAAGATGAAATACTGCCATTTGTGACATCATACATGGATCTTGAGAATATCATGCTAAGTGAAATAAATGAGACAGAAAAAGTCAAGAATCTATTTATGTCATATGTGGAATATAAAACTGAAAGCAACAAATAAACAAGACAAATAGGCAAACAAAAACTCGTAGACACAGATAACAGAATGGTGGTTACCAGAGGGAAGGGGGAGGGGGGTAGTAAAGGGGAAAGGAGTTAAATATATGATGATGGAAGGAGATCTTTGTGTTGGTGAACATGCAATGCAATATACAGATGATGTATTGTAGAATTATACACCTGAATCCTATATAATTTTATTGACCAATGTCACCACAATAAATTTAATAATAAAAAAAAAGGTTTAAATCTCCTTCTGAGTTAATATGAAAGGGCGAAATTATAGGGTCCACAAGATAAGTGAAAATAGCAGTTAAAGAAATAGCAAAGTGGGTTCCTCCCTGAGTCTGCAGGTCCTGTGGGTGCTTGATGATGGCCTCATGGGTGTGCTGGGTACAACCTGAGTAAAACCACCTGTCCTGGGCACATTTAAATGCATGTTCCCAAACATTTCCTGTGTCACCCACAGGTGCTAGTGACTGGGAGGGGTACTGAAGATATCACAGAGATAAGGACAAAGCCGGGCCTTTGTGTAACAGCAAGAAAGAATGGAACCAGGAACAGATGACCAAGTGAAGGGAAATGATGGAACCCAGAGAATGTTGAGAGGACAGAAGTGGGGCCTCCCAGTCAGCAGGGGGAGCTGTGCGTCGACTGGTCCTGGAAGATGAATCATTCAGGAAAGGAAGGTATTTCAGGTGGATGAAGTCCAGGCAGAGAACACATGGCATTGCGATCCTTTAAGATCTGTGTGGGATGCGAAATGAGAGAAGGTGTAAGGAGAGAAGCCAGAGACAGCCACATCCCCGGGCCGTCAGGGCCTCTAGTCAGCTCCCTTTGGGCAAATTTCACCTCTGCAGTGAGGACGACCTCTCCTTGCCGGTGTGGTCCGCTTCCAGCTTGTGCAGAATAGGGGGCAAGGCACCTGGAAGTACCCGCGGGTTCTCACCAGCACATGGTGCTGGGAAACTAGTTCTGCGCTCTGAGGTCATGCAGTTGGAACCCAGTTTTAAGGGTGTGCAAGTTAACAAATAACAACAGACAAGAATGACAGTAAACCTTCCTGCACTGCTCATCTGTTGCATTCCAAGAACTGGGACAAACCCTTTTGTGTACATTATCTCATTTCTTTTTTTTTTTTTTTTTTTTAATACATTGATTTCAGAGAGGAAGGGAGAGGGATTGAGTGACAGAAACATCAATGATGAGAGACAATCATTGATCGGCTGCCTCCTGCACACCCCACACTGGGATGGAACCCACAATCCGGGCATGTGCCCTGACCGGGAATCAAATGGTGACCTCCTGGTTCAACCACTGAGTCACACTGGCCAGGCTTCTCATGTCTGCTTTGCAACAAAAGGGTGGGTTCACGCAACCGCCTCACTTTACAGATGGGGACCCTGAGGCTAACCAAAGTATCCAGGTCACACATGCCCATTAAACATCGGGGTGGCCACGATGTTTGGGGGTCCCAAGCTGAGAATGCTTTGGCTTCATTGGTTCTGGGGATGAAAATCAGTTGCTCGGCAAGATTTAGGACTTCCCTGACATCTGAAATGGAGTCCATGCTCTGGGGGGTGACTACACGCTCAGGTCTCGCCGCCCTCTATTAACTCTCTGAACAAGGAAACACACGTCTGCATTTACACCACGAGGCCTGGCGGTCATGCCGGAGCATGTGTTTCTCCGTGTCCATGGCAGGAGGCCACACGCCATGCCTAGGTGCACGTTAACATGACATAAATGTTAATGTCCTGTCCTAAAACCAAAGCCTGCGGGAGAGAGGAAATACCACCCCCGCCGTGCCCAGGGCCGTGTTTGGATACTGCAGCCTGTATTTTGACTCTGGAGTGTGATGACTATGTAACTTTTCACAAGGATTTCATTTTTTCCCCCCTGTCAAGCCACATTATTTTAGGGGTGACAATAACTTGGCTGCAAATGAGCTGAAACCATCAAGGTGATAAATGAGTTTCTGGGGGAGGGAGGCATCGGCCAGGCCTGGGCGTCCCAGGACCACACACCTCTGTGGGCCTCCACCTTCTCAGCAGAACAATGTGTCACAGATCTCCCCTCTGCATCCCCAAGGCCCCTTCCCTCCCTGCCCCCTGCTTCTTAAGGCAATAGAGCACCCCGCGCACTTGACTTTGGAAAATATACCGTATTTCACAGTGTGGGCGGGGTGGGGGGAGAAAGACTTGATATTTTCCTCTGGCTGTTAGCAAGGGCCTGATTTATAAAACTGCCTTTGAGAGGACTCCTCGGCCGGTTTATTTTCTCTGTCAGCCAGGTCTGTCTCTGAAGTGGGGTTGCCCATGGTCAGCTCAGTGGTCAGCCTGCTTCTGAGAGTTGAAACCTAAGAGGTCTGTCCGGAAGGGCCTGGTGAGCGGGTGGGCTGGAATTCTTGTCAAGAAAGATGACTTTCATTCCTTTTCTCCTGGAGAAAGTAGGGGGTAGGGGACAGGTTATACCCGGACTTTTACATACATAATCACATTTGAGTTATTCTCATTTAGCTCATTTAGCACAGCGAGGGGAAGCGATTTGCTAAAGGATTCTTGCCGAGGCTTAGCTGCTGGGATTTAAAACAGGAGCTGTTGTACTTTTTCTGCCTTCTTTATTTTTGTCCAGTCCTCCACTGAGATGGCACCCAGGTCACCTGGGGGTGCTGGGAACACCTGGGCTCGCCGCCTTGCACATTCCTCGGTGAGGATACACTGAGGAGCCAGGCTTTTGGGTGGAAAATCAGTGGACAGATCTTAACAGTGCCTGACTTAGGTCCGCAAACTATCTATTTGCTCTTACAGTGTTGTTCATCTCTGCTGTTCATATACTCCTCTTCGTTATCACTAATGATGTTTGGGGGCGGGAAAGGAAAAAGACATTAGGGGTGGATTGACTTCACATCTGCATTTTGATGTTGTCATGAAGGAAAGTCCAGAGGCTTCCAGCTGATTAAAACCCTTAGTATTATGCTGAGCGAAATCAGCCAATCAGAGAAAGACAAGTATCACATGATCTCACTCTGTGGAAGCTAATGAACAAAACAAACTGAGGAGCAAAACAGATCCAGAGACATGAAAGCATGCAACAGGCTGAGGATTCGCAGAGGAGAGAGGGGTGGGCAGGAAGAGATTAACCAAAGAACTTGTACGCATATATGCATAACCCATGGAAACAGACAATGGTGCTATGAAGGCCTGGAGAGGGTCAGAAGGGGGTGGAGGGGGTTAATGGGGGATAAAAGAGGACATCTGTAATACTTTCAACAATAAAGATAAATGAAAACACACACACACCTTAGTGTCTACTGGTTGTGCTCCCTGTGAAGTGACAGCAAAGAAGAACTCGAGTCCTCTGACCAAGATGTGGCAAAGGGAAGGCCTCTCTTTAAGGACAGTCAGATGGAGATGAGTTCTAATGTGATGAAGAACCCCCTGCCCCCCTCCCCAAAAAATGTAGGCTACCGCTCTCCTTTATCTTCTACTTTTTAAAATATGTCGCATAAAAGTAGAATTTGAAGTTGAGGTTAAAATCCAGAATATATTTAGTGTCATTATTTGTTAACATTGTCTGATGCATTCTCTAGACTTGGAGCAACTGGGAGGTGAGGATTTTGTGTGCTTCAATTGTCTTTCCCTCACACAGAGTATTGTTTTGGGAACACGCTCAGTGACTGTCTGGGATGTAGTCAGTGACAGTGAGCTAGACAAGTCTTTTACTTGCCTCAGTTTGTTTATTATTCAATAGCAATAAAAATTCCAGCAAAGATTTAAATAATATATAATGAGATTAATTTAGTACTCATTGTAATATATACACCAGTAACTCAAAAATCAATCTCCTATCCTGCCTTGTCTTCTAAAGTCTAGACGCCAATGATGAACAGATGATGAACTGCCTACTTGTTATCTCCATACATTCTACATACCCCAAACCTGCTTCTTCCCAGATTTTCAATCTTAGACAATGTCACCATCATCCACCCGGCTGCTGAGACCAAAGCACTGGAGTCACCTTGGAACCATCTCTCTCTCTCTCTCTCTCTCTCTCTCTCTCTCTCTCTCTCTCTCTCTCTCTTCACATCTACATCATCCTCAGTATTTTATTTTTCCAGTTAGAAATTTATTAAAATTGATCTTTTATAATCT
Organism: Myotis nattereri; assembly: GCF_964212035.1. Taxonomy (NCBI): domain Eukaryota; kingdom Metazoa; phylum Chordata; class Mammalia; order Chiroptera; family Vespertilionidae; genus Myotis; species Myotis nattereri. The sequence goes on from NC_138075.1 coordinate 225,434,094, forward strand.
CTGGGCTCCTAGTAATATTAGAAAGACCTTCTCCACTCCAATTTGTAAAATTATTTATTTTCCTATTATTGTTAATATGATTTGGGGGGATTAAAAAACCATCAAATTCTATGGAGTTAACTGTGACACAAGGAATTTACTGTGACCCAAGTTCATGCTTGTTCCCGATGGCTACCAGGTTGTTCCAGTACCATCTGTGAGAAAGGATCTGTTTACTCCACTGAGGTGCAATGTCATATTTGTCATATCCTAAAATCTCCTATATATTTGAGTTTGTCTCCTCTCTTCTGTTGTGTCATTACTATACTCTCTGAGCTTTGTTATGTGATTTAATATTATGTGGGACTTGTCCACACAAAATCTGTACATTGATGTTTATTGAAACTTTATACATAATTGCCAAAACTTAAACACAACCGGGATGTCCTTCAGCGGGTGGACAGATAAATGAGCTTCAATACATGCAGACAATGGAATATTATTCAACTGAAAAGAAATGAGCTATCACCATAAAAAAGAAATGGAGGAAATGTAAATGAACATTACTTAGATAAAGAAGCCAATTTGAAAAGGCTACATATTGTATGATCTCAATTATATGATGTTCTAGAGAAGACAAAACTATAGTGACAGAATAAGACCAGTGGTTGCCAGGGGTCAGTGAGGAAGGAGGGAGCAAGAGAGAATTTTTTAGTGCAGTGAAACTATTCTCCATGGCGCTATGAGGATGGATACATGTCATTTGTCAAAATCCACAGAAAGTGTAACACCAAGAGTGAAGCTTAATGTTCACTATGGACTTGGGGTGATAATGAAGTGTTAGTGTAGGTTCACGGATGCTAACAAATGCACCTCTCCGGTGGGGGATGTTGATAGTGGGGGGCCTGTACATGTGGGGGACAGGAATTACGTGGAAAATCTCTGCACTTCTTACCAATTGTTTGTGAACTTAAAATTACTCTAGTAAATAAAATCTATTTAAAACATTAGATAGTACTTAAAAGGGATATTTAACATTATTATACAGGGTTAATACAGGAGTGGGCTTACAGTTGTGAGCATGTGAAACACAGAATTTATTCTTGTATTGTTATTTATTAATTATTGTATTATGACCAACTGTAAACCTACTGTTGCCCACCAATGTATACAGATATGAATCTATGGGTTCACATTATTAATTCAACATGCACTTGCTGATTGCATTCTATTTATCACCCACAGTTACACATACTAGGACCATTCAATCTGAGAGGTGCAGAAATCTTAGGAACAATAGCTGACTAATAGTGGTAACACAGCCTGATACGTACTGTGAGTGATCATTCTCTCCTCTTTTAATCTTTCCTTTCCTGGCTTCCTGTAAATTCATCTGGTAGAGGCTAGAAGTTAGCAAAGCTGTCCGGTCAGTTACTTGTTTTGATTCCTCTTCAGGACTGCACCTGTGATCTCAGAGCTCTAGATGACTAACCTTGGCCACTGGGGAAACTAAACTGACCTGCCCTGACCTTTTGTGACCTAACTTGAGGCTAAATCCCAGCCAGGAGGAACAGACTGGTGTAGACAGAGCTCTGGTTCAGCTGTGTTTATCAAGAGAGGGTCCCAGGGGTGTCTTTCTGCAATGTGACCTTCTCTCTGTGCACCTTCTGTTTTAGGACACTTGGAATCATTAATGCAACTGTTTTACTCTAACCCAGTGGTCGGCAAACTCATTGGTCAACAGAACCAAATATCAACAGTACAATTGAAATTTCTTTTGAGAGCCAAATTTTTTAAACTAAAACTATATAGGTAGGTACATTGTTATTAATTTAATTAGGGTACTCCTAAGCTGGCCTTTGCTAAAAACGTCCTCAATCTGATTGAGGTACGTTCGCTGAGGTTGACCCCTTCCAACTCTCCCATCCACACTAATCTTGTCTTGTATACTTGTTTCGTCTATCTCCTTTCGTTCATCCTCTCTATATGTCCAAACCATCTCAACATACCTTTCTCAATCCTTGACACTACATCTTCTTTCACTCCACAGCATTCCCTAAAATTAACTTAATAAACTTTACTTAAAGTTTTAAGTCAACTTCGCACTGTACATGTACGCCCTCACATGGTATTTCGTGGAAGAGCCACACTCAAGGGGCCAAAGAGGCTCATGTGGCTCGCGAGCCCTGGTTTGCCAACCTCTGCTCTAACAAATCAATTAAAATATTATGTCTTACTGTCTAAGGCTAGGAGTTGTCTCTGGTCTAACAATTTCCTTACAATAAGTCAGAACATAATCGGTCACCGATATTTACCAAACTCACTTGGTGGGGACAGCAGGCTTGACTGAATTGGACAGGCTGCCAGTTCTGTTCCCAGGTGTCTGGATGGAAAAGGAGCAGGAGATTCCGAAGTCCACTTTCGGATTCGACATTCACTCCTCAGCCATCAGTTACTGTTGCTCTCGAGCTGTCTGTGGTATTAGTATGACCTTGGGTAAGCCACTTCCTTTTCCTTTTCCTCATTTCCTCAAATGTAAGATGAGAATATTAGCCTACATCAGAGGTGTTCAACCTTGGAATGCCCTGGGGAACTTACAAAAATGATGATCCTCAAATCCCATCTCAGATCATTTGAATTCAAACAGTAGGGGGTGGGCATGGATAGGGGCATTGGTGATTTCTGAGCTGACCCAGGGGCCTCTATCATGCAGCCAACCTGGAGAACCAGTTGGAATGATTCTCCTAAAGATCTTTCTATTTCTCAGAATCCTAATCTGTGAGGTTTCTCAAGGACTAACTCCACTCTCCAAAGTAATGTTTATCTCAAGCAAAGTAAAAAAAAATGCATTTATTTTAGACGTTTCTATCTATTTAAACAAGTGCTGAAGATACGTTTTGTGTTAGACCCTGTGGCTGTGATGATAGAATAAAATGCGGATTCCCTGGCCTGACCACAGAACTTCATATCAGAATCTTTGATTCTGTGGGGCCCATAATTTGTGGGACCCGGTGAAAATGGACATGGGGAACCCCTTGTTAAAATTATTAAGAATTTCAAGATGCTGGCAACTGATGATCAGGGTCCTTCTGAACACAGGACCTTGGGAAAATATATAGCTTGCACACCTGTGAAGGAGTTTGTGGTTGAAAAGTCCCTCATCATTTTGATGGGTCACCTGACTTGGAACTCTCTGTGGAAGGAAATTCAAAGACACATATGTATAGCATTTTCCCTATTGTGGTGAGAAGCACAGGTCAATACAAGCCAATGGGCCAATCAGGATCAAAGATTCACTCAACAATGTCTAAATGTAATGGGGTTTTGAGTACTTACAGGTCTGTCGTCTTAGTCCCTTACTAGCCTCTAAATAATTAATGCATCAAAGTAGGGAAAACTGGGGTTTAGAATGTTCAATTACTCACCCTAGTCTGCATTTCAATAGGTGGAAATATTAGGATTCAAATCCAAGTCTGTGCCAAGTCTGAGCTTCTAACCAGTGCACTGGCTCTGTAGGCATGGACAAACATTTAGGAGACCCCCAAGGCCTGAACCTGCTCAGGAGTTCTCCAAGTGTGTTCCCAGGGCCCCAAGAAGCTTCCTGAGGGTGCTCTAATCCTGAAGAGCAGGAACCAGGCCCTACCATCCAGAGAGAAGGATTAGCTTTGAGAGCAATCTGTTCCCCTTTTGTTAGGGCACTCTGCCCTCTGCTGGTTGCTTTTAATGTTTTTAGAGTACATGGGTCATTTAAAATGCTTAGTTTACTACCTTTCTGTTTAGATCAGTGGTTCTCAACCTTCCTAATGCCGCAACCCTTTAATACAGTTCCTCATGTTGTGGTGATCTCCAATTTCATTGTTACAAATTGGACATAATTAAAGCATAGTGATCAATCACAAAAACAATATGTAATTATATATGTGTTTTCTGATGGTCTTAGGAGACCCCTGTGAAAGGGTTGTTCGACCCCTGAAGGGGTTGCGACCCACAGGTTGAGAACCGCTGATTTAGATTCTTATTATTTCATATAAGAATGCTTCAGAATATGTGCGATTAGTTTATAAATATGTGATTATTTGCAAGGAAATGTGTGTGCTCACCTACAAAGCTGTAAAGCCAACACAACGTCTGTCACACAAACAGACCATCAGTAAATATTGCAAAACACACAAAAATTAAAGAGTAGGGTTGAATATAAAATGCAGGTGATAGAAAAAAGAATGGCACCGTTTACAAGGAACCTCAATAGACTACTGCCATGAAGAAAAAATATATATCTATACTAATAATCTATATTAATAAAAGGCCATAACACGGAATGACCAAACAACCGGTCACCAGGAGACCAGAACACCACAGGCCCAGCAGGGACATGCACCCTGATTAGGGGCGTGGCTTCCCTGCAAAATGCTGGTGCCACAAGCCCAGGCCAGCTTCACCCCAAGCCCAGGCTTGCCTCACCCCCCAGCGGAATTGCCCCTTGGGAAATTGGCCTTTGGTCAGCTTACTGTCAGCAGCCTGAGAGCCAGGAATCCCATTTACCCACACCTAGGACCCAGACAGCAGGGCAGTGGGAGCCCCATCCCAAGGGAAATTAGTCAAGCACTCTGAAAGTGTTTTTACTCTTAATGTGGTATACAGGGAGATATTACAATAAGTTTAATCAATTTATCAGTCATTGTTTATATCAGTGTTGTTTTTACATCATGTTTTTGTTTTTATATCATGTTTTTATATCATGTGGTTATTGTTATATAATGTTTTTATTGTTTATTTATTAATAAATTTACATATTACTTTCATATACATTTTTCTAATTTTCTTTAATCTCTGACACTTCTTTTATAGAGAACAGGCAAATAGTGATATTAAAATATTTCTTCTAATTAATTCCCTTTCAATGTGCATGGATTTGTGCACCGGGCCACCATTATTACTATATATATTACTATTGTTACCACCATTTTACCATTAAGGGAGCAATGGCAATGAGATTAACTACCTCAAACAAGGCTTCAGCCAAATGAGTGGCCACCAGGTATTTCAACCCAGACACCTGAGTTGAACTTGGCTTCTAAAGCAAAGTAAGGACCCTGACACTGAAACCTAAAATGAGTATTGAGTTACATGTTGTCCAGGAAGTACAAAAAGGAAGTGAGAGTTTGTGTTTGTTAAAGACTAACATGGGCCAGGGTAGATGGGGGTGAGGAGCTGCAGGAAAGAGAGACACCAGAAGTCATCTTCAATATGAAGAGCATGATAGGAGCCTGTCACTCTGATCATGTTTTGTAAGTATTGTTTCACATAAGTCTCAGAAATACTAAACATTTCCTGAAATGTTTTCAGATGAAGAAACCACGGCTCAAAAAGAGCTTAGTGGTTGAAACTTGTCTGGTCACCTTTGTCTCAGGAACTATGTAGTGGTGGCCCCCAGGTGCCCACTTGGGAGCCAGTAAAGGAAGCCTCTGAAAAAGGCAGGTACCACAGCATTTAGATGGTAAGCTTGCCAGATTCCAGGACCCTGCCTCACTCAGTGTACCTCAAGATTAATGTGCACATGACAGACACCTGGGTGTTTCGGTAAAATACAGGGTTGGAGTCCTTAGGTTTCGAGTGGGGCTTGTGACTGTGCTGTTGTAGCAAGATCCCAGGCAACACTAATTCTGCTGGTCTGTGGGCCAACATTTTAGTAGCAAGAGTGGGCATTGCCTCTGGACATCAGCTGGGCATCTGGCAGCAGACTGGTGCTCCATGTTTCCTGAACGGTGAGTGAATGAACGAATTGGTCAGCCAATTCAGCAGCCAATGTGAATATTTCTGCAATTACAATGGAGTCATGATCCCACAGTCCGATTCAGTTCTCTTTTGTGCCTACAATCAAGTTAGTTGACAAACAGTTGCTTTTCCATATTTTGCCAGCTAGATGGTCACATGGAGATCCTTTGTCTCTACTTCCTTGTTAGTAAAAGTCATGGTCGTGGTGAGAGGAAGTGCTGCTTCCCAGGCTGGGACATTGTGAGACAACACTTTTAAGTAAGCTCATCTTGAAACACTGATGTACAGTTTGTGCACTTTGGGTTCTAGGAATTTTCTATCTCATTTCTTCCCTTGTCTCCCTTCCTCTCTACCTCTCTTTCTTTTTTTAACAAAAATCAGTGTAAAACACCTGGGTCTTTGGGATTTTTAATTCCTCTCATTTACTGTCTCTATTTGTGACATTCTCAAGGACGTGTCACTTTTCTGAAAGTGGCAGCAAGTGAGAGATATGCCTGATCTCTTCTCCACCTCATCTCACCCAAATCCAAACGCAGAAGAATGATTTTGGAAGTGACTCTGGCAATTTCCCCACTGCTCTGTCAGCCCTGGATGGGTCTGCAAATTCATCACCCAGATCAGCAAAACCGGAGGCCATCCATGGGTACACGAACTGATGAGAGTTTTATTACCTTCAACACAGCGCTTCCCGACCTGCATGGCTAGCATTTTGCTAATGAGATCATCCCAAACCTCAGCTGAGCATCACCAGGGCCTTCGCTCTCCACGTTCTCTGGGGAAACAGAAAGTGCTGGAGGAAGGAGAATGAAGGCACTGTCAGGAGGAACGACATCTGTCTTTCTGAATTTTCAAATTTGTATCATTTAGATTCTAAGTATAAGACTGTAGAATCTAGGAAAATGTCTGAATGCCATGATGAGGATGTTTTCTCTAAATTCAAATATTAAAGTGGATAATAGGTATATATGTGTGTGTGTATATATATATATATATATATATATATATATATATATATATGGGGCCCGGTGCATGAAATTCGTGCACTGGGTGTCGGGGGGGCGGGGGGAGAGTGTCCCTCAGCCCAGCCTGCCCCCTCTCACATACTGGGAGCCCTCAGGCGTTGACCCCCATCACCCTCCGATCACCTGATTGGCCCCTTGCCCAGGCCTGACGCCTCCGCCAGAGGTGTCAGGCTTGGAGAGGGGACCCCCATCTCCCCCCGATCACTGGCTCTGGCCCTCGCCCAGGCCTGAGGCCTCTGGCCCAGGAATCATGCCTGGGCAGGGGACTCCAATCTCCCTCTGATCGCTTGCTCCACCCCTCACCCAAGCCTGACGCCTCTGACCCAGGCTTCAGGCCTGGGCAAGGGGACCATCATATCCCCCCAATCCCCAGCTCCGCCCCCAACCCAGGCCTGATGCCTCAGCCAGAGGAGTTGACCCTCATCACCCTCTGATCACCAATCACTGGATCGGCCCCTTGACCAGGCCTGAGGCCTCCGGCAGAGGTGTCAGGCCTGGGCAGGGGACCCCCAGCTCCCCGTGGTTGCAGGCTCCGCCCCTGCCCAGGCCTAATGCCTCTGGCCTAGGCGTCCGGCCCAGGCAGTGGGGACCTGCAGTGGCAGCGTGGGGCGCCGCGATTGTGGGCTTCACTTTAGGCCCAGGCAAGGGACCCCTAGCTTCCAGGACTGCCAGCTTCGACCTTGCCCAGCTCCCATCGCTGGCTCCACCCCTACTTCCTGCTATCACTGGCCAGGGCGGCAAAGGCGCCTGATTCTCCGATCATGGCTGGGGGGCAGGGCAAAGGCGGCCTCAGGGCCGCCTTTGCCCTGCCCCCCAGCTCTTAGCTCCCCCCTGGGTTTCAGATCACTGTCAGTGGCAGGGGGCTTCTTCCTGCTTTCCCATTTGCCTCCCTGCATTGTGCCTACATATGCAAATTAGCTGCCATCTTGTTGGCAGTTAACTGCCAATCTTAGTTGGCAGTTAATTTGCATATAGCCCTGATTAGCCAATGAAAAAGGTATCGCCGTACGCCAATTACCATTTTTCTCTTTTATTAGTGTAGATACATATATATGTATATATATATTACAATAATGACTTTAATAAAACTATGTTATAGTTGAGTGCTTTGAACCATAGTCAACAATGATAAACACACTGGCAGCCCCTCCTTACTTCCAACCAACCACATGGGAAATTGGGTTTCTAATGATAATAATAAAAATAACAAATATAATGCTGCATATTAATATAAAATATCATAGAATTATCTATTAGTATATTAAAACTGACGATGCTATTTTTCTAAAAGTTATTCTGAAGGTTACAGAGTCATGGTATTATAGCAATTTGGAGAAGAAGAGGAAAAAATGATTTTCTACTCTACCATTTTAACATAATCATGGTAAGTGTTAGATTTTATTTCCTACCTAATCTTTTTTTTAAAAAAAAAATATGTTTTTATTGATTTTTAGAGCGAGAGGAAGGGAGATGGAGATAGGAACATGGATGAGAGAAACACCACTCTCATCATCGATAGGCTGCCTCCTGCATGCCCCCTACTGGGGATTGAACCTGCAGCCCAGGCATGTACCCTGACCTGGAATCAAACCATCAACCTCTTGGTGTATGGGATGGTGCCCAACCAGCTGAGCCACACCAGCCAAGGGTCCTACCTAAGATTTTATTAGGCATACCATATCTCATAGGCATATCCATCATGACCCTGTAGTTTTGTATTCCAAAATTTTTTTTTTTACTTACCCTTTTCACAAACCATTACAAGCATATTTAGGCTGGTTATTTTTAATAATTTTGTAATCCTCACCCAGAAAATATAAAGTTTAAAAACAAATCCACCATGGTGTTTTTCTTTAATAATAAATACCTTTATAATGGTAGAGACTGAGATGCCCTGAAACAGTGCTTGCAATTCCACACCGAGATGTAAAAACCTCTTGTCCAGCTTTTCAAGCCCCAGGTGAGCAAGCCTGAAAGAGGGTGCTGTTGACGTGGATACTATGACTGGCTCACTCAGTCCTGCTCCTTTCACACCTTCTTCACAGTAATTGTCAGGGTTTTTGAGGTCAGGTGTGGCGACACCTGTTTGGCTTACCTTAAAGTGAGCACTGCATACAGGGAGTATGAGAGCACACATGTGGCATATCACAACGCCATTGGGTTGTTGTCATCTTATGATACTTTCTGTGAGGCTCTTGCTATGCCCTTAAACTTGAAAAGGCTGGGAGCCTCGGTGAGCTTTCCTTGGGATCTCAGAAACTCTCCACCATGAAGGCCATCTTTCTGCTCTCATTGTAGACTCCCTGTTCCTCTCTCAGTTGAGATCCCGTACCTTTTCATTCCAGGTCTGATGGTCATTTAATTCCATCTGGTTTTCTTCTCTGAGCTAGAGAGAACCTCAGAATCGTGAGGACTGTGAAGAAAGTAGAGGTAAGCCAAGGTACATGGCTTTAGAAACAATTAAGAAACCAGGACTTTTACTCTGCTGGTGGAATCTGGGACATAATTATATACAGAACTAGAGGCCCAGTAAATGAAATTCATGCACGGGGGGTGGGGGGTGGGGGCTGGGGAGTGTCCCTCAGCCTGGCCTGCACCCTCTCCAATCCTGGACCCCTCAGGGGATGTCTGACTGCCTCTCACAATCTGGGACCGCTGGCTCCTAACTGCTCGCCTGCCTGCCTGCCTGATCACCCCTAAATGCTCCCCTACTGGCCTGATCGGCCCTAACTGCTCCCCTTCTGGCCTGATTGCCCCTAGCTGCCTATGCCTCGCCTTGCACCTAGGACCCAGGATTCCCTTCTCTGGCTGGTCACAGGCACCCAGGACCCGGGTTTCCCTCCCTCTGGTCAGCCGCAGGCACCCGGGCTTCGCCCAGGCTGGCCGAAGCCGCAGCCACAGGGGACTGTGGGCAGGCAGCTTTGCCCAGGCTGCAGCTGCAGGCACTCGACACCACAGGGCAGGTGGCTTGTCCCTCTCCCGGGCTGCAGCCACAGGCGCTGGCACCTGGGATCACGGGGAGAGTAGCTTGTCCCTCTCCTGGGCTGCAGGTGCAGACACAGCCTCGGGTGGGTCGCTTGTCTCTCTCTTGGGCCGCAGCCTACCTGGTCCCCATTCCTCTTTCAAGAGCTCATTTGTGCTTGGCTGGTCCTCATTCCTCTCTCCCCAGTGTTGAGTGTCTGAGCTGTTACAGCGTGATGGTGTGAGGGTGTGATGACCATTTGCATATTAGCTCTTTATTATATAGGATATCTCTTTGTCTCTGATCTCAGCAAGTATGAGAGGGTAGGAAATAAAACCTACCCTGCACTTTCCTGTAACCACAAACCAGTAGACGCAATTAAGTGGGGCATACCAGTGAATATTGTTATAAAGTGAGAAAACAGAGTTAAGAAACCATTGATGAAAGCAACATGCAACACTATCTGGTCTTAAAAGTGACAGCAAGGTGGCTGCCATCTAATAACACCTTGCCTTACATCTTTCTCTTGCTCATGGACACAGCACAATCTGGAGGGAAAGGGAGGATGAATATAGTTGAGACTTGCCACTCACAACTAGCTTTGCCTGGTGAGACACTAATCCGTTTCTTTCCATTTGTTGACTTTCAACATTATTTTGCCAATGTTTAGAGAAGGAATGTCTCACAAATGCCTTTCAGGAAGTTGAGTTTCCTTTTAGTTTTTTTTGTCATCCACACAAATTCATTGGCCGACTGTCACTCATGTTGCTTTTGGCCATTGATGCAGAGATAATTAAGCTCCTACATTTCTGTTTGCTGCTCTTACTTCCCAGGACCCCTTGCAGTTAGGTTGGGCCACGTGACACTTTTACACTTTTGTCCAATAAGCTGAGGATAGACGTGACCATTAAGCCAGGCCCACACCGCCTACCACCACCCCCCCCCCACCCCCCGCTGCTGTGACCTGGAGGTCAGGCTTTCCAGATGGTGATTCCAGATTGAAAGAGATACCAGATAAAAAATAGCTGTGGGACCCACATCAAACTATGATGTGAGTGAAAAAATGAACTTTTATTGTGTCAGCCTCTGAGATTTCAGAGCTTCTCTGTTGCACGAGGTGGCACTAATTAACCCTGCTAATAAAGCTTTGCAGCAAAGCAGGTTCTGATGCCCAGGTGGTTTGGGCCAGGGACATCTCTGCATGTCTTGCCAGAATTTTGCACATCAAAACAGAGAGACACAGCTGCTGCCTAGATTATCCAAATATACTGCTTAATTATTTCCAAGAGATTGTTTGCATAATGTGAATTTCCACAGTGTTCATAATCATCTCTTTGCCTCTTCCTAGGATGCTTTAGTTCTGAATGAGGTCATGGGTAAGAGGCTGGTAGATGCTGAATAGTTGACATTTGGCGATTAGTGTCTGTACACAAAATGACATCCTAGACAACTGTTCTGGCAGCATGTGGGTGATGCCAAATATGTGCTTTAGAAGTGAGTGAATGAATGAGTACATGCATTTTAAATATCTATCTAATTTTCAGAAATGGCAATTTACTGACTTGTTTCTTTGTAGACAGATAGCCAAGTAGTGTTGAGGCTATGATGTGCGGCGGAAGAGAAGAGGCTGCGGAACCAGAAGTTCTGAGTCTAAATCTCAACTCCATGGGACCAGCTGTATAGACCTTCTGCGAGATTTCCATCCTCTCCTAGCCCCTTCCCCACTCCCCTGGAAGCAGAATATGGGGGGCTATTTCACTGAGTTGTTGTAAAAATGAAATAGATGGAAGCACTGAAAATACCTGAGATTTAATTAGACACACAGCTAATACATTTCTCAATAGACACTAGTTATTCTTTATAAATATTAGATTCCTCTAGTAATCACAGCCTCAACTGAGATAAGGAAAAAAAAAAAAAAGGTCTGGTTCACATGGCTTATGACCACGAGGTGGCACCATCGAGTCAATATAAACCATTTTTCCTGAAAGAAAGTGGAAAATCTCAATTCTGAAAGTCTAAAAATGTATATTTATCCAGTGTGATCACAACATAGATATTTGCTAAATACCGTGAGATCTCTGTGTTATAACATGAAGAGCTATGTGCTGTATCTTTTCATGGGTATCTCTTTCTAATACTTCTGAAGAAATTCATCGTTAACATAGTTATTATTAACATCACCATCATCAGTATTATGAAGCAATGGAAATGGATACTTTTTAGTTTCTTAGCTCAGACCTGTTTATACGGATTTCAGGTAGAGAAAAGAAAAGTTTCACCTTCCTTGACAGAGCACAGACTCTTTGCATGAAGGCTGGGCCCTGAGAGACTAGAACAGCGGTTCTCAACCTGTGGGTCGCGACCCCTTTGGCGGTCGAACGACCCTTTCACCGGGGTCGCCTAAGACCATCCTGCATATCAGATATTTACATTACGATTCATAACAGTAGCAACATGACAGTTATGAAGTAGCAACGAAAATAATTTTATGGTTGGATCACAACATGAGGAACTGTATTTAAGGGGCCAGAAGGTTGAGAACCACTGGACTAGAAGAACTTACTCTGCTTTCTGGGCAGCTGAACAACATGCATGAGCAGGTGTAGCCCCTAAGGCATGGTCATTCTTTGTCCTCAACTTCCAGGCACCTCCCACGAGGGCACCTTCTCTCAATCCCTTAGAGACTTTCCTGGAAAGCCCTGTCCTCTCCCCACAAGAACCCTGCCACCTCATACTCTGTTCCACTACCTGGTGGGGTCCCCTGCCCCGCCTCTCGACAGATTGACAGTCACCTGGTTTGGCTACTTCTCCAGGCTCTGAGCAGACAGGGCTTCAGGTACCTGTGGGCTGAGGGGGAAATGGAGTAGAGCTTCTTTTCTTAAAAAAAAAAAAAAAATGGAAATAGTTAAAGCATTTAGAAAAGTATGCAATACAACACCTGTGTTCTCACCACCTACATCTCACAAATGTTATCATTTATCATCTTTATTTCAGCTTTTGGGGGAAAAAAATTACAGACAGCTAAAGTCGCCACCCGCAATTCTATTTCCTCCTTTCTCTCCCCAGAGAGAACTGTTCCCCGGGAAATTGGTAGGTATCTCAGCGTGCACATTTCATTTCTTTGGCTGCTTATTTATAGAATGGCTGTGAAGGTAATTCTGAGCAGGGGGCCTACTTTTTCTGCCTTGGAAATGTAGGGAATGAGACCGGCAGAGGTGGACGCATTCGGTGCTCACTTAGCCTTGCTCCCTCCCTGCGCCCAGAACCCTCTGCTGCTGTGTGTCTGTCTGACCCCATCTCTCTACCATGCTGTCATCTCTCAGGATGCTGGCTGAGAGAGGAGCATGCTACTTAACCTCAAAGGACAGAGGCTTAGTCCCAGCTCTTCGAAGAATGAACTAGAAGACCTTGGGCAAATGACATCATTCCTCTGAGCTACATCAGGTTTTCACCATAAAACCATCTGAAATAATGCTGTTTCCCTGGGGATCATTAATCTACAATTACATACAGTAGATTTTTATTGCAATGGAAGATTATGTGTTTCATATGGTTGGGGTTAGAATGCAAACTCAAGGCAGCCTCTTCAGGAAAAAGCAGCCCTTCTTGGGTGGAAATCAAGTGCATTAAAAACAACCGCTCTCCAGTGTGATCAGTATTGTAATCGAGGTGTTTATTAACTGCTGGGGGACCCCAGGAGAGGGAAGTGCTCTCTGTGCCCTTGGGCATCACAGGAAAATTTGTTACTGACAGTCTGCTCATTTCAGGTTCCCAACCTTCGCACTTCTGTGTACCACTTACACAAACATGATTTAGGAAAAAGGAGCGGAAGTCAACATTTATTTGGCACCGACTACATGCCAGGCAACAAACATATCCAATCTCACTTCCTTTTACTTCTCTCCATTCATCATTTTCCTTTCTTTATGTACTGCTCATATTGTTCCTGGTATTAAGAAAACGATGTTACATGATCTCTCTCATATGTGGAATCTAATGAACAAAATAAACTAATGAACAAAAATAGACCCAGAGAAATAGAAGCATGGAACAGACTATGGAACCTCAGAGGTAAGGCATGGGAGGGTGGGTGGGAAGAGATCAACCAATGAACTTGTATGCATATTTGCATAACCCAGGGACACAATGGGGTGGTGAGGGCCTAGGGTAGGGGTTGGGGGTAGGCTAGAAGAGGTCAATGGGGGAAAAGGGGGACTTATGTAATACTTTCAACAATAAAGATTTTTTTACAAAAAGGAAATTATGTTAGGCCTGTTTTCTAGATAAGAAAGCTGAGACTCAGAGAGTAGTCAAAGCATCCAAAGTCCCAGGGACAGGAGGACTGCAAACCCTCTCCCGTACCCTCTCCCGCAACCCCTGGTCAGCGTGGGGGTTGGGGGTGGGGCACTGGAGTTGTGACCCCAACCTCCACTCATTCCCCTCTGAATCAAAGTTACTTTGGGAAAACTCTTCCAAGTCCAAAATGGCCTCATTTTATCATCCATCTTCACCTGCGTGTCACAGTGTGCCTCCCCGCTCCTCCTTAAAGCTCTCAGCCACCCTGGCTTCTAAGGCACCCATGGCTCTTGATTGTTCTTGTACTTCTCCTCCATCCTCTCAGCCTCCTCAGAGGCCCACGCCTTGTAGGTGGTCACATCCAGGTCCATCTGTAATCCGTGGCTACTTTCACTTCACACATTTTATCTCACACCCTTTAACTGTTCTCTCAGTTTCATCCTGAACTCTATACCAGAGCACGCTTCACTGGTGCTGGCTCTCACGGCTGGGACTCACTGCAGAGCTTCGTCCTGGGTGTGGCATAAATACCTGCACTGTGACTGCGGTGATTAAGAACAGACTGTGACCTTCTTTTTAAACTTAGCTGAATGTTTGCTGAGCCCTAACGTAAATGAAAACATTTCATATGCTAGTCATAATTTTTTAGTATGCAATGAACACATAAACATTAACGTTAGAAAAATATGAAGTCCCACCTAATATCACGCCACTTCCCACATCCCTTGGGGACTGTACCACTGTCTCCAACTCTGACTTGGTCCTTGCGATACACTGCTCCTACTGTAAGGCCCTTCCCACAGTGTCCGACTGAACAGTCTATGTGTTTCTAACCCAGTCATTACAGCAACATCTGTGGTCTGATTATCTCTGATTTTCCAGGAGAGAAACTAGAGGAAGGGAGGGGAAGTGATAAGGCCTGCTGTTAAGTAGGAACCAGGATAAGGAGGCCGCTCTGGGTGACATCCCACTTTGGCTCAGGGCTCTGCAGCCCTACCCAGGCTCTCCTCTTTGGGCCATGCTCCCTTCGGTCCCAAACACTCGAATTCCTGTGTCCCATGCTTCAATGTTGCCCTACTTTTTATGGATAAAGTCCACATACCTTAGCATGCACAGAAGACCCCATTGGTACAGCGCCCGCCCCCTGTCTTGTCTCATCTTTCACCACCACACACACTGGCAAGCTGGCCAAGCTCCCGTCCTCTGGGTGATTTCTGTGAGCGCCCTCACAAAGGTTGGAAGGCTCCTTACTCCCCATCTGTCCTTGCTTATGTCTCACCCTTTACACTGACATGCAGCCTCACCTCCTTTAAGACTCTGCCCCTGCCAGGTCCTTCCCCATTCCCAGGGTATGCATCTTGTATTGCTCCTAATGCTACGCTGCCTGCATCTCTGTCTGGCTTCACCACACCATATTGCAACCACCTGCCGTGTCTCCATCGTCCTCCCAGGAGTCAGCATCCCCTGCACAGAGGACCTGTGTTTCTTCACTCACCTCTGTCCAGCAAGCCTCGGCCAGAGCCAGGGTCAGTGAGTCATAATTAAACACATGAACACATTCTTTCTATTTAATAAAAAACCTCACAAGAACAGAAACTCAGACCCCTTTGCATTTGTTTCCCACAAAAGACAAGAATTTGTTAAAATGAAGCATTAAATAATCTCTTAGATTTAGGACATTGTGTTGTGATCTGATCTGATCTAAAACTACATTCTGTGTTGAAGGAATTCAGTTCACTTTTGGAGGAATAATTAAATCGCGTGGTCATCTTTTTTTTTTATATTCAAGTGACCTTTAATGAAGAAAGGGCCAGCCCTTTAGACCTTTGTGGGGTGTTCCCCAAAGACCCAGGCCTGCAGCCTTCTGAGAGGCAACACTTTTGATTCTGGTGATGAAGACATTGTGGGAAATTCTGACTGCTCAGCTTTTGGATTCTCGCCCTGTGCTCAATAACTCTTTTTAATTAGCCCCTTGGAAATCTTCCCTCTTTCCAAAAATACCATTTTGCCGTTGGGAGACAAGGCCAATCTTTTTGCCTGAGAGATAATCCCAGATCCCTGCCACAGCATCAGATAAAAGTTGTAATGTGTGTCAGAGGCCATTGTAATCAGAAGGTGGATGCCAGACCATCATTGTCCACCTCTGCACGGTTCATCAGCTGGTGACTTCTGAGGGTCACGTGCTCTTTATTTTGAGTCAGGCTGATTTTTCAGTCGTTTTGATCATCATTTAACCCCCAAACCCTTGTTCTTTTCATGAGGTTTGCCTTTTCTCTTCTGGATGAGATGTTATCCAGACCTGGAGGTTTAATGAATATCAATTCTCTTTAGCTTTCACATATATCATTCAAGCGACCTCAGTCCAAACCAGTTCTTTCTCCTGAAAAGGGGGAAGCAGGCAGTAGGCTTTTTAAATCATTGCCAGAGGATATTTTCCATTGTTTTTGTTGTTGTTGTTTGTTTGTTTTTAGAGAGAATGGAAGGGATGGGAGGAGACAGAGAGAGGGAGAAAGACCTATGTGAGAGAGACACATCAATTGGTTGCCAGGGATAGAACCTGCAACCAAAGTACGTGAACTTGACCAGGAATCAAACCCAAAACCCTTTAGTCTGCAGGCCAATGCTCTGTCCACTGACCCAAACCAGGGCAGGGGGGTGGTATTTAATTTCTAGAGAACCTTCTAGAATTGAGCTATGTGTGTAAATTTCTCCTCTGCTGACAACATATTCCTGAAAGACATAGCATATGGCCTCCTTTTCCTGGGCTTCCACACAGTGGGTTGTTTAAAACTGTGTTGAGGTGAATGGAGACAAAGTTGTTGGTCTCTTTGTGCCCAGGTTTTCCCATCTCTGGCAGAGGGAACTTTATAAAGCAACGACCAGACAGACCATCCTGGCTGACAGAGGTCCTCTGCTGGGCCTGGCTTTGCTCGCTGCTCCATTTGCTTTTTGTCTTGCTCCTTTCCTGGCTTCTGATCCTCCTGGAGCTCATGTGGGGTGGCCAGAACCCCACCGCTATCCCCGTCCTACCCACGTTCCTCTCTGCCCTGTGCTCTGCACCTGATTGTGTTCATCACATCCTCACACCTGATCACGTGGCAATACGATCTTTGGGGGCGGACCTGGATTCTATTATGCAAAGCTGAATTCTGGGTGCCTGGTGTAGTGCATGGCACAGAACAAGTGTGGAGCCAGACAACATTTGTTAAACGCATGAGGAGTAACCAAAGGGGCCCACACACTTCATTAGGGTGCCCTTAAACCTGCTTCCTCATCTCTTTCATCTGCAGACCCAAACTCATGCTCTGTGGTGCCTCTGCAATGCCATCCAGGCGCAGCTTTCCCAGCTCCTTCCCCGGGCCCTTGGACAAGGCCCCCCTCCTCCGAGATCCCATAATACCTTTGCAGGCATTTCTCATGGCCTTATCACACCGCAATGTAACTCTCAACGGGAACCTGGGCTTCGTAAAGGTGGGGATGTTAGGTGCATCATTCAATGCTTGCCTAGAGGAGGCACTGAAGATAAATCTGTTGAATATGCCCAAGAGAATGTGTCATGTTTTGTGACTACACCATGTCCTCTGGGAGTGGGAAGTCACCTCAAACAATAAGGATCAATTGAAATACCACTGTCCTCTGGTGAGCTGCAACTGGGAAGAAAAGGGACAACATCAGTAAAGGGACAGAGCATACATCTGCTGGTCCCCCGGGGTCTGGAAAATGCATTTGTGAGCCCTCCATTGATTCGGAGAGACCTGCTGGGCCTCAAGTGAACATTGACGGTGCACAGACAAAGACAGCAAGGGAAATAAAGACTCCTTAAATATATTCGGAGTCAAATGTCTCCAGCAGGGATATCAGCAAGCAATTCCCCACAAGAGATGATGGTTAATGATAAAGGGATGAGGACGTGAGCAAAAGGTTATGCTTTAGTAAGAGAGGGCTTCACAATATCTGACCATAAAGTATTGTTCTTTAAAAAAGTTTATATTGCATGACTATTTTGGTGTTCTGAGACCAATTTCAGTGTGTATCACTTCCATATCAAAACAAAGTCTCCAGACACCAGCTCGGTATCCTATGCTTCAGCTCCATTCTGACACTGTTTACCTGGAGACATCATCAGATCCCACAGGTTAAGGGCTCAGTCCTACAGGACTACCCCTTCCCCAATCCTCTCCCCACTTCCCCACAGGTTTCAAATGCTAGTTGAAAGCCCAGGGTCGAACACAACTTCAGTGCAATTCCCAGTGAAGATGCTTTCCCTCTGACCACTTTTAGGCTGGTTCATGCACACATCTGGCACCTCAGTAGTGATGACTGGAAGTTTTGGCTGGGATTGTCTAGCTGACCACCTGCTGATAGCAGCATCTTCAGCATGGTGGTCTCAGGCTTGGAAGAGTTTTTTTTTTTTTTTTTATATGGCCACTCAAAGCCATGTTGCAAGAACCCAGGCAGAACCTGCAAGGCTTTTTATAACTTTGCTTCACGTGCACATTCTTTTGTTAGTCAAGTCCCTATGTCTAGCCCCAATGCCCAGATCCAAAGGAATTAGACTTCATCTCTCAATGAAAGAATAAATGGTTAGTGACTATCTTAGTCATGTTTTCTAGATGGTAGACACACACACACACACACACACACACACACACACACTAATGAATACTCTGCCTCAATGTGTCATAGGCATCTCTGACACACCTCATTCAAAATGGAATTCATGTTCTTTTCTCCTTGTATTAATGAGAAAACATCCTGTCAGATGCTATAACATACAAATCCTAAAGAGTTAATGGCTCACTCTGTCCAGTGTGATCACCAGAAGACCTGGGCTCCAGGCAGGCACTCGGGCACCCAGGCTCTGCTTACCTTTACTGGTGCCTCCAAGGCTTCACGTCCCCTTTAATCCACACTGGCTGGCGGAAAGAGGAAAGGAGCATGGAGACCAACTGGGAGCTTTCAGGGCCTGGACCCCTTCCTCCCACACTTAAGACCAATGTTACCTTCTTCCGAATGGAGCCGACTCAAAACCCCATTCGGATATTGCATCCATCAGAAAGCCCAGGTCTGAAGGTGACGAGCATCCTCTCCAGCAGACCAGATACTGCTCCTTTGTGGTTCAGTGACCCAGGAATGTAACTGCAAGTTATCTTTACTCACAGGTTTCCCCGCCAGCCAACAGAGAAGATGCAGGGTAAATGCAGTAGAACTTCCACTTGGACATGGGCAAAGAAGACACATCAGCTCCTAGGCCACAGTCGTTCATGGATGGACATTTTGGAAGTTTTCTACAGGGGGAGGGAGAAATTCTGACTTGAACCCCATTCTGCTCTTATTGTTTTCTAAGGTTGTTGGCTCCACCTTCGAGTGGGTCCCTCCATGTCTGTAATCTCCCATGGCCACATCTGAAGTGAGATGGGGACATCTGTTTCCTACTTGGCTATTTCAGCCTCATTCCTGTCCATGGAAGATTGGTGATTGCAGAGTTATTCTGAGTCTTGAACAATATTTTTTCCCTATTCTATTATTTTTGTTCCAGTGTTATATTTTCTTTGGAAAAACAATTTTCTTACAAACTTTAGGCTTCTGATTTATTTCTTGTTAGTCAGTCTCATGCCGTCGTTAAGGTACCCAAAGTTATTTTTGTAAGTCATGGTCCACGAATCTATTTCTTCACTTCCTCGCTGTGAGGTCTTCTCCTTTCTGGAGTGAAGAGGTGCTCCTAGCTTGAGTATTCTGAAACCATTTCCAGGGAGGACTCCCCTTATCCTGATCTTTGCCACAGCTGAGTTCTTTTGCTCAATTTGGAAGTTGGGGCTTTCACATACAGCTTTTTAAAATTGATTCTTTTACATGTGGAGCCTAGGAATAGTTAGCTTTTCTAACCCTGGCCAATTCTGAACTTCTGAAATTTGCTATTCTCTATCTTTTCTGCTTGCCAATGAGCCAATTCTGTCCTGAGCTATTTTTTTTCCTTGTATTTAATCTTTGCCAAATGCACCCAATAACAACTACTACACACTAGTAAAATCTGTGTACAGCCTCTTTTTCAGAGCAAGAGGAGCATGACCTGCCTTCCAAGTAATTACAACAATTTTACCAAGGAACTTGCTACTGTATAGCATGGATCTCCAGCCATCCAGCAGCCACCCTCTGTCGGTCACCTGCCAATCAACTCAACCTTCCTAATGCCGCGACCCTTTAATACAGTTCCTCATGTTGTGGTGACCCCCAACCATAAAATTATTTTCGTTGCTACTTCATAACTGTAATTTTGCTACTGTTATGAATCGTAATGTAAATATCGGATATACAGGATGTATTTTCATTGTTCGCGACCCACAGGTTGAGAACTGCTGAACTAGAGCAATGAAACCAAAGTTTAGTTTAGTTTATTTGATTTGGTTTCTGTTGTTTGCTTGGTTTTGATTTTACAGCAACTCCATACTTCAAAGTAACAATTTCTGATTTAGTCAAGACATACTAACTTCCGTGAGCAGTAACAGCAAATCTCACTGGCTTAGTATTGCCTAAGACTATTCTTCACTCACTTGATGGTCTGAGGTCTGTCTAGTGGTTTCCTTTCAGCAGTGACTCACAATCCCCAGCTGCTTCCTTTCTGTGGCTCCAAAATCACCCTGAAATCCCCACTGGGCACCCCAGCAAGAAAACATGAGGGATCATGGGAGACTTCAGGGGCTGGGACTGGCAGTGGCCTATGTAATTTAAGGCCACATTTCACTGGGTAACCTCCATCACATGGGTCTACAATACAGTTTTCCTGTGGTGCTAGGAGGAAAAGTAAACAGATGTGCTGAATGTGTAGCGCTGTCTCTATCGCAGCCTCCAAAATGGTTTCCTTCCCACATTTTGTGTACTTGGCCTCAGAGACAAACACCAAGCAGTAAGCTAAGGCTTCCATATCCACTATTTCATGAAGTCCTGTCCCAGGGACATCTCTTTACAGTAAGTTCTTTGTTTTTCTACTATGGCAATCACTGTCTTAGTTTAGCTACTCATTTTTTCCTTACAGGAGTTTTTTCCGTTACCACCTACCTGGTCTGCCTACCTACTGTCAAGACCTTTATCTATCTAAGGTCCACTCTGCTGTTACACTCGTTTGTTTTAATGAAGCAAGAATATGACCATCTTTTGCCAAGGCTTTAAAACTTTCACTCCTTCTGTGTGTCTTATAGGATAAGCATTAAATTTGTCAGAAACACAAAGCCCCCTTACTGATCAACCCCTACTGCCCATATAGTTTTATCTTTTGCCTCTCTTATTTTCCCCATTCTTTCCTCCAACCAACAGCAACAACTTTGTAAAATTAAACATTTATTTTGACATAATTGGACATTCACAGGTTGTTGTCAGAAATAATACTCTCATCACATTTAACTTCTGAAATCCATCCTGCCTCCACCTTTTCCACATCCCTCCAGAGGACTTTTCTATCTGACTCCCTGACAAACTTAATCCTTGTTTCAACTATTATCTTCAGTAGGAATTCCTTTCCCCTCCCCCCTCAGTGTGTACACAGCCTCACCTTCACACACCCTTCTGGCGTGTTCAAAATCTGCACACTCCAGCGAAAGACCTGAGCTTCAGCAGGCTTAGGCCTTTAGAAAGTCCTGTCTCAGGAGTGTTTTTCTGTACCCGGGGCCTGGGATCACTCTAGATGGGTTATGCTAAGAGCATTATTTATCTGGAGGCCTCAGGCCAAGTTGTATCCTTTGATATCTGAAGGGACTGGAGACTGAGAAACGGAGGTCAGCTCAGTGGATGTTCATGCCTACATGACTGACCACCAATGGAAACCTTGGACACCAAGGCTCAGGCGAGCTTCCCTGGGTGGCGGTAACCCATCCATGAGGGCGCACATTGTTCAGGGAGAATTAAGCGCTGTCTGTACCACTCCACTGGGAGAGGACACGGGAAGGCTATGCCTAGTCTCTCCTGAACTTTGCCTATTTGCCTTTGCTTACTTAATCTCTATTCTGTTGCTGTAATAAACGGTAACTCTGAGTTTAACAGTTCTAGAGCTCTGTGAGTCCTTCTAGCAAATTGTTGACTTTAGAGTAGTCTTAGGGACTCAGCATGGCACTGAATCTGATTTCAAAACTGATTAATTGTGTGACCATTGACAGGTAAGATCTATAGGTTTAGTGATATAACCTACTAGGTGGGGTAACAGGAACAGTGTTTGGCTCACTGGGATCTTGTAAGGAGTCAATATTGCAATTAAAGCATGGACGCATAGTGATCAATGAATATTAGCTGCCATACCATGAGAATTTCCATTTTATTTTCTATTGTATAGTATTTTATAAATATCTTAAAATATCTGTATACTCTTCCATCAAAGATAGCACATGGTTTATTTAGCCAGCCTTATATTGTTAAACATTTAGGTCTTTTTTTTTATTATTGTAAATAATGTGGTGCTGGGTTTACACTTTACGTATTCTATATTTAGGATTATTTCCATATGACACGTTTCAGAGAAAAAAATATGGATCAAAGAATTAAACATTGTAATGTGATGCATACCAACAGGTTGCTCTCCAAAATACTTGTACTATTTTGCACTTTTAAAGAGCAAAGTGAAATTTTGTCCATTACCTAGGCCCATGAGGGCACAGAGGAAAGAAGTTATTTCTTTGGGTCAAACATCTCAGAGTAACTGATCATCCTAATGTGACCATAAGTTTCCTGAAAGCGAACCAAAAATACAAGTTTTACTCTCTCTGGTTCTTAAATGAAAAGTCCATATTTTCACAGACTGAAATTAAACATATTCTCTATTCACTCATCTATGCACAAGATGAGAATCCACCTAATCAGTGCATCATAATGTAGAAAAAAATAACTTCTATTAGCAAATCTGCATCTATTAGAGCAGATTAAGGGGAAAGGAAAACATTTCTACCTTTAGTTTCACAGAAGGAATTAATTCATTAGGCAGAGTTATGCTAATCGCATTCATGCGTAATGTGATAGTCTTGACGTTAATGTTTGCACAAATGGGAGGCAGGAAATGAATATTTTTCCAGGGGTGAAATTTAATTTTGGTTTCTCAAGTGCATTACTGTCATTATTGCATTTTCACCTTACCTACACACCTCTTATAATGAAACGGGGGTGACAGGCCAGAGAAAATTTGTAGCAGCAGGCTAAGACTTTATTCCTTTATCTTTATATTGAAACTTTTGAAGTGTTTCAGTGCCTGCTGAATATTGGCAGGTAGAAATACAACATAGACATCTCATGAGCTCAAATGGTAGAGAAAGCCAGGCATGTCTCCAAATGTGTTGAGATCACAAAGTAGCATCCCAGCATCTCTGGATGCTGTGAGAGAGTGAAGACTTTGTCGGCTCCCTCCCCCATGACACCTAGCAGAAGGACACACCTGTAGCAAGATACTGAGGGGATCTCTAAGGTGACAGCTCCTAGGGGTGCAGTACAGAAGCCGTGGCTATCAAATGGGTGCAGAAACTTGTGGGTTTAGCCTGTATACCTCACCAAACTTACCACTGTTCCTTTAAACCACCCTGTCCCCTGGACATGCATTCAATGTTGCCTCAGGCCCCTGTTCAGGGTGATCCTGATGCCCATACATCTCCTTTACATTCTTAGACAAGGTTTAAACATCCCCGCTGACTGGGCTGAAGATGCCCATGATTCTTCCCTATGTCCTGCTGGATGTCCCACTGGCTCAGCACCTTCAAGCTCGTCATGATGATTTCTATGCATGTTCACTCCCTTATTTGAGCTATCAAACTCTCAAGGGAAGAGATTTTATCTGATTTACCTTTATATTTCCAACAGAGTCTTGCACCTAGCAATTGTTAAATGAGAGCCTGCTGAATGGATAAATGAGCATAAATAGCTACTTGGACTACTGCATAAATGTGCACCAGAGTAGGGGAAAAATTCTGACTTTAGAGCAGCGGTTCTCAATCTGTGGGTCGCGACCCCTTTGGGGCTCAAACAACCCTTTCACAGGGGTCGCCTAAGACCATCGGAAAACACATATATAATTACATATTGTTTTTGTGATTATTCACTATACTTTAATTATGTTCAATTTGTAACAATGAAATTGGGGGTCACCACAACATGAGGAACTGTATTAAAGGGTCGTGGCATTAGGAAGGTTGAGAACCACTACTTTAGAGTCTTTCTTTCTCCCTTCCTTCCTTCCTTCCTTCCTTCCTTCCTTCCTTCCTCCTTCCTTCCTTCCTTCCTTCCTTCCTTCTTTCTTTCTTTCTTTCTTTCTTTCTTTCTTTCTTTCTTTCTTCCTATATTTACTATATAAATATATATTTATTCTGTATATATTCCTTGAATATGTACTATGTGTCAGACACAGCTCAAATCCTGGCTCTTCTAATAAGCTGTGTGATTTAAATAAAGTACTTAATTTCTCTGAGTCTCAACTTCTCATCTGTAAAATGGAGGTGATTGTTTCTAACATTGAATGTGATGAATTATACAAAACTCTCAGCATAGTATTTGCTTTCCTTCTTCCTTGCCCTTCTGACAAAAAAATAAATCAATCAAAACCACAATGCTTTTCCTCCTCAGCACTATGAGGTTTTCTATGCTTCAGGTAAAAGAAAATCAGAAGCAAGGAAATGATTGCTCAAAAATAGCCTAATTTTGGCTCCTGGGATATATAAAGGTTCTTTTCCATACTACAATATGAAACAATATCTGTTTACTAGAGGCTTGGTGCATGAAAATTCATGCACTGGAGGGGGTGTCCTTCAGCCTGGCCTGCCCCGTCTCACAGTCTGGGAGCCCTCAGGGGCAAGAGGTGACCTGGTGATCAGGGGAAGGTGATGCCCCATCACATCTCTGCTGCTGCCACTGCAAGCAATGCAAGCCTCGGCTGGACCTGGTTACCTGTGCCTCGGGCCGGCTCTTGGTGGCTGGGCAGTCACCATCCAAGGCTTGCCTGCACCTCAGGCCAGCCCTGGGCGGCTGGTGGGGTGAGGGGACTGGAGGACTCTGGAGGCAGACACGCGGAGTGGCCGGGCCCTCCTGGGGGCGGGTCCAGCCTTGCCATGTACCTGCTGCCCCAGCAGGGTTGAGGGGACTGAGCACTGCCATCTTGTGGCTGCGGGCGCCACCATCTTTGAGGGCGTGGCAGTCAATTAGCATATTCTCTTCTTATTGGCTGTGGGCGCCGCCATCTTTGCAACAGCATGAGGGTAAATTAGCATATTCCCTCTTTATTAGATAGGATTGTTCTGTGACATGCCCTATCCCAACAATCCTGTGGAAATTGAGGCTCAGAGGCACCATGTGGCTTCCTCCTGGCTGGATAGACAGGAAGCACCAGGGGAGAAGGCGTGGCCCCTGCTCCGGACACCCACAGGGCACTCTCCAGTCTCTGAAACCATCTATAAGAGGTGCTGCTGCCTAAACATAAACTTCAGGAGAGACTTCTATTTTTATTCAGCAGGCCTCTCCTCTCCAGGCCTCCAGCCTCCTGCTTCTGGAATCCTGCACGCAAGGCTTGGTAACTGAGTCATGTCCAGGGCTGCGTGTCATAAATCCATCAGCATCTTCATGGTGTCCTGACGCTGCAGGAACCTGCGAGCACAGCCCAGGTAGAGGCTGGTGAGCCCTAATGGGAAAACAAGTGAGCCCGCCACCAATGGGCTGGAACCTTCTGCCCCAGTTAATGTGTCAGTGGATTTGTTTGCTTCCTGCAGCTGGCTAAGCGGTTTTGGTGACTGTGACAACAGTTTCCATGGATTTGTCTTTACCCCTCATCAGGCTCGACACGCAGTCCTTCTGTTCTAGAATTTCTATGTAGGCAGTGCTTGGGATTGAGGTTTAAATGGCTGCCCTGAGAATGAGCCAGGACACCTGACATTGCTGCAGGAAGGAACTCGACACCCCCCTTACCCATTTCCAATCAAGGCAGCACAATAACCTGTGCTCACCTCTTGAACATTTATTTCAAGGAGATAATGCATTGAAAGAAGTCTGGCCTGGGAGCCTGGGGCGCTGGGCTTTTGTTCTTACGAGAGGATGTTTCGAGGTAACCACAGACAATTCACTTTAACTACAAATTTGTCTGACCATGAGAATCACTTGGGACAACAATCACTTTAAAAAACACAATGGATTCTTGAGCTTGTCCTCAGACGATTGCATCAGACTCTCCAAGGTATGTCTGGGACCGTATGTTTTGAACAATGTGTCAGGTGATGTTTGCACTCAAGATCTCCATGTTCCCTGGCATCTCATATGCAATAATGTATGTGTGTGAACCCCATGGTCAGTGTCAGAGAGGATATTTGTGTGCACACAGCAAGGATTATGTTGGTCACTGGGCTGGTTATGGCACTTGTTGGTATTGCACATACTAGCTCTTGATATAACTCTCATTAAAATTTGTATAATTCCTTTAAGGCATCTGGCAGTGGTCTTAAAACACATTGAATGGAAAAAGGAATTTGTTACCATTCTCATAATGGTAGAGAAATAGAACTTTAAAAAGATTCCACAACTGAAACAAAAGTAAAATTTGAAAGCATCTTCTTTGTATTCTGAGTTAAGAGCAAGAGAAGAGTAGCTCTGAAATAAGACTTTAAAACATTATAGGAGAAAGAAAAAACACTGCACTGAAGGGACAGGTGGCTGGTAAGAGGCTGCATGGAAAGGGGGCTGAGTGAGCAAAACAAAAAAAGCTTGAAATTAAAAACTGAGTAGGTAAGTGCACATTGGCATTGAACAGCAGGAATAAGAACTGATAATGCAGAAAGATAAAGTAATCATTTATAGATAAAGTAGTTGGCTAGAGGAAAATGGGTAAGGAGATGGAAGTAATGACGAAAAGGTGATGGATGTGGAAGGCAAATAATCAGATGAAATCTACAGAGTTGAAGATCTAATCAAAACACATGGATGAGATAATAACAATTAAGGTATAAATACAGCAACCTTTCCTGAACTCAGAATAGTTGCACTTATTTAGCAAAAATCTTACCTTGCCAAAAAAACTTAAATAAGCAAACACCTACAAGGAACGTGTAGATTTTTTCCAATATTTATTATAAAAAAATTTCTAACATATACAATTTGCCAAACTTTACAGTGAATACCAAATACATATCATTTTGATATTACCACTTGATTATTGCTATAATTCCTTACCTAATTCATTTCTCTATGTATCCATCAATCTAGCTTATTTTTGAAGCATTTTAGAGTAAATTGTAGACATTTGTACACTTCCCCTAGATATAATAATGCATATTATTAACTAGTGTTTAATATTTGCTTAGAGTGGTTTTATCTTTAGATATACAATTTATGTTCGATAAAATAAACGAATGTTACTCTACAAGGCCAGGTACCTATTTAACCCTAACCCTACCCTACCTTCCCTCCCTGAGGCACCTACTGTTCTGATAATTTCAACCTGACTTTTGCCTGTTCTATAATTTCATATCAATGGAAGCACAAAGTTTGTATTCTGTTGAAGACTTCTTTCACACCCCAAATATTTTGAGATCCGCTTGTTTTTGCTTATATTATTAGTTGGCTTCTTTTCATTGAGGAGTGGCATTCCTTTGCACAAGTGAAGTAGTTTGTGTGTCCATTTTTCTAATTCCACTTTTGCTCTGTACCGACTAAAGCTGCAGCAAACATCTGTGTACAATTTTTGCCTGTGTTTATGAAAATATGTTTATGTTTCTCTTAAGTAAATGCCTAGGAAAGAAATGCGTAGGTCATAGAACAGTTGTATGTTTGCTTTTATGAAAGGTTACCAGAATCTTCTCTAAAGTGTTTATAAAAAACAACACACTTCACATTCCTGATAATAATGTATTTTATAGTTCTGGTTTCTCCTCATGTGTGTCAAAGTTTGGTGTTACCACTCTTTTTAAATTTAGACAGTTTGGTACATATGTAGTGGTATCTTATAGTGGCATTCAGTTAAATTTTACTATGGCAGATGTTAAGCAGTTTTCATGTGCTTATCGGCCAATTATATATATTGGTGTGTGTATAGGGGCTGCTAAAATATTTTGTCGTTTTGAAATTGGGTTGTTTGACTTCTTAATATTGAATTTTGGAGTTTGTTATTAATCTTGGAAACCAGGATTAGATTGTGTTCTGTGGGAATTTAATCTGTTCTTGAAAATAAGACAAGTAACACAATGGAATACTATGCTGCTGTGAAAAAGAAGGATTTCTTACCATGCAACAGCGTGGATGGAACTGGAGAGCATTATGCTAAGTGAAATAAGCCAGTCAATGAAAGAAAAATACCACATGATCTCACTCATTTATGGATAATTAAGACCATTATAAACTGATGAACAAAAATAGATACAGAGGCAGAGCAACATCAAACAGACTGTCAAACTATAGCGGGAAGGCTGGGGAGGGTTGTGGGGGGGGGGTGGGTAAGAGATCAACCGAAGGACTTGTATGCATGCATATAAGCATAACCAATGGACACAAGACACTGGGGGGTGTGGGAGGCTAGGGGAAGGTCAAGGGGAGAAAAAAAAAGGAGACGTATATAATACTCTTTGTAATAATAAAACAATTTTTTAAAAAATTAAAAAATTTAAAAAAAGAAAGGATTTTTTGTTTTAGAAAAGAAAGTAATTTCATTTTATTAAATTTATTGGGTAACATTGGTTGATAAAATCATATAGGTTTCAAGTGTACAGTTCTATGACCCATCATCTGTGTATTGCAATGTGTGGTCACCACCCAAAGTCAAATCATCTTTGGTCACCATGTGTTTGACCCCCTTTACCCAGTACTGTCCCTCCACCCCTCTTCCCTCTGGTAACCACCATACTGTTGTCTGTTGAGTTTTTGTTCGTTTTCCTTGTTTGTTCATTTGTTGCTTTCAGTTGTATGAGGCCCTTTTCAAAGCTAAGCACATCCACCAGTAGAAGAAAAAACATGACTGTGTACTTATTAATCACTACGATAAGAAGCACAAACAAAGGCAAGAAAAAACACAGATTCTATAAAACCCAAAAACTATATCATAATCTTTATAAAATGTTGCTGTGGTTATTTCCTGGTGCTGTGTGTGAAAATAGTAATGTGGAATTCTCATTCTGTTTGTCTCTTTTTATATTCTTCAAATTCTTAGCACTGAGCTAAGGAAATTCTGTTTAAAACACTTTGAAAAAATATTTAAAAGTAATTCATATTTTGAACTCACTCTGAATAACATTTGATTAACTATTCAAGTGAAAACATACTCTTCATGGAAATTATTTCACTTCCCCATTGCCCTTCAGAGCTTGTTGTGACCCTCTCAGGATTTCTCGTATTTATTTATGCTGCTGTTTTTACAGAATAAGATCATACCTTAAGAATCCCAAAAGCATAACTTATTCTTAATTCATTTAAAAAATTTAAATTTTCTAAACATTGGAAAAAATCCTTTAGATATGCACAATTATCATAAAGCTTGAGGAAAATACATAAATATTCATATATGTATGAAAGGTTATCCTAAATGCATATGTGTGTGTGTGTGTGTGTGTGTGTGTGTGTGTGTGTGTGTATATGCAGAATTCAAATAAATGAATTGCTAATGACTAAATATTTGTCTCTCCAAAATTCATACGTTAAAATCCTAACCCCCAGGAATATAGCATTCAGAGGTGGGGCCCTTGGGAGGTGATTAGGTCATGAGGACAGAGCCCCATGAATAGAAGTGGTGCTTTTAGGAAAGAGGCCTGGAGGGTTCCCACCCTCCTTCCACCATGTGAGGTCACAAAGCAAAGACAGCACCTCCAGAGCAGGAAGCAAGCCCTCACCAGACACTGAGGCTGCCCACACCTGTGAGAAACCTCTGTTGTTTATAAATCACCCAGTCCATGGTGTTTTGTTATAGCAGCCCAAATGGACTAAGACATGCATTTAGGATCATCTCTTTAAAATCTTTTTTTTAATTTCATTTTCATTGACTACAGAGAGAAAGGGAGAGGGAGAAAGATACAGAAACATCAATGATGAGAGAGAATGATCAGCTGCCTCTTGCATGTGCCATACTGAGCCTGCAACCCAGGCATGTGCCTTGACCTGGAATAGAACCATAACCTCCTGGTTTATAGGATGATGTTCAACCACTGAGCCACGCCGGTTGGGCTCTTTAGAATCTTGGTTTAAACTTCAGACTAAGTTGGCATGGCAATTTTTAAAAGCAGAACCTAATCACCAGGGAGGCGGAATTTACCATTGTTAAAAACCCAAAGTAAGCGATGGTCACGTGAGCTCTTACAGCTGTCCTCAAGATTCAGCTGGAATGCTTTTCTAAAAAAGGTCATAGTCCCATCTCTTTCTTTGGTGGTAGAGAACTGGTACATGCCTTAGGCACAAAAGGCAATATTGCTCCAGTGGCAATATGATGAGTGAGGAAAAGGGCCTGCCTTTATGGATGATCTTTGGGGCACACTGGGGTACGCCATAGGAATAGTTGGCACTGGCCTGCACTGTGCAGTGAACCCAATCAGTCCAGGGGAAGAGACGAGGTAACAAAGAGCATTTCTCTCTTTGGCATGTGATGCAGTAATACAGGTCACCTGCTCTGGAGGGAGCTGGAGAGACACAGATGTAAACATCCAGACCTGGTTGGAAAGAAGTTGATAGGGAGGTGGGGTCAGGCATTCTTCAATATTTTAGGATAAAAGTGAATGTCAACAACATGTTTAGGAGGAAATCCATCTCCTCTCCTTGTATCTCTGCAACACAGTGGGCATGCCTGGCCTCCATCTGCCCTCAGGGATAGGCTGTGGAAGACTCATTGCCTCTCTTTGCTCCCCAAGGCAGGAGGAGTAAATATCTTGCCTGCACTGGGATGCATTTCAATAAAGAGCAGAGATAGTGTGGAAAGGCCATGCTCCCAGCCTCCTGACCTTTCATCCCAGCCTGGACTCGTACTCTCTGGGTGTCTGCACTTTCTTGCCTTCTCTCTTGACCTTACAATTTTTTTCTCTGTTTGTTCTATTGATCAGGCCTCTGTCAGTACATCCAGAGTCTGCAGCTTGGCAGTAGTTTACTGGTGTAGGAATTCTGTAAGACCTGCACAATGCCCCTCGGGGCTTCAGAGCTGAGAGTGAAAACACCTATTTGTTTTCATGTTAAAGGTTTGTCCTCTGATAAAGTTTATCAGAAACTATACATTCGGGAGTAATTTCATTCTGGTTCAACCATTAATAAACCTGAGATCTCGAGCTCCACTTGACAGTGATGTCTATCTTTTCTTATAGGTCAGGATTTCAGTGGGAAACAAGGGTAAGCTTAGCCTATTTCCATCTAAAATTTCCAATGCTGGTCTTAAGATAGACTATCGATAATCTTTTATTAATAAAGATACCTGTTGATATGTAATCAACTTACTTATGATAAATGTACTTACATTAGAGCAAGGACCATTAATCAGGGTCTTAATAATTTAATAAGGATATGACATTGCATATATTATGGCACCGATTGCTGAGTATCCAAAATTTGTTCCAGTTGTGGTGAACAATTATTGATTTGTCTTTCTTGAATTGCATCTACTTCAGTGAACTGTTTCTTCCAAACATATTTCAAAAAAGATCTGTCCTGTCTCACCTCCCTATCTGGCATGACTGGATCTGATTCAGAATAGGTCAATGAGAAAGCTTCTTCAGAATGTTTCACTTTGGGGCTGAGAGAGAGAAGACATTTCCATTGGCTTGAGGACTTTATGCTGCTGTAGCCCCAAGCTGCCTGTGACCACATATGCCTCACTACTTGGAAAAGTCAGAATGTGGTAGGAACATGTAGAGACAACATACCCCCCAAAACGGTATGGTGACAGTGAAAGAGAGAGTCCTAACTATTTTCAGTCATCTGTCTCTAGCTTGCTCTGACTCCTGCATTTGGGAAGTTTAGTTGTTTGGCTCATCTGGGAGATACTCATGTATTCTTCCAAAAAACTCCCTTTTGTGGAAGTTGTTTGAACTGTGTTTCTGTCTATTGCAACTAGAAGTCACAATAAATACACCAGATGCTTTAAATTAATTTCTGCTATATTTGTGATATCCCTACAAGGTAGATATGCATCCTATCTATAGATGAAAAAAGTTAGGCTAAATCAGCGGTCTCAATCCAAAGTCCATGCTTTTTAAATGATTTTTGGAAGTGTTTTTGACTAAAAGTAATACAGTAATAATGCAACCAGATGATTGCAGACCAAGATGGCTGATTGCCCAGAAACCCTATTGTAAGTGAGATAGAACTTCTCTGTGGGGGAGACTTATGAGTCCCATAACCTATCACCTAATGTCATGCCAGGTGTTCTTTTTTCCTTAATAAAGGGGGTAACTGGCTTGTCTTCCTGCACAATAGCACGGAGATCCAGCTGCAATGGATCTCAAGTCTCCAGATCCCCAAGTTGTCCTCTTTTCTCTGCCACATATCTAGAGGTTTCCTGTTGGCACAATAAGAATTTGGAAGACTATGATATTCACCCAGTAAACAGCGAGACGGATGTAGAAGTGCAGTCAGGCAACCAGAAGACACCATCCAGAGTCCGATGTGTTGGGGAGCACAGAGCAGTGTTGGGTTGGGTGTGAGGGTTCTGAGGCAGCCAAACAGAGCCAATGGAAGTATAGTCAACTGGCAGAGCTCAAGGGAGGTGGATGGTCAGTGCCAGAGAAACAGGATATAATAGTTGGGATGCGATGCTTCCATTCACAGGGAAGATCATAGACCTCCCTGGCAGGTCCCAGACCTTACCAAGTAAATCATCACAAGTTCACAAGCAGAACAGAGAACATGGTCTCTTTTAGTGAGAAAAAATATCCCAGTGTTTCTTCTCAAGCTCTTCAACCAGTCACAACTTTTGGGGAGGAGTGAAGACTGAGATATAAGATACCAAAAATTTTAACAAATGGATATTCCTTATTTCACCTAGGTAAGGGAAGAAAAATAGTTTCCCTTCCTTCCTGCCCAACAGGACATCCTGCACATTCTTAAACAATTTCTTGCATTTTGGGGGGCAGCTTTGTTCACCTACCTGTATCTCCTACTAGTCTACACTATTCTTGGTGGCAGGGACATTTGCATCTCCTGAATCGCCGGCAGCTTCAGGAACATAGTAGGTGCTCAATAATTAAGTGGGTTACAAGGTCAAAGCCTGGCTAATGAGTGATGAACTTTACATAAGCCTTATAATCCTAGAAAATAGTCATAATTAAAGAAGTCCCCCCACTCTGTGTTTCTTTTCTGCCCTCTTACAACAGTTTGTTTAAATGAAGTTCCTCTTTACACAGTCTAAATTATTTGCATTGGACACTAAGCACACAGATGATTGGATATTCAGTAATAGGAGTTACAGATATGAGAACCTTTTAATCCCTGTGATGAAGGGGCAGGGATTGTGACAAGATTCTGAGGCAGGGAACATATAAGCTCCAGAGATGTTGGTGGTAGCTGGAGAAGAGGACAGGAAGCAAGTCAGATGATATACAGCAATTTCATTTGCAGTTGTGTTCCTCAGAAACCCCTGGGAGCTTTAATCAATGGCCCCACTCAGATTGCTGACTCTAAATCTTCCAGCTGAGGAGCAGGAATCTACATTATTAAAGAGCTTCCCAAGTGATTTGCACTCACAGTCAGTCAGAGAAATCTTTAAAACTTTTCCTTCTTCATTGGAATCCTCTTTATTGAGTCTGCCAGTACTTCAAATTATGCATTTCCATATTAACAGACTTGAGCTGTACAATTTAAATTTTTAATCTCTAAACATTTAAAACTAGGCATTAATTTTCAGTTCATGGGCCCCTCCTTTGAACATGACCTTTATTTTAATAGTGATGGAATTTATGAAGCATGCTTCATTTCCCTGATTTACTATAACATAGCTGAATTTGTGTTGGGAATGAATAGACTGTGGCTCCATATTAAATCATTACTACACACACACACACACACACACACACAGACACACACTCACACACTTGAAATGGTTGAGTTCTCCTAAGCCCATCCAGTTAAAAACATAGATAATGGAAATCAAATTTTCACTTAAATCTCTCCTTTTTATGACTCAACAGAGCTTGTCATCACCATAAACAATCCAGGAACAGATAAAGAGGGGGTCATAAAGAAATGAAAGCCATTCTTCATTGTTTCAGGTTAATTGTTCGATACTGTTGGCAAATGAGCAGCTTGACATATTTTCTTTCTGGATCAATGCATTGTTTTGGCACATAATAGATGCAACCTCAGGCTCCCTGAGATGAAGCCAGACTCCAGAATATGCTTTGGCCCCAGATTTATTTTTTCCTTATTTCCTTATTCATATCACATGCCAACATGGAAGGCAGGGAAAAAAGCAGTGGGGAACCTCTGCAGCCAAATTACACAAGAAAATACTGGACACCTTTTGAGGTCAATTTCAGATCCATCAAATGGCTGTTAATATTAGTGATCAGTGCGGTATTTTTGAGTCCCCTCCAGGGTAGATAGAAAAGGACAACAATAAAAACCAAAATGGTTGTGGAGATGTGTACTTTCTTGTAAAAGATGAGGTGGGTCCAGAAATGCAAATCCACCGAACAATTGTATAGATGAGATAGAACATTGGAACAACTGAGCATCATCTATATCCCAGACACTGAAAGCCAATTCCTTCATTTTAACCTTGCAAAACCCTGCAGAGAAAGCGGTGGCACATTTTACTTCACAGATGAGAAAACTGAGGCTGAGGGAACCTAAAAATGTGCCCTTAATTGCAAATTTAGTAGGTTGTTGGGCTCAGCTGCCCAGCCAGGTCATTCCATTCCAGTAGTTACTAAAATAAAGTGGTGTCCTTTTGCATGCATATTCTCATTTAAACCTTATGAGAATCATGTGGAAATGGGAAGGGTCCATTATTATATTCCCTAAATTGAAAGAAAAGGGAATAAAACTCTCTTATTCTTCTTTATTACCTCTGTAAGAATGATACTTTCTTTTTCATTTTTTATTTTTATTTATTTCAGAGGAAGGGAAAGCGAGAGAGAGATAGAAACATCAATGAGAGAGGATCATTGATTGGTTGCCTCCTACACATCCCCTACTTGGGATTAAGCCCACAACTCAGTCATGTGCCCTTGACCAGAATAGAACTCAGGACCCTTCAGTCCTCAGGCTGATGCTCTATCCACTGAGCCAAACCAGCTAGGGCTGCAAGAAGGATACTTTCATACTCATTTTCTTATTACCCTCAAACCAACGCATTCTCAATATACATTTGTATGTCTCATCACCCTCATAGTAACCTGCCTTAAAAGAGGGCAGGGTTTGCAATGAGAAGACCTGTGCGTGAGTCTCAGTTCTGCCTCTTACGGTTGTTCCTCTCTGAGATTCAGGGGTGTATGACATAGTTCCTGGCACACTATGGGTGCCTTCAGAACACACATTTTAAATGACATGACGGGACCCAGAGAGGCTCAAACTGGCTGTGGGCCGGAATGATGAGCCACAGAGTTGAAGTGTTGACTAAAGTCTAAGATCAAATAGGAAACAAGACATGAAAAACATTGGTTTAGCCAAGAGTGTGGTCGAAGCTGTCTCCTAGCAAGGGTGGTCTCTTCTGAAATGTTCTTGTCTGAGGCAGTGTTTTCCTTTTGACATGTCTTTGGACCTATCCAGATGGCACCTTTGCTCCTCCAAGCACTGCCCTGGCTGCTCCATCCGTCACTTTTGCTGACAGAGCAGCAGCTCTGGCTTCTCCTGGCAGGAAGATCTTGGCACCACTTTCACCCTCATACCTGGCTGGGGCTCTTGGCTTTGCAGATCTTCCCAAGATTTTTATGGAAAAAAAAAAAGACTCAATAAAATATGTTCTATAACCATGGCAATATTTTGACTGAGTACTGAATACAGATGTATGTGTTCTTCTTCAAATGGTTAATTTGAGAAGAATTTCACCTAGAGCATTTTAAGCAAAAAGTCATATCTGGCTATTTATTATATAACTAATATTTTAAGATTGTATATTTCATGCTATATTATAAACAATATATAAACAAAAGTAACTGACATGTATTAGAAATATACTATATGCAGACTCTGTGCTGAAGATAGTATAGTAGTTTCCCAGGGCTACCATAACAAAGTACCAAAGGTCAAATGGCTTAAACAACAGAAAGATATTGTCTCATAATTCTGGAGGCTGGAAGTCTGCGATCAAAGTGTTGGCAGGGTTGGTTTCTCCTGAAGTCTGTCTCCTTGGCTTGGTGGTGGTCATGTTCCCTTTGTGTCTTTACACGGTCTTTCCCTAAATGTGTGGGAATCCTAGTCCCTCCTGATAAGGACCCTTGTCAAATTGGCTTAGAACCCTTTCTAATGGCCTCATTTTAACTGAAACACCTGTTTAAAGACCTTTTGCAAAAACAGATACATTTAGATGTACCAAGGGTTAGGAATTTAGCACATCAATTTTGGCGGAACACAATTCAATCGATACTAGACATTTATATGGATTATTTTGTATACTTAATTGTACTTAGTATAATTATTCATATTTTAGAATGAGAAAAGAGATTTTGAGTGTCCATCCTAAGGTCAAATAGCTGACCAGTGACAAAACTAGGATTTAAAGCTAGGTCTGAGAAACTTTAAAGCTCTTAATAACTAGTCCAGTGCCTTTTCTCTTACTGCCATATCTTTTTTCCAGGTGTCCTATGTGCAATATATTAATATTTATCTCTTCCTCAGCACATGCAGTTGCTACAGACTGATCACATCTTGCCCAAATCATGTTAAATTTTGCCTGAGCAGTAGACATCTCCCTTTAGGCAATATGCAGCAGCTGTCTTGACTGGTTTGATAAAATGTGATACAAGTGGAGGATAGAAATGTATTTTGTTCAAGTTCACAGAATTTTAAGTAGTTTTGTGTAAGATACCAGTTTCTTGTTTAAATGATGTTAAGTTGTAGTTTGGCTCATATCTTAGTCACTCCTGGCTTCTATAACAAAATACCATACATGGGGTGACTTAAACAACAGAAATTTGTTTCTCACAGTTCTGTGGGCTAGTAAATCCAAAATCATGGTGCCAGTAGCTCTCCTTCTAATGAGGACTCGTCCTTGTTGGCAGACAGCCATCTGCTAATTGTATCCTCAGGTAGCCTAGAGACAGAAAGGAAGCAAGTTCTCTCCTGTCTCTTCTTACGAGGGCACTAATCCCCAAATGAGGACTTCACCTTTTTGACCAAACTACACATCAAAGACCCTACCTCCAAATATCACTACATTGGGGTTACAGTTTCAACATATAAATTTTGGGTGGGCACAAACGTTCTATCTCCATGAAGAAGGGCTGCCTTCGACAGACGTGTGCATCCTACTTTTACGTGGGCTGTTGTATATGATAATCATGCAAAAGCATTTAGATGTAGACAGCACCAGGATCATTATGGTGTTGTCTATTTGCACACATTTTCCTTCTACGCTTCTCCATGCAATGGTCAGAACAGGCTTAAAGATGGTTATAGGATTAGTTAGAAGATGGTTACACCAGGACTTAGAAACTAGTTATGCTGACTTGGGTTAGTAGGGGTTAATAGACACATGGGGCGTGATGCAAAGAATAGCAGGAAAGAGGCTGGGAGAATTGATTACATACATAGCTCATGGAAAAAAACAGCTTTTAAATGTGTCTTTGTGGCCATATTTAGGGCCCTTATCACTTGTGTAGAATTCTGTTGGTTTTCATTAAGACTAAGTATCTATATATATAAAGAGGTAATATACAAATTTATCCGGGATGCCTTAACAGTCACCACCAGCGCGGCTCAGAGCACGCCCCCACTCCAGTGGACACACATAGGGGTGGGGGCCTGCTCCGAGTGGCTGCTGCATGGCTCAGGGAGCAGGCCCCCAGTGGACACACACAGGGAGGCCTCTGCATGTGAGTTGCAGAGGAAACACCTTTTCTGACAGCTCACTGGCTAAGCTCTGTACGCCACTCGCAGTGTTCTTGGTAACTTGGGTAATAAGAATCCAAGAAGGTGATCTAGGATTTTTCCACCTCACTCCTGGAGGGAAAAAGGAAGGTCCACTGCTAGAGGGGCTAAGAAATGTTATATCATTCCCTAGCTGGTTTTGCTCAGTGGATAGAGCCTCAGCCTGCTGACCACAGGGTCTGGGTTCAATTCTGATCAAGGGCATGTACCTAGGTTGCAGGCTCCTCCCTGGCCGGGGCCCAGGTCAGGAATCATGCAGGAGGCAACCAATCAAAGTGTCCCTCTCACACTGATGTTTCTCTCGGTCTTTCCCTCTTTCTTCCACGCTCTCTAAAAATCAATGGATGTTATCCTCAGGTGAGGATAAAAAAAGAAAGAAAAAAAATGTCATATCCTATGAAAGAGACATCTTGAAAATGCCTAATGAAAGTTGTCATTTTTTCATGGTGAAGGGACTGGAGTCCGTGTTGATGAAAACACTTTGGCAGTTGCGGCAGCCGGCAGTGACAGCATCAGTGGGGTTATGGGGCTGTCGCCTTCCCCTATCAGCCCAGTCACCTCCTGCAGAGGGAGGCCAGACTGAAGCTTAGGCCCAGAACGGGCCTAAGCCATCAGTAGGACACTCCCTGAGGGCTCCCGGATTGTGAGAGGGAGCAGGCTGGGCTGAGGGACCTCCCCCACTTACCCCAGTACACGAATTTCATGCACCGGGCCTCTAGTAAAGGCATAAATCACAATCTCAGAGAGACTCCACCAGGGAAGATGAATGTCCACATACTGTAATGCAAGCAAGCTTGTAGTTAAATTATAATGAGTGCTTCAATTATTTTCTGTAGAAATGTTTTCAGCTTCTTTATAAGAAGAGGGATTAATTTTAGCTACAATGATCAGTTGTGACAGTGAAATTTGACTGAAACTTGAAGGGTATGAAAGGAAGGTCCTGAAGTCAAGACTGAGAATGAGGGGGTGGGATTCTGGGCTGAGTGCAATAAGACTGGTCAGTGTAAAGTGGGTAAGAAAATGGCAAACTGCAGAGGAAAACAAAAGGAAAAGCAGCAGTGAGAAAGTATAGAACCGGCTCAGATATGCCTGGGTCCCAGTGTATGACGGAATGCAGGAGAGGGCTTCCCTGACAGATAAAGCCATACGGCTTTATTCAGAAGGCAGTAAGGATGGTGCATTCGGCTTTCACAAGACAAAGTTTCTTTTTTTCTGAAACAGCACACATGATTTTGGAATGAAACAACTATCACCTTTTAAATTTTTCACTTCTGGATTTGGTCACAAAGCAACTGGGCCAATTTCTATTTTAAAAAGAAAACTATCATTTGATCACTCTCAAATGATAAACATTCGGCTTTTTTTTTTTTTTTTAAATACTCTTTAAAAGCACTTCTCGGAGGTGAGCAAGCTAAAACAAAGAGCCAAAGCGCAGATAAAGATGATCACCACAGCAATACTAACTGTAATAGTGAAAAATTAGAAATGATTTTAACTTTTCTTTTTAGAGAAATAGTTAAATTATGATATATCTATATGATAGATTAAAATGCAGCCATTTAAAACATTTTGATGATGTGTGTAAAAATTGGAAAGAAGCATGATAAAATATTAACAAAGCATGATGAGAGAGAAGCATCAATCAGCTGCCTCCTGCACACCCCGTACTAGGGTTGGAGCCCACAACCCAGGCATGTGCCCTGACCAGGAATCAAACTGGTGACCTCTGGGTGCATGGGTTAATGCTCAACCAACTCAGCCTCACTGGCCAGAGCTTTTTATTTTTTATTTGTTGGCTTCCCCATCCTTTCATTCTCTATATCACAAGCTTGGCTGCACATATAAAGTAGAATTCTACTGAATATCCAAGGCAATAGGAGACATTTATGACAGACTAAAATGGAATGATAGACATGCTTGCCCTTGGAAGTTCCCTACCCTTTCCCCATCAGAAATTTCTCATGGGTCACCCTTCTCTGTAGGCTCATCTTCCTAGACATCTCTCTTCTGAGTTCTTCCTCTTTTCTATTTTTTCTCTTGCCCCTTATCTCCAATTTACCATGATAGTTCCATGCACTTCTATTTAACTCACATTTTGTTCCTGGTTTCTTTCTAAATCTTAGCCTAATACTTTTGATGAGATGGAATTTTAGCATAATCTTTATTTTTGCTTCTCATTATTTTGTTTTGTCCAACTATTTTATTATTAATGAACCAGCAAGTACCCCCACTATCAGCAAAGCAGGAGTTTGAACCCCTTACCTCCTGTCTACCTCCCAGAGTACTCTTTAGTGACTTACTTTCCTCTAGACAGGCCACCACTACTCAAGGTGTGGTCCCAGCAGCAGCAGCATCTCCTCTGAGTTTATGGAAAAGCCAATGCTCAGTCCCATCCAAGTCTTATTGGATCTGAATTTTGGGGGATAGAACCAGCTTTGTGTATTTTAACAAGCCCTCTAGGTACTTATAATACACTGAGAAATTTGCTAACTTCTACTCTAACCTATCCACAATGCTTTTGTAAACCTGATTTTGTCTGGCTCTGAGCAATGAGGGTAGCAATGGTATATAATGTTCATTTCTAAGGGCAGATTGAGAGTTTAGGGATATAAAGATAATAAAACTTGGAGGAGTGTTTCAAGAATAAATATAAAGATTATGAATACACAATGTGGTACATGTGCCTCTATCCATATGAAATTTATCTCAGTTGATAGGGCCACATTGGCATTGGAACAATATAAATACTAAACCCTTTTAGTGAATGTGGCCTTTGAGGCAAAAATTGAAACATTAGGAAGGAAGCTTTATGCTCCATCTCACAGGCTTAATAAGTTATATTGATGTCATATCTGCCATCCTATATAATAAAAGGGTAATATGCAAATTGACCCTAACAGCAGAACCACTGGGAATCACTGGTCACTATGACACACACTGACCACCAGGGGGCAGACGCTCTATGCAGGAGCTGCCCCCTGGTGGTCAGTGTGCTCCCACAGGGGGAGCTCTGCTCAGCCACAAGCCAGGCTGATGGCTGCCAGTACAGCGGTTGTGGCGGGAGCCTCTCCCGCCTCCTCAGCAGCACTAAGGATGTCCGACTGCAGCTTAGGCCTGCTCCCCGCTGGCACGTGGACATCCCCCGAGGGCTCCCGGGCTGCCAGAGGGATGTCTGATTGCCATCTTAGGCCCAATCCCCCGGGGAGCGAGCCTAAGCCAGCAGGTGGTCATCCCCCAAGGGGTCCCAGACTGTGAGAGGGCACAGGCGGGACTAAGGGACCCCCCTGAGTGCACAAATTTTTATGCACTGGGCCTCTAGTCTCATATAAGCAAGACAGTGGATATATTCATTCTTGTTCCTATGCATGCATTTAAAAAACAGTCATATGACACAACCAAAACAAAACAAAATATCCCCACTTCCTCTGAAAGGTTATATGAAGTTTTCCAAGTGTGAGCCACTTTTCATCCCATGGTGGGATGTTTGGGGAAGGAATCAGCCTATTATTTCAGCCTTTATCCCTAGTCCAGGCATGTTTTGTTGACTTTTATGACAGAGACCTTGACCTAGATTGGAACTGGAAGAACCTGAGAGAGGAGCTGTGACAACCTATGTCATCTGGAAAGTCCCACCGGAAGAATACTGTTTGAAACAGAGCTCTCTACACAGTTGGAATGGCCCACCTCTTAACTTTCTCTTCCTCTCAGTAAACAGGCTTCCTGTTCCTTCTTTCACAGGGTGTGGACTGGATCACAATCCTTCCTTTTTTTTGAATAAATTATTTTCAGTAATGGAATACCTAGTTGACTTTGATTTACAGGCCACATACATTTTTGGCATATTTTGATCTTCTGCACCTGCTTATCAACATGAGACTATAAAAAGAAAGGACTCTTACCATTTGAAACAGCATGGATGGGCCTGGAGAGTATTATGCTGAGTGACATAAGTCAGTCAAAGAAAGATAAGTGTCACATGATCTCACTCATATGTAGAATCTAATGAACCAAATAAACTGATAATCAAAAATATATCCAGAATCATAGAAGCATAAACAGATTGTTGA